>NC_044312.2:87202744-88402744 GCF_007474595.2 Lynx canadensis | reverse complement strand
CTTTGTTCCCACTGTGCCCAACACCAAGAACTGTCCCTGGCACTCAATAGGCAGTTGAATACTTTGTTCAGTTATCGAAATAGGGCAAAGAGCCTAAAGGTTGGACACTGACGTCAAACTACCACATGGGGTCTCTGCCCTGCCAGTCCCTAGCTGGGTGACTTTGGGCAAGATACTTAATTTCTCGGGCCTCAACTTCTCAGCTGGAAAATGACTTGATCTGCTTCCAAAGGTTTTTGTGGCAATCATGGGAGGTGATACATTTAAAAGGAAGTAGTGAACAGTAAGCTCTTCGGATGTGGGAGCTGCGATTATCAGTATAATTACTGTTTTCCTCAACCTTCTGGAAGGCCTAAAGTAACGAAATTGTGTTTAATGCATATATAACCCAGAAACAATAGTGAACTTAAACATCGCATCTACTCAGCATGTGTGTGTGTTCTCCCTCCCATGTACCCCCCACCTCGGCCCCTGTCTTTGCTTACTTTAACGCAGGCCTGACAGGAGCCAGGGAGCCAGGCGAGCGACAGAGAAGAAGTAGACCAGATGTCACAAAGGCCTCAGTGAGGACTGTTTGGAGAAGTGATGTGTACACGCTTTAGGTTTATCACAACCCACCACCCAAGGATTTAAAAAACTGGATTTCATCCTCCCGTTGGTTCAAAGACCAAGCAGACTGAGGGTCACACACTCCACAGTCAGCGGGGTACCCGGGCCCCTTACGTGCTCGTTTGCCCATAGCACCTACACAAGATGGGCTGCTGTTGCTAAGTATGGAAGCTGGGGAGTGATTCGATTTGATTTATTTCACGTGGGCCGGAAGAATCTAGTCAAAGCTTTATAGTTTATAAAGCACTTTGCATACACAGTTCTCTGATTAGCTCTCACAGTAGCTCCTGGAGGAAGCCATTACTGTTCCCACTTACAGATGAGCAGACTGAGGCCTGAAAGGGATAAAAGGGGCCGCCCAGGTCACATCTAGGAAGTGGCAGATCAGAGCTCAGGCAGGGAGGTCTGATTACGATAGCGCAGCGTTCACATCGTCAGGGGTGCTGGGTCTCCCCCCGCCTCCCAGGAGAGAGGAGGCAAGACCCCAGGAGCCAGGTCTCTTGGTCAGCACCCCCTCCACCCAGCGTGATTTAGGCAGCTCGCCCTCAACTACTCAGGGCCTCTTCCCCAGCAGACGTGAGTTCACGGGCTCGGGGTGGCCAGCCTGAGGGTGGGCATCTGTCCAGCCCCTGACAAGGACAGGATCCTGGCCCAGCCGTTGACAAGCGCCCGCGGGGGCTGCCTGTTGCGTCTGACTTCCTGCCCCATTGTTGGGGCCACCCGGCCTCACAGAAAAGAAGATTGGGAACTGCCAGGCCTAGGGGCTTCATTCATTGGGAGTGTTTTTGTAACGCAGCAGCCACAATCTCCTTTGTCTGCAGTACCGCCAGGATCCCAGAGAGCCTCGGTGCTGGGAAGTCCCAGCTTTAAAGGGAATGGACTCTGCTTTCTTAACAGTGGCTTCCAAGGCTGAGCTGTTGACATTCCAGAAACTGAGGATGAGGACAGGGTAGCAGCTGAGACGCGGTCAGGTCGGGCTGATTTCTGGCCCTACTTTCATGCCCCACCTCGGACAGGACAGCCGTCTGGGACTTGCCCCTGCTTTGCTACTTTAATATTGGACGTCAAGGGGGAAAAGACTCTTGAGAGGTCTAGAGAATACACCTGAGGCTTTGGGGCCCGGCCCAGCCCTCCATTCATTCCTTGTGGACCTCAAGGCTGATGGAGGTGAGGTTGTGGGTGTAGACGCTGGGAGTTCGGGTGGGGCCTGGGTGAGCCACTGAGGCGAGCCTTCTCTCCAGCCTGCCTGCCTCCCGGGTTTGGGCCAGCCAGCAGGCTCACAGCATTTTGTGTGTGGCAGTTTGGTCTCGTCAAAGACCCTAGAATCTTGTGTTTGTTTGTTTTTCCTTTTGAAGCCAGAAAGATTGCCAGTGGCTAGCTATGTGGCCTTGGACGTATGTCCAAACCTCTCAAAGCCTCAGTTTCCACATTTGTAAAACGCACACCAATAATTATACCTCCCCTGCAGGGTGGCTGTATTAGAAAGAGGGTAATGCTTGCAGAGTGACCTTATGCTTGCTCAGCACATAGTAGGTCCTCAACAGATGGTAGCAATATGGCTTTACTGTCCAGAAGCCAGTGCCAGAGTCTTTCCTGAAGCTGCGGTGGGGATGTGGGTGCAGAAAGCAAGGTCAGTCCTAGGAGCCCGCACCGGCTGGGTGTCCTGCCATCTATGGCTTGGGTCAAAGCCACCAGCTGCCAGTCAGGAATTCCCCCCTTAATCTCTGTCAGGCCTCAGGAGCCCCATGCCCCTACCTCCTCCTAGAAGTTTCTAGAAACTCTTTACCTGACAGTGTGAATGGGTCATCTTTTTGCCTTAGACCGTGGAGGAAGGGGAGGCAAGTTTTGTGTGATTGTTCTCTGCTGACCCCAAGCAGGAATGCTATCCAGAGACCCTAAATAAAAGACACCCCCCCGCCCCACCCCAGGGGTCTGTGAGATAAATCAGCAGGACAGCGGGGCCACAGCCTCTTCCCAAGCCTGCCTTGCTTGGCAGAGGCTGATGGGTGGTGGCAAGTGCCCTCACTGTGTTTGTGATCACGTCGGAAGCCCTCGCCCGTCTGGCTTCCATATGGTGAAAGAGTTTGTGGTCTCTTGCCGGCACAGACGCCGGGCATGGCTGAGGCAGGCAGGGCTCTTGCACATGGCAGCAGTGAGCTCCCTAGGTGAGGTGCAGGGGAGGTGTGGCCCGTAGGCCAAGGGAGCCGCACCCCGGTGAAGTGGAGAGAGGCCCGCTTTCACGCCGCCCCCTGCCAGGGGTGTGGGAAGGGTGCTACTCTGGCCTCCTGGACCAGCTGCCTGCCCATGAGGCCACCATGCGGGGAGGTTGGGCCTGAGAAATGCGCCAGGTGCCTTTGACCTCACAGCACTCGGGAGCCCTCCCTGGGGCGTGAGAGAGGGCGGAGATGTGGCGGCCCGTGTGCCGGCTCCCCTGGAATCCGCACCGTCTCGCCCACACGGATGCCACCCTGGAGTGAGGCCCACTTACCAAAGACAGATGGCTGGGTCCCCTCCACCGAGGCGCAGCGCCACGCTGACATCTGCAGAACTACATGTGCCGTCTCCCTCCCTGGGAAGGCTCCGCGACAACATCCTAGCTGGGCCCCGCCTCCGCCCCGAAACTGCTTGAGCCCCAGTCAACTGAGCCCCGCCCCAGGAAACTGCTCCTGGGTAGAAAATCCTCCTGTGAAATGGTTGTCTTTTTATCTGGGAAGTATTTTCTTTTTCTGAAGGGAACCCTTTGCCAATACCCAAGCCGACTCGAGCCTCCAGGAATGAAAGACGAAGCGGGTCCCCATTTCACGAGCTCGTTTGCCTGCAGAGAGTTGGGCCAGATGCCCTCGACCTCGTAGCACTCGGAGCCCCCTGGGAAGAATTCTGGAGCCCTGCAGAGAGTTCTGGAGTGAGAGCAGACCCCTGAAAACACGTTAGCAACCAGAGGGCTTTGCCTCCCGGAGTGAGGAACATGCCACACGTTTACCAATTCAAAGAGTTCTGACGTGGGCCCCCGTGCGGAGGGATGGGACATGCCCGTGAGCGGAAGTCTCTGTCTTCGAGAAACTATAGTCTAGGGAGAAAGCAGGCACAAGTGAGACCCTGACAAGTAGGGTACATGCCGTGCAGGTGCGGAGGGCCTGCTTCAGGGTGGGCAGAGGCCTCCCACTGCCTGGGCGGACGGCAGGAGCCAGGGGCTGTGCTCTACCGAGGCACCCTGACACGACGATGACTGGATGTCTCGGTTCGCCTGAGCTGGTTCCGGCTTGCACCTGCTGTCCCGGCGTCCTTGGCAACGACACTCCTTTTTCCCTTCAAAAGTGGTCCAATGTGGGTGACAAAAGACGGGGCTAGTGTGCCTCAAACTCCTCATCCCTAAGATGAGGGGGATGAGGAAGAGTGCAGAAAGTAGAAGACCAGGGCCAACTCTCTACGCTGAGTGACAGCAGAAGGTACCATGTAGGAGCTCGGGGGCTGGGGGACACTGCCAGGGACTGCATCCCAGCTCTGCCTCTTACCCAGGTGCATGGTTGGGGGCAAGTTACTTCACCTCTCCAGCCCTCAGTTTCGCCGTGTGTAAAATGGGATAATAGTACCTGCTTTGTGACACAGAGAGGAGGATCGAAGGAGTCAAGAGATGTGAAGGGCTTGAAATGGTGCCAGGAGCTTAGCGTGCTCTGTAGACGCTAGCTCTTCGTGTTTCTCTGTTTTTTCCTGGAGCCTCTTTTTCTGTTTTCAGGAGCCAAACCAAGATGCCCCAGTATTCACACGACTGGCCTCCCGCCCCAGTGCCCACTTTGTGGCTCCCATGGAGCCTGATGGGCAGTCACTGGGAAGAGGCAGAGAAATTGCTCACAGCTACTCCTGACTTGGTGTGTTCTAAATTTATATCCATATGCATATCTGGGCAAGTACAGGGCTTTTTAGCACCTCTAACCCGTAACACGTGAGTTTTAATAAGAGCAGTGTATTTCCCCCTCAGAAAGCCCTGAGCTCTGCCTCTGACAGCGGTCCCTTGACCCCACGGGGAGACTCTGCCGTGGGTCAGCCGCTCCAGGTCCTGAGGCGGAGGGGCTGGTGGAGAAGATAGGCCTGGGGGTCGGAGGAGAGATGCTTTCCCAACTCTGACTCCAAGCTAGGCCAAACCATTCCGGTTTACCAAGCAATTCTAGAAAACTAATTAGTCCAAGATGTGAACCGGACTAGAATTGCTTCCTTTGTGCTGCAAGTAGCATCTGACTCTGGTGGGACAGCAGTGGGTTTTTCCTTCCTGGACTGTTTGGCCTGGTGTTTGAGGCCACAGCGGCTCTCAGAAATCTTAGGCAACCTGTGGTGAAGGCCTCAGAGCCGGCATGGGAGAGCCGGCCTTCTCCCAGAGAAGAGCTGCATTTGATTGGACAAAGCTTGGCCTCTTAGCCGGTTCCTGATGGTGCCACTCTGCAGCCCCAGCCCGGACAGCACAGCGGGGAAGGACGTGGGAGCAGTGCGTGCAGCGGGGAGATCACCCTGTGCAACCCCCCGGCTTGGCAGGGGCCCCAGCTGAAGGTGGGGCGAAGTCAAGGGAAGAATTTAGGGCTGAGGGTGGGAGACATTCTGGCGGGCCCCTGTGAGGTTCCTCGCCCGTACTAAGGGTGCACACAGGCAGGGTGGGCTGGGCGTACTGGGGAATGGGGAAATCTCATTAGAGAGGGAGCCTGAGGCGTCGTGGACCTCCCCAAGCCCTCCCGGCCCCCGGAGCCAGGCCCGCACCCGAGCCCTCCGTGCTCCCTGCCAAGAGTGGAAGTTAAGAAACCACAGCCCGGTTTTCCCAGGGCTGAGCTCAGGCCAGGTCTTGAGGCCCTGCCCGGCCGGTGGGCACGTCTGTGGGGCTGCCTGCGTGCTCATATCCGCTTCCTCACAGGTGGGCACAGGGGGGACATACCTGCCAGTTGGGGACAGAGGCACAAGGCTTTCTCGTGCCCAGGGCTTGGGTCGCACAGCCTCCAGTTACGGGCCTGTGCCCCTCTGCCAACCTGTCTCTCTCTCTGAGGCCGCTACCCACCTCCGGGAAGAACAGAGCCTGCTTTGAGCTGGAAATTAGAGTCGTTTCCTGTTCCATGTTGTTAAGACACTGCTTACAGGGCTGTAATCCCAATAAATCATATGCTTGCTGAGTGGGGCAGGGTTTATTTATTTATTTATTTTTTTTTCCAGGCTGCAGGGACCTCTTAAAACCAAGCCTTAAGAAGTTTATTCTCTTTGGTTTGTTTTTTTTTTTTTTTTTTTTTTTTTTTTAAGGGGGAAAAATGGCTTTTGCAGGCCCAGCCCCGTCAAAGGGCCTTATGAGATCCTTGGCTTGATATACTCAGGCTCAGGTATATGATTCATTTAAAGAGATATGAGGAGAAACTGAGTCATGACACGTGGATCCGGTCTCCCCGTTGCTGCTGGATGAGACACTTGGCCTCGTGGGGTTTCTATTTCCTCCCCTAGCAACTAAGAGGACTTGGTCAGGCAGTTCCCAGCCTCTCCACGTAGAAGCCCCGTTTATACTGGTACGCTTCCTGAACATTCCCAGGTGACGGTAGTGGCTGTTTTATGCACAGAAGGACACACACTGCCAGTCAATGACCCTTTTAGGTGGCTTGGTTTGTCACAGCAGCAACCCCACCTGATGTGTGTGTGTTCACGCGGGTGATGGTTTTAAGGTTAGGCCACCAACAGCACTTGGGGCGGCCAGGGGGATGCAGGTCCCTGGCGGTAATTCCATGCCCGCCTCCCACCTCACACGTTCGTGAGTCTGTGTCCCTTGCTGTCACCCCGTCCCCTGTGTGAGATCCTTGACTGCCAAGGCCCAGAACCTGCACTGCCAGAAACAGCTTCCGGATCCCACTCGACATGGTGGTTGCATTTGTTTTGTCTGTTTTATGAGCTGGGACGGAGTGGGTGATGGGCAGTTTGCTGGCAGGCTTTTGCAAGCTTTGCATGTTTATACTTGCTGGAGGGCCGGGGGAGGGGAGAGTTGGCTGGACTTGAAGAAGGCCACGGCTGAGGCATTTAGTAGGACCAGATTCCTATTGGCTTTTTTGCTAGTATGTGTTTTCTCTATCAGCAGATACTAACGTAGTACTAATAGTTAACCTCTACTGAGAACTTGGCCTGTGCCAAATGCTGTGCTAAGCACTTCGCATACATGCTTCTTGTGAGGCGGTCCTATTGTCTATACCCATTTTGCTGATGGCACAGCTGAGGCTGAGGGTGGGGTAACTTGGGCAGGATCATGACTGAATTCATTGGGAGGGACACCGGATCCCAACCCAGGAGGTCCTCTCTGGAACCCACGGTCTTGATCACTGCAGATAGATACAGCTATTGTCATGTGGAGTCTAGGAGACCGCAAAAGAGATTCTCACAATGGAGAAAACATCTAGAAGCTACTGACATCCCTTCTTTAATAGGAACACAGGCCCAAAGAGTGTACTGATCTGCCCCGGGTTCTAGAGTCAACGCACCTGCTTCCAGGACAGGGAGGCTTTCTCCCAGCGAGGACACTGCGGGGCAGGGGGTAGGAGCCTCAGTTCGCTGGGCCAGGCAGGTGCATTCAAAGCATACACGATTGTGGAAATGGCCAGACCATGTGCCGCCAGAGGCAGAATCCCAGCCCCGTGCTCAGCCCAAGAACAGACTTGTCTTAAGGTAGTGAGGCTCGAAGTGTGGTCTGGGAACCCCTGGGGTCCTGAGACTTTTCAGGAGTCTACAGAGTCAAAATTATTTTCATAATAAGAAGGGGTTATTTGCCTTTTCACTCTCATTTCCCCACAAATGTCCAGGGGAGCTTTCTAGAGGCTGTGTGACGTGTGATAACAGTATCACTGATGGCTGATGGGGGATGTGAACTTGCATGTTCAGATGTTTTAACATTTTCTGTTTTGATTTCTGATACAGTAAATAGTGGTAGGATAACGCACATAAACAAAAGCTCTTTGGAGGCCTCAATAATTTGTAAGAGTACAAAGGGCGTCCTGTGACCAGAACACTCCAGAACGACTATTGAGAGGTACCGGACCCAGCGAGGGGGAAACCTGGCGACAGAGTGGCAGCACAAAGGGGGTTCCTTCAGCCCTGCCCCCTCTCCCTGCCTCGGGCACAGCAGATGCCCACCCTAGCCATGAAAGGCTTGTGGCCAAGCTCAGCGTAGAAGAACAGCAAGAGGAGGGAAACAGCCTTTTTCTTTGGGAGGGATAAAAGCTGGAGACCCTGAGGACAATGCAGATGTCAGTCATTCCTAGCCTTGCTCCTCTGGAGCCCTTTCACCCTGCAGTTAGGATGTAGCCGCCGCCAGTACAGATGGGAGTTTTTATAGGGATTTTCCAGAATGTCCAGAAATACAGGCCAGCTTCTCAGCATGTTCAGTGGGCTAGATGAAATTACCAGAAAGGAAATAGGAGCCTGGAACCCACAGGTTAAGGGAAGGATGTTACTGAGTAAGTCCATGAATTGCTTGTCATTTTATCTTCTCTTGGACCACAGGGTCAATGGGTAGGCCAAGGAAAAGAGCCTGAAGAGGTCAGTTTGGGGGCTGGTACCGCCTTGTTTGTGGACAGGTGGATGCCAGCCACTACCCCAGAGGCAGAGGGACACTCTTAACCCTGGAGGATTTCTGTATGTTGAGAATATCAGCCAGTGTTCAATTCAGGAACCAGAAACCACTCTAGGTATTTTAAGCAGGAAGGGATTTAATGCAAGGAATTAGATGCCAACAGAATCATTAGAAGGGCTCAAGGATCAGGCTCAAGGACAAAACCGAACTCATCCAACCAAGGGGACTGCTCCCTCTGAGACATTCCCTGGAAATGCAACTCAGGACTGAAGCTGCAATCAAGAAATCTCTGTCATCACTTTCAGTGACACTACCACTGCCTTTGAAGCACTCAGGAAGGTGGAAAATGGACACTGGAATGTTGTATGAGAAAAGAAAAAATAGACCTCATGCTTCATGACCTGGCTTGCTACCAGAAACAGGCAAAGGGGGCACAAGTATGGCCTCTGTCTCACATCCATTTACCAGATCTCATGGAACTACATATTAATGGCAAAACCTAATTTGCATCCAGAACCCCAGCTGCAAAGGAGTCTGGGAAGTGTAGTTTTCAGCTTTTTATGTCTCCAACAAAGACAGCAAAATGGAGGCTGAATGAGCCCATCCCCAATACCTGCCCACCAAAGTTATTGATACTGTTTTTTCATGTGCTGAGTTCTAAGAGGCACAGAGCATATGAATCATAACACCATCTGATTAGACTTGGTGATTCCCCAAGTTCCCTCTTGGATTTCCCCTAGTGCAGCTGGGAGATGCCACTTGGAGCTTCAGTGACCATACTTGGCACTTGGTCTTGGCTGTTGGCCACAACAGGGAAGAATGGCTGGCAAATCCATGAACTATCTTTTCATTTATACTTCAGTCCCAATGCTGGTGGTTTAGATAAAGCCTTCCCCTTGGATCCAAAGGACTGTTATATATAGAATCATGTCTCTGAGTTTGCCTTCTAGCACTGCAATGCAAGAATTGGAAAATCCAAGAATATTTACAGAGAATTCAAATGGGCATATATAATCAAGAAAATTGTTATAAACAGAGGAGTAGTGCACAAATGGCTTGTTGTTTCTTCCTACATTCTACAGGCTTCTTCCATAGAGTCTTGGCTTTCCCACTCTAGCAAGTCAACACTGTGCCCTTGAAAATTACATGCCATTCTTTTCTGGGCAGAAATAGGAGTTGGTCCAGAATTAAAAACTTAAGACGCATCGTAGTAAGTTCCTGAAGCTCGGCCATACTTTTAGTCATTCAGCCAGCGTTTATTGAGGACCTATTACGTTCAGGTCCCATGCTGGGGATATTTGGGAGTACACAGACATGAGCAAGCCATCGTTTTTGTCCTGAGGCGGAATAGTCTACTCAGGAAGATGAGACACATCCAATGATGGAAGAGCAAGTTCTAAGGGATCTTGGATCTAGGAGTGGGAGGGCTTCTGGAAAGAGGTGGTACTGGAACTGAGCCTTGAAGGGTAAACAGGATTTAGACGGGCCGAGGCGAGAGCAGATTCGTTCTCTTGAGGAGGTAGGAAGGGCAGGTGCCTGCTGGTCTGCTGTGTCCTGGTGAATGTTGTGAGCCAGGACTGGAAATGGGTTGGGGTGAGGGCACCCTTGAAGCCAGGGCCAGCCAGGCTTCCTCAGCCCGTGACTCATCCTCACCACTGCAGTTACTACACTTGGACCCTGATACATTTTCTGAAATGACAGAGCCCAGAATGTCAAAATAGCTTCCCAGGTAACCACCTGCAGGGTTACATCTGGTTTAATTTTGTTTAAAAATAAATAAAAGCATCGTTTGTCCTCAATGAGAGAAGCTCTTAAAATTTTGACAACATCCTAAGCATTCGGAAACCTGAGACCAGAGATCTGAGGGTCTCAACGTTGATTCCCTGCAGTCGACTGACTTAGTGACTGAAAAAGGAGAATGGAAGTCTTTTTCCCGGTCACAGTACCTCTCTGCATGTCTAGGAGTAAGATGGTGGTGACAGCAGAGGCCTAATGCTCCAGGAGCCCAGGACGTCGGAGGGCGTGGGGTGCGGAGGCATCAGGAGGGCGGGGAGCACACACAGGAACAAGAGGTGGACTCAGGCTGTCATTAGAGAGAACAGCCACAAGGGGCAGCGCGCCAGGGCTGCCTCACCCTTGTGACCAGGCAAGGAATGTTGTGGGCAGAGCAGGCTGGTTGTCCATCGAGTCATAAAGCTGAAAACTGGCTGTCAGGGCCGCCCGCGGCAGTGAGATCCACTGGACTGTGAAGTGGTCTCCCCAGGAGGTCTTCGCCATGGGAGACTTGCCAGAACTCACGGAGGACAGGAGGGTAGGACGGGAGGAAAGCCGCTCTCGGATGAAATGTAGATCCAGCACGATGGGGGTGGGAGGGCCTGGGGCAGGGAGAGGGCGGGACCCTGCGTGGAGGTGCAGTTGTATTGCCCAGTGCCCCAGGGCACCAGTCACATGCCTTGTGCATGGCGCCCCCTGGTGACACAGGGAATACCTTGGGAATGGTGCCCCCTGGAGTTTGCAACTCAGAGGCCTCAGGAGCAGAAGTCTCTCCCTGCTTCCACCTAGCGCCCCACGTCGCTGTGGCCGTGGGTTCTTCGTGTTGGGCCCCGAGACTCTTCCTCCCCGTAGGACTTGGAGCGGAGGCAGCTCTGGCCTGTCATAGGAAGTGACGTGGGGCCCACCTCAGCCCAGGTGCAGGTTGAGGAAGGAATGACATCAACTATGCATGTGTAGTGTGATCCACATCATCTGACACAGCTTCACGACAGCCCTGAGAAGCAGGTGTTACCCCATCTCACAGATGCAGGGAGCAGGCCCGGGCTGTGTTTGTGGTGATGGAACACAGCTGCTAACGGCAGAGCTGGGTTGGGGGCCCGCCCGGGTCTGTTGGACTCTGTCCCCTGCACGCACCCACCACCCGGGAGGCAGTCTCTCCCTTCTGCAGACAGAGACCCGGAGACCCCATCTGAATTCTTTGGGGGGGGGGGGATGGGAGCTCCCAACTTGATGCACCGGCAAACGCCTTGTTTCATTGGTCACCCTCAGGCCCTCAGTTCCACACGTGGCCTATGACGGGAATTTCTCCCGACCCAGGACAGTGTCTGTGGAATGGGGCACACTGGGGTCTCAGCGAGGAGAGGGAGCCAGCCCCCTCCACACCTCTCAGCCTGAAGGTTACGGGTGACCGGCCTCTACAGCCGTTCGCCGAGCGTGCGTGGGAGGGGGCCCCCCACCGGCCTGACCCTCTCTCTCTGCTGCCTCACAGGCCCTTCATGCTGCTGCCGCCACTGATGGAGTGGATGCGCGTGGCCATCACCTACGCGGAGCACCGCCGCAGCCTCACCGTGGACAGCGGCGACATCCGGCAGGCCGCCCGGCTGCTGCTGCCCGGCCTGGACTGTGAGCCCCGGCAGCTCAAGTACGGACCTGGGGAGGAGCGAGGCTGAAGGGCTTGGGCTCCGCGCCGGGCTTCCCTCGCCCCTCCCGCTCCTGGAGGTTGGGAGGGCCCCCCCTATCCCCCCACCGTGGTGCCCCTGCGTGACCACGCCTGTCAGAACTAATCACTCCCGACTTTGGCTGCTTTCTGGGTTCATCTTCTAAAGCCGCTGGCCAGGTGCACAGAGCAGACACGCGTTTGGGTTTGGACAGGAGAGCTCTCACAGTCTGGCTCTTTGGGATATTTGGGCACGAGCAGCAGAGGCGGGTCCCTCTTCTTCTCTGTTCCTGTATTTGCCACTGTTTTCCTGAACTCTTCCCGGTGTAGGCGCTGGGCTGAGCCCTTCCTTTTCACATGTGTTATCTTGGGCCTCAGGACGACTTTAGAGAAGGGGGTGCTGTAAAGCCCATATTACAAATGGAGAAACTCAGCTAGCAAAGCGGCCTTGCCTAAATTTGAACCCAGGTCTATATGGCCCAAGCCGTGGCTCTTAATTTCCTTCCCAGCATGGCCATCTTGTATTGGACTGGTCTCCTAAAGTTGTCTGAAGAATGGTTTCTGTGGCTACTGTTCGATGAGAGCCTTGCATCTTTTTCTTTTTTTTTTTTGACCCTCTGGCCCAACCCCAGTTATAGTTATAGCCTCCTCTGTCTCCACGGCAAATTCCCAAAGTCATTCTGGGACGTGAACTTTCCACACTTTGGTCCAACCAGGGCTCCAGGCTGAAGCCACCTATGGGAAGCCTGTCCCGCGCCCTCTTGTAGATGTGGTTTTTCAATTCGTGACCCTCCCTGGTAGGATGGCTTGATGGCAGTGGACTTCTGGGCCATTCTCCACCATCTGTTTGGTAATTCTGGGCCTCCTCGGGAGGCCTTCAGGAGAGAGGGCGTAGAGCCAGGAACTGGAACTTGGCCACAGTGGCCATCCCGTAGGCCGGGTGCAGCCTTCTCCCCGCAGGAAGTTCACTGCCAAGTCCACACCCCGACTGGAGCTGCTTCCTCCTCAGGCTGAACCCCTGGTGGGTTATTTCTGATGGGACCTGGTTCCCTGATGGTGGACAGCTCTTCTGTGTCGTGTGTGTAGAAGAACGGAAGTATGGACGCTTGGCAGCATGGCGCACGCCAAGGCCATTCTTTGCCGATCCAATAGCGATTCCTGTCCTTCCCATCTGCCCTGTCATCCCCCCACTCAGCCTGGCGTAGCTGTGCCACGTCTCCTTGAGGGGCGATGTCCTAGCCAAAAGTGTCACACGCGGTCACACTCACACACCTGTGGGTCTTTTCTGCACAGACCCGAGTGCTGTTTCAGCTCCTTCCGGAGGCTGGATGCCCGAGCGGCTACCGAAAAATTCAACCAGGACCTGGGTTTCCGCATGCTCAACTGCGGAAGGACAGACCTCATCAACCAGGCGATCGAGGCCCTGGGCCCGGACGGGGTGAACACTATGGACGACCAGGTGCGTGCGGAGAGCTCCGCTAGCCAGGCATAGGGCACAGAGTCGGGGCCTCGTCATTGCCGGGTGGTGGCCCAGTCCTTCTGTCCCAAACCTGAGAGCCGCTCAGCTCTGTGCTGCTGACAAACGGGCGGCCTCCCAAATCGCGCCCTGCCTGTTCCTGGTGAGACGTCAGCTCGAAGACCTTCCTAGCACCCCTTGGAAAACCCTTGTAACGGAGGTTCTGCCTCCACTGTCTGGAGGGCTGGAGGCTGTCCCAGATGGCTCAGGGCTGGGACAAAGTCCAGAGGAGTCAGCTGGATTTCCAGCTTTGGGCGTCAGTCACGAGGGCGTGCTTTAGGGCACCTCGTGCGCCTCCCGCGTGCCAGGCCCGCGGAACCCGCCGCCTTGGTGGCAGTAGTAGGCAAACACGTGCTAGGAAATAGAGACGTCCAATACAGAGCAGATTCATGAAAAGTGCTAAGGAGTAAAATCGAGCTGGAAAAGGAAGCGTTGGAAGTGACTTATAATTTTAGGTAGACTTTAACTTGAAGGTTTTTTTTTTTGTTTGCTTTATTGTTTTTGCTCTGAAGAGCTCACATTTATAGAGCTCACTGCTATGTTCCAGGCACTGTTCAAAGCGCCTTGCACAGATGAACTCATTCAATCTTGACAGCAGCCCTGTGATGTCCATACTATCATTATCCCCATTTTACCGATGAGGAAACTGAGGTACAGAGAAGTTGGTTTACCCAAGGCCACACAGCTAGCAAGGAGCAGAGCTGGGCTTACAAGCCATCTGACTCCAGGCCCTTCGCCACAAGGCACTGTCCGGTTTGTTTATCTGACGCGGCCTTGTGAGTCCTTGCCATGGAGGTGACGGCACTGCAATTTGGAAGGCCACACGGAAGCGTGTGGAAGGCGCGGTGACAGCGGAGGGCTTGGGTGGAATGCTCTCCCACGAGATGACAGCACAGGACAGGGCGGGCTGATGTGCCAGGTCAACCCCAAGGCCGGGTGGCCCTGGACTGGTGACGGGTCAGGTGGAGTGGCGGGAGAGGGGGCCCCCTCGAGGGGTCCAAGCCCAGCCAGAGCCAGGAGGACCTTGCCTTGGGAGGAGTAGGGGGATGAAGCACAGAGCAATGGGACAGGCACTCCCGGGACAGGAGATGACCCGGAGAGCAAGAGCACGGAGGTGGGGCAGTCAGAACACCTGCTGGGGTAGGGTCGGGGAGGTGCCGAGGCAGGGCAGCGGGGAGGCGACAGGCTGGGCGTCAGATCTCCCGGGGGCGCCTCTGTCAGCACAGGTCCCAGGGCCTTGCAGGAGCTTTTGTCCTGGGGCATCCTCTTCCTCCTCGGGGCGCAGGGCCATCCACCCTGTCAAAGCCCTGGCGTCTCAGACGGGCTGCCTCGCCCCCAGCAAAGGGGGCCGGCGGTGCCTGCCCCGTAGGGTTAGGGGACACGTCCGCGTCAGGCACGTAGTTAAGGCTCAGTAATGTTCGTTCTGGGTCCTGTTGTCCTCGCGAGGACGACAGCGGTTATCTGTGAGCGCTGGTCACCAGCCGTCTTCCTGTACCTGCCTCGGGGATGGGGCTGACAGTTACTTCTCACAAGACCCCCCGACTTAAATGCTGAACCGTGCACAGATGTGTGGGGAAACAAGAAGTCGAGCGTGTGCGGCAGGGGCTGAAACAAAGCCCGAGCCTCACTCTGCAGCGCTTGGCTCCTCTCTAAATGCTCGATCCTGTTGTTCCCTCAACCTTGGTATTTATAGAATGATCTGTGGGTAAACAGCCCTCTCGCCCATGACTAATGTCAGGCCATTTCTTTATCTCTGGGCACTAGGCAAGGATTTATGAGGTAAGGAGATCTTGTCTACACACAAATAACCTAATAAATAACATCGCAGGGCTCCAGACAAACGCTTGCCAGGATCCAGCTGTGGAATAACACTTTCCACTGCTGTCTTTGCTATTACTGGCCACGGAGAAAGATTCCCAGCCAGGAGGCGGCCCCACAAACCGTCCGCCCAAACGCAGGGAGGGACTGGGCCTCAGCTTTCGGAAAAGCGCTGACTTGCTCAGTAGCACGAAATGGTCAAGGCAGAGCCCTTTCCGCCCTCCGTGCGCAGCCCCGGCGCGTGAGCTTCGCAGCTCAGGCGGGTCTGGTTCCAGGGCCAGCTCTTCCTCCCGCACCCTGTGTGACCTTGCCTTGGGTCTTTCTGTGCTTCGTCTGTACAGTGGGGATGAGAATAGAGCCTCCCTAACAGGGATATTACGGTGACCAAATGAGACGCTGCATGTGAATCACTTCGCACGGCGATGAGGTGCGCAGGGCCTGGGGCGGGTTAGGCTATGGCAGCGTGACAGTAGCAGGGATGGGGTCGTTCGTTGTGTTCTTTTAATTAGGTAGCTCTTAAGGTAAGCTTGCTCTGTACTGAGCACTTTACACGTAGTAACTTGTATTGTTCACAAATCTCTGAGGTAGATACCGTCGTTATCCTCCTTTTAAAGATGAAGAAACTGAGGCACAGAGGGAGACCAGTAACCTGGACTAAGTTTACAGCTCGCCGTGGCAGAGGTGACCTTTGTGCCCGAGTCCGGCCGCGGGGCCCGGGCTCCTCACCCCTGTGTCCCACGGTGCCTGTGGAACTGTCCCCTGCTCACCCTTCACATGTGGCGTGTCCAGTGGGCCCGGAAAGGGCAGAGGTTGGGCCATGACACAGGACTGCTCAGGACGAGCAGCCGAGTCAAGCAGGAGACGGCACAGTGGTTTCTGGGACCGAGGCCTGTGGAGTACGTGTCACTGTGTCTGTTTCCAGATGGTTTAGCGTCTGCCTCTGGTTCGCACAGGGTCTGACGCCGCTGATGTATGCCTGCGCTGCTGGGGATGAAGCGATGGTCCAGATGTTGATTGACGCGGGAGCGAACTTGGACATCCAGGTGAGCAGGCCCCAAAGAGCCACAGCCGGGCCGCTGGCCCAGCAAGGGAGCACCCAAGGTGTCCATCAGCCACGCTGGGTGCAGTGTTTTGGACAACCGGCTAAATGGTTCTTGGAGGAATGGGTACGGAGATAACAGCAGAGAGGGCATTGCCTCAAACTTGGGCTTTGTGTCTGAGAGCAGGGGGGTGAGTGGAGAGAATGGCCATGGTTCTGTTACCGTAACACCGGTCCCTCTTAACCAGCCTCGTCCCCTCCCGCCCCTACCACATCCACCGTCCCCAGATGCATTTAGCTCTGCTTCCCTCTGCGGCCTGGTGCCCTTCCTGAGGTGGATCTGCCCAGGGCCAGCGGCGCTAAGTAAACATCCCTTTTTTTTTTTTTTTTTAAACATTTATTCATTTTTGAGAGAGTGTGAGTGAGGGAGGAGCAGACAGAGAGGGAGACACAGAATCCGAAGCAGCCTCCAGGCTCCCAGCTGTCAGCACAGAGCCAGATGTGGGGCTCGAACTCACGGACCACGAGATCATGACCTGAGCCGAAATTGGACGCTTAACCGACCGAGCCACCCAGGCGCCCTTAAACATCCTTTTGAGCCTTGTCTACATGGCGCTCCAGGCAGACGTTGCCGGTTGAACCCGGAAAGCACTCGACTTGGCTCCTAGTCCCCATCCCTGCGGGATACCCCCTTAGCTCAGGCGCATGTGTATCTTGCCCGGGAATGTCACTCGCCCACAAAAACCGCTCATCCGTGGCATTTTCCAGGTTCCAAGCAACTCTCCCAGGCACCCCTCCATCCACCCTGACAGCCGGCACTGGACATCGCTGACGTTTGCTGTGCTGCACGGACACATCTCTGTAGTCCAGGTGAGCCTCTGCCAGGTGCGCCGGGCCCCAGACGCAGCCCCTGCCTGGCCCAAGCGAGCGGCCGCCTGGAATCAGAGAGAGCAGAGGTACTGCTTAGAGTCAGCCACCGGGTCAGCAGGGCGGGCCCCACCCCGCCCCCCACTTTGCCTCAGGCAGAGGGCTTTCGTACAAGGATATGTGTGGCCTCAGCAAGTAAGACCCAGGCCTGAGCAGTAGCAGGCCTGGCCGGCATCTCCGGGTCTGTCAGGGAGTCCCGGGGCGTGCTGGAAGCTGCAGATGTGCTCTGTCTTCCCTCCTCCAGCCATCTCCCCCCACCCCCACCTCGAGCTCGTTCTCCTCCCTCGCGAATGGTCCCCCAGAGCCGGCTCGGTATCATGGCGTCCTTCTGGCTCTGCCCGTCCCCATTAACAGGCCCAGTCTTTCAGTCTCCCAGTTCCTGAGGGCACTCAGAGGGGCACAGCTCAGGGGTCAAGCCAGGCTACGCCACACGGTGCCCACCTCGGCCCAAGGTAGCCGTGGCCGGTGTGAGGATGGGGTTCGGACCCAGAAGTAGAGCAGAGCGGCATCCCACCCCGGGTAGGACACCAGCCACACTGCCGCTCGACTCCCAGACTCCTTTGCTCCTCAGGCCACTGGGGTATACAGGGTTGCACGCCCCTTCCTGGGAGTTCGCGTTACACCTTGCTGTCTGTCTGTCTGTCTGTCCGTCTGTCTGCTAGATTGCAAGTCCTCTGAGGGCCGAGGTCATGTCCAGGCTATTCATCATTGTCAGCACAGCCCTGGGCTGTGGCAGTGACTCAGTGAGTGGTCTTCACCAGGCCCGCTGCCCTATCCTGCCTGCTTTTTGGTTACTGCCGTCCTAACGACCCGAGCAGGCTTCCAGCCTAGCCCAGACCGGCCTGCAGGGCCGTGCCCTGGACTTGCCTGGATTGGTGCCCAGTTTCGCCCCATCGGGCAGGCCTCCACCTCCCCCGCCTTGGCACACCGGCTCAGGCGGCAGCCACAGCTGGGTTCTGACTGACAAGAGCCTCCAGCTGACGGCCGTTCCCCGCCTCCCAGCCGCCCATGGCCACAGGTACCCACCTGGGGTTCCCGCCCCGTGCGACGTGGGAGCACGAAACAGGCTCCCCCAGGGGCAGCAGAAGAGCTAGAGATCTTTCCAGATGGGAGTTGTGCGTGTAAGCCACCCGGAAAGGCGATGCAGTGGAGGCGTGGAGGGCAGCCTCGACCCCTCGTACCTGGTCTCCGGGTGTGAGACAGCTGCCGTGCAGGCTGGCCTGCCGGGTGCAGGCTCCGAGGAGGGTTTGGTGTCCAGAAACCCGGGAAGGATGGAAGTGCTCCCACCGGAGCAGCCGGTCAGGTCAGGGAAGGTGAGACGCAGCCGGCGGTGGCCTGTTGGGGCAGTGCAGACACCGCCCCTGCCCCGAGGCAAAGGCGGCCCGGCTCAGCTGGAACTGCCGGGCATCCGCCAGCCCCGGGCCATCTTGCCCTTGCCGGCACGGAGAGAGGCGCCCTGGATGGCGAGCTTTCCGCCCAGTCCTGCGCCTCTCAGCCCCGGGTTGCTTGCCAGACCTCTCAGTGAGAACCTTCTGGTTATTGGATCCCTGTGGTGGGTTGAGTGCCATTTCGTATCAACGGCCTCTTGCCGTTTTCCAGATGAGGAAGGCCGAGGCCCAGAGGGGTTGAGGTTTGTGCCCCAGGTCCCTGACTGGTTGGTGGCCGGCACTGGCACTCGGCTCATTCTGGGCCTAATACCTGTGCCTTTCCCACTACTTCTGCTGCCTCCCAGAACCTCAGTTTCCCTGCCTCAGTTTCCCCTGCTGGATTGGGATGATACTTTCCACTCTGTTCATTTGCATAATTTTTTAGAAAGGTCACCACAATTAAGTCATAGGAAAGCATTTTTTTTTTTTAATTTTTTTTTCAACGTTTATTTATTTTTGGGACAGAGAGAGACAGAGCATGAACGGGGGAGGGGCAGAGAGAGAGGGAGACACAGAATCGGAAACAGGCTCCAAGCCATCAGCCCAGAGCCCGACGCGGGGCTCGAACTCACGGACCGCGAGATCGTGACCTGGCTGAAGTCGGACGCTTAACCGACTGCGCCACCCAGGCGCCCCGCATTTTTTTTAATTTTAATTTTTTTTAACATTTATTTATTTTTGAGAGAGAGAGAGAGAGAGAGCACGAGCCAGGGAGGGGCAAGGAGGGAGGGAGACACAGAATCTGAAGCAGGCTCCAGGCTCTGAGCCCACCGTGAGACTCGAACTTGTGAACCACGAGATCGTGACCTGAGCCAAAGTTAGACCCTTAACTGACTGAACCACCCAGGCGTCCCTCCCCAGGAAAGCATTTAAAAGCGAGAAACAGTTCAGATGTCCCCACGGCTTAGGGGCTTGGTCCAAAGTCACAAGAACAGAGGTGAAGATTCTAGAAACATGGAGCCCTGAGGCTAACTCCAAGTTCTAAAGTTCCAGTTCCTCGGCTGCCCAGGGGGAGTAGGGTCTCGGTCACATGCCTAGAGGGAACTCGTCGAGCAGTGTACTCCCTGCTACACTGACGCGTCCTGTCCTGTGCCCTGCAGTTGCTACTGGATGCCGGTGCCCACGTGGAGGGCTCAGCAGTGACTGGCGGTGAGGACAGCTACACGGAGACACCGCTGCAGCTAGCCTCTGCAGCTGGTAGGTATACAGCTGGCTCGGCCCGTAGCTGGACTTGCGGCCCCGTGCCCAGATCCCTGGGGCGAGCCTTGAAACCCCTCCGTCTGAGGCCTCCCCCTGGCCCCATTCATCAGTGTTTCTCTAGAGCTCGGCACCCAGGCGGGGGCCAGCAGACAGGCGCGGTGCTGTGGGCAGTGGTAGCATCCTTCGTCGGCCTTGTCTTCCAGGGAACTACGAGCTGGTCAGCTTGTTGCTGAGCCGAGGCGCTGATCCCCTACTCAGCATGCTGGAAGCCAATGGCATGGCCTCCTCCCTCCATGAGGATATGAACTGCTTCAGCCACTCAGCCGCCCATGGCCACAGGTACCCACCTGGGGTTCCCGCCCCGTGCGATGTGGGAGCACGAAACAGGCTCCCCCAGGGGCAGCAAAAGAGCTAGAGATCTTTCCAGATGGGAGTTGTGCATGTAAGCCACCCAGAAAGACGAGCAGGTCCTCGATCAGCAGAGAGGCCTCAGATGTTGGACGCCCAGAGACACTGGGTGGCAGAGAGGTCCCCTTGCTGGGAGAGGCCCCCCAGCTCGTTCCCGGCAGACCGGGACTGCAGCCTGGGTCTCCCAACACCCAGGGCAGGCTCTCCCATTTCCTATACACTCCAGTACTGACCCATCTCGGGGCCACGTCCTTTCCTGTGCTCACTGGTTCTTCTCCGGGCCCACGGTGGCCTCCTGGACCCCCGGGGCCTTCGCACAGCATATGGCTCAGCCTCGAAGAAGCTCCTGGCGGCCGTGTGGGAAATCACACCCCGCTGCCAGAGCAGATGGCGGATCTTGCTTTGTGGGGGCCAGGCCTGCCCAGGGCTGTGGCGGGGAGGCAGCGGGCTGAGCCCAGAACCATCCGGCAGCTCTGGGGGGGCAAAGTCAGACAGAGAGGAGGTTATTAGAAGGCAGGGGAGGGGCCGGAAGGGAGGGGCAGCCGGGACAACTACTTCCTGTTCTCCAACGCCCTTCTCAAAACCTCTTCACCCTGCGTGGAGACCGTCTGTCCGCTCACCTGCTACCCACTCTGTCTCTCTGGAACACGGATCGGGGACAGGCATGGCTGGCTCACCTTTACATACCCGTGCACGGCACAAAGTGGGTGCTCTGTAAACTTGGTGAGCAAAGCTACCGCCGGATGACCCCGAGTCTCTCAGAGGGGTCTCTGCATGGCACAACATGACCTCCAGCACAGAATGGGGTGGGGGCTGGGCTGGGCTGCCACCGGAAGGAGGCTCAGCCCCCAGGTGACCTTTGGACCTGCCCATGCTGCAGCCATCCCAGGCCACAGGATGTGACAGAATGAGCCTGGGACATGGAACCAGAAGTCTGGGTTTGAGTCTGTACTCCTGCCCAGGGTGACCTTGAGCAAGTTGTATTCATCACACATGAATGGCAGCGTCCGTGGGATCTCACGGGGTGAAGTGCAACAGTACATGGGAACACGTTACGTCAAGTCTAGCGTTCTACACACTGAATTCTGTATAACAGGCGTCTTGACTTTAGGTCATTCTTCCTAATGGAAGGAAGGAAAAACAAATGAATATGAGCATGTCCTATGTTTCAGACACTTCCCATGAGTAAAAGTGGCTGCTATCTCAGAGGACCGCTATGTATCAGGCTCTAGGTGTGATGCCATCACCTTGGCCTGACATTAATTCTGGAGGAGGGTGAGGCTGGTACCCTGTTCTGTAGATGACAGAGCGGTCAGGGCACAGAGACATAGAACAACCTGTCTGAGATCACACAGGCAAAATGGCGGGGCCTGCTTGGCCCCCAAGCCCATGACTTAGTAGTACCAGGATGGTAGGGGAGTGGTAGGGGAGGCCCCGGTGTCCTCCCTGCCTCCCTCGGGCGGCTGCAGATGGAGGGCGCTGGAGGCCTGGCCCAGCCCGCCTGGGAGGGGGAGATCGTGCGCACTTTGTGCCCACAGGTGCCCCGTAGCTCCCATATGGGCCCTGGGGCTCTGGAAGGCACCTCAGGTGGTTCCGTCCATGGTGAGGACCTCAGGCGTCACCCTCCTTTGTCCCTTGGCCTGCAGGAACGTCCTGAGGAAGCTCCTGACCCAGCCTCAGCAGGCCAAAGCGGACGTGCTGTCCCTGGAGGAGATCCTGGCCGAAGGTGTGGAGGAGAGTGACGCGTCCAGCCAGGGCAGCGGCAGTGAGGGGCCCGTGCGGCTGAGCCGGACCCGCACGAAGGCCCTGCAGGAGGCCATGTACTACAGTGCTGAGCACGGCTACGTGGACATCACCATGGAGCTGAGGGCGCTGGGTGAGAACTCGCAGGCATGCACGTACACACACGTGTGCACGCACGCGCACGCGCGCTCTCCTGCTCTGCGGCAGACAGGAAGGGGGCGGTGCCCACAGGGGCAGATGGGCCACAAGGCAGCAGGGCACCGGGCGGGACCGGTCTGCGCAGGCCTGATGGCTGATGGCCAGGACAGGAGCTGCCCGGAGCCTCAGTCCTCAGCAGAGGTGCGTCTTGAGGGCATCGCCCCGCCTCAGGCCCTTCATCCTCCCTGGTCAGAGCTTCCCCGCCCCAGGGCCTGGTCACGGCCTGGGATGTGCGGCCCCGGGGTTGAGTCAACTTTTCTGGTCACCTGGATGTTCTCCTGTCACTCGGCCAAACCCTCCACTCCTCGGGTCTGCAAGTCTGTGGGACTGTCCTTCCACCAGGGAGGCCGCTCAGACAGACAGACAGACCTGGGTGAGGTCCCAGCCATTCCACAGGCGCTGATGGTCCTCATCTAAGAGTGTGATGTCACGTGAGGCACAGGGCCTGGCTCTGGCTCGCCACGAGTGCTCGGTGCACGGCAGCGGTGTCCCTGCTCTCACAGGGGCCACGACACACAGACCCCTAGCACTGGGCCAGGGGAGCAGGAGGCCATGCTGCCTTCTTGCGGCCGGTCAGGCTCAGTGTTCTTCACTGTAAAATGGGTGTATCATTCCCATCTACAGTCAGCAAACTGAGGATGCTAATGCCACCTAAGTCATGTGTCCCTAGGGAATGCCATCCGTCCTTTTTTGTTTAAATCCATATGAGGCTGGGGGGTAAGAAGCTATGTCTCTAATTACCAGGAAAATTAATAGTTTTTGTCATGACCTTCACAAAGTAGTTTTAAGTTACTTTATGGCCTCACTGACACACTCCAGGGAGCTGGTACACAGTAATTATGTGCCACTGAATGCCAGTGACCTGAGCGCTGGTAAAAGCCCTCTGAGGTAGGTCAGGATTCATTTCAGCCTTCTAGATAGGCGTGGGCCTATGTGTCCTGCCTATTTTCTAGGCATCCGAGTCCACCTGGCCATCCCTCATAATTAATAGGTCTTCCCAGTAAGTAGTTCCAGGGCCCCAGAGACGGTGGGACTGGCGTGGCCTCAGGCTGAGCCGTGCGGGTTCCTGGCACTCAGGCCGGCTCTCCCTCATCTGATGAGAACCTGAAATCCCCCTGACCTCAGCAAGCCTGTCAGGCCAAAAGGAAGCTCTTTACAGCTGGCTTCGGAGAGAGCCACTCAGCATGAGGGGACAGGGCGGGATGCTAGGGGACCGGAGGGGGCACAGTGCGGGAGAGCCTGCCGAGAAAGCGGGGGGGGGGGGGGGGGGAGGGTCTGTCCAGGGCCCACTCTGCTGAGGCCTGCCCTTCCCCTGCCTGCACCCAGGCGTCCCCTGGAAGCTGCACGTCTGGATCGAGTCCCTGAGGACCTCCTTCTCCCAGTCGCGGTACTCGGTGGTGCAGAGCCTCCTGCGGGACTTCAGCTCCATCAAGGAGGAGGAATACAACGAGGAGCTGGTGACCGAGGGCTTACAGCTCATGTTCGACATCCTCAAGACCAGCAAAGTGAGTGACATTGGGCAGGTCCCCACCCTGAGCCTGCCGGGTTCCAGGGCCCCGGCCCAGACCGCAGACACGCAGACCGACACACGGCAGACAGACACCGGCACCCTCCCGCACCCCCCACACCCAGACTCCCACTGCCTGGCTGCCGAGGCCACAGGCCGTGGATTTGTCGGGGCTGGAGCCTGGCCAGGAAAGCAATTTGGGGATTCAGTGATGGAGGAACAGGCATCTCTTGCCAAGCCAGATCCAGGAGGAATAAAAGACAGCGGCTGCTCTAATCCAGGCCTGGACTTTTGAAATTAGCCTGACGTGTCTGTAGCTATAAACAGACGGCCATGGCGGGCGGGCGAGCTCACAGGCCCTCTCTCTGCCCCTGCCCCGCAGAACGACTCCGTCACCCAGCAGCTGGCTGCCATCTTCACGCACTGCTATGGCAGCAGCCCGGTCCCCAGCATTCCAGAGATCCGGAAGACCCTGCCCGCCAGGCTAGGTGAGGCCTGCCCCCGCCCACCCGACCTTTCCAGATCCCCCTCCTTGTCTGTCTTCCTTTATCTTTCCCTGTTTGTCTCTTGTTCCCCATTCCTAGCGCCAAGGCCCTGGGCCTCAGTTTCTCTGTTCTTCCCCTTTGTATCCCCCAACCTCTCAGAATGCTTAGCCAGCACCCGGTAGTGGGGGGGCCCTAGTCATTTCCCTTCTCTCCTTTTGGGCACAGATCCTCACTTTCTGAACAACAAGGAGATGTCAGATGTGACCTTCCTAGTGGAAGGAAAGCTGTTTTATGCGCATAAAGTCCTGCTGGTGACGGCTTCTAACAGGTAGGCTGCATCGGGAAGAGGGGTGGGAGTGGCTTCGTTAGACACCAGGTGACAGAGGAGCCTGTCCTGTGGAGATGGGTCACGCGACCATGGAGTCCCGCTGCCCCACAGGGGGCACAAGACGATGTGGACAGAGGGACAGAGGGGATGGGACGAGAGCTCTCCAGGAGGAGCCCTGAGGTTGTATTCCTGTTCGAGTTCCTGCCTTCACTAGAAAATATAAATGTTTGGGAATGAAGAGTCACTTTTCCCGCCACAGGCGTCACAGTCACCCCTGGGGGGCAGTGGGGACGCACTGGGGCCCAGCCCGGCTGTCAGTCCAGAGTGATGTAAGACGCCATTTGCCGAGAATCATTTTGGGAGCGCTGCAGTAATTTTAAAAATGTCCCGTCTCCCAGTGACCGGCCAGGTGATGGATGGCGCCATTGCTGCAGAATGATGGAGTAAAAGTCATGCTCAAGACCCGCCTCGTTTCTCCCCTTTCGCTCCAGGTTCAAGACGCTGATGACCAATAAATCAGAACAGGATGGCAACGGCAGCAAAACCATTGAGATCAGCGACATGAAGTACCACATTTTTCAGGTGTGTGGTTCTCTGTGCCTTGTGCTTCTCAGGGGTGGGGTGGGGGGAGCTCCCCCCACCCCCAGGGCCCCTTGGCTTTGTCCGTCTGGGCTGGGAGGCAGCTGGGATTGGCCGCCATCTTCCACTCCATCCCCGGTGCCTTCTGCGTTCGCTACATCAGTGGTCAGGTGGGAGTGTCTGGGCCTTTCCCAGGCAGAGGTAGCCATTCCTGTGTGGGCTTGTGGCTTCAGAGCCTCACTTATGAGTCCTGAGCTCTGACCACCAAACGACTACATGGGCAGACTGACAGACACGTAAGGCCTGGCACACGTGCATGAGCCCTTGTGCCTCAGGGAGAGCTCCCCGCAGCACAGCACAGACCTCCCTGTGGCGTCAGCCCCCTGCCTCCTGCAGGCGGGACGCGGGGGTTGTGCTCACTCTGGGAAACAGAGGCCCTCCCAGGCCTCAGACCCCCAACCAGGAAGGCCAGGCAGAAAAAGCCGGGTGAGCCTGTCCTGGTTGCGGAGGACCCAGGTCGGGTCTTTCAGTCCCTAACTTTGGAGAACATCAGACGTAGTGTGATGGAAACTCCACGGGCTGGCTGCCAGTCGGGGCCAGAGAGTCTGGAGGAAGGAGCCCCGGCGGAGAGCTCCTTTTGGGAAAGTGGCGACTACAGGTCTCCAGGCTGGGGGGGGGGGGGGGGGCACTCTGGGCTGCCCGGATGACCCCCAGGGGCTGAGACCGAGCCCAGGGACAGCTGGTATGTGGGTCCGGGCCCTGGCCTTGCACAGGAGAGCTCTGTGACCTAGTGGGAGAGGTCAGAGTCTCACGGAAGCACAGGGAGCCACCATCTAAAACGGCCTCGTTCCTTCTCCTGCTGTCTTCACCCAGTTACTTGGCATTTCATCATCTGTGGGCACTGTGGGGATGGCACTAAACAGGACCGGGCCCCCTCCACCAGGAGACAGGACTACAAGAGAGCGATCAGAGAGTGATCTGTATGCATGGGGAGCACTGGGAGCACAGAAAAGGGGCATCTAACCCAAATCCGCAGAGGCCGTCAGGGACTGGGGCAGCTAGCCAGCCATCGGGAGCCCCAGGCAGGGGGAACTGTGCACACAGAAGCAGAGACCACAGTGTGTTCAAGAAATGTCCTCTGATCCAGTCTGGTTAGTGGTTCAGAAGAACATCCAGAAATGAGTCTGAAGCTGCCACAGGGTGCCATCGCATGAAGGGGTTGACCTTTAACCTATAGCACCATCGCTCTCACTTAGCCAGGCGTGGCTCCAAGTGCTTTGACTGTGTTCATCAGTTAAGCTTCATGGCACACCTAGGAGGTGTAGGGGTATTATCACCTCTTGATAGATGAAGAGTCAGAGGCACAGAGAAGTTGAGTAACTTACCCAAGGTCACACAGCTGGGAAGTGATAGAGCCAGGATTCAAACCTTAGGTTATGTGCGTGGAATGGTCAAGTTCGCATTTACAAAGCTCACTCGGAGGGTGAGGAAGGGACCAGAGGGGTCATGACTACTCCAGGGGACCAGTTAGGAGGCTGTTGAGAAATCCAGCTGTGTGATGACGGTGAGCGGCTGGTGGCCGTGCAGTGAGGGGAGGTGGACAGGACCTGGTGACCAACAAGGTGGAGGCGAGGCCCAGGGTCTGGCACAGGCAGCAGAGTTGGGGAGGGGAGGGTCTCTCCTTCCCTCTTTTCCATCCCTTGCTCCAAACTCACGTGGAGAAGGGGCAGCTCTAGACACTGCTTTGGCGAAGAAGCCCAAAGTCCGGGCATGAGGTGGGGTCAGGACCAGATATGGGAGGGCAATGCAGGAGAGGCAGCAGGGCCGGGGCCAGAGTAGGGGGAGGGCACGTGTGTGGACACGGTGCCCACTGCCACGTGGCTGCCCAGCCCGGAGGGGTTCTCGCTCCCTGGGAGGACATCCGCGTCGGAGCAGCCTTAGCAGCCCTTGACGACCTCTCGGGGCTGTTGGGAGGGTAAGTAGGGACATCAGGTCTAACATCCGTGGCACACGCAGGCCTGGGAAACGTGGGCTCTCTGGCTATAGAATTCTGCCACGTGGGGGAGTGCCATCTCAGATGGAGCATGCAGATGCTGACCTCTGCTTTCCGGGCTTCGATCCGGGACCGGGGTCTCCTAACAAAGCTGGAAGTTTCAGGGCAGCCCCACAGTATCTCCCTGGCTTTCACAGCACTGGGAGGGAATGAGGGCAGGCGGGGGAAGGGGTTCATTAGGTTTGTTTTTTAGAGGAGGAAACAGGCCCAAGGAGATCTGAGCTCTGCCATCCAAGAGAAAGATAATGCAAGACACATATGTAATTTAACATTTCCTAGTAGCCACATATAAAAGCAGGAGATGGAGTGAAATTAATAATATATTAAACCCATGGTAGCCAAAATATTACATGTGATCAATATAAAAATTAGCAACTGTATTTTCATACCAAGAATGTAAAACATAAGCATTTGAAATCCAGTGTGTTTTTGACATCTCAATTCAGACCAGTCTTATTCCAAATACTTAAAAGCTAGATGTGGTCAGCGGCTATCGTGTTAGGGCCAGCCTAGATCTTGCCGAGGTCACTGCCGACGACCCCACCCGGGCCTTTGAGGACCGGCTGGTCTTACCTGGCTTCTGATCCCAGTCTTGTCCCGGCAGTATCTGCAGCCTCCTGGAGTCAGGTTCCTGGGGTCCTGTCCGGGACGGAAGGAGACCCTGCCACCCCCTCTGCAGCTGACGCTGCCTGGGGCCTTTCCCAGAGCAGCCTGTCTGGACCCTCGGGCTGCCGGGCTGCGCACACTCAACCCATCTCTGCCTGCTGGCCACCCGCCTCCCGCAGCAAGGTTCCCAGGGAGCGGTTCAGCTCTGGCTTCCACAGACTAATATCCATTTAAGGGACTTCAGGGAGATCCACAGGCCACAGGTGGCTGGGCCTTGTCGAACCAGCTCCCGAGCCGTGGGGCCTGGGAAGGAGAGCGGCAGGATTCCGGCCCATCTCACGGACCACGCCCCCAGGCCCCTTCTTGCTGAGGGGCTGTCCTGAGGCCACCGCTTAGCAAACGAGCCTAGGAGATCCTACCCCCCATCCCCCCGCCTGCTCCACTCCCAGCGCTGGATCATCCAAGGCAGTCCTGCCGGTGTCCCAAACAGCCACTCTGTGCCCAGCACAGGGGACGGCACCTGAGGCGCACACCTCCTGGAAGGACAGACACCTCCATCTGTGCTCCAGCAGGGGCTGCTGGACCGAGGGAGCCTCCCCCGCCCCCCGCTCTGTGGGGAGGGACAGTCTCCGGGGACTGACCTCAGGCCTGGACAGACTGGCCATCTCCCCACTCTTCTCCCCCAGGGTTGGGCTGCTTCCTAGACCCTCTGGTGCCTCTTCCAGCCCGGGGGCCGGCTCCTAACAGAGCCCGACTGTGCCGGCCGGAGCCGTGTTTACTTACACACTTGCCAGCTCCTTGCTGGGGCTGTTTCTGCAGCCAACCGGGGAGAATCATTTTTCTTTTTCCAACTGGGAACCTCCCAGGCTCCAGCGTGATGGCAGAGTTTGTGACAGACCACAATGAAATTAAATGTAGTTCCCCAGTCCTAGGCCACCTCATTTGATATCCCAGGCCCTCTGTTCCCACAAGCCCTAGGTCTGGGCCAGGCAACGAGGTGACCTCTGGACCAGACCCGACCCCAGCTCTGAGCTTGCTGTCCAAGGGAACAAATCCAGGGGGCAGACAGGGTCTGGCTCTCACCTCCACGCTGGAGTTCTAGCACAGCCGGGAAAGTTGGAAGCAGCTTCTGAGGGTAGGCCCCTATTTAGAATTTAGGTAAGAAGAGAAATGAGCATTGTGCTGCTTAGAGTCTGGTGTGGGAGTCAGAAGACCTGAGTGACTTGAGCCATGCTGCCTTCCCTCCTGGGGCCTCAGTTTCCCCATCTGTGAACAGCACCTTCCCTTCTGGGCTCACGGGGCTGTCATGAGGTTGAGGGTGAAACCATCCCGTAGAGGGAAGCTTGCCGTATATACAGGAAATCAAGAGGGAGAGTCTCGGGGCTGACCTGTAGAGACTGCACAAAATATCCGCTTCAGTGAGTGGGGATGTGCACGCATCCACATGGAGAGGGTGGAGGGCGCAGCCAGGCCCAGGGCGGAGAGCGGCACTCTGGTGAAGCCAGAGGACGTGGGTGCCGCGGGGCCATTTGGTGTTCATGCGGGGCCTCTTCCCGCTGCAGATGATGATGCAGTATTTGTACTACGGAGGAACAGAAGCCATGGACATCCCGGCCTCCGACATCCTGGAGGTGAGGTCCCGGTGCTGGGAAGGGCGTGGGAGCCGGTGCACCCAATGCCTGGCTGCTGGCTCTCAACCCCGCGCTCAGAGACATGGCATTGGAGAGCCAAGGAGGGGAGGTGGCCTCTTCGAGGACCTTCTGATTCCCTGCTGGTCCTTTCTCTTCTTGTGACAGGGAAGTGGGTGCCCACCGCCTCCTGGGCCATGCCTGGGGTGGGGGTGGGGGCTGGAAAGGCTCCCCTGTAGGGATAATGGGCCCAGGAGGATCAAAGGCAGGCAGCAGGGCCTCCCACTCACCTCCTCGCACTTAGAAAACAGAGCCCCTGCCGGCCAGGCACCTGGGTAGAAGGTGGTGTAGACAAAGCATGCAGCTTATGATTGAAGATCTTCCGTGAGGTCAGGAATCCCAACCAGTGTCTGTCACCCATCCTGTGCCTTCCAAGGTGTCCCAGCAAATACCGAGGTGCTCTAGAACAGAAATAAATCCGTCCTCAGACTTGACCTGCTGAGGCAGGCAGGGCCCGAGGATTAGAACATAGGGCCCACTGCACGAAGCAGCTTTCTGTTCCGTGATGCCTGGGCCACAGGCCTGGCTGCCCCCATCCAAGGCCACCTTTTGCCTCCCTCCGCGCCCCCCCCACAGCTGCTGTCAGCCGCCAGCTTGTTCCAGCTGGATGCCCTACAGAGGCACTGCGAGATCCTGTGCTCCCAGACCCTCAGCGTGGAGAGCGCCGTGAACACGTACAAGTACGCCAAGGTGAGGACCCGCTGGGGCCTGGCTAAGAAACAGAGGCAGCTGGGCAGTACTTGCGGGGCAGTGTGAGGACTGGAGGGGGGCAGGAATGCTCTCTGGAGTCTGGGGTCATCGCTGTTCAGCAGCATGTAGCTCGGGGAAGAGCTTTCCAGCCAAGCGGATCCCAGTTCACATTCTAGCTGTGCCCCACCAGGCTGGGGGTGCCTGGGGCAAAAGGCTGAGCTTCTCTGAGCCCCATCACTTCCCCAGGTTCTGACCTGATTCTTACCCAACCTGTCCTCCTGAATCTTCCCCTTCCTTAGCAACAGCATGGCCCTCTGCTCAGGTGCCTAGACTCAAAACATGAGAATTTTATATACTTTATATATATGTAAATCTTTTTTAGTTTCCCTCATTTGGGTCAGCTCTTGTGAACACATCGACAGTCTGTCCGCTGGGCCTCTCCCGCCCCCTCTCTGAACCATGGCACTGGCCCAGCCTCTCCCTTTTTGGCTTTCACCCCATAGTCCACAGGCTTTTTGAAAAGCGTTAGGACCATGTCACTCCTCTACTTAACGCCTCCCCTCCCCCAAAGCTTCCTCCGCTTGCAGACTAAATATCATGCTTCACCAAGCCCCTAGCACCCCACCCACCTCTCCCTTCACCCAGTGCCCTGGCTCGTTCTCCGCTCCCGCCTCCCCCGGGTCTCTTGTGATAACCATCCCCACCTCCAGGAAAGCACCTTCCGGAGCACCTCACAAAGCCCGCTGATTTCCCCCCCTCTCCCATAAGGCCCCTGCCACACGGCCATCACCTGCCCGTGCTTCCTCACAGCACTGACCTCCATCTGCCGTTACTTTGCTTGGTCCTCTGGTTTCTGTCTCCCCGAAGGAGAACATCAGCTCTAAGAGCACACTGCAGAGACCTGGACCTCAGAACCTGGTGCCCACTGCCTGGCTTGGAGCAGACACTTGATATTTCTGGAGTTAAAATAGTTACTGAGCATCTACCGGCTCAGTTGCCGGGCCTCGTGCCGTCTCCCTGACCCTGCCATTAGTAAGGGAGCTTCTGCCCCAGCAAGGATGACTGCCATTCAATGATGGCAGCAGTGGGAAGTAGGCAAAGAAAACGCTGGGGCCAAGAACAAGTGATGTTTCTGGTGGCACAGCTGGGATTTGAGCCCAGATTAGTCCAACCTGGAGGTGATGCTTATGGACAGAGTCCAGGTCAGGGGGGGCCAAGGCCTGTGCTGGGCCTTGGCCCATGGGTACTATTTGGGGGAGGGTGGAGGGTGGTTTCGGGTGGGGCTGTGCCGGGGTCATGCTAAGGTTGTGGGTCTCACCCCCCCCCCGCCCCCCACAGATCCACAATGCCCCTGAACTGGCCCTGTTCTGTGAAGGCTTCTTCCTCAAGCACATGAAGGCCCTGCTTGAGCAGGACTCCTTCCGGCAGCTCATCTACGGCCGCAACAGCAAAGTGCAGGGCCTGGACCCGCTGCAGGACCTGCAGAGTACCCTGGCCGAGCGCGTGCACTCCGTCTACATCACCTCCCGGGTGTGAGGGGGCTGGGCGCACACAGGTCGGCACACCCAGCCCCCTCTGGGCCAGGGCTCTGTCTCTAGGCATCCCAGCGGGTGTGAAAGGCTGGGAGCAAGTGCTTCCGGGCCATCTGAACGAGTATGTAGCCAGGGTCTCTGGATGGGTCGTTGCCCCATGGAGGGGGCCAGGGCGCTGGCTGAGGCCCTCCTGGGGCCAGGCTCATGGGACTCAGTTTCCCCCTCTTTCCCCAGACCTCCCCTCTGGTGGTGATCTGTCCTTACACAGGTAGATGTGCTCTGAGCCCTCCTGTCACTGGGCAGCCCCACCTTCAACCCTCTGCCCCGAGCTGTGTCTGCTTGACTAGCTATGGGCAGACAAGGTCAAAAGGTGGCCCTTCCCCCACCTGCAACCCCCATACCGTTTGCACCTTGAGGGCTGCCGTGTACTCACCCTCTTGTGCTCCCCTCCTGGAGATCTATGGCTGATCCTGATTCTTCCCGCTTGAAATAGGGCCTGGAAGGCACGGTCAGAAGCTAACTACCTGCAGTCCCCACGCCTCCATAAGCTTGGACAGTCCTAGCTGGGGTTCCTGGAGGTACAGGCATCCTGATGAATGTAGTGAATGTATACTCTGGGCCTCAGGCCACTTCATGCAGAAGCTGGTATTTTTTTCTCAACATCACGTCAGAAAGGCTGTCCAAATCCCTGAACTTATTCCTCAAGGCTGTGCCTTCAAAGGCTTGATGTGAGCCTCCAGGGGGCCTGAAGATCCCCGCACAGAGGGTCACTCAGTCCTATCCTCTTTGGTGTCTAGGCCGACAGAGGCCCTCCTTTGGGGACCACAAACCTGCTCGATTAGTGGTAGAGCAGTTCCCCAACTGATGCCTTCAGAGCTTTCAGTCTAAGCACAGGGTGGCATGGAGGAGTCCGGGGGCCTCAGCCCATGCTGCTGCTGTTTTTAGGGGCCCATTCTGAAACCCCAAGCCTAGATTTAGGCTGCCTCTGTGGGCTCAGGAAGCAGACCCCTAACTGTACCCCTGGCTGAGTCCTCCGACTTGGGCTGGAGAGGGGCACCTCTCACTGGGAACTGCGGTCCTGGGGGTAGAAAGGGTGGGGAAGTGGTGGGAGGGAAGGGGCAGGAGAAGGCCTGCTGCTTCTCACCTACCTGCTCCGGGCCTGCTGTAGGCCCCGGGCTTCCCTAGGTGGAGGGGCAGCATCGGGCTGGACACTTGTCATATTTATGGACCAGACACTGGGGGAGCATTCCGGACAGCTTGCTCCGGGTGTAGCCTTCTTCAGGCTGTCTGGCTGCACCTTAGAAACTATTTATTCACCAAAAGACCTGGGCACTTAAGGAGGTGTTACTTTGGTTACCTTGAAAAGCCCCTGGGGGCTTGCAATCTTGGAAAATATTTTCGACTAGCTGCTTGAGCTGGATGTACAAAGGAATAGGCGTTATTTTATTGCTGTAATATTGTATGATACTGTAACTATACATTAATGTTGTCACTTATTGTAAATGTACCATGGTTTTATTAACAATAAACACTTGTTAACAATGACCTTGGTCTCATCACTCCTGATAGAGGGTTGCTCAGAGCTGGAGAAGAGCCCATTTAGGACCGGGAAGAGAACCCAGAGCTAATTCTCTGGTTACTCAGGCTTCCTGCCAAAAGCGGGGTTGAGGCTACCCCCTACTCACCTCACCCAGGACCTGAGCCTCCATCCGTCCCCCAACACCGGGCTCTGGTGTGCCTCTTCCATCAAATGAAGTAGCTAAGAGAAAATCATTCCCGTGTGTTGAGTACATGTGCCATTGATCAGGACGGAAAAGGTGTTTGTGTGGAGGGACTGGAGCCCACAGACAGGAATACGATGGCTGCAGGGGCTTTTCTGGTCTCCCCTGAGCCCACACCACCCCCACGGCCCTCACGTGGGAGCTGCTGTTGGGGTTAACAGTTGTTTGCAAACTTTGGACAGTCTAAGCCTGTGTGGCCCAGAAAGGTGGAGGCAGGGTGTTTGCCACCTGGTAATAGAGGGAGAACAGTAAGCTGGCGACTGGGGTCCAGAGGTCTTCTGGGACCAGCTGTAGTTTGTTTTAGGTACAAAGTCCAGGCAGAAATAAAGGTTTTTTAAAAATGTTTGGTACCTGACGCAGGAAAAAAAATTTCTAAGGTCACTAGAAACATGGACCCAAGTGCTGTGGTTCAGTAACTGATAGGCCAGAACTCAGGAGTTGGGGGACAACATGACCTCATGGGGTCAGTTGGGGTTGGTCTGCGAAAGGCCTGATGACCAGCTTTGCGGCGTGGGGCCCTGGCACCGGTGGTGAGAGGACTGCGTGGGCCCACAGCGCCCTCTGGGGGCCACAGGGAGGAGGTGCACCCCTTGGCGCCATCATTCTGGGCAGAGGCCCTTGGGAGGGAGGACGGGGGTTGTCCCTGCCCGGCACTTGCCATCTGCAGTAACTACCCTTCAGGTGTCTGTGTCCACCTTCCCCACAAGTCTCTCCCCTCCTTCCCCCCTGTAGGATGCACCTCCGTCAAGTACCCAGGGAGCTCAGCCATTTTCTCTTTCGGGGGCAGGTCAAAGAGAAGGCCACGTTAGGGAGGGATGGGTCCCCTTTGAGCCTACGTGTAGCAGAGCACACTAAGGAAGTGCTTCAATCACAGAAATCGGGGCTAGAAGTGACCTTACCCCTGGTGGCTGGCCGCCTCCTCGGGGCCACCGCTCCAGAGCACGGGGGCCTCTCTCCTCCAGCTGTCCGCTTCAGCTAACAGCAGCCAAAGGCAGGCTGGAGGAGAGGAAGGTGAACTTCTTCACAGGAGTCCCTGGGAAACAAGGGGCCGAGAGCGTCAGTTCTGTACAGTGGGACTGCATTCTCCAGCCGCCCCGCAGGCAAGAAGAGGCTGGCACTCGGCATCTGGAGCCTGGGCCTCGTCCCCACAGGAAACTCCTCCAGGCGTGAGGGTCCCCCGCATTCCTGCTCCTGCTCTTCCCTTTCCTTTGCTCTCTGCTCGTTGCCCAATGACAGCCAGACACCAAGAGCATGGAAACTTTTTCCTCAGCTGAACCACCTACAGCCCCGTAGGAGACCCTCAGGCCTTCCCTTTCCTGCCACCCCACCCGCTGCAAACTCCACAGGACATTTCTCCTTTAACCAACCTGTTTACAGAAAGGGGCATCCGCTTCTTCCAAGGCTGATGTCTGACCCTCCCATTCAGGCCAGAGGGATTGCAGCCCCGCCCCTCCTCCAGGCCTGCAAACTGGTTGCTGGTGTTAAAGGCCCTCAGATAATGAGTCTACATTTTTCCAAGGTGACGATCACTTATTTTCTCCCCTCCCCCCCCCCCATCTCAACAATGCCTTTGTGTCCACCTCCCGGTCACTCTGGAGTCCTTGGGGACTGCCGGGGCCAGATGAGCAGTGGAAGCACTAGGCCAGCATTAACCCCCTCCCAGCTCAGGAGGATGGAGACCATTTAGGAATCTTCTTTGTTCAGGCTTCTTCAGCCCCGTTCTCATCCTGGTGACAGCATTCCTAGCCAGCCTATCTGAATTCATTTCACCAATGAGATTTCCTGAGACAGCCTAGCTTTACAGATGTCACTGTCTGGGGGCCAGATGGTGAGGTCTGGGGGAGGTGTGCTTTTTCAAGTTTGGAGGGGAACCCAAGATCACAAAGTGCAGGGACCTGTTTAAGAACATACCCTTTGCAAATAAAAGGGCCAAGGCACAATGTTCACTTCCTCTTTGTGTGCAAAGGGGAAGGCTGTCTCCGAGAAGAATGACCTTGTTGGAAGCCACAGAAACGGACAGTTCTGACCACAAAGTGCATCATCTCCTGCCCCCCAAGTGGGGCTCTTCAGCTTAGGTTGTTTTAGAACAAAGCCAGTCTTACTAAGTCTTACTAAGCTTGCGTGTCACTGAGCAGCTCCCCTGGTTATGCAGATGCAGGCCACACAACCCAGAGATTTCTAGAGCACTTACCATACACCAGGCCCCACTGTCCGCTCTTCACACTCAGCTCCACTCGCTCCTCACAACGGTGCATGAGGTGGGAATGGTCATTACCACTTGCGTCTCACAGATGTGGGCCCGGACAGCAGGTGGAGGGAAAGTGGCGTGCCCAAGGTCACAGTGGGGCTCAGGGCAGAACAGTGTTGCAGCCCGGAGGTCTGACCTCAGAGCACCTCTCCCTGCATCCTGGAGCAGAGCATAAGCCAGGCTTCGGGGTGGGAGGTGCCATGCAAGGGCTCGGCCGATCTGGGCCCCCATACGCATGGGAAGACATGGCTTAAGACAATAGTTTTAAGAAACCATCCAGCTCTGACCACTTGGGATTCCGACTTTGATTTTAAGTCACTCTCTGAGAAACTTAACAGAAACCCATGTGGGAGGGGAAGGAAAAAAAAAAGAGGTTAGAGTTGGAGAGAGCCAAAGCATAAGAGACTCTTAAAAACTGAGAACTGAGGGTGGATGGGGGGTGGGAGGGAGCGGAGGGGAGGTGATGGGTATTGAAGAGGGGGCATCTTTTGGGATGAGCACTGGGTGTTGTATGGAAACCAATTGGACAATAAATTTCATATAAAAAAAAGTCACTCTCCTAAGAAAATCCTTTGGAAGATAGGCTCGGGCACTCACCTGAAAAACAAGCAGATCAAAAATTCTCGTTGCCCCTCTCATTGAACTCTCCTGCTGGCCTAACAGGGGGTCTGTGGACAGGAACCTGTGGATCCAGGAGACGAAAGACCCCTAAACCTATGTAGGCAAGGTGCAGGGGTCACCAGTCCAGGCCGAATTTGCTCTCCTTGCTGTGGGTGTGAGTCCTAGGAGGTGTACATTTAATCCTCTGGTCCAGAAGTTCCCCTTCCAGGAAGCTGGATTACACACCTTTCACTGAGGAAAGGGTCTTTGGACTCATGGAAGACCAGTCCTTTTAAGTTCTATGAAAATCTGAGGAGGATCAGTAACCAAAGCTCAAGGCTGCCGCAGCCAGGGAGCCGCAGGGCACAGGGAGACAGCAGATCAGAACAAGAGCACGACTGAGCCGACTTCCACCTTGAGCATTTCTCACCCTCAGCGACAGGGATAAGGAACAATCCTACAGAAACCAGCAGAGGCCCTCAGGGTCAAGGTTTCAATACACAGTACTGTGTTTAGAACCAGAAAGTAGATACCGTGAAACAGCATACCAAAGTATGCGTGAAGTCACCACACAATTCCTGTACCCAACAGAAGGGACCCGATGACCTGACAGAAGCTTGGAGGAAACGCACAGCTAGCTAGCTTCCCGGAACCACAGCATGTCCCTCAGAGGGACCACAGTGAGCACAGTGGGTGCCGGCCACTCTCCCAAAGGCTTTTGGGTCATCAGTAAGCCCTGGCCCCTGCTCGCCCTCGGTACCAACTCCTTCCGGAGATTACCGGGCAGCCAAGCCCCACCAGGAGAAACAAGGCAAGGCACCACTCCCACCCACACGGGGTCAATGAGCACCCACAGGCGGTTGGTCTTTCTAGCTTGTTATTTATTAAAAATAGATTCTCTATCCCTCCCTCACCCCTGCTAGCAAAATGGTCTTGCACATTTTTTCCCAAATAGATGAAATAACAGATCTGGGGACTCAATGTCATAGTCTTTTCCTAAATGAAGAGCTCAAGCTCTCCAGGGACACAGGGCAGCAGGCCTGCGGAGCCAGGAGAGGAATGCTTCACAGCAGAGCAAAGCCCAGCGCACAGAACAGTAACCTGCCGCGGCCACGTGGTTGGACCAGAGCTCCTGCTGCTCTAGGCCACGACGAGAGGCCCAGGGCTCCATCAGGGGCCTCCTGAGCATCACCAGAAGGTTGTGCATTTAATGTCTGAGAAGGGACAAGAGTCAGCATGGCTCCAATAGATGGGAAGGGGCCAAAACAGCTGGGCCCAGAGCAAAGTGTGAACTTATGGGGGAAAAAAGACCTGGACAGGGGGAGGGGAGGCAGGCCCTCAGCAGCACCAGAGGTTTGTCCAACCGTCCAGTTCTAAGCGGACCAGCACAGAAGGGACGTCGCCTTAAGCCAAGCTTGGCCCACGGACTGAACTCCTGGGCAGCTTCTGGGTCTGATGGGGACTTCGTTGCTTTTAACATCCAGGCCGCCACCCGGTCCAGCCAGAGACAGCTCAGCACGTCAGACTCCTCTCCTTACGCATCAGCCACGGATGCCCACCTTCCTATTTCTTCCGCTTCAGTTTCATATCTTTTTTATTCTTCATGTCTCTGTTTTTCTTCAACTTTTTGTTCTGTTTGGGTTCTTGTTTGGCTTCCAGCTTCCTTTTCTTGTCACTAGAGAGACAAAAAAAAAAAAAAAAAAAACCCACAAATAGAAAGAGAAAATGAAATATGCACAGATCTGTAACATCTTTCAGACTGCTTTGCTTCAGGCTTGCTTTGCTTTGTCTGAAAACGGGTTTTCACCATCTGAAACATTAATGAGACAGAAATATTCTCTGCAAGCCTACCTGCACGCCAGACACTGTGCTGGGGGGAACATGCCGACCAGTTCCTGCCCAGACCGGGCTCTTCCTTGGAGGAATAAATCTCTCTTAACACCTGAAATCTGAATTCCCTTTGGATTGCTGTTCATTCTCCCCTCCCACCACTCAAAAGCAGACATATTATCCCACGGACCCTGTGGATAGTCTCTAATACAAAGCAGGACTCTCCCAAGAACACCCTGTAATACTTTCCAGCGTGGTAGTATTTTATTTTTCCTAAATGAGAGAGAAACTGAAAGGAGTAGGAACTCAGGTTACACGCTTCAGCTGGCCAGGGGCGGCCTCGCTGACAGCTTAGTACTGGAGTCATTCGGCAAAGGACTACCGCCTTCCTTCCCTTTTACAGGTTAAAGATTCTCTCCAGTGGCATTTCGTCCTGGGAACAAACACCTCCCTATGACGAGAAAGCAAACAGTTCCATCCACAGACCACTACCATCACCTGAACGAAACGACCTCTCAAAAAAGAAAAGCAAGGCCTCAAAGAATACGATGACAGGTATCAGTGTTTTTATCTCCAAGAGTAGAACTGACTCAGAGAACTTCAAGCAGATTTGCCACAGAGGCCAGTGAAAGCAGGAGGCTCCTCACCAGCAGTGACACAGCCAAACGGCAGGAAAAGCCAAGCTCCGAGGGACGTGGAACCAGCGGGGTCCACACCAAGCACACGCCCCAGCCTTTTGTTCCAGTCAAAGCCACCATGCTCAAGGCCAGAGCCATCACAGGCCCTGTGCGTCATCTGCTATCCTGGCCAAACCAGAAACTAGGACACGATGACAGTGAGCTCTCGTGCCACATCTGAGAGCATCCGGGGATTGAGGTTGGCAGCACTGCTGGAACCTTCAAAATGCCACAGTAACTTTATGGAGACTGCAGGAGACAGTATCTGATTTCTGGGATCTCTAGTTCCTAGAGTCACAAGACTTCTTCTTTCCAAATCTATCCCTCAAGGGAACCTATCCTATGGCAACGCCAAGAACTCACCTCCCCACTAACTCCAAACCAGCTGTGGAAGTTCATCTCCAGAGGCCGAGGGCAGGGGAAACCTCATTCTCCTCCCCAGGAACTCCAATATAGGTTCAGGCCCGAGAAGCCATGATCTACAAATGCCCCCCTCTGCAGAGAAGCAGCTGGAGGGGGAGGTTTTCAAGCAGGGCCTCCTGGGATCCCCAACTCTTCCAGGTGGGCCCCAAGGGGGAAACTGTTTTCACAACAATACAAACACACTGTCTGCCCCTCACTTTCACTCTCACAGCTGTCCAGTCTTCCAGAAGCTACGAGGTGTGCGATGGCACCAGAATGAACGCAGAAGCAGAGGAGTCAGCTGCTATTAACCCAGACAGCGTTTGCAAAATGTAAATGTAAAACAACGCCACTCTTAAGATTTTTGTGGGCAAAGGCTATTTTTCTAAACAACAAAACCATAATGAGTCCATGATTGTTAATTCTGGATGAATTTTTTAACATCTCAGTTTACTTCTAACATGGAAAATATTGATAGATATAACCCTCATAAACAAAAGTCCCTTGGGGGCCCTCAATTTTTACGATGCAAAGGAACTCTAAGACCCAAGACTTGGGGAATCACCAGCTTCAAGCAAGGGGAATACAGCAGGTAAAACTCCAGCCTCAGCAGTGGACACACCTGGTCCTGACCCCGGCTCAGCCTCTTACTGGATGGATGCTTCTTGGGAAGTTACTTAACACCCTGGAGCCTCGGTCACTTCATTTTTAGAACAGTGCTGGTAATAAAGCAGCCACCGCCGTTGTGAGGGTGCACAAGACACCACACTGATGCCCACAAGAGCCCCATGGCCCTGCCTCATCTGTAGGAAATACGATACCAAAGGAGCTACCCTCAAGGAAAGAGTAGTGATTTTGTCCCTCAAAGCTTTTGCTTCGACCTCCTATTTCCTAATGAAAGTCACTAGAGGAGCTGAGAGACCAGAAAGCCTCTCCTGCCAGAAGTCTGTTGGGCCCTCACCTCTTCAGGCTGACAATGGAGGCATTCTCCCCAGCTTTGTTCAAAACTTCATTCCATTCTTCATCATCTCCACGGATTATGTATCTAAAAAAAAAAAAAAAAAAAAAAAAGGAAATCTCAAAGCCTGCTCAAAAGAAGATAGTGACAACATTCTCAGCAGACATGGCCCATCACAAAGGCCCGGCCAGCCGCACCAGCGTGAACGGCAGAGGGAAGGGGCACTTGCACACTAGGGAGCTTCATGGGATCAAGGAGGGCCACAGGGCCTGCCAGGAGTCATACTCTCACTAACTGTCCAGCAGGGGGAGCCTCCTATGGCCCCACAAGCATCTTGCTCACTCCCACCTCAAGAGGCATGGTGCCCACAGGCCCCGGAATCGTGCCTCCCTGCCCCACCTCGCCCCACCTCTCTCAAGCCAGCAGCCCCAGCAAGTCAGGGTTTTGATACTGTGAATTGAGGGCAGAGCTCAAAACCCTGCCCAGGGACCTCCAGGGTCCTCCATCTCATGAGTCCAACAACCACCATTTCTAAAGGACTCAGTCAGGGGGCTACAGGTCAACGAAGCTCAGAGGCCACTAATTCTAGAAACTTCATTTACATCAACCCACAGAGCAGAGGACACCATTACAGCTGAAGCTCAGGGGGACTAGGAGTCCTAGTTCACAGAGGGTTCCAGAACAAGGGGTTTTGGTTTATTTGTAGGCAGTAGAATCCTTTCTTGAATCAAGTTTACATGTAAAAGCGAAACAGAGAAAAGCAGCCATTGAAAATGGATGTTCATTGGGGCGCCTGGGTGGCTCAGTCGGTTGAGCGTCCGACTTCGGCTCAGGTCATGATCTCGCGGTCCGTGAGTTCAAGCCCCGCGCCAGGCTCTAGGCTGATGGCTCAGAGCCTGGAGCCTGCTTCCGATTCTGTGTCTCCCTCTCTCTCTGCCCCTCCCCCGTTCATGCTCTGTCTCTCTCTGTCTCAAAAATAAATAAATGTTAAAAAAAAAAAATTTTTTTTAAATAAAAAAAAAAAAAAAAAGAAAATGGATGTTCATCAATTAGCACCCCTCCCTGGGGACCTGAGGGAAAATCCTCAAAATATGCAGAGTGAGTTAGAGAGGTTTTAGCTGTTTGGCTTCTAAAATGGTGCCATGTGACAGCTGCCAGGGCACCCGGATGTGGATCAGAAGGGAGCTGCAGACAGGTCCCCAGGGTCCTCAAGGCCAAGGCGGAGCCTCCACTCCCCATGAGTGGCGCGGGGGCCTTACTGAGAGAGGTCCATGTTCTTCAGCTTCCCCACTTCTTTCTTGTGTTTCTCCTGGAATTCCTTTGCTGCTTCATCCTGCGGTCAAAGCCCCAGAGACAGAGCAGGTCAGAGCCGAGCAGAGGACAAATGACAGAAAAAGAGGGCACGGTATCACTATGAGAGCAGACAGCTCCTTCTCCTCGGTTCACCCCCTTCCCCGCCATCAGAGGCAGCTCTTACTAAAAGAGTATCAAATGTGTGTTTGCAAAAGCCTGAAAGGACAAACAAGCTGTCAGTAGCAGTGCTGGACCGCCTGCACGCACGCACTCGGGGGGCATCGCACGTCGGGGAGCGAGAGCGCGAGCACACGCAGGCCAGGGGGACTCCGCTGCGTCAGGGCGGGACTCTCCCCCCAGGGCGACGGGTGAGCCTCCGACATTCCCACGCTTTAAGCGGGTCCTACCAGGTCATCACTGAGGGTCTTCATCGTGGGCTCCATAACCACATCCTTCACTGCTGCCATCTGCTCCTCAATGGCCCTCTCCTGCACTTCATTAAATAGCTGCAAGACAACGGCCGAGAGATGAAGCGGAGTGGCAGCTGGGACGCTGTCACTCACTACCGAGTCACTTAGCACACACTTCACATGGGCAAGAGTGCACCCCTTCATGGTAAGAGTAGAAAAACACAGACTGGAAGATAGCAAATTCCTAACAGTGGTGCCGCCCCTGGGAGAAAGCACGGGAACATTCCATATAGAGCTGAAGGCCCCTATTTCTTCGTGTGAGAGCGAGAGTGAGTGAGTGAGAAGATCTGCAACAAATACGGCCAAACGTTAACATCTATTTGTTTTAGGGCAGGGAGTGAGTTTGTTGAATTATCGGAAACAAATCAAAACCCTGCCTTCAGATGACATTACCTTCACCACTTTGCGGATGATCCGGTTGAAAAGTCCCATCAACTGGCCTGAGGGCAGCTCAATCTCCTTTTCCAGCTGATCCACAGACTTGTGCTGGAGGCCAATGCCTAAAAGAAGAGCCTGGAGGATGGAAAATCTGCTGGAGTGGCCACTAGGACAGGCCCTTACCCATTAAAAGGGCACGGAGAACCAGTCACTTTCTTTTGACCAAAGCTATCAGCCACAAAATATCGACTGGTATGGTCTGTTCTGGCATCTTCTCTTTCACCCTGTTACTGAAACCACCAAGAAATGCTTCCTCCTCCTAAAATCCCCAAACTGATTATCCTGACAAACAGTTGCTTCAGAGCTGCATTTTAAATTACACTGTGCCCTTGAACCTCTGCTAAGGTAGAGTTAGAATCAAGGCAATGTGGTGGGGTGGGAAGAATGTGGGTTCAAACCGCAACTCTTCCTCTGACTGTATGGCCAGGCACGTGAGTCAACTTCAGAGCCCAAGTGTCCCCCCACCTGTAAAACGGGGAGAACACTACCCACCGATCAGAACCGTAAGGAATTAAATGCACAAAATTACATCAGAGCATCCAACTGAATGGGCACACAAGCAGCAGATAACCTACTGACTGGGCCGCAGACAGGGACAGGTCCCCCAGCTGGTTTAGGAAATACATCCGGGAGACGGCCGGGATCAGGTCCATGATGAGATGATAGTCCACCATGTTCCGTGAGTACATCTCCAGCCTCTTCAGGTCATAGGGGAGGAAGAGGGCTTCCAGTTCGGCCCGGCACAGTGCTGTCCAAGCAACAGAGCCAGACACGTTAGAGCAGCCGGACGTCCTTGCAAGGCCTGATGGGGTTCCCAAGTAACACACAGTGGTCCCCTGGTGGCGCCCTAACAGCTGCTCCTCCACAGGGCCTCCTCTGGGCCAGCCCTGACCTTTCTCTTGCCAAGGGCAGGCGGCCTCAGGCCACGCAGGGAGGGGGGACGGTTGGCATGTCACCCTTGCTCAGAGTTCCACGCCAGCCCATCAGACCAAGGAAAGGCTCCAGCGTCCCAGGGATAGAGGAGCACAACACTCCTTCCCCACTTTGCCACTTCTCCTCAGGACCCAGCTTCACAGAAAGTGTGTATGCTCTGCCCAGTTTGAGGAAAACAGATTTTTCCATTAAAATATAATTGGCAAAAAAAAAGAAAAAAGAAAAGGTACACACACATACCCAGCAGCAGAAAAAACCTACAGCTATTAATACTAATGATCCATTACACTTTTTAATATTTTAAATATTCCAACGGAATTTACATGTCCAAAGCACTTCCCATGTGTCAGCCACAGGAGGAGGAACACATATTATTACAAATTTCATGAATGAGGACACTGAGCCTGAGAATTAAGCTGGTTACTCTAGCTCACAGAATTTAAATCAAGTTCCACAATTAACTAGCTAATATGAACTTATTTAACACCCAAAGTCTTGTTACAAAGATGGAAAGTATTGTGGGCGCAGGTGCCCCTAAGGCAGAGCGGGGCCAGCTGGGGCAAAGGCAGGAAGGGGGGGGTCAGTGGGAGATGCAGGCTGGGGGCCCATCCCTCAATTCTTAAGCCAGCCTTCCTGGACCACCACGCCCACCTCCTGCCTCCACAAAACCAAGCCACTACCAGCCCTCTGCGCCAGTCCGCGCGGCTCACCTGGCTGTGCTGGCTTCCCGATGTTCCTGTTCTGAATGATGTTCAGAGCCAGGGGAGGCGAGAAGGTGCCGAACTGGTAGGACAGCAGGGCTAGGAACCGCCTTCGGAAGTCTGTGGAGGACACCCGCACAGAGTCAGAGGTCTGGGGGCCGCCTGCCTGTCACCTGTCTCCCTTCTACTCTAATTTACCTTTCCAAAAGGCCGGGAGCCAGGCTCCCTGGTCAGCCTCATCCTCATCAGTCAGCGTCTTCAGCATGATGCACGAGTGTTCTCCAGTCAGGTCATTCTGGAAACACAAACGCCTACTTGGTACCAAGAACACCCTTTTCTGAAGAAACGGTCATTGTTGAAGGGCAGGAAGACACAGCGCTTCCAGAGGCGTCTCCTTCCTCTCAGCTAGGAGAGCCCCCCACGCACTGCCTGCACGTCCACACAGCCTCATTTCCCGCATAACAGCTTTCAGAGGCCCCTCGGTTCTGTGACTTCCTAGCAGGTGCCGCAGGAGTGGAGCAGAGCGGTTCAAGGTCTGCTCCAGACCCATGGAAGTGAGCCACTCGCACGCCATCAGGTCAGATTCTGAACTCTGAGTCATTACAGCTTAAACTCCACATGATCCAATCAACAGGTTTTGGGTAACTTACAACAAAACTCCCTGCCCCAAACCTAGAGTTCCCATACTGGCAACCAGCTTGCAAATGCAAGTTTCTCTAGGTGCTAAAATAGTGAACATAGGTCTTTACATTTTTATTACATAACAACCACAAACCCCACACAATAGAAACATCTACTGGATTTTGACCAAAGAGCACTCACATAGCAAAATACCCACACCATGTCACAAATGAGTGGCACACCACACAAGAGCACAGGGATAAACCGTGGTCTATGCTGAACTCAACGGTCTGCACAAACCTCACAGCCGACCAGCAAATTTAAGCCCAGCCTCAGCCCCACTCACTGACAAGGACCCAGCCCACCTGGGAGCTGCTCTGCCCACACAGAAGCAGCCGAACACCCAGTGGTCTTCACCAGGCCCACTTTAAACTCTCAAATGGGCACCACCCGTGGAAACTGGGGGCTTTGTGCACTCCAAAACAATCAAACCTCCAATGCCCCTTCTCTCAGCCTCCCATCTGGGAAAACAGAACTTGGTCCTCCCAGCACCAACCCAACCAACTGACCCACACACCTTCTGTGCCCAAACTTTCTGCCTTCCCTGTTGCTGTGAAGGATGAGGTGGCCACCTCACCCCCTGCACCCAGGGTCCTACTCCCCCTGCCTCGAGGTCTGCAATCAGCCCCTGTCACCTATACTACGATTTGTGTGATCTCTACAGAATCATACCCTGCAGCAAACAACCATGTTCTAGAATCTCCCACCAGATAAACTCCCCTGAATGCCAGTCTCCTTGCAGCTACCTTGTTTCTCTGCCCCTTTTACTTCCCATATGAATCATCTATTTCCTCACTTTCCATTCTCTCCAGTTAGGATGAGCCCTGAGCTCTCCAGGAGCTGCCTTCCTTCTAATCACCATTGTCCATTGACCATTTATTTGTCCTCAGCTTACTTGCTCTCCGAAAGCCACCGAGTCCCTTTCTTGAAACACTGGTTAATCCTGGCTTCTGACACGCTCCCCAACTTTCTCCTCCACCTCAAGGCCACTCTGCCGTCTCCTGACTCATTCCTCCAAAGGCTGGACAGTCCAGGACGCACCCTCAGTCGACTTTCAGTCCCAGCTTTCGATAACTTTTAAAATGTACTCATTCACTGAAAAATATTTACTGAACACGATACCACACGTAGTAGATGATATTAAGTGCCGGGGTTACGGCTGTGAAGAAAACAAAGTCCTTGACCCCGGGGAGTATATTCTCTTGAGAATACGCTCCCAAGTGTCCATCTCCAGCCCCAACCTCTACCTGGAGTGCCAGACTCCTGCAGGCCACCGCTTGTCTCTGTCCCCATCGGGCATCTGACAAGCATCTCCCACTGTGCCAGGGCATTCCCGCTGTCACCTCCAGACCTGCCCTCCCCCAGCGGCTCTTCTCGGCAAATAACACCTCTATCTCCCAGTTCTTACTGACTCTCAAGCCAAAAACCTAAGAATTATCCTCGATTCTTTTGGTTCGCTCATCTTGCAATCCAATCCTTCAGTTCTAGTCAGTGTCACCCCCAAACATGCCCGGCCTCGGCCACTTCTCTCCATCTTCACTGCTTCCTCCTCAGCCCACACCCCATCTCTCATCCACCCACATCCTCGCCTCCACTCTTGGGCCACCACCATCCACTGTCTACACAGCAGCCACAGCTCCTGAACACCTTCCTCCAACTGGAGGGAAGAAAACAGAGTCCCCAGCCAATGACCCACGCCAACCTTCTTTTGTCGCTTTCAAATCACCGATTCACTTCCACCTCAGGCCCTGCACTTGTTGCTTAGAAACATATTTTTCAGGGTGCCTGGGCGGCTCAGCCAATTAAGCATCCAGGTCTTGATTTCAGCTCAGGTCATAATCTCACAGTTTGTAAGATCAAGTCCCGCATCCGGCTCTGCGCTGACAGCAAGGAGCCTGCTTGGGATTCTCTCCCTGCTCTCTCTGCCCCTCCCCCACTCACTTGCAGGCTCTCTAAATTTTTTTTTTTTTTTAATTTTTTTTTTCAACGTTTTATTTTATTTTTGGGACAGAGAGAGACAGAGCATGAACGGGGGAGGGGCAGAGAGAGAGGGAGACACAGAATCAGAAACAGGCTCCAGGCTCTGAGCCATCAGCCCAGTAGGCTCTCTAAATTTAAAAACAAAACAAAACAAAACAAAAAAGAAACACCTTTTTCTCTAGGACCGTCCATGTGGCTAGTGCATTATGCTCAGGGTCCAGTTGGAAAGGCCACCCCTCAGAAGCCTGACCACTCAGTATGCTACACTTCCAATTTTTTCTTCACGGCACATAGCGTAACCTAAAAAACTTCTCATTTCTTCACTTTCTTGTTGCCTAATTCTACCCATTAGAAAATAAGTTTTGTGGCTTACCTTACTCATTGCAGGTGCTAGATTTTTTTTTTTTAACGAACTCCCAGTAACTCTCTCCCTTCCATAATAATCCTCCATCGCTTGGTCATCCACGCAATCACATCCCTCCTTCACATACCTAAGGCTGCGCATCTGCAAGCCTCTCCTAAAGACACTGCTACACTTTTCACAAATTCTAGGAGGCCCCCAGGCTGCAGGATTCCAGAATTTGACGAACGAGTCCACACGCACTTCTGCCATTTTACAATCAAGCACAAAGCCAGGTACACACCGAGTGTGCACCACACAGCGGGGGAGCGAAGTGTGTGATCGCATGGCCTTGAAGTGGCGATGGCTGTTTTGGTGTCCATCAGAATAAACCTCTTGGAGGCAGGGCACACATGCTCAGAGCATAGCAAGAGGCACCTGGGCTCCATATAAGGACAGACCTGTCACCAACTGTAACTGCAAACCCACACCCCTCCTCCACCTCACTCACCGGGGTCTGTCTCAGATACACAGGAACAAACCCAGCTCGCTTCCAGAACCTGCCAAGACACAAAAAGAGCAGGTCACTGTGCACACCTTCTGAGACTGGCCGGCAGATGAAGACGGGAAGGGCTGGGCAGGGGTGGGGGAGTGGTCAACGGAACCGACAAACACACCAGCTGGAAGGGCAAACACAGTCCACAGAACGCTCATTTTCAGGACACCAAGGCCACGGGGTGATGTGAAAGAGAAAGAGCAGGCAGACCCTTACTTGAGGAGCCTGGGGGTCAAGCCATAGGATACACCCAGGTAATCCAAGCGCTCAGCAGGCCTCTCATTCAGTTTGAGGAGTAAGGGAGGCAAGTCCTTCCGGGGAGTGATGACCTCTTCCAACAAGCTGACAGCCTACAGGATGTCAGGAAGAGAACACAGTCCACCCAGTAAAGGGAGAGGAAGCTTAGTAACATTCCCAAGCACCCCTACCATACCAGGCTCTGACCTAAACACAGTAAAAACTGGGACAGATTTCTCTGTTCCCTGGATTTTAAAATAGAGGCACACCACTCAGTCCAGTGATCATTTCCAAGTATACCAAACACCTGGACATGCATGGAAACCACACCGCTCCAAACCCAGAATTCAGGAAAATAGCCACGTGATTTAAAGAGAGACAGAGGTGGGGTTCCGAAGAGCCAGTTCTGTCATCAGATGGGTCTGGGACTTGGGAAGTAACAAACCGCTGAGCCGGACCTTAAATATAAGGCCTTTCCCCACCTCCTGAACGGGCTACTGTGAAAATCAAGTGAACGTGTGTGAAAAGCCATCACAGTTCCTGGCGTTTATCACCTTACCAAGAAAGACACAACTTCCCTTAGACCCGGCTCAGTGCTGGGCGGCTGTAAGCTGGAGCACGCAGCGGCATTACCTAGGATCTGAGACACAAACCGCTGGGCCCCACTCCTGACCCTCTGAGTCAGCATGACTGGGGGCAGGGCTTAAAAACCGGCATTTTTAAAATAGGTTTCCAGGTGATGCTGATAATGCTGATCTGAGGTTCTCAACACCAGTGGCAGCTGGAGAAGCAAGAGCTTCTCCAAAACAGGAGGAAATCTGCTGGTGCTCAGACAGCCCAGACCACTGGACAGTTCTCGACGCTCCTGAGAACTATCCTCCAGGAACAAGGAGTTCGGCCAAAAGATGCTTACCTCGCTGCTGACGGTACGAATTTCTTGTGACGTCTCAAGGACCTTTTCCTCGAGACAAGGGAATCTGCCCTCAAAGTACATCTGCAGCAGCTGCAGAGCTCGGCTGCCGTAGCCCATCTGTGAGCAAACATGGAGGGAGACAGACAAGGAAGAGAATGTTCTCAATCTGTCTAAATCGCCTCTACGTCCCTGAACTCCTTCCAGAAAGCCTTCACTCTGAGTCACAGTACACTTGGCAAAGAGAATTAATGAAATCCCTGAAAGAGGTCCGAAGAGAGACCCTTAAGAGTGAGCATGCTATGACCCTCACTCTCACACCATCTAGCCTGAGCCTGAGGATGGCTGGCTGGGCTTTCTGATCCACAGACTAGCAAGCCCCAAACTGATGTCTCCACTACGGACTCCCCAGTGGGGATTTCTTTTTTTTTTTTATTGTTTATTTTTTGAGAGAGTGAGAGACAGAGTGTGAGCCGGGGAGGGGCAGAGAGAGAGGGAGACACAGAATATGAAGCAGGCTCCAGGCTCTAAGCTGTCAGCACAGAGCCCAACATGGGGCTCGAACCCACAAACCATGAGATCATGACCTGAGCCGAAGTCAGACTCTTAACCGACTGAGCCACCCAGGCACCCCGGCAGTGGGGATTTCTAAGAGGAGGTAACGGTGAAAAGTAGGTCAGGTTCACAAGAGCTCTGTCCTCACAAAAGAAAAGCAAGCATATACAATCATCCTGCCCACTCGCCACCCCCAGCCCCAGGAAAACTGTTCATGGCAGAGGAGTTCCTGGAACTGCTTATTCCTTGACCAGCCTTCCATTCATACCACCAAATCCACCTGCCCTCACAAGCTGCCAGCAACACGGCTGCAACTAATAAAGCATCGAGTTTTGAGAAGCATGAGGACACATTACCCCTTGATAATCCGGGTGAACAGCAATGCGAACGACCCTTCCACCTGAAAGGCCACCGAAGTCTGGGTCTTGGAACTGTGTGGGAGACACAGGGCAGTACGTGAGCAACAAAAAAGTCCTCCAACACCGCCAACTTCACTCACTCAGCCATACCAGGGAAAGTGCAGCACCTGTTCGGACACGGTCCATGGAATCAGGTCCCCCGAAGCCTTCTTGCCTCGAGACAGGCTGTTCAAGATGGACTGGCGAGAAATCTCCCCCTCCAGGCACACCTATGAGGGAAGCAGGACGGTGTAGACAGAAAGGCCAGCCCAGGTACAGAGCCCACTCACAGATCATCAGCATTCTGCTAGTTCCCTGACAAGGCCAGCTGTTTCCACTCCAGTTCAGGCTTCACCCTGTAACTGACTTCCATTTTCAGTGGAACAGTCATTACTCTGCCCCAGGAGCATCCGGACACTGTCATAACAAGGTAGAACACAGACAAACTCTGGCCCAAAGCACAGAAACTACACTAGAAGAGGGTCTCCACACAACGTGCACATGTGCAAACATCAATTAAGACACGGGACGCTCATGCAGCTCTATATGAAATAGTGCAAATTCACGACTCTAGTGTCTAAAAGGAGAATGGTTATACACAGTATGGTACGTGCATAAATAATACAGCCTTTAAAACCTTTAAAAACTACAAAAATTATGAAAAAAATAAAAACTACAGAGATTATGAATATTTGACACACTGCAAAAAAAAACAAAAAAAAACCAAAAAAAAACAAAAAAACAAAAAAAAAAACAAACCCAGACTACCAAACACTATGATCCCATGTTTCCATCTGTATTTTCTAATTTTAGAAGTACACATGTTGCTTTTGTAATAAGAGCAAAACAAATCCTGTTTTAGGAGGAGCCGTAAATCAAAATACGAGCGGCCAGTTCCGACTTTCATCTATTCACCCATCAGTGGGGCTCTGGGTTTCTGTCAGCAGTGGTTCCCTTCCACACATCCTAAATGTCTGCCCCGGATGACCCAGCTACTTGGCTCTGCACCAGGAATCAACACTCCCCCTCCCAGGCCACAGTTACTGAGCCGTTAATCCTTGATTCCTAAGTGGTTCTTCAAATGAATGCCAGCATACCTGGATGACAGCAAGCACTTCGGGAAGGGCATTCTGGGTGGGGGGCACCGGGGGCAGGAGGCAGAACAGAAGGTGGGCAGGCGCATCAGAAAGCATCTGGAGATCGTTGGGGGAGTTCTGTGGGGCACAAATACGGGTCCATGAGAACCACTCCTCTTGTCCTTTACTCAAGAGGCCACTCCGGAGTCACTGACTGGAGCACCACCTTCCCCAAAGCCAAGTGGCGAGCTGAAACTTGGGGAAGCTCTTTTCCAGCATCTTGGCCGCCAGCCTGAGACCCTCCAAGATGGCCTATGTGGGACTTCGCCTCAAATGTTTGCTGTCATCTCTCCACGAGCGCTGAGGCTGCAGAGGGCAGAGGACTGCCTAGTTAGCACTGTGTAGTTCACAGCGGGGGAGTGAACTTGTCACTTCCCAGAGAAGAGGCTATCTCAAGAAAACCTATCACCACTTCTAGCACCAACTCTTCAGCCTCCCGTTAAGGGGTGTTCACAAAAATGCTACCTAGATACTCAAGAAATGTCCTTCCCAATGTGCCCTTTAGTTTTGAAGACTCTCAAATATTCTAAATTTGCATCCAGTGCTCCTTAAGAATAGCCCGGGGCGGGGAGTCCTGGGGGGCTCAGTTGGTTAAGTGTCCAACTTCGGCTCAGGTCACGATCTCACGGTTTGTGAGTCTGAGTCCCACGGCAGGCTCTGCTGTTAGCACAGAGCCCGCTTTGGATCCTCTATCCCCCTCTCTCTCTGCCCCTCCCCGACTTGCGTGCATGCATGCTCTCTCTCTCTCAAAAATAAACGTTTGAAAATAGCCCAGAGGTAAAAGGCTGGGCTGGGTCAGTCAGCACCACCAGGTAACAGCTGCTACATCATCTGAGTCTATCTGATTAGCAGACAAGGGAAAGATAGAAGAACCCGTTTTAAAACAGGCAAAGCTTTCCACCCTCCCCACCCACCAAGTATGGAGTTACGTGCAGGAATCCCACACTCCGTGTGCAAAGCTAGGAGCCCAAGACAGGCCTGAACAACCATGGGAAATGCAATCCCTCCGGCAAAGTCAGTGGACCTTGACAACATCAGGACATTTAAGTCCCAGTAGAATAGTCACCTGAGCCACTGGGGAATACAAGACATGGAAAGCCGGTAAAGGGGGACTGTCAGAGCTGCAGTTCACCCACTTCAGCCAGCTGCAGTTACCTTGTAGTGAGAAGCCACATAGAGGGCCATAAGCCTTTGGAGGAAAACTTCGGAGGCCTTGTGGTAGCAAAAGAGAGTATCTCTGTTAACGTAGTAGCTGGGTCTGGAGTTAAGCAACCAAAACAAACCAAAGAGAGCCCAAAATAGGACACACTGCTTCCAAAGGGAAACCTGGATATGCAGATGTCCCTCAGATTAGAAGGAAGAGCCCTGTGTCCTGCACAGAACACATTAGGGAAGGAAAAGAAAGGAAATGGAGAATGTCTAACTTTCCCCCTCTCCTTCGAGCAGCAGCCTATGAAACAAAGGGCCAAAACCGAATTCTTCCATCACCCCCCTCCCTTCACTGGGCACAGAACCCGGGAGGATACAGCTCGCAGGCCTCAGGCAGGGGGCAGCCTGAGACTATCCGGGGGATGTTGAGGCAATCCAGGCACAACAAGTCGTTCAGCCACTGCTCCACCGCGTCCCCGGGGGCGTATCGGATGGACTCCTGCAGGGAAACCTCATGCAGCGTTCGCGCTGCTCCCCACAAAACACACACACACACACACACACACACACACACACACACACACACACACACAGTGAGAAACAATTATTAAATGTGTTTGTCTAAAAGAGCAAAGCAAATGTTCTACTTTCTCTTTGTTACCTGATGCCCACATAAATACAGCTTAAAGATTTTAACTGAGTGGTCTGAGTGGTTTTAAACTATTCTGGGGGATGTTCAATTTGCCATGACACTGATCCCACAGGGATCTAAGTCAATGTGACCGTGCCGTAAGGCAGTAACAAACAAGGGCCCAACCCAGAAGGCCTGGGTCAGTCTCCCATCTGGTCACTGGCTTGCTATTCCTTGGGGAAAGCAATTCCCCTTCCTGGGGACCCAGCCTTCGTGCCTGACAGTATGACAGTTTGGTACTGCCTGTGGTGGCATGAGGAGATGATCCAGCAAGAGAATCTGTGGGGACCTGCCATGGACGGGCCCATTCAGAGCTCTGGGGGTACCTGATGCCAGTCTGGCTGTCGCTGTGGCCTTGTTTTCAGCAGTGGTGCTGATCTGGCTCTGGGCGCTCTGTTGACGGAGCTGCTGAATCAGCTTGAGGGACAGGGACCGGCCAGTGCCCTCGTAGCTAGGAGCAAAAGCAAAGGCCATCAGGCATGAATGAGGTTCCAAATCTACTCTCCAGGAGAGGACAGAGGACGACCTCCCTCATCCTGCTGAAATACCAAGCTCCTGCTCACCGCTGACAGCCCCACTGCCCTCTAGACTTCCAGCAGGGCATCCATACACCCAAGGAGGCAAGGTGGCCAGCTCGGTGGCTCAGCTGGGGGCTGGCAGTGTGGCTCAAGTGTGGCACATCTACTCAGTACCTCTGGGCAAAGAACTCACACTCACTTTTAGCCTCATCCTCAAAAGGGGATTATTCTACACACCTCACAGGATCATGCTGTGAACTGAAAGGACTGGAAAGATGATGTGTAAAGCATTCAGCATAATGAACTGAACTACATTAAATGGTCCGTGAGTGAGAGCCACTGAAGCAACATGCTTGAAGGCAGGCAGAGAGTGCTTCCAGTTTGGAAAATCAAGACTGAATAAACCAATAAACCAGCACTTAGTAATTCCTTTCATCACTACTTTTCACTGAAAAGGTGACATAAAACAACTTAACAAGAATTTTGGAAAAAAAGAAATCATCAGATCACTGAGCCAGCTCTTCTCATCTGGATTTCCTCCTTTAGTCACAGCCCCAGGGACCACAGGGGGCAGACTGCTCAATGGGTTTGTTTTTTTAAAGTAGGCTTCATGCCCAGTGCAGAGCCCAATGTGGGGCTTGAACTCATGACCCTGAGATCAAGACCTGAGCTGAGATCAAGAATCGCATGCTTAACCAACTTTGCCACCCAGGCACCCGGGTCTTTTTAATCCAGTATTGCAACACTTCGTAGTACTCACTGTGGTCATATTTCAAAACTGTATAAATACTTCCTCTCATTCAAATACTATTTTTAAAGAAGAATTAAAAACTTGGAATTTTGGGGGCACCTGGGTGGCTCAGTCGGTTAGGCATCTGTCTGACTTTGGCTCAGGTCATGATCTCACGGTTTGTGGTTCGAGCCCTGCATCAGGCTCTGTGCTAACAGCTCAGAGCCTGAAGCCTGCTTCAGATTCTGTGTCTCCCTCTCTCTCTCTGGCCCTCCTCTGCTCATGCTCTGTCTCACTCTCTCTCTCAAAAATAATAAACATTAAAAAAGAAATTTTGAAAAAAACTTGGAATTTTCGAGTGTTTTATTCTGCCCCACCTCACAGAACAAAGCTTCCTCGAAGGAATTTCATTTACTTATTTAAAAAAGAAGAAAAACAAATAAGCACAAGCAACAAAACAGACTTTTATGCTTCAAAAGGCATTATCAAGAAAGTGAGGAAAATAACAGAATGGTATAAAATTTTTGTAAATCAAGCATCTGATAATGTATTTGTACCTGGAATACATAAGGAACACTTACAATTCAATAATAAAAAGACAAATAAGCCAAATAGAAAAATGAGCAGAGGATCTGAATAGCTATTTCTCCAAAGAAGACACACAAATGGCAAAGAAGCACATGATAAGATGCCCCACATCATCGCCATCAGGAAAGTGCACATGGAGACCATAACGAGACGCAACTTCATGCTCACAAGGATGGCTATAATCAAAAAGCCGTTAACACACATGCTGGCAAGGATATGGAAAACTTGGAACCCTCGTACGCTGCGGGTGGGAATTTAAAATGGTGCAGCTGCTTTGGAAAACACAGTCTGCCAGTTCCTTGAGCAGTTAAACATAAAGTTACTATCTGACCCAGTAATTTCACTCCTAGGTATATACCCAAGAGCACTGAAAACACGTCCACGCAGATAACCTATCTACACACCCATGTTCACGGAAGCATTATTCCTAACAGCCAAAAGATAGAAATAACCCAAATGTCCATCGACACATAAATGGAAAAACAAAATGTGTATAAACATATAATGGAGTATTACTGGGCCATAAAAAGGAAGGAAATACTGATAAAAGATACACCGATGAACCTTGAAAACATTATGGTAAGTGAAAGAAGCCAGTCACAAAAGACCCTGTACTGTATGGCTCCATTTACATGAACTGTCTAGAATAGATAAATTTATACAGAGAAGGTAAATGAGTAGTTCCCTAAGACAGGGGATTAGGGACAGACTGGAGGGTGACAGGTAAAGGGTATGGTTTTTCTTTTGGGGGTGATGAAAATGTAAAAGTGATTATGGTGCTGGTTGCACAACTCTGTACAGATCTAAAACCTAAAAATCACCAAATTATACACTTGATGTGGGTAAAACTGTATGGTATACGAACTGTGTCTCAATAAAGCCGTTAGCAAAAAAAGTAAAATCCATTTTATTTAAATATTTTCAGTGTAAGGAAGACACAATAATACATCTGTAATACAGAATTCTCTCTTTAAGAAGATGTGATTTCCACACAAAAATCTTTCCAATACTGAAGATACATATTTATTGACCTGGAAAGAGTTCACAAAATATTGTTACATTAAAAAAGAAAATTAAAAGCAATATGTAAAGTATATTTACATTCTTGTTCAAAACAAAAAAGTAAAACAAACACATAGAAAATATACAACAAAAGCTACCTCTAAGGGCGCCTGGGCGGCTCAGTCGGCAGTGGGTTAAGGGACTGACTCTTGATTTCCGGCTCAGATCATCATCTCACACTGGGCTGGGTGTGGAGCCTGCTAAAGATTCTCTTCCCCTCTCCCTCTGCCGCCTCCCGCCCCCCAGCCTAACAAGCAAGAACCGATAAGGGGAGCAAGGACTCCCACTCCAGGTGCTTACCCGTTGATGGTGGATGCCATGAACACAAGGTAGGGGCCCAGGAGGCTTTTCACCAGGGGCAGGGGGATGGCGGCGGCTTCATCGATCACAACGAGCTCAGCCTGGCCCAGTTTCACAGCATCTGCAGGATGTATATACTGCAGGGAGGAAGATTTCTATTATTACCTGGCCACCCAGTGCCATAGCTGCGGTCCCCATGACGCCTCATAAAGGCCACTCTGTCCTCTCTCGCTCTGTTCCCAGTTCTTTCTCCCATTCCTCCTTTCCACTTTTCCGTGGCAGGGCAAACCAGAATGAGCTTGGAGCCAGACATCTGGGTTCAGAAGTTCAACCACCAACTGTGTGCCCCTGAACAGGTCACTAACCCTCACGGCCTCAGACTCCTCTCCTGGAAAGTGAAGGAAATACCTATCTGACGGCTGCTTGAGAGAAAAATCAGGTAAATCTGGAAAAATGCCCTGGCTGGTGCCTGGCCTAGTACTCATAGGTGGTGCTGCCCTCTCCTTTCTCTCTTCTGTCTCCTCATGCTCCCCCCCAGCCTGGCTCTGACTTTGCCCCAGAGGCGGCAAATGGGATGACATCACCATTCTCAAGCACCTGCTACACACTGGGTACCGCGCTCCTTGCGTGGATACTGTCATTAGGAAAACCAACTCTCTCCGCACTGGTGAGGATGCTTCTAAGACGCCACCCCTTCCTAATACACACTACTCACACACCCTTATTTATATTATTAGCATGGCCACCTGATGCCACAAAAAATTTGGCACCCTTATGCATACAAACCACCCCTTCAGTTTCTTCAGGGATTCCTGCTATTTTTAAAGTTTGCTCAAGGCCATGAAGAGGGATTTTACAGGACAGGAAACCTGAACAGCCAATTAACATAAACAAAGACACTCAACCTCACTAGTAGTCAGTGCAATGCCAAAGACAACAAGGAGATCCCATTTCACATACAGGTAGGTAAAAATTAAATAGCAATAAAACACCCAGTGCTGATGAGAACTTGAAGAAACAAAACTTAAAAAAAAAAAAAAAATGCTGTTGGGAAGGTAAACAGGTACACTTTTTAGAAGGAGAATCTGGCAAAATCCAAGAGAGCTGGAAATCTATTCATACCCTAAAAACCGAGAGCTCCCCTCATCCACCCCTAGAACATCAATAAATGGTAATATAAACATAGAGTGCTTAAACTCAACCCAAGCCACAATCTTCAATCTTGGACAAATCTTGAAAACAAATGCTGAGTAAGAAAGGCAGGCTGAAAAAGGACAAGTACAGTATGTTACCATTTATGGAGGCATAATTACATAGTAAAACACAAACATGTGAATCAGAAGGAAATCCCAATCCAGAGTAGAGCTACCTATAGGGAGGGGCAGAAGAAGGGAATGTGATGCGGAGGGGTAGAAGAGGGGCTTCAACTGTGTCTGTGATGCTTTCAGTCTTTAAAACAAAACTAAAAAGGACTTTTAAAATACGAAAGAAACACAGCAAACAACAAAATGTCAACACTTCTAAGGCTTAAGTGCCGGGTATCTGAGTGTTCCACTGATCTCTGCACTTTTCTGAAGTATTTCATTACAAGATCATCTAACTGCTTTGCTGGAAGCTGAATGATAAGTCAGGGAGACAGCAACTCCACTTAGTTAGAACAGCGGAACACACACCCTCGGCTGGGCCCCATGTCTTGGGACTCTTAAGGGGAAAAACTAAACAAGCACCTCATAAAAGCAGCAGAAAGCAGCCCCCTGAAGAGGCGCAGCCGACTTTAATCTAATGTTTGTCTTTTTCTCAATTTCCAGCAAGGAAGAGGAGGCTTCCAAGGGACACAAATGGAGCCTCATAAAGTCAGGTCACCTCTTCTGGGCTTAAACTCCAGTCTGGAGACAAAGGGACTCTGGCAATACAAGCAGGTCTCTAATTACAAATCCAAGGAGCAGCAGGGCTGAGCCTGGGCATTTCAGAGAAAAGTGTTCCTTCCTTGGTTTGTGTACTTTTGAGTTTTAACAGGTCGCCGCACTCTCCCTGCGGCCTCCTGCCCTCCACCTCACCCCACCCCGCCATCTGTACCCCCCCCCCCACCTCAGCCAAGGGCGTCAGGCAAAAGTGGAAGAAACTAAAGAATGAAGAGATTCTAGAAAGAGACCTAGTAAGAAAAAATTAAGCTCCTTAGATCAAAAGTATAAACACTTACCATTATTTACAATCTGGACCTTTGATAAAAGAAATACCTCCCTGACAGGAATACATACATATGCTTTAACGAGCATAAAGGTCAAAGACATAAACTGCCAAGTGTGCCTGGCCCATTTCCCACCCGACCCAAGTCCGAAAATAATCGATGAGCCTCCTCCGCTAGGAGCCCAGCGGCCCCCATCCTTTCTGCAAGCCTGTCACACTGATGCTTTTCTACAACTGAACAAAATTGCAGCCTTTGGACAAGTGCAAGCCATTCAGGCCTCCAGAGCACTGGAGATTTATAGAGCTTTCAGGGAAACGCTGTTTAAAAAGGAAAATAGGCCACTGGCTAAACCACAAAGATTCAGAGTACATCTTGCAAAGTTCTTTTTTTCTTTTAAACGGAGAGATTACTGTTCTAGTTACAGATGCACCATTTCAAAACCTGCTGTAACCCAGCAAAATGAGAACTGATGTCAGAACAGTGACTGTATTTCTTCTAGCTGATTAGCATACTCACAAATACACTTACTCAATTTTCAAGGGATAAAACTACAACTTTCCATTCTGGCTACATACGTTATTTGTTAGTTTGCTTGAATGTCTTCGTTGAGAAGAGGCTGAAAATCTGGACCAGGTTTATCATAAAACAACAACACTGTATACAAGACATGCAATTACACAGGACATAAAATGATGTGAAATTACTGTATTTAAATACAGCAGGACGCTGGCCCCACTTAGCAGGGTTTTAGAATGAGCCTCACCTGAATGGTCTGCCTGTGTTCTCGGAATACATTCACTCTGATCACTGCTTTGTTAAATTCAGGATTGAGAGACTGAATAATCTCATAATCCAGATGCTCCTGATGGAAAGAGAGTCAAACCAATGACAAACTTTAGAAACAAGCTTTAGAAGTGAAAATTAAAGTAAGCAGGCATCCTAAAGATTTTACCTAGATTAAACCCAGCTCTGAATCAATGGGAGTTCTTTTCTAATTCCCTACCTGATACTGCAGAGCGTCAAATCCTTTAAATACAAATTCAAAAAGAGTGTGGAGGTTATCAGGGCTTGGGGAGGTAACAAAGATATTGGAGTACCTATTGAACAAAAGAAGAGAACTTTTATAAGTCATTAGGAAATCCAAGGGACTTTTAGGGAACATTAAGAGGAAAGAAGAGATTTTTGTTCGCCCTATCACACAGGTGATAACCAGAGATAATGGCAGGAAAAAAGAACACTTTTTAGGGAGGAAAAGTAAAGCAACTCCAGTTTTGAGAATATTTTTCCTCCCAAACTAATGAAAACACATTAACAACTCGAAGGTAGTATGTCCTGGCAATTAGCTACGACATCTGTGAAGGCACACTGCCCAAAGGTGCCTGGACACAACGCCCTCAGTGTGCAGAGCCAGCATGCTGCTTCCCAAGCCTGTGTCCTGGGACAAGAGGGTGGCTTCACAGTCATCACTGGCTGTGTTGAGAGGGTTCCAAACTGTGAGGCCAGATAGCTCAATCAGTGCTCAGGCCAAGGCCACAGTGAACCTGCAGGGGACCCCTGTTCAGTGTAAAGGATGCTAACGGCTAAGGTGTTGATTGGTACCACTGGAGCAGCAGGGACAAGAGACAAGTCAGGGCTTGGGCTCAGCCCCAGCACTACCAGCACTGACTTGCTGAGGAATCTTGAGTGAGTCACTGAAACTCCCTGAGCCTAGGTTGACCCATCTGTGAAATGCTTACGGAGCTATTAGGAGCACCAAGGAAGATAACGCATATGAGGACATGGTAAATTCTAGATCCATTATTTCTGACTGCGAAGTTGGAAGTACACACTCTTCTGGCAACTGCATAAATCTTCCACCCAGGACAAAAAACACTCAAATGTAGATCCTCAAAAGCAAACAAGATTTTCTACTGATCAAAATCATTCAAATGCCAAACCTGTACTTTTCGCAGTTAGCAAACATGGTCATACACATTCCCATCTCCTGAAGAGTTTTAACGTTTCTTACCCCCATTTCTTTGCTTTTCTATGTCTGTCCAACTTTCTGTGTGTATCTGTTCAACTTTAAATATTGATCACGAAGGTCCTGGTGTATGTGTCCACATGTGCCTGCACACATATATGTGCCCCATGGGGCTGGGGCTGGGGCTGGGCGTGCTTGGGGGAAACGGTATTGCTGTTTTCCAGACCAGAACCCATGACCTACAGAAATCACACAGGAGCCTGCACAGACCCAGGAACAGTTTCCTAGTCCCCTGACCCCAATCCTGCACATTTCTCCCTGAGAGCTCAGAATTCCCAAAGAGGGGGAATCAGACCTCCTTACCCAAAAGCCACTGCCCCAGCAATAGCCAATCCCAGGGCTGCAGACTTCCCCCTTCCTCGGGCAGCCGTGAGCGCAACAGTACTCCTCAGGGTCTTTTCAGAGATCCCCTCAATGAACTTCAAGACAGCTTTGGCCTGTGAAAAGAGAACCCTATCAGGTGAGCTTTGACAAAGACCAAGTTTCAGCCATCTACTACTACCACTGTGGAGAAGCTGAGGCTAAATCAAAGTGGGGGCAGTTCCTGCAGGAGGCAAGGCTTAGCACTCGGACTTCTCACTGCCTGGTCATCTCCTCTCAGGCCCAAGGCTTTAAATGCCTCTCAGACGCTGGTAACACCCCATTCATGTCTCTGGTCCAGACCTCTTCCCCACCCATCAAACTCCTGTATACACACAACTGCCCCTGTGTGTCTACCCTTGTACATCAGACAGGCTTCTCTGACTGACCTGAGGGGAACCCAGTGTCCCCCTCCAGCCTCCTCCATCTACAGTCTTCCCCTTGTCAGTTAACTGTCCAACTGATTAAGCCAAAAGCCTTCTCCATTTTCTCCCCACACTTGACTCACCAGCAAAGCCCATCAGCGCTACCTTCAAAATATGTATAAATCCTACCATTCCTCACCAGTGCCATCCTCTACCGGGCTGATTGAAACCACTATCCTGAATCCCCCTCTTACTACAGTAGGCTCCTAGTTAGTCTTTCGGCTTCCCTTTTGTTCCCCTACAGTCTAGACTCAACAGAGCAGCCAGAGGGATCTTTTTTAAAATTCAGCCTAAGAATCCCTCTGGCAGCCGGGCTGAGACACTGTGCATGTGAAACCCTCCATGGCACCCACCTCTCAGAGAGTAAGGCCAAGCTCTCAGGGTCACGTGGCTGTGCCGTGTGACCGCTGTCATCTCCTCCTACTCTCATCTGCTCGCTCTGCTTCACCCCTGGCGGCCTCCTTGCTGGTCCTCGAGTACCCCAGGCAGACTCCTACCTCAGGCCTATGCAGACGGTGGCCCCTCTGCCAGAAGCACTCTCCCCAATGGCCCCATGGCTCATTTCCCCAACTCCTTCCAGGCTTTGCTTGAGGATCACCTTCTAAACAAAGCCTCCCAGAGCCGCAGCCTCTACCTATCTCCTGCACCCCCAACCCCTCTTTGATGCCCTGTGTCCACACTGCACACAGCACCTTCTACTACACTTCAGGATGGGCGGGTTTCCTTGACTCACGGTCAGTCTCATGCCACCAGAACGTAAGCCCCACGAAGCAGGTGTGCCCCTCCTTTTTACTGTTGAGCCCAGTGCCTAGGGTCATGTCAGGCACCTAAGAGAGCAGGCACTGAGTGAGAGGAGAAACCACAACACTACTTAGGGGCCAAACTCTACTACCCGACTGGCATCTGCCCTGGGAACAGGCCACCAAGACTGGGAAGAAGACCAGATGGTCCAGCCTGGCCTGTCAGGTCCTGAAGTTGCCTTATACACCCAGGCAGCAACACTAAGAAGACACTGAAGAGACACAAGCCCAGGCAAATGGAAGGGAAGGAAGAGGAAGAGCTCCAGGAAGCCAGAGTCTCTCCAGAGGAAACAGTCAGGGGATCCAGGCCCAGCTCATCTTAACGTGGCCTTTGTTGAACACCGTATTTTGCCCTTTTGTTGTTTAGAGAAGTTTTAAACTCCGACAAAACATAACCAGAAAAAATCCACGATTAAAAAAGAAGAGTAAGAATAGAAGAGTAAGAAATCTGAACTGAAAACGCATTCTAAAATAATTTACTAAAATGAAAAACCAATACACAAACTAATTTACAAAACAAAAAGACCCTGATGACCAGTAATTATATGATAAAGTGCCTGCTTCTCTCATAATTAAAGCAATACAAACAAAAACAGGGATCCTGTGTTCCCACAGCACATTGGTAGGCTTGGAAGTTTAACTGTAGCCAACGCTGGCAAGGCATACGGAAAAGGGCATTTTCACACACTGTTGCTGGTTCCACAAACTGGCACGACACCTATTTTAATGCACACACAATCTAATCCAGCAACTCTTCTGGGAAAAAAACTTATCCCAGAGATAATGCGTATCTGTAAGAAGATCCTAACAGCACAGTTTATAACAGCAAAAAAACTGCAACCAACCAACCCAATGCCTAATAGGGGATCACTTACACTGTACAGTGTAACCCCTCCACGTATTTTTAAAATATCCATTTGTATGCGTAGACAAAGTTCCAGAAGTATCCAAAATAAACTGTTAATGGCAGTTGTCTCTACAGAGCGGGACTGCCAAGTAGAAACACCATTTTCCATTTTTAACGAACACTCTTTCACACTCAGTGTTTTTTTTTCTACGTTATTTTCTTATAACACTCCTGCTGCTTTTACAGCTTCTCCCTCTTCTGCCCTTTCTCCATCCTCTTGCATTTCCTCTGACAAAGAATATCCCAGACTGGATTCAAAGCCACCTAAAGCCCGCAGCCTCTGTATAGAGAGCTATGTGGCTGATAATTCTATTTCTAGAATGAACAAGGGAATCAGCCTGTTGGGATTCTGCCCCAAGTGGGACGTGTCACTGCAGCTGTTTTCCATCATGAGGGAAGAGTCCAGTGCCAAGAGGCTCACGATCAGAATCCTGAACACACCTGACAAACTGAAGGCTTCTGGGCACTGCCCGGTCAGCTCTGCTCACCCCAGGAACCAGGAGAGAATCTGAGTTTACCAGCCCTGGCCACCTCCGTGAGCACAGAAATGCACTCTGGAAGCTCCCACCCAGTCTGTTATCTGTACCTACAGATCAGGTCCATCCCACCCTGGAGGGCCTTATCAGGCCTCACTCTGGAACTAGAGTAAGTACAAGGGGCCTCAGGCTCTCCTCTCACTTCTATGCAAGGCATAGGCCAAAACCTTCATGTCATCAAAACTGTAACTGAAATGGAGTAATACAGATACATCACCCTCTCTTGGAAAAAGCACTGGGGGTTCCTCTTTAAATTACATCCATCTTCCCCCCAGACCCTCTACTCAGGGAATTAATGACCTGGGGTGAAGGGGGACATAATCTCTGGACTTGCCATGAACGCAGATGACAGAGACTAGCCCTGGTGTTGCTGCAGGGGTTCAAGCAAGAGAAAAGGTCCCTTCCCCAAGGAGGATCCAAATCCTCACTTGTCCTAACTTGGCTTCCGCTGCTTTCTGCATGTTCTATTTTACCTCTGCCCTGTCTATACTGGAACAGGGAAGTTCGGAACACCACACTCACCTGGTCTAGGGTCTTGCAGCAATCCACCAACACGCCCACGGGCTGGGTGTCCTGCAAGCTCTCCTTCAACTCCTTCAGCTCCAGATCAGAAGGACCAAGACTCTCATCCTACCAGAGAGGAGAGGACAAGGTCTGCCACTGCCACGAGAGGGTCCACACAAAAAACACGGCCTCACCCAGATTCCTGGACCCCTGGCTGACTCACCGGGGTCTGGGGAGGTAAGGCCTCAATGCTGGCAGCGTGGGAGGAGATGGGCAGGATGCTGAGCTGGTCATCGATGACAAGACACTTCTTACAAGAGGCCAGAGAGAGAATAAATCTGAGGAAGAAAACCGTAATGAGGCGTTGGGGGGAGGGGCCGATACATGATATAAAGGTGTGGCTTTTCTTGAGGAAAATGATTTGATGCCCACACGTCTCTAAGAAAGCTAGAAAGAGCCAAAACCCAGCTGGAGAGCAGGGTAAGAGGACTCTGAGCCTCGTCTACAAGGCACCTGAACACATTCTATACGGCAAACAAGAAAACCCAGAACTCTCTCTCTCGAGACGGGTTACAAGCATTCCTACTGTGCACAACTGAGTCATAGGGCCCTTCCCACACCTCTGAGGCTCACCCTTTGAGGACTGAGCTGTCTCAGGCCATCCTTAAATGGGGAATTCCTACCCCACTCCACAAATGATCACCAGTCACAAATTTACCTTCTGCCACAAAGGAAGAAAAAACAAAGAAAAGGGAGAAGAAAGCTGCCTCAAGAAATGTAACACAGACATTCCCATGTGCAGGAAAACATGTGTTTGGCTAGAGAAGTCAAACTTCTCCCACAGGTGCAAGAAGAGAACCTCACGCTACTTTCACAGGCTTCCATTCTATCCAGCAGCACACGGCCGCCCCCCCTGGCCTACTCCATCTACTAAATGAAAACACCAGAGAGGATTCAAACTGGAAAGGCCCCAAGCTTCACCGAGGCCAGGATTTCTAAACCTCAGCACCAGCAATATTTCAGACCAGATGATTCTTGGTTGTGGGATTGTTCTGTACATTTTAGGCTATTTAGCAGCACCCCTGGCCTCTACTCACTAGATGCCAGTAGCGTCCCCCCAACTCCCTCCCCCCAAGTCATGACAAGCAAAAGGTTTCCAGGCATCACCAAATGTCCCCAGGGAGCAAGACTGCTGTAGATGAGGACCACTGATCCAGGCCACAGCTTCGTCAGGTGTTTCACAGGCTGCTAACTGATGCTCCCTAAAAAAGGGCTCTATGGTCAAATAAATCTGGGAAACAATCAGTTAAATAGATCCCTGCTGTTGCAACACTTTTTGGAGACTACAACAGGCTAACGTGAATCTTCACATAGGAAAAACTGTATCAGCATTTCCCAGACGTATCTAGCAGAAACCCTTTTGACATAAAGTCCCTCTTAAAATACTGGTGTTCTGTGAAACACATTTTGGGAAACAGTGATCCAGACAAATCACCCCTTTGACAGATGAGTAAGCTAAAAGCCAGAGAGGAGAGTGACTTGGTTCAGGCCCCAGCTCCCCACTCACTTTCACTGCTTCCAGTTGGCTTCACCACCACCACTGCTGTCAGGAATCTCACCAATTTGGACCCCTGTGCTACCTTCCCTCAGACAAAAGCACCGCTTTCATCTGGGTCCAAGACAAAAATATTCTCTGCACCGCGGCTCCCCACAATTAAGGACCCGAGAAATGTGCTTCAGACCTACCTCTCGTTAAACCGTCCCACCACATCCTGATGGGCCTCCGTCCTGTATCTTGAATGCACGTCCTGAAAGAGACAACGTCTGTGAACACAGACATCCCAACAGCGCTGCGGCTCGCGGTCCAAATGTGAAGCAGCTTTATCAAGCAAGCCTGGGATAAGGAGGCGCCAGAGCTACTGCTGGAAACCCACTCCTCCAGAACCTGCTGTGAACAGCCCAGCTGCTATTTGCTGGAACTGGGATGGATCATCAAATGCTAAAGGTAATGTTTTTTATTACAACAAACATCCCCTCACCTCGGCTTTGACTTTTTCCACATTTTATCCAGCATCATAAAATGTGTTCGTTCATTCATTCAATAAAACACACATACCAACCGTGAATCAGACATGCCGGGTATACACCGGTATTCAATAAAGCAGGACCTCTGTTCTCATGGAGCCTACAGTCTAACGGTCGGAGGGAAACGAGTAAAAAAAAAAAAAAAAAAATCTGGCAAATGCTCCAAATGAAAAACAATGTGCAGTGACAGCAAATGGCAGGAGTGTGGCTACTTACGTGGTGTACCTCTGAGGTGAGAAGCAGGGAAAAGGGGGAAGGAGGACAAACAAACTGATGTGGGCAAAAAGTCATTCATTCATTCACAAGTATTTAACGAGTGCTTAGTAAACACCAGGCACTCTTCCAGAATCAGGGAATGCACCAGTGAGGAAAACTAAGTCCCTAACCTCATGAAGTTTACAGACCAGCACAGGGAGGCAGGCAACAAACAAATAAATATGTAACTTTAGGTAGCTGGCAGATGCTGTGAAGGAAAATCAAGCAGGTCAAGGAGTGACAGAGTCTGTCCCACAGAGGAGGGGGTATGTGGGCAGGGACATGAATGCAGTGAGAAGCGGGCTGTGCAGATATCCCAATGGCAACAGCAAGTGCACAGGCCATGAGGTGAGAGCATACTGAGCATGTCTGAGGGCCCCTGAGGAAGCCAGAGGGGCTATAGGAGAAGCGGTGATGGGAAGCAGCTACTAAGATCTGTGGAAAAGTCCATGTCCCTGCATAAACGCAGCTTGTGAAACCCTGAGGCCAATTCTAACGCCACTCCTGAGCAGGGCCACAGGCCTGTGACTAAAACCTGTCACAAGGAACATGCAAATGGCAATACTGATGGGGTCGCAGACTAGCTGTGAATCCACAGAGACATATTCCCACTCCTAACCATGTCCTCAGCTTTGGGTGGAAACTACCCCTCTCACAGTCAAATCTCTTGCCAAACTGGGAGTGGAAGTGGCAAATGTTCCTTCGTTATCCATTAGCATGAGGACTGGTGGGCAAGTCTGTGCATGGTCCCTTTTTGGTAATCCAAAATGGGGGCACTGGCGTGGCTCTTTGCAGAATACCATTCCAGAAACGTAACTACCTAATAACTGCCACATACATGAATCTCACAGGTATAGAATTTACAAATACCTGCAAGGAAATATGAAATTCAGAGATGCCTGGGCACACTCAAGGTCACTGACTTTCTCTGCAGTGACGTTCTCATTACTTACAGACAAAGAACTCCCAACCCAGACCTTGTGCTGACTGCTCACTAAAACCGTTCAACAGGAATTTTTTTTTCAACGTCTACTTACTTATTTTGAGAGAAGAGGAAAGAGTACACACAAGCAGGGGAGGAGCAGAGAGAGGAGAGAGAATCTCAAGCAGGCTCCATGCTCAGTGCAGAGTCTGACATGAGGCTCGATCCCACAGTGAGATCATAACCTGAGCCAAAATCAAGAGTCGGCTGCTTGACCCACTGAGCCACCCAGGTGCCCCCTCCATAGGAACTCCTAAAAGAAAGTGGCAAACAGCAAAAACACACTTGATGTGAACCGCCACAACTCAGTTAAAAACCATATACCCACCATGGTCATTGTGTACAATTGCTTGAGCGAATTCATGGTCCGTAGGAGGATGACCACCAGCCCACCACCTTCCACTGTTTCCACAGTTCTGGCCAGTAAGTTTGGAGTTAAAGCTTCAAAATCCTGAAAGAAAGAGACCTCAAAAAGGGCTAGTCACACAAAGAGCACCCCCGGGGAAGTTTAACTAAATAAAAGGAGGGCTTCTGAACACGAACCCAAGACCATAGCCCTCACTCAACTCACCAGGAGGGGCCCACACACCTCCCTTTACTTAGGGGCACAGAAGAGAGCCCAGCACTAGGCAAGAGGTGTACCCGGTTTTGTATGACAAAAGTGTGTCTAATAACCTCACACAAGATCCTATCTGGGAAGAAATCCTCTCCAGTGATTTGCACTTGTATTTCACAAATACCTCACGTTCGTTTTCGGATGTGTTTACATAAAACCTACCTGACAAAACTCAAACTGCCCCACATGGGGGAGCCGCTGCCTCAAGGAGCCATCTTCACTGCACCTGGTAACAGTGGTGGCCTAAGAGCACTCACTACCAATCAGTGGCCAGGTAAGAAGAAGCGAAATGCTCCTTTCTAGTCTACAAGGTGGGATGCAAGCCAGCAGTATGGGACAAACAAGTGGAATATGAGAAAAATAAACCAAAAACTTCCAATTCGTGATTTTTTCCCCTCATTCCTTTTTTTTTTCTTTCCAAGATTTTATTAAAATCCAGTTAATATAGAGTATAAGGTTGGTTTCAGGAGCAGAATTTAGAGATTCTAGAGATTCTTCACTTACATGTAACACCCAGTGCTCATCCCAACAAGTGCCCTCTGAATGCCAAAACTATGCAATGCTTCAGGAAGCTGTGTGTCACCCTTGCACAGGGAGCGTGCTACTCCTCTCTGTGTCATTCCAGCTCTAGCATATGTGCTGCCAAGGCGAGCACTTTCCCCTCATTTCTTAACTTACCTTTCATAAGGTACAACTTATGACATACGTAATCCTGGTACTACATGCAAATGATAAACACACACCAAAATTGGGGACGGGGGCTTAAATGTGTTCTCCTTTCGGGGTGGAGGGGTTGGGGGGGTCACAGGTGTCCAAGAATCAAAGGATAAAACAGAGACCGCCAGAGCTGGAAACAAAAAAATGTGAAGTTTGTTCTGGCAAGACAAGAATACCAGAGAAGAAATGTACCAGGTAGTTCTCTGTGGAGGAAAAGTGAGGGGGTTTTAAGGACTACGCCCAGCCAGTTAAAACAGGCCCCACTGCTCCCTGCTCACCAAAGTCTTCGGCTACTTCCAGTTAGGATCTGGGAATCTGGGGTCCCTCTAAGTTCACAATACTTTCTTTCTCATCCTCAGCCGGTTAGAACCAGCCATGATGGAGCACCTGTGTCAGTTTTGGTATCTCTAGGTTAAGCATCGCTTTAAGTGGAAAAGTTTATTTTTATATGGGGTGAGTTACCCAATTTGCTTTGGAAAGTGGCCAACTATTCCACTGATACTGCCTGGGGGAGTCTGTATGGGTCAATCTTTCTCCTTACTGTCCGCCTGTTCTTGAGGGGAGCCCTCCGCTCTCTGACGCCAGTCCCAAGCTGGAGCAAGCCACCTACCTGGAGAACGCACATGCCAAAGGTGTTGCCCAGGATCTTGTGGGTTTCATTGTAGTAGCAGTAGCGGATGTTTGTGGCCGCCACGAAGAGTTCAAAGGGGTCATCTTGCTTTATGTTCAACGTCCCATTCTTTATTTTCTTCTGTAGCTGTCGCATTCTTTTCTTCCGATGACTGCAATCACCCACCCACCCCAGGAGAGCCAGTTAACCAGAGAGGCTAAAGGGGTGGGAGCAGGGGACAGGCTCACTGATCACCCATCAAGACCTTCAGAGCCAGAAGGAACTCAGCTATCGCAGGGCCAACCCCCTCCGTTTAAAAGTGAAGGAAAGAGTAGAGAGGTTAAGAGGATGGGCCCGGAGCCAGGGGTGAGTCTGTGGGGGAATCCTACTGTGCTGCCCTGGCACCTTCCACAGATTCTCATCTTCAAAAGAAGGGTAACGAGAGTACCTAAACCTCCTATTTGGCTAGACCAGAGCTTGAAACCAACCTTGGTGGCCTCATTACCTTAGTCTCAAGCCAAAGCTTCTACTACACAGTACCGTTCCCCAGAAGACCTGGGAAAGGCAAGGTGGCTTTGAAATTTATCGTCAGGAATGAAAGAAGGACATCAGCTCTATTATTTTCACTATTTGGAAGAGCCCTCAGAGGTCGCAGCTCCCTAACAATCCCTGAAAAACTATGTCAGATAATCATTTCCTGGCGTTTAATTAAGGAGCAGCAACTATAAATGGTATGGGACACTCAAAAGGCCCAACTTACCTGCTAAACCCCAGCTCTTTCTTATAACACCACAGCACTGAAGGCCGAGCCTTCACAGTTGCTTTGGACAACATGTGATGGAGTATGACCACCTGCCAAAGGAAAAAGTCACAGAATCTCATGGCCAAAAGAGACCTCAGAGACTGCCAGACCTCATTTTGACAGATCTGGAAAGTAAACAGAGGGCCAGGAGAGGGCAGTGCCCAGGCAGGGACTAGAAGCCCGGTCACACACTCTTAACCTTGTGCTCAGTCCACCCCTAGGTTCTCACAAGGCATTTTGTGTAGAGAAAAGCAGTCAAAGGGACCTTAATGTTATTATGTGCTGAAACCTCAGAGGAGCAGTAACAAGCTACCTGTGGGACAAGACACAAAGTCAGCCAGGAAGTGTTTACGAGGTCTTACCTGGTCCTTTCCTCGGTCTCCGACTACAACAAACAAAGACCTTTGCCTTTCAGCAACTCCATTCTCAATGAGAATCCGGATTCGGTTATCTACTTTCTTCCGATGCATGGTGAAAGACTATCACTGAAAGAGAGAGAAAGGAAACACAACTGGACATGAACGCCAGATTCTGGGTGAGGAACATTAGCTGGCAGCCTCTTGGGGGACCAGGAGCTATGCTAGGCACGTTGGGAAGTATCATTTTACTTAACCCTCAAACTGCTCCCTAGGGAACATGTCAGTCTCATTTTTAAAATTAGGAAACTGAGGCTTGGGAGGCAAAGAAAATGTTTCCTCAGCATGGAAGTCAGAAGGGAAGCTGTATTTCATACTTCTATCAAGGAGTTTTTTAAAAAGACTTGAAACAATGGTCCACAAAATAGAATGATTAAAATATACGATGGTATATTTGTGAGATAATAAGGCAGTTTTCAAAAAAGCTCCTTCAAAATCACTTCCAGAAATTATCTAAGGATATGGATAAAGATGCTTATGAAAAGACTGACATCACAGAACAAAGCATGATACCATCTTTTAAACACATGTACATAACATGAAGGGAAAAAAAAAACCTGAAAGAAAACACAAAAATGTAATTTTTGTGGATGGTGAGACTGCAGGTGGTTCTTATTTTGTTCTTTTGTTTTTTTAGAGTTTTGTGTTTTTTTATTCATATGCATTACTAATAAAGTCAGAGAAAGGAAATCAATGAATGTTACTGTGATGAAATGTGTCCCACTGTCTCCTCAAAGGAGAGAAACCCGTACTGAAGCCTGTACAGACAGACCTTAAAGTTGGATTACGTACAATACGATAATGCATTATTACCACAATAAATACACCAAAGAAACATCAGGAATATCAATTACATTTCTACAACACTGAAGGAAGAATGACAGCCTACCTAGAAACTACAGAGCCTGCTGCATTCTAAATATAAAGTTCATTAATTGAACCTTAAGTGTGCCTTAACTGTCCTTCTACCCTCCAATCCAAATATGGATTTTAGAAGTCCTTTCTTAATATAAAACATTATGTTACAATCAATGGCTCCTTTTTTATGAGGAAAGGAGCAAGTATAAAGAATTCAAGTATTTTAAGGAAGGAATATGACAGGATTCACACTCAAATCTGCCCGACTCCAAAGCCTAAGCTCTTTCCAGCTCCCCACTCTGCCCAACTTGTCAGTTGAGTTGAGGCCACATAGAGATCACACACAAATCAATCAATAACTAATTAGTAGGGACCGCTTTTTGCTCTAGTTACTGTGGGAGCCCCAGAAACAATACCAGACAAGACTTGACTTCAAAGGGCTTTCATTCTCCTTGCAGAGAATATTCAAGAGAAAGAGATAAGGGACAATTTGTCTAAAGACAGATAAAACTAGACGCAAAAATAATAGTACAGCCAATAGTCTGATGAAGGTCTGAGATTACCGTGGGCTGGAATTGCCATGGAAGGCTTAACGTAGGAAGAGGGCCTTGAAAGGAAAAGAAAGAGAACTATTCCTCATTCACTCGTCTATTTGTCTAACAAGTAAACACAGCATCTATGTGCCAGTCACCATTCTAGATGCATTAGCAAATGAAACAAGTCCTGAATGTGACTCCTGAAAAAAACAGTATAAACGAACGAGCTTAGACAAACAAATGAAAGCATGGGAGGATCTGGAATCAGACTGCCTCGGTTTAATGCGTAGCGCCAAAACCAGGAACCGTAGGCAAGCTCCGCGGAAAGCAAAAGTGTTGTCACCCCCCCCACACACACACACACCCAGACCCCCAGCTAGAGTTCCCCAGAAGGTGGAGATGGAGCCACGCAACCCCGGAGAGCGCTCGAGAAGCACGCGGAGAGTGGCCGCCAATCGGGGAAGAGGAGCCTGTCATCTAGGAGCGAGCGCCCGTGTGGGCCGGCAGTCGACGCGGGCCGAGCATTGGCAAGGATACAGAGCCTTCATCCTCGAGCCGGCCACCTCTGGTCCCAAGCAGGACACAGACACCGACCTTGGTACCCATCCCCAGCCATCCCGTCTTGGGTACCTGCACCCCGAACCCAGCGGATCCCAGCCAGCAGCCAAGCGGAAGCACGTGGGGAAACCCAATTACTCCAGAAGCCCAGAGGGAGCGGCGGGCTGCCCCTAGCGATGCCTGACCGCGCGCTCTCAGCGCTGGCCTCACTCCGCGACGCGCGTCCTGCTCAGGCACTGAAAGGCTCCATGTGCGCGAGCGCACTAACGGCGCGGTGCGGCGTGCGTGCGGGGACTTTCGGCAACCATGTCTCCGTGTGATGACGTCAGATGCCCGGGAGGCGGAGCTGCAGCCTACGTGGCCAGCGCGGTTTTGGAATTTAGTCTCTGCTCCGAGTGGCACGGGTGCGATTTGCCTCTCGTATCAGAATCAAGATGCCCTGGCTCCGAGGGACAAAATAAGCGCTTGCCGCTGTGCTGGGGCGAGCCCGGGTTACCAGACAGGCCCGGGGCAGCACACGGTAAGGGGGTCCAAGGCTCTTAGTGTTTATCCTAGTTATACGAGACGACCGACTCCAGGGATCTGTGCGTAATTTTACCCTTTTATTTAAATAACTTCCCATTTTAACGTGACAAAATGAGGAAACTCGATCAGCAGACCTGTTTTATTCACTTGATCTTCCACACCTGAAGAAAGGGCCCTGTAGACCTGTCGGAAACTAAGTATTTCTACCCACCGGTGCGGGTACTTTGTAAATTCCCTTTAGGCCTAAACTGGACATCAAATGATGGCGCTCTTCTGAAAATCAGCTCTGGGGCTCTGCTCTTGTTAAATACTTCTTCCTCCCGCCCAGCTCCCAGGCGAACTCGCCCAAGCATATTACAAGCACCACCTATATATTCTTCTACTACAAGAACCACCTGTATATTCTTATACATTGTCTTTGGGCCAGATTGTTGAACTAATTTAACAAATTCCAACTGCTTGCTTGACATTTCTTGAATACCTCAGATTCAAAATGTCTGAAGCTGAACTCCTTCCTCAAACCAAGACACTTCCAATTCCAGTGTAATCATCACTACTACCCATTTTTAGTCCAACACCCATCATTTTCATATTCGCTCAACAAATGTCAATATGCCAGACACCAGGGATAAAGTGACCAAAATGTTTTTCACTTATAAAGTTTGCGTAATTCTGGGTAAGCTTTAAGTGCTATTAAGAAAAAACTGTCCAATAAGTAAAGTAAGGATATGTCTTAGTGGTGGACATGGAAGGCCTCTGAGCTGATGACACTGGAGCAAACACCTGAATTTAGAATGAACGTTAAGAATATTTGAGTGAAAAGCCTTTGCATGCTTGAAGATCGACTAGTGAGCAAGAACAAAACAGTAGGCAATTAGGCCAAATAATGAACGCACATAGACCAAAATTTAGGATTTAATTCTAGGTATGATGGGAAAACCAGTGGAGTTTGGGGAACCAGGAAGTGACAAAACCTGACTTGTCCACAAAAATCACTGCAGGATGATGAGTAGAAAGAGAGCCATTATAAGCTACTGTGGTTACTTGCTCTAAGCTGGTAGTAGTGGTGGTCAGAAGTGTTAGATGATTCAGGATATATTTTCAAGGTAGAACTATGTGGATTTGGTTAAGGACTAGATCCAGGGTACAAAAGAAAGTATACCCAAAGTATTTGCCCTGAGCAAATGGATGAATGCAGGTTAATGAAGAGATTGATTTGGAACACTCAAGACTGGAGTAATTGGGGACCTAGGAATATTTAGGAGGAACTAAAATACTGATTGTATTCAAAGTCCTGGGATTAGATGGGATCGCCTAGGGAAGAATGTAATTAGAGATCAGTCTCACGACTGAAGCCTGGATTACCCAGGAAAGGATACTGAGCACTAAGTGAGACAGGAAATCTGTAGGATCCATTCACTACTGCCCTCCACTTTATGTTGTAATCATTTCTCTCACGGGCTATTCCCAATAGACATCTCTCGCCCCATACAGATTGTTCTCAAAACTGCATTGTGTATTCTTTAAATGGCAATTTTGTTAGGTGACCCACTATCCTTTACCCCACTCCTGGCCCCATACACACACAGCTTAGAAACCTTAGTTTCCAACTGTTCTTAAGAGACAAAACATGGAACGTAACTGTAAAGCCACCTGTAGTACTCTTTACCTGTTTTTCAGCCTCTAACTCTACTAAAACACATACTCCTACTTGAGCAGATAGCTTTCTCAGTCCTGTAAGAGTGTGCCTTTCTTTGGATATGCTCTCTTCTCCACTTCTCTAATTACTCCTCATCCTTCAAGTCTTAGTTCAATTATCCCTTTCAACGAAGTCTTTCCCAGTCATTTTGACTAGGTCATAATTTATCGCAGTCATGGCCTTTATAGCTGTCATCAACTCTGTTGCTCCATCATGGCATTTGCTACATTTTTGTGTCACGACATCATTATCTTTGAACAGACTGCTCAGTGAAAGCAGGAACCACAGTGATTTTGTTACCACTGAATGCTTAGTGCTTGCCATTATGCTTGGCAAAGGGACACCCAAACTTGCCAAATAAAGCCTTAGTTCACTGGCTTAATACGGTGTCTCCCTAATATAAAGACAGTACTTAAACCAGTACGTACAAGTAGGAATACACCAAGAACTGCCTTTACTATTTACTAGATGAGGTGGTCTTTTCACTGCCTACATTTAATGAGCTCCTGACTGAAAGAAGGTGGTGGTAGTCTAGACTCTTGAGAAGACAAGGCTACCAGAGAGATTTTCTGTTAAGGTTTTTCCTCTCCTCTCACAAGTAGCACTTCAGAGCTTTGCTGGATACTACACACAACTAACGCAGACTTCACTCAAGGACAGTAAGAAATCAGATTTTAATATTTAATCTATGTAATTTAAGACATTCACTATTCTTTTCCAGTATTTTATAGAAGTCAGAATGGGAAAAGGTATAGAGATAAGCCTTAACAACTTACTTTCATTTTCCTGATGGTTTGCCCTCCCCACTGACTGTACAGAAGGGATAAGCTTAAGGGCAATACTGATTCTTTGAATATAATTTATAGCCAAAGTGCTTAATAAGAACTCAAGTGGGATGAGGATCCAGGAACTTAAAAGATGAAATGAAGAAGGGTTTGAACTCAGTGCTTACCTGTATCTCAATCCCCTAATTAGATATATTACTGAAAATATAATGAACAGTACAAATTTCCTAAGACACTCAGGAGGCTGAATACTCAACTGCTTCTACATTTTATGAATTGTCAACAGAGCACTTCAGTTATTGGGCCTTCTGCAAATAAACACATTCTCATGCCTCCTATAAGTGGAAAAGTCTCCACATAACATATATAGGAGACAAAAGAACTGTAGAAGCTAACTGATAAAAAATGTTTCAAAGGATATTTGTTTTAATATCAAGATACAGTGATTGCAAAACTCTTCCATATTCAGTAGGGATATTAAGATCTAGAAATAGAACTGCTCTAACCAAGGTCATCAATGACATTCTACCTTAAAGCTCTAAAATAGAAGTCTCATTATCCACATGAGATGATTGATATTGTGCATTTACAAAAGTACTTTATATGTGGAGTCTTACTATACCAAGAAGCTACAGTGACACACGTGACAGTCATTTCCTTGCAACTCTGCTAAAATATGCATTTGACCAAACAAAAGGTCTTCTGCAGGTAGGACAAGTATTCACATATTATACAGAACACTTAGTACCAAGACTCAGATCTTAACGGGACTTTTTAAAAAGTTCTCTGCCTCATAACAAGGCACCTCCTTTAAAAAATATAGTCTGAATTGAGACATAAAAGCTTTACATTTAGACTGTGATAGAATGCCAAAAAAAAAATTATACTATTTCAAAAAGAACGACTCTTTTAAAAACATACACAGAAATAATGAAACTACTAACACCTTTACACATTCACAACATCTACACTAATGCATAGAAGTTTGAAACCTAGAAAGCATTTCTCCCGCCATCCCATCTCTGAACTGATTCATAGAGATCACTGTATGAAGAATCACTTATTTACTTCAATTTTAAATGTCATGAAATTATTTTCTACACAGATAGCAAATTTAGTTTTGTATATAGAAGGACTGTAAGCATACACATCTAGGGGTTACCCAGTAAACCATGAATATTTTATCTATTCCCCGTGAAATACAGCTAACATATGGTTGTGGTACATCCCAGGCAGATGTCATTTAAAGCACACAACGGGAGGTGCTAGCCAAAGAAATACTCATTTGTAAAAGTAAACGTATAACCCTTGCAATATGATGTACCACAACCACACATGAGAAAAGTCAGGAACTTATTTTATTTTAAAATAAACATTGGAGATACCCCCCCATTCCCCACCACCCTACAAAAAACTTTTGAATGTGGAATGTTCAACAGCCTATCCATTTTAGGTTACAAAACCAGCAAAAACTCCAGTTGTCTAACAATGAATGTTTGAGAATCGTTCTTGTGTTTTGTTTTTGTTTTTCTTCAGTGGCTGAGCACCTACTGGAAAAATTCCTTAGCTAAAGTCTAATAAAACAAAATTCAATTTCTGAACAGAAAATACCATTAACTTAGTATTAGTAGCCTTTGCTGAAAAGATGGGATTAATTCTCCATGAAGTCAAAGTGGGATATGACAAGCAGCATCAAGTTCATAGGCACACAAAACTAGTGCTCAAACTGCTAGCACAAATTCCAACAGTACATAAATTACTAAACTGTCATCTCCATCAAACTTGTGACTCTCCCTATGCATCTAAGTGAAGGAATCGCCACTTTGAATATAAATGCCTCCATGAGAAAAAGATAGAATTCAATTAGGGTTAGACAAAAGATAAATGCAAGTACTACAGAAATAGCTGCTGGAGATAACCATAAAATTTGAAACACTAACAATGCATGGGGTGAACCACATAAGCTGCTAGCTGTTGAACACCAGTGTTTCAAGATACAACTTTTATAAACATGTTTTATTTGTTTTGCTTATACCATCAGAACTGAAACTGTCTGTCATCTCCCTAAAATAGGGAAATCAATCTAAAACACATACTGGTGCTTTTCAAAAGATAGCAATTTAAAAGGGTGGTAGCAGCAGGCATTTCGTATCTTTTTCTTTTAAAAACCTTCAGGCTGCAGGAAAAACATGTGACCAAGAGTGTTATGATTATCCATTAGATATTTTCATCAGTACCTGTACCAATTTAGGTGACAATACAGCAAGATCCGAGGATTAGTGACAGACAATGTATGTTATAAGGAATGATATATAGTACCAATCCTTATAAAAGTCATTGTCGAAGAAAATGTTAAGTGTTCAAAAAGGTATCTAAATACTTCACATTTAGTACAGAAGCGGCCATCCAGATTACATCCCATATTTGTTGCATATTTTTCAAAAAGTGCCAATCAAAGCCTAATTTTGCATTTTGGCTTTGTCTTATACAGTATCAGCTGTTAAAAAGCAATTTACATGTGTTTGTAACCAGTCGTTTGGCCAAGGATGAAGAGTGCTGTGTCAAAGCTGGTAGCCAGCCTTATATTAAGGGCCCATGCATAATTTGGTATGCATCTTAACGTTCAGTGCTCCAATTTAACTGGAAAAGCTGTGAAATGCAGTTGTTCTGCCAAACCACACTCCACTCCTTCCTTCTTCAAGGGAAATATTTTAGTTTTGTCAATTACCATTGAATAACTCTAGGGCTGACTTGTAGATTTGATCCAATGTCAAAAGTCAATCTTGCTCTTTCCAAGCCACTTCAAATAACTATGGAGATATCACCCCGTAAAGTGTATTATGTTTTACTCCTAAGCAAGGGTGAGGAATCTGAGTATCATGTGCAAGGCTCAAGATGACGCTTAGGACAGAACATGCAGAATAAAAATAGTTTCCTTCCATATCCAGGTAATATAAAGCTGACAATTGTAGTCCTGTCTTTATGGGATGAAAACAGTCCCTTTACAATAAGTTTCCTGAAAGGGAGAACAAATAGATAATAACTCTTCTGGTAACATATTATGGTACACTGGCCAGTGTGTTTTTGGCGTTTAAACATAATCCTGTGAATCAGATTAATTCACTTGCTGAGTGTTCATTTGCGGCATCCCTCTGTTGGGTCTTGGGGGCCCTCCACGACCTAGAAGACAAAAATGGCATTTGGTTTTTCTTTCAAATATTATTTGTTTTGCCTTCAAGCAGATTTTTCATCTGAAGTCAAGAAGCATGTGGGCAGCTTGTCACCACATTATTAGGTTTAAGAGGTCAATTCTTCAGTGTTCACCTGTCCTGGAAGTTGTCATGCGCAAATTTGCTCATGTTCTCTAGCTAAAAGAAGAGTAGAGCTAATGGAGTATTCCACCAGTACTCATTCATTCATTCATTCAACAAGTATTTATTGAGTGCCTACTGTGTGCCAGGCACTGTCATCAGGCGTTGGAAATAGATACAGCAGTGAAGACAGACAAGGTACCTGCTCTCATGGAGCTTACATTCTAGTGTACACTCTAGCTTACATTTCAGTAGTAAGTAACATCATACTATCAAAATTAATAAAAGCACCAGAATGAAAAACAGACCTTGTTACCTAAACTGTTAAAAAGAAACTACATAACATTCAAAATTGTATAATGACTTGTAACAGATAAAATAACTTTTTACATGCTGTTAAAACAGATTTTTAGCTACCAGTCAACTCAACTTTCATAGAATATGCTACAAGGTGAGAAAGAACATAACCCACATTCACATGCAAATATCCTTTGATACTTCAAGTCAATAATTCCCAAGTGATCCATTAATTTAAAAATGCACCTTTTTGCTGGCCAGTTTCTACTAGCATTGAAATCAAAGTACTTTGTAATTCCTCCTTAATATACATTTTATACATGTGATGGCCAAAACCTAGAGGAAACCTATTCAGTTTAACTTCCCTTAAATCAGAGAACCATTTAGAACTTCAGATCATATGAAATGCTACCTTTAATTGTTACACAGGTTGACTTTCTGCCCAAATGAGGAAGCAGTTTTCCTATGGTAATAGACAAAATCAGAAACTCTTTAAACCTACAATTTTTAAATATAGTTCAGTAAGTTAGTTAGGATTTTGTATGTTTTACTTAAAAGTCAGAAATAATTTGACATTTATATCGCTATTAGTGATCCAAAGGCATTGAAATTTCAATTAGTTCTATCATTTCTAAATGGTTCTCTAAATGTAACTATGGCTTATCTGGCCATTAAAGTGTTTCTGACTCTAAAATATAATATGCATGTTCAAAAATGAAAGAGGAATAATAAATTTATATAAATGTTCAATCTCATTCCAAAAATGTCTTACAAAAATGTTTCAGTAAGTACTTCCTAAAAACATTTAGCAGGTTTTAGGACCTGAAAAATAATTTGCAGTTGGAAAAACACTTTTTCTAAGGAGGAGAAATGTTCTAGTTTTCAAGACAATTTATATAGTAACAGGGAAAGTCATTCAAAAAATTAAATTTGGGTTCAAGGTAAGTTTTAGAAACAGAGCATTTCATTTAATCCCTAGCAACAAGTCTGGTAATGATAAATGTATTCCTAACATGTAACCTACATGCAGACTATGGAACAGCTCTTCCAAGGCCAGAACAGAAGCTCCACTTAGGAGCTAGGATCACCACCACAAAATATTACCTCGTGGGGCTCCCCGTGGTCCACTCTGCCCAGAGCCTCGCTTGAAATTCTGCTGATATCCATCCTAAAAGACAAGCTAGTTAGTACTGAAGAAAACGTAATTTTTTTTTAATGCTTTCTCATCTATCTATTCTTAGTGTCTCACACAGAACACAAAATTTGTCCTTATTCTTTTTAGACATTTCAATATATAATAGCCAGAAGTTATTCCGTAATTTACTTCTGTTACTCTCAAGAACATTCAATGAAATATCTCTGCTCTTAAAAATCATTCTTTTTTTTCTCCGACACAAATTTATTTTTAAGTGTAATTAACATACAGTATTACATTAGTTTTAGGTGTACAATATGATTCAACAATTGTATACATTTCTCAGTGCTCAAGGTAAGTGTACTCTTAATCTCTTTTATCTGTTTCACCCATTCCCCCTATCTACATCCCCTCTAGCAACTACCAAATTTGTTCTCTATTTATAGAGAGTCTCGTCTTTTGTCTTTTTGTTTCTTAAATTCCACATGAGTGAAATCATATGGCATTTGTCTTTCTCTGACTTTTTTCATTTAGCATTATACCCTCTAGGTCCATCCATGTTGTTGCAAATAGCAAGATTTCATTCTTTTTTGTAGCTGAGTGATATTCCATTGTGTATATATACATCTTCTTTACCCATCTATTGATGGGACACTTGGGTTGCTTCCACATCTTGGTTATTAGAAATAATGCTGCAATAAACAGAGGGGTGCGTGTATCTTTTCGAGTTAGGGTTTTCATTTTCTTGGGCTAAATACCCAGTGGAATTATTAGATCATATGGTAATATGGTTTTTAATTTTTTAAGAAGCCTCCATACTGTTTTTCATAGTGGCTGCACCAATCTGCATTCCCACCAATAGGGCATGAAATCATTCTCTTTTTAACAGACTCTAAAAAATGAGTACCTATACTAGAGTGCTAGGGAAAGCAAAAGTCACCATTCTCCATAATAAAGTATCTTATAAAAATGTGCAAAATTAGCCTCAAATTACTTAGTTACCCAAGTCCAAACAACCCCATCAGTCTGTTTCATTGGCTTATTTAGGTCAGGTTTATATTTTAAAGCAACTTCTACCTACCCGTTGATAGCCAGAGTAGTCCCGGGGAGCACTGAACTGAGACTGTGTGTAACCACTGTTTGGAGTGTTAGAGAATGAAGGGCGGTAACCATCATATCCTCCTAAAATTTAGGACAAGAAAATAATTTTCTTATCTAAATGAGAAATTTTTACTTTCTTACTACTGACCAAGGGAAGAACTGAAAAATTATAAGCCATGCCAGTAATTCAAATTAATTTCAAATTCCCCATCCTGATCCAATCTGTTCCTAAATTTCTGAGTATTAATTTCCTTAGAAGAGGACATTTTCACCCATCCATGCACACATACACACCCCACATACAAAAAAAAATCCCCATAAACTCTGATAATGGAAAGCAATTATCCCCTCAGAGACATGGAAAACATGGATTTGACACATACAAAAAAACCCATTACCAATTTTGTCAATTTAAATAACCTATAATAGGGGCGCCTGGGTGGCGCAGTCGGTTAAGCGTCCGACTTCAGCCAGGTCACGATCTCGCGGTCCGTGAGTTCGAGCCCCGCGTCGGGCTCTGGGCTGATGGCTCAGAGCCTGGAGCCTGTTTCCGGTTCTGCGTCTCCCTCTCTCTCTGCCCCTCCCCCGTTCATGCTCTGTCTCTCTCTGTCCCAAAAATAAATAAACGTTGAAAAAAAAAAAAAAAATTTTAAATAACCTATAATATGCTAAAAATGTTTAAGCTGTACATGAGAGATTAACGCAGAGATACATACGTATCTTTCCCAAAAACCTCATGACATATTTCTATTTTACAAATCAAAAAGGAACAAGAACTTGCTACTTTTTTTTTTTCTTTACCTCTGAATCCATTGGCAGGGCCCCTGTATCCATTCATTAAGCCTCTAGCACCACGGGAGCCACCACGAGACACACCACGACTATTGTAATAGGGCTGACTGCTACGTGGAAATCCAGTGTTCTGCTGGGGAGGCTGCTGGTGGTTACCAGTCACTTGATGGGGCTGGTCCTGGGAACCATGGTAAGTGCCAACCACTATGATAAAAAGAAAAAATTTATACACACACACACACAGCTCATTACAATTTGTTCTTTCGCGTTTTCTGGGTTAAGAAGTGTCTTATACCTTCTCCTCAAATCATCTTTAAATAAATTTTAATATTTCCAATAAGGAAACCTACACATAAGTCCCTATTTTTCTCCTGCCCATATATTAAGCAATTCTCCAACAACAGTTCCAAACTTTTGGAAGCACACAATGTGTGAGAGCACAAAACTCTATCCCTTCCAAATGGAATGAAAACCTATATTATTAAACATCTTCTGAGAGGCATCTGCCTATTAGCACAAGAGACCCACAATAATTCAAAAGATCTTACATACTAAAACAGTACAATTACCACTGTGTATCATTTAATTATTTTTCCACTATAAAACTCCTTAGTGGTAGAAGCTTTCTTATTCTTTTAAATTTCCCTTGACACGTTAATGAAACCTACAAAACCATGCTCTCCCATAGCTAAACAACCATATGGTAGAATACTCAGTCAATTATGAAGGTAAATTAGCAGAAGTCTTCAACTTACACCTCCTTTAATGCCTGATTCCATTTCAAGTACTTTTAACGTACAACCAATTAAGAAGACAGTTAAATAGTACTCACACTGGCACTCAACTTGATGAGGTAAAGAAAAGATTCTAGAAGGTTCACACTACCTTGTACACCCCCCTCCTTCCACAATGGGAAGTCTAGAATCTAGAAATCTTTAAAAATTAAGCCCAGAGGTACCTTTCGGGTATTAACCAATGTTCGCAATGCACAGGGGAGAAAAGACAGGATACTAACACTACCTTTGGGAGGTGAGGAAGGTATAGACTAGAGGAAGGCCCACACCCCAATAACAAAAAACAGCCAGCCCAAATCCCCCATGTTTAGACAGAAAGAAAAGGTGGTGTACCTCTTGAAAAACTTGACCAGATATATTTTGTGGCCTCAGGAAACCCCAAATACATTTATCGGTTCTTAAAATACTATTTTGCAACGAAAAAGCTAAAGTGTGCCTAGTGGAAGGGATGTTATGGCTCCTTTTTGAACTGTGCAATTAATGGACTAATTACACTATTCACTGTGGTCTTTCTACACAGACTGCCTTTCCCTACATTCCCTAAATTTAAAATTACAGGTAAATATCATGATTACAGGTGACATTTTCTATCTAAAGAGAGTCATTCGTATGCATGTAGAGAGTGGCAAAAGAAGTGAATTTTCACCTCACTTTTTATCAATAAGAATTTTATTAGTCTTGGCCAAATTTCACTGTAAGGAAACTCATAGCAATAAATAAAACTCATACAATTAAAGTGTGGTCTTTATTTTAAAATACCAGAATTACTTAAAAAACAACAAAAACCCCAGAATTTCTATTGAAGTGTTTGTACAGCATAAACTCTTAAGTCCATAAATAGCCAGATTCTTGCCGTATCCTTTTTTCATGTTGTTCCTAACTAGATACTACAATTTGCTATAGAGCAGGTGTACTGGGGGCCCATTGTGCTGACATGCTTATGAGTACATGGCAATAATTAAAGGAGCCTGAGCACAAAGCCCAGCTTTATCATTCAGAAGCTGAACATAGATAGCCTAATCGATAAATAGCCATCAGATTACAGCTGATTCAAACTTCCTACTAATTAGTGAGTGCTAAATACTACAGGGATATGTAAGAATTTAGTACTGAAAAAATCCATAATGTTCATCAAAGTCTATCAAGAAATTAGACGATTAGAATATTTCATAGTTATTTCAATCAGTCTGATAAAATTAAACTATTAACTCCTATGATTTTAGCAAGGTTTGCTAATTTGTTGTGGGATATTCCAATTAAACAACCGAGGATCTAAATAACCAAAGACCTAAGCAGGTATTTCTAATGCCTTACAAAGTTAAGAAACCTAAGATATCTCTATCTACATTGTTATGACAGGTATGGTAACTAGCCAACTTACGTATGACCCTACTTGCCAAAAAGGATTTTATTTCAACCTAGTTCTACCAAATGCAGCCACCAAGAGATTTCTGCATGTTTTACTGATTATAATTAGCACACTGACAACTCCTTACTGCTTAACTTTGTATAACTGACTTAACTACCTACCAGGTATCATGCTAGCCGGCTTTAATTAATTAGCAATTAAAAGTAAAGTAGGTCATAATCTAACAAGTTCCACTAAAATCACAGAATGAAACAGAGATATTATGAAAGCTTACTGACCAAAGGAAAACGGGTATAAGGCCTCCCAAAAAGTGCACATAATTCACATACGATAAATATGGACTTGATTTAATTCAGGATCTGCAACAAAAATTCCATAAAGTCTACTACTAGAACAAAAACTTGTGGACACTGCCACTTTAAAGTGTAAACCCTCCTAATACTGTCAGTAATGGTGTTGGAAAGCAAGCATCCAAGGAAGGGACACTGGTTTTCCTACCTGTTTGAAGCTGTTCTTGCTGCAGGTCTGTTTGTTCTACTTGGTGAGGCTGACTAGAAAAGCTCTGGTTGTAACTGGCCTGGTACTGATTTTGCTGTTTCAAAGTTTCTGGTTCATTAACAGGAGGAACTGGGGCATTCATATTGAACACCTGTAAGTAAATAAAGTAAATGATTACTTCATCCCCTTATTGCTAACAATTTCCCTACTTTTAAGATGACAGACCTCAATATTGGTTTTACTGAAAAATGTAAATACATTACAGAAATCTCAAACACACACGTATATTCCCCCCATATACATATTTATTTATATTTATACACACACACACACACACACACACACACACACACACCATATAGCACTTCAAGGAGAGCATAACTGGGTTTCAAAATTTAAAAATACAAAAATCAGCAGTCTTGGAAACGTTACTATAAATAAGAAATCTTTTTTAAGAGATGCAAACCACTGATACAATGTCACTTACAGAAATTAATTCTATGAATATTTTATTCATTTAAATTTTCTTCTTATTGACATTTTAACCAAAAGTTAATATTTTAAGTATTTAATCCTATAAACTTTCCCATGAGCACTGATTTAACTGTATCCCATCAATTACAATATTCTCATCCTTTCCTAGAAATTCTGCAATTTAGGGATGCTTACTGAAAAACCAGGATGAAGTATAACAGGTGAAATTTATTATGAGAAACTTCAGTAAAATAAAAGATTAAGCAAGGTATGGGAAAAAGTAGACAGTTGTTAAATCTCGGTAATGACTTACATACACAGATACAGTAGTCTACTTTTCTGCATGTTTACTTTTGTTAACCAAATCTAAAGGATGAAACTACAAAACAGTAAGATATGAGAGCACATAACTCCTAAGACTCAAATTTATCTCTGGGAGCAGGAAAAATCAGAGTTTATCAATTAAATATACTCTATAGTTGGGTAGATGCACACTCAAGCACAAAGTTAAATGAAGACTTTTCTGTTGAGACTTTGGCATGATGATAGTACACACTAGCCATTTAATGTTAGTTTAATTTACTTACCGTTTGCATGGATTGGAATGGAGCTGCGTTTACATTGATTCCACTGCTATGTAACGGTTTGCTTGTCCCAGCCTGGAACACCTGAGGCTGAGAAGCAGCCGGAAGGGATGATGATGCTGTAGTCTGGTCTGTATTTAAAGAGATTGTTGCCTAAACACAAAGTAAACAGATGCACTTTAGTGATAAACTAAATTTAGCCAAGTCTACTATCCAAGTCTTAGTATGTTAAGAAATTCAACTGGGGCGCCTGGGTGGCTCAGTCGGTTAAGCATCCAACTCTTGATTTCAGCTCAAGTAATGATCTCACAGTTCCTGAGTCGAGCCCCACACTGGGGTCTGCACTGACAGCATGGAGCATGCCTGGGATTCTCACTCCCTCTCTCTCTTCCCCTCCCCCATTCATGTTCTCTTTCTCTCTCTCTCAAAATAAATAAACTTAAAAAAAAACTCAACTATTTCGTAACAGCAAAATACTTGTATTGCATCACAGCAAAATAACGTATCGCATGCATTAGGTCCAAAAAGAGTCACAACATTAATAATTTACCTCTGCCCAATTCATAATAAGTGCCTATCAAGTTTATGTTACCTAGTAACAGAAACTTGCCTGAATCTGGTCAATTGGTTCCTTTTGTGGTCGTTGCTCTGTAGCATGAGAAGGCTGGTACAAGGGTTGAGATGCTGTATACCCCTCACTTGTGGATGAAACCAAAGGAACCTACACAGAAATAAAGCAATCAAAGCTGCTTTCTGTTATAAACCAACTCTAATACAGACAGGGCTAAGAAGTAGACAGATATACCTGTTAAATAGACTATAAAATCTAACAACTGCAAAAAATACATATAATATTAAAGATGAACATTAAATAAACCCAATCCAGTTATGAAGTCCCCCACAAATGCTTCTGAATGGCAACATTTACACTAAATTTTAGAATTATGAAATTTAAAATGTGTCTTCTCAAATTTTACTGTTTAAAATAAAAAAGCATATTCCTTACTATCATAAACATAAGATTTAACCAAAAAAATTATTTTTAAATTATTAATACCAAAGTAAACATAAACATGGAAATAAAAGTAGACAGCTACCCTCACCAGACTGTACAATGATAAAATTCATACCTGACTTTCATTACGCTAATTAAAGAAAGAGACCCAAGAACAGATTAAAAACAAATATGCAACAATATTTCTATCATTCCTACCTGTGTAGCTTCTGGTTGTACAGGAACTTGATTAGGCTGAGCAAGTCTAGATTCAGAATGAACTGCAAAATTGACCAAAAGCAACACTGTTATCCAAAATCAAATTTCTTCAGAGAAAATTTCTATAGCCAAATCCTAAAAAACACTTTTTGGTGATCATGAAAAGAATTAGGCAGGATTTTAGCTTTCAAGTGAGCATTTTGGTTCCCTGGTAGTCATTATTAGTATACTCTCACAATTGCTTTTATTTCTAGAAGGCATAACCCTAATCTGTTTTCTAACTCTTAGTAGAGATGTCACAGAGATAGGAGTACCCTTTACTTTATTTTTTTTTTTTATACATATGAAATTTATTGACAAATTGGTTTCCATACAACACCCAGTGCTCATCCCAAAAGGTGCCCTCCTCAATACCCATCACCCACCCTCCCCTCCCTCCCACCCCCCATCAACCCTCAGTTTGTTCTCAGTTTTTAACAGTCTCTTATGCTTTGGCTCTCTCCCACCCTAACCTCTTTTTTTTTTTTTTTTCCTTCCCCTCCCCCATGGGTTCCTGTTAAGTTTCTCAGGATCCACATAAGAGTGAAACCATGTGGTATCTGTCTTTCTCTGTATGGCTTATTTCACTTAGCATTACACTCTCCAGTTCCATCCACGTTGCTACAAAAGGCCATATTTCATTTTTTCTCATTGCCACATAGTACTCCATTGTGTATATATACCACAATTTCTTTATCCATTCATCAGTTGATGGACATTTAGGCTCTTTCCATAATTTGGCTATTGTTGAGAGTGCTGCTATAAACATTGGGGTACAAGTGCCCCTATGCATCAGTACTCCTGTATCCCTTGGATAAATTCCTAGCAGTGCTATTGCTGGGTCATAGGGTAGGTCTATTTTTAATTTTCTGAGGAACCTCCACACTGCTTTCTAGAGCGGCTGCACCAATTTGCATTCCCACCAACAGTGCAAGAGGGTTCCCGTTTCTCCACATCCTCTCCAGCATCTATAGTCTCCTGATTGGTTCATTTTGGCCACTCTGACTGGCGTGAGGTGATACCTGAGTGTGGTTTTGATTTGTATTTCCCTGATGAGGAGCGACGCTGAACATCTTTTCATGTGCCTGTTGGCCATCTGGATGTCTTCTTTAGAGAAGTGTCTATTCATGTTTTCTGCCCATTTCTTCACTGGGTTATTTGTTTTTCGGGTGTGGAGTTTGGTGAGCTCTTTATAGATTTTGGATACCAGCCCTTTGTCCGATATGTCATTTGCAAATATCTTTTCCCATTCCGTTGGTTGCCTTTTAGTTTTGTTGGTTGTTTCCTTTGCTGTGCAGAAGCTTTTTATCTTCATAAGGTCCCAGTAATTCACTTTTGCTTTTAATTCCCTTGCCTTTGGGGATGTGTCGAGTAAGAGATTGCTACAGCTGAGGTCAGAGAGGTCTTTTCCTGCTTTCTCCTCTAAGGTTTTGATGGTTTCCTGTCTCACATTTAGGTCCTTTATCCATTTTGAGTTTATTTTTGTAAATGGTGTGAGAAAGTGGTCTAGTTTCAACCTTCTGCATGTTGCTGTCCAGTTCTCCCAGCACCATTTGTTAAAGAGGCTGTCTTTTTTCCATTGGATGTTCTTTCCTGCTTTGTCAAAGATGAGTTGGCCGTACGTTTGTGGGTCTAGTTCTGGGGTTTCTATTCTATTCCATTGGTCTGTGTGTCTGTTTTTGTGCCAGGAGTACCCTTTACTTTAGAGAAATCCTAACTACCCTACCAAACTAACTGTGTCATTAAACATGCTTTTATTCAGCAACTCATTTTATGAAACTGAAGACATTAAATATTTTATACAGTTCCAACTTTTGTGCCCTTAATGCCATGTTCTGGGAAAAAAAACCAAGACTCAAAATTACTAATGGTCCTTGAGAAAGACAGTCCACTTAACCCAAAGAAGACACCAACAACTCTATTTGGTGCTACTACTTCTAAAAATGGTGTAAGACTATTAAGAGTTTGAAACTTCAACTGTCTTTTGACTCATCTTCTCCTTTCCTCTTAAGCATCCTCTTCTTTCCCACTTAGACCGTTGCATCTCATTTTTATTTAAGTAATAAAATGTTCACAAATTCTCCCAAAAAGCTGCAAGCATCCTTCAGAGAAGGACACCCCTATTATTTTTATGCTAAGATGAATTTTGAAACTTAAAAAGCAAAGCAAAATTTCATTTATCTAAATAACAGGAAATGGTTCCCACAGGGCTGAAGAGAGGATAACTAGTGACTGGAAGTACACACAAATAGGCTTCTGGAGTACAGGTAATGTTCCGGTTCTAGGTGCTGGTGTGTTCAGTTTGTGAAAACTCTTCAAATTCTACATTTGCACGTACTTAAGTCTATATGACAATAAAAAGTTTTAAAAAACGGAACCACAGTTATTCATATTATAGGAATAAAGAACATTTCTTATCAAATTAAAAGACACAAAATCCAAAAGTTAAGCAAACGTTAAAAGGGAAAAATTCATTTTCACATTTTTTACAAAACCTGAAAGCACTGGCCCTATATTTCTCACACAAAAATGTACAATTACTAACCTGGAGGGCAAACCAGCTGGGGCATATCCATGTTTTGTGTTGGATTCATAGGCTGTGCAGATACGATGGCAGGATCAAGTGTCTGGTTTTCAAAATCCAGCATTGAATCCTGCAAGTTAGGATATAATGGAATTAAATAATGTAAACACTTAAACCTTCAGTTAGTTAGTGTCTGACTGAACTGCACCTACCTGTATGAAATTATAGGGCCCCTGCATTTGTGCCATAAGATCCTGGACTCGCTGTCTTCTCACAAGGGGATCTGCCTGAGCCACTGGAGTCAGAGAGTGGGGCTCTGGTACTGAAGGAGATGCAGCTTGAGGTTGCTGCTGGAGTGAATTTACCACCTAAAGTGGAAGAAGTGGGGGGAGATGCAGACTGGTGGAATGAAAGAGCTCCATTCATGACCATCACAAAAGGTCCCTGAACTATATATGGAACTACATTATAAACAAGATAGTCAGCTTTAATATAGCTACTCCAACTGACAATTATCCCAAATTTAACATTCAGTGCTATTACTTCTACAGTGTTCTCTACTCCACATGATTGCCACGTAGCTTTTCAGATTTACTTTATAAACCGCTTTCAAAGGAAGGAATACCCATGCTTACTTCCAAAAAAACATATTGTGCTTAAACTGCTCTGCCTTCTATAGTAAGTAAATTTATATTTATCAAATACATATCCACCTCAGTACCTGATAAACAGCACTCAAGAAAAGTTACTATTTATCATCAAATTTTGAGTTCCCACCATTTCATTCTCTCTGCCAATACCATAGAATCAAGCCCTATCACCTTATCTAAATTGCTACAAAAGCCAAAACTCACTATATCTACCTTTTTCCTAGCTCTAATAATTTCTGATTATTATTGTTACTAATTCCCTGCTCTTCTAGGAAATCTAATTTTTATTACATCAGTCAAAATTTACATTCTGTCTGGTTTTAAACCTGGGCAACTCATACCTGGTAAGCCTCAGTAAGTCATAACCTTATTTTCTTTTATAAGCAATAGTGATCACAAAGACCAACTGATCTGTCATCTACATCAGGCTGGTCAAAAAATTCCTTAGAATCCCATATGGATAGCCTTTAAAAAGACCCTACCTGCCAAGTACTTAAAAACAAACCATACTGGCACAGTGCTAAGTGTGATAATATACTTTTCTCCCTCAATAAAATGCAAAAAAGTACTTAACTACAAAGCACTGTTACTTCCCAGTCTTTTCCTACTATGCCAACCCATACTTTCCATTCCTAATGTTCAACAAAACAAATATGCTAATTCATTTCTACCTGCATATCCATGCTAATATATACCTATTATCTGACTTCCCTGAAAATACACACCAAATCTACTTTTAGTCAAGGCCCAGTAGGTTCGCACACCACCATTACATAGATCTTTTACATCTTATTTTCTTCTAAACCTCCTCTAGTATTTCTGAACTGCCTTGCATAATTCAGCAAATACAGACTGTCTTGGTAAGGGTTTCATAGAACAGTGTTTTCATCTAAACTAGGTAACTTTCTGGGGTCAGGGGCAGGTTATCAGTACTATGTTTTGGCACATCAATAAGAGCTAAAAGTACTACTACAATTGCACCTTTGGAGAATGATAGAAGACATATTATTTTTTCTACACTTTAGATATATGAATACATAAAAGAAGTCACCTAAAAGAGGATGGAAAGGATGGTTGGGACTAATTTGGTAAGGCATTTGATTTTATCTTATAGGCAACACGGCACCATCAAAGAGTTTCAAGTGAAAGTAACTTAATCAAAACTAACTTTTCTAATAATTGACCTGTAAAAGTGAATAGGATGGCCTAGGGCAGTTAGAAAAGAAAAATATGAAGAGAGCCTCTGAACTAGACATGAGGACCTGAAAAAAGGTAATGTCAATTAAGGGACAGAATTAGGAAACACCAGAAGTCTAGCGCATTAGGGAGAAAGAGGAGTCTAAGAGGAAACTCCAATATATCCCTTGGAAGGTGGGCCTTTTCTGGAGGTTATCTATGTGGGAGCCCAGATTTTTAAACAGCAGCCTGGTATCGACAACAGAAAATCATGTGCTTTAATAACCTTAGATAACTTTTTTTTCCCACTTCCACAGATAACTTTATATAAATTTTCTGTAGCTAGATCAGCAGAGATTCTATTAAACATACACAGGGATAAACAAATTACTTTTTAAAACATAATGATCCTGTTATGTGTATTAAGTTTAATATGACAGTAAATGTACTAATAATGCAAAAAACTAAATCTGTTCTTAGGAGAGATAAAAATGACTAATTAAAACAAAAGACATCAACTTTGCAACCGAGAGAACTCTTACCTCAACTGTTTCAACTGTCCACTCATCTACCTGCTCCTTTTCACCACTGCTGAACTGTGTTTCTGCCATAAATTGTCTATTTACATACTGCAAAGCAAAATAAATGTTTGAGAATTGTTTGAAAGGCAGAAAAGGAAAGCTAGCATTAAATAAAAATCATACCTCTGTTGATTCAACTTCGCTTTGTTCCGTGTATTCTTCTGCTGGCTCAGGTTCTAAGTAGTTAAAAATTGACATAAATGAGTGTTAAGAAAGTATTTTTTTTTATTAGCAATTCATTTCAACTCCAAATAAGTTAACAGTTTACCATCAAACAGCCGGAATTTATTTACAAAGTTACAATAGTTAGCATTAAGTTTCTGTATTTTATCATTCTTACAATATTTAGAAAGAGTTTTCTTTACCATTTATTACAGAATAAATTAGGCTCAAGAGTAGTTATTCTGGACTAGGTATAATGCCAAAAAAGACCTAAGTTAAAACCTCTCTATTCTTAGAGTACTATCATACAGCAACATACAGATTAAAATCTTACTATTTTAACCTACTTGGTAAAGTGGTTGGGGGGATGGAGAGGAGGCTTACTATGTCCATCTGCAACCATAAATTCCACCAATGTGCAATCTTCCCTTCTAGTTTCAACCTAATAGCTAAGACTTGTGTAAAGTGCTTACTATGTGAGACGCACCATGTATATACTTTCACGTACTGCTTTCTCAACAGAGATAAAGAGACAGAGAAATTCAGTCACTTGCCCAAAGTTACATAGCTAATGAGCGTCAAAGCCAAGATTACAATCCAGGCAGTCTGATTCTTTTCAACCATTTCAAAATTCATACTCTGACAATGTTTCCAATGGTACTGAGAATTTTATTCATCAACTTAAGTTATAAAAGTATTCCTGGTAAGTGCTTACCTACATATTAGTGTTGTACTAAAGTTAATTTGAAAAGATCCCTTGCCACTGAGAAATTTATGGTTCAGGATTAGAGTTATAATCTCCCCATCATTTAACATACACACACACCCCCTTCATACTATTCACTTCATATACTGGCATGGTAAACAACAATAAATCTAGGTATGTCAGCCAAAATGTACTTAAAAAGTCCTAAAACATTTCCCCTCATCTGTACTCCAGGCCAGCAATATTGCAACAAAAAAAGTTATCAGTTTGTAATAGTGATCAAGACCAGTAAGTAAATGATTGATCTTCAAGACCTCTGGGAATTATTCTTAATATGCATTGTTTTAATGTTTTGTTGTGCTTAAAGCTCCTTTAAAACTCTCAGTGTGCATACATAACTAAATAAATGCAGAGCTTGAACTTGTGGCAAAGGAGAGTAAAACCAAGATTCCTACACTACAGCTCATATCCACCTAAGTACTCACCAGCTTCAGCTACCTGATCTTCAGCTGCAGGTGCTGAGGCTGCCTCTTCTTCCTCACATAGCCCATTCTGGTGGTTGTGAGTGCTGTCAAAGTAGTTTGACTGGAAAACACGCTCAACAATTTCCTTTAGAGCTTTATCTAAAAACAGAACATGAATTATAATGTTAGACTATCAGGCATGCCTGACCTGAGTAAGATTCAATATGCTACAAAATGCTGTGGTAAGAAAAAAACCTTATCAACTGTTACTGAAACATACATATAAAAAACATTGAAGTCCACTAAGGACAGAAATTATGGAATGATAGAGAACAAGAAGAATCTATTAGTACTAAACTTTATATATTTTATGTAACTGCAAGAAAAAAAAAAGCTGACAGTTATCATTTATTCATTATTTATTTAGCACCTACCTATATGTTAGGCAATGTGCTAGGCAATGGGGCTACAAAATATGTAAGATACAGTATCTGCCCTCCCTAAGTTTCCAGTCCAATAGAGAAAAGTTATCAGATATAAAAGCAGTGAAATCACATCTGTGAAACGTACTACAAAGAGGTACAATGGATTGAACCTAATCAGAGAGAGGCACAGGAAGCTTTCCTGGTGTGTGAGTGCTGCAAGAGCAGAGATCTAGAAGATGAGTAGTAGAAAGAAGTGTTTCAAGGCAGAAGCAACACCATTTACAAAGCCCTGTATAAAGGATAAGGATATAGAAAAGGGGTACCAAATACAAGAAAATGAAAGCATGCACTGTAGCTGAGGAGGGATAGGGAGGAAGAAAAAGCATACAGACTAGTCTGGAGAAACTGATTAAGAGCCAGAACATGCAAGGTCTTTAAATTAAAGACAAATGTATATAAAATTTAATTTAAAAGACAGCCATTAAAAAATTTTAAAGAGGGACGGGGAGGGTGGATTCAGTTAAGAGAATGCACTAAGGGAGAAAAGTAGGAGAGACAGATTCAGAAGATATTTGAAAGGCAAAAAACTGTCACAATTTGGTACACACTAAGATATGAGAGGGCAGAGCAGCAGGTGAAGGTGTGTGTCAAGAATTCATCTCAGGTTGCCTGGGTGGCTCAGTCAGTTAAGCGTCAGACTCTTGATTTTGGCTCAGGTCAGGAGATTGAGCCTGGCCCTTGGACTCCTCGCTGAGCATGAATAGCCTGCTTAAGATTCTCTCCCCCTCTCACTCAAAAACTACAACAAAGAAGAATCTCAATTTCCTGGCCTTGAAAACACAGAATATACCTATGTACATAGAATGTATCTATTCCCTAATCAGTCACTATACAGAAAAATAAAACTTCCCAGGACTATATTAAAATATCATAAAATTACCTCTATTAACAATAAAACTACCAACAACTTTTTCTATGCCAAACATTTCATGTTTTCCTTCCCCACTTCAGAGGCTCACGACTCAAAACTATTCATTTTAAAAAAACTTATGCAGGGGCGCCTGGGTGGCTCAGTTGGTTAAGCGTCCGACTTCGGCTCAGGTCATGATCTCACGGTCCGTGAGTTCGAGCCCCGCGTCGGGCTCTGGGCTGACAGCTCAGAACCTGGAGCCTGTTTCAGATTCTGTGTCTCCCTCTCTCTCTGACCCTCCCCCGTTCATGCTCTGTCTCTCTCTGTCTCAAAAATAAAATAAAAACGTTAAAAAAATTTAAAAAAATAAAAAATAAATAAAAAATAAAAAATAAAAAACTTATGCATGAGGGACCGCCTGGGTGGCTCAGTTGGTTAAGCAACCGACTCCTGATTTAGGCTCAGGTCATGATCTCATGGTTTGTGAGTTCGAGCCCCGGCGTCAAGCTCTGAGCTCACAGCACAGAGCCTGCTTGAGATTCTCTCCCTCTCTCTCTCTGCCTCTCTCTCTCTCAAAATAAATATATAAGCATTAAAAAAAATCTGAAAACTGAATGCACATAAAAATACTAACTTGAATACATTAGTAACTTTTCATTAGTTATAAAGATGTTACATTCCTAAGGTAAGTAAACAAGACTAGGCAAAAAACACCATAACAAGATATAAACTTATACTTTAACCCTTGTTACTCATCAATAACGTTCATGAAAAATTGATCAGGCTTGAACTAAAACTACTTTTTTAAGCTAACAAGTTTATACACGTATGTAAATTTCTTCCTAATAAAACTTCTGTACATATTTGTGGCAAAAGTAAAATTAAGAAGACATAAAGATTTCTTTACAAAGAAATACACTAAACAACACAACAAAGAAAATTTTTTTAGTTTATTTTTAATTTTTTTTTTTAACGTTTATTTTTGAGAGACAGAACACACGCATACATGTGTGGGAGGGGCAGAGAGAGAGCAAGACAGAGGATCCCAAGGGGGCTCTGCTCGGACAGCAGAGAGCCCAACATGGGGTTCAAACCCACGAACTATGAGATCATGACCTAAGCCAAAATCAGATACCCAACTGACTGAGTCACCCCAGAGCCCTGAAAAATTCTTAAAAAAAAAAAAAAAAAAGTTTATTTATTTATTTTGGGGGAGAAAGAAGCACAGTGGGGGAAGTGGCAGAGAGCGAGCGAGAAAGAGAATCCCAAGCAGGCTCTGCACAGCACAGAGCCCTACACAGGACTCAATCTCACGAACTGTGAGACCATGACCTGAGCCAAAATCAAGAGTCAGACATTTAAACGACTGAGCCACCCAGGTGCCTCAAGAAAATTATTTCTTAAATGAAAAGATGTAAGAGAGTTGTTTCTTCGTATTTGATTTACCCATTTCCTTAAAGCAAATACAATCCAAATTACATCATACAGTTTTGCCAATTAAAGCTTTTAATCCGATTTAATTTTTCACCAAACAGCTAAAAATAAGGTATAAGCACTTTTACCTTAAGATGTTCAAAAATCTACTTCCCTAAACCACCTTTATAAATAGCAAAGATAAGAACCTATTATTTACTAAGAGAATAAACCTAAAATTCCTAATTTACCAATGAAGTGAAGCTTAAATGTCCTTTGTTTTCTTTAAAGTCAATAAACATTGCATATTTGAGGTTAAGGTTTTTAAAAAGCACAAAAGAATTATGTCCTCAAATTACCAGAAGTCTATGAAAAACTAAGAAAAGATGAAGGCAATGACGATAAGTAAAATGTATGGGGTATAGTAAGTATTTTTTCACAAAATTTCAGCCATAAGGAAAAACCAGTCCCTATCTAATACCAAGAACTCTGGAAAGCCTATTCAGTATTAATCTGTCCACCTCAAGCAGAGAGTAAGTTACAAACAAAATCGTGATAAGTCAGGGGATTCCCATCTCTACAGATTTATTGATTCATGATGGGTTTTTTTTTACTTACACACACACACACACACACACACACCAGAAAGGAAAAAAAGGAAATAAACCAAAAAGTAAACAGTAGATGAATGTTACTTACACAATTCTAAAAATTTCTCCAATTAACATTACTTTCAAAAAGAAAACTAACTTTTAAAGATTCTTAGTTACAAAATTATATTCTTAGTTACAAAAATTATAATACTCACAGGTTGTTCCACATACAGATTTTTCCTTTCCTTCCAGCAAGTCCCATAGGTGAATGGAGGCATGTTCATACTGCTCATTCAACCTTATAATAATAATTAAAAAGCTAATTAATTACCTTTTAGTTGTCAAGCCAACATTTAGAAGTTTCTACTACCAAATACCACTATACCTCAAGCTCATGTCCCGTTCAGGGTCTGCTAATTTGTAGAATTCATCCAACAATGACAATTCCTCTTCAGACAATATTGGCACTCCATTCAATCCTTGCTTCAGATCAGTTCGCACCTCATCATCCCCCAATTTGTCCAAAACATACTGGAGCTCAAGTACAGTTTTTAAACGTTTTTGTTCTGCTTCTTCTCTCATAAGCTGCTCCCGACGTGCAGTCTTCTTTATTGTTTTCTGAATCTGCATAAAAATATTAAGCATAGACATTAAAATGAATTTCACAAAACTCCCAATTTAGTTCAACCAATTTCATTTCCAATGTAAGACACATTTTACTCGATGAGTTATGTGATCCTGATACACAAAATGCTGATTCCTAACGTACAAATAGAGTTTAATATCTAATAACATCATCTGTTTTAAGCAGATGTTAGAAATTCAGAACACATCTTTCTTTCCCTATAAGGTATTATTGTAACACTAAATGTTGCCAATAAAAAAATATATTTCAGATTTGCTTCAAAATAATCTAGCTGACAGGGAACAAGGGAGTATATCAAACAGGACTGTCCATGAGATAAAAACTGTAGAAGCTGGGTATGGGTACAGAGGTATTCATTATATTCCTTTCTTTAGTTTTGAAATTTTTCATAATAAAAAGTATAAGAATTAAAATTTCTAATTAAGAACCTGAGCCAATTAAAAAAGAAACCCGAGTACAGCAAAATAAAAAAAAAATCTTACCTATATCCATCTCCTCTATGGAAAACTGGTCCAAAATTTTCATTTTAAGTACCTACTATCAACTTAAAAAGAGATGCTAAAACCCACCACTGTTTCCTCACAACCCACCGCTAGTATTATATTATCCCAACATTTTGAAAATAGTGACTAAAACTAACTTGTTTTTATGAATAAGGGGATGCTGGCAGAGAAAAAGAAGGTGGCAGAAGACAAATAAATGCTTAGTACACATGTATTTTTCCCACTACTCTTTTCCTAGTACCCGTCTTTTACTTTCCTGTGAAGGTTGAAGGGAGAACATCAACCAGACTCAAGTACGTCTCTCTCTTCTCATGTCCAGTGTCAGACTGGGCTCAAAGAATGGTCAGAATTTTAAAGAAAGGTCAATCTTTTCAAGAGCCATGAAAGTGTCTTCCTTCCCACCTTCTTCCCCTTTCTCAAGCCTCACTGGGATAAATTGAGACAGAGAAAACCAAAATAAAGACATACAAAATGTATAATAAAGGGGCGCTTGGGTGGCTCAGTGGGTTAGGCGTCCGATTTCGGCTCAGGTCACGATCTCAGAGTTTGTGGGTACAAGCCCTGCATCGGGCTCTGTGCTGACAGCTCAGAGCCTGGAGCCTGCTTCAGATTCTGTGTCTCCCTCTCTCTCTGCCCCTCTCCCACTCCCGCTCTCTCTCTAAAATAAATAAACATTTAAAAAAATTAAAAAGAAAAAAAAAGAAAAGTATAATAAAGGGAGTAATGGGGGAAGAGAGACATAGGAGAACAATAAAGTCTACAATAAGACAAATCTATGATGGCAGCAGAGAGGGCAGCAGATTAAATGATATTTAGCAGTTAAGTGGCAAGTGAACAGTACATATGAACAGAGATATGAAATCCAAGCTAGGGCACTCTAGAAAGCTTTCAAGGAGAAAGGAACATAATCTTACTGGGGGTGAGGGGTACAATTTTAGGACAGAGAAGCAGCCACTAGCCAAAGGCAGGAAATATAGGAATAGAGGCAGGAATATGAAATAAGTCAATAAAACCAAAGAAGTAAGATAAAGAATGCCACTCTGAATACAATGAGCAGTTCAAGTAAGGAAAATATGAAATCTAGAAAAGGTAGGCTGGAGCTTGATTAAAGAATTCTTGAATACAAAACAAAAAAGGTGTGGGAAAGCGCGATAAAGGATCCGAGTTCAATAAAAAGACTGCCAATGAAGTTAAAGACCCAATGAAAAGTTCCTGAAAATACCAGTGTTAACATAAAAGCAAAGGAGACTTCAAGTATTTTCACTTACACAGTGTTAGTAGTTTTAGAAATAGACTGATTCTATTATTAAATTGTATAGCAATCCTACTTCTATGACCCATAAATTTTTTTTTAATCAGAAAATTAATTGGCCAGGATTCATCTGACCTAAGTGGATCAATTCCCAACTTGGGTGTAAATTAAGTTTCATTTATTCCATTTTGAGGGATACCATCAATATTTTCCAACTTTAATCAAATTTAATAATAAGTGCATGAAATATATTAATTATGCATCAAATATTGCTCACAACCCTGAGATGAGGGAGGTACCATTATTATCACCATTTTACAGATTAGAAAACTGAAGCAGTGTGACGGCCCCACTCCTCTCCCCCCTTCTCTTTTGATACTACTGGTTCTGTTTGTCTGGAAAACCCTGAGTGATATAGGGATAGACAAGTTAAGTAACTCAAAGTCCTACAACTATTAAGTGGCAGAATCAGGGTTCAAACCAGACAGTATGGTTCCAGAATCAGAACTTTTCATCTCTGTACTGCAATGTCTCTCATCACATAATAAATTGTTTTGTTTATTCATTTTACCAAATCAGAGGCAGTTTTGTATTTCAGTGCTTTTAGCCTTTCTCCAAATAAGCTAATACTAATTCAGAAGATTAATTTTCTGATCTCAACTTTCAAATTATTTGACTTTGCCTGTATTTCATTTTTGTCCTGTTCCCAAAGGTTTCTATCACATCAAAAGATGTATGGGAAAAACACAAAACCACTTTACTTTGTTGGATCACGAGTTGATACAAGAGCAATGTATCCCACTCTGCCACATTCCTTAAGATCCCTAATGGAGACAGTGATTACCAAAAAAAAGACCTATTTTCTGATAGTTAACAGAATTATAAGATGGTCATTAGGTATAAAGGAATATACAGAAAATAAATGCCTGCTATATTTATATATACACGTATATACAAGCTAATTTTTTAGAGATCTTCAGGGTATCTCCTATATATATATTTGTCATATCTGAGACTCAGTCCTTTTAAAAGGCATCTTTCAGAGCCCAGATGTCCATCAACTGATGAACAGATAAAGATGTAAAGATGAACGGATCAGTGATGAAAAGGAATAAAATCTTGCCATTTGCAATTAACGTAGATGGAACTGGAGGGTATAATGCTAAGTGATGTAAGTCAGTCTGGGACTCCTGGGTGGCTCAGTCAGTTAAGTGTCGGATTTCGGCTCAGGTCATGATCTCACAGTTTGTGAGTTCCAGCCCCGCATTGGGCTCTATGCTGACAGCTCAGAGCCTGGGCCTGCAGCCTGCTTTGGATTCTGTGTCTCCCTCTCTCTGCTCCTCCCCCACTCACACTCTCTCTCTCAAAAATAAACAAACATTAAAAAAATTTTTTTAATGTTTAAAAAAAAACAGAGAAATACAGATGTTTTCATTCATATGTGGAATTTGAGAAACTAATAGACCATAGGGGAAGAGAAGGAAAAATAAGTTACAGAGAGGCAAACCATAAGAGGCTCTTAAATACAGAGAAGAAACTGAGGGTTGATGGGGGTGGGGAGTTGGCGCCACTGAGGAGGGCACTTGATGGGATGAGCACTAGCTGTACATATGAATCATGGGAATCTACTCTTGAAGCCAAGACTACACTGTATATACACTGAATGTTAGCTAACTTGACAATAAATTATTTTTAAAAATTTTAAAAAGGCATCTTTCAGGTGTTACTTTAAACTTTACAGAACTGGAAAGCATCTTAGATATAATTGGATCCAATCCTCTCATCTTACAAAGAGCTTATCAATCGTAAAGAAATAAAATTTTTTGCCTTCCTTATTTTTAATATTTCATAAACATATATACATAGTCTTCTACTTACATCTTGACTTAATGCCATGAAACTCCTCTGTAATTCTTTTGCAAACTCCAAGTTATTTGTGACTTCCTGGTACTTAGATACGGCATCCTAAAATAACAAAGACAGAGCCCAACTTTACTGGAAACATAAAGAACCACAAAATTAATTTTCTTATTAAAAATAGTGAGCAGAAAATCTTCAATAAAATGTAACATCTTTACCAGCTGATCTTGATTAAGCCTTTCCCCTTTGTTCATTCGTTCCTGGTAATCATCAAGCTTGCCCTATGTAAAAAGAAAAAAAAGAATTATGCCCCACATTTTAAAGTACATACCAGCCTAACCATGCTGAAATAACCAACCCATATAATCCTCTAAGTTTGTCTCAAATCGTGCCCTAAAGATAATTTTTAGTTAACTTCAGTTTAAGTTTGTACATAACTTAGTTTAATAAATAGTGCACTAAAATATGAATGCAGACACTCCAGCCCCTGCTGAATAATAACCAAATTCCACAGTATAAGCCAATGACATGATACAACACTGCTTATTTAGGTTTCTCAAAAGAGATATGCATCAGATGGCCTGCACAAATGGTTCCTACCAACATGGGTGAAGGCCACAATTTGGTTATGATCCTACTTACACAGAAGCATATCAGACATTTTATAATGTTAAATTCTTGTCCCTTCCTCACCCCCTGCCTCACCTCACTTCCTCACTTCGTGTGACTAAGTGATATAAAAAGAGTGTATTTTCCCTGAAAAAAACCCATGTGCATACTGTCTTTGATAGGCCTCATCCATTTCTCTTGAACAACATGATACTCCAAGCTATCACATCACCTATGGATAGTGCATTACTCAACAGCTTTGCTTTCTTTTCTCACAAATGGAATTAAATATGACAGTGGGACAGAAAATTAACCTCTGGTTTAAGTCATCTTTTTCCCCCCAACTAAAATGAAAATGTTGGCAGTTTCCCAGGCTACTATTAGATAAGACCCCAAAGAAAAGTATTACTCAGGTAATACAATAGTCAAAAATTCTTGACAATTCTTGATAGTAGTCAAGTTATTGTTTTAAAAGTCAGAGGAGCAGGAATAAGTAGAAACCTAAATTAAAGGGGACAAATTTTTAAATTAATATAATCACAATAAATTATAAACATATATTGTTCCTCACCCTTAGTAATAATAAAATTAGCCACGAAACACAAAATCTGATAAAATGCATTCAGGGTCAAGAAACAAGTTTAAAAACAAAACTAAAAAGTTGTTTTAGGTCAAATCATCCATTTTCTTTGCACCAGAACCATTAGTCAACTTGCATAACCATTCCACCCTAAATTAAAAGCCTAACAATTCCTTAGTTATCCTAGAGGCAAATAAAACCAAAATAAACATTAAAACATTAAAGGCTGGGGGCGCCTGGGTGGCGCAGTCGGTTAAGCGTCCGACTTCAGCCAGGTCACGATCTCGCGGTCCGTGAGTTCGAGCCCCGCGTCGGGCTCTGGGCTGATGGCTCGGAGCCTGGAGCCTGTTTCCGATTCTGTGTCTCCCTCTCTCTCTGCCCCTCCCCCGTTCATGCTCTGTCTCTCTCTGTCCCAAAAATAAACGTTGGAAAAAAAAAAAAAAAAAAAATTTAAAAAAAAAAAAAAAAAAAATTAAAGGCTGATCCAAGTACCCAATTTTATGCTTAGGTAGACTATTTCACACAATAACCTCTGGCTGAAGAGGTATAAAATTCAAGTCTACCAGTTGAAAAATGCAAGTTTTTTCTACACTGATCTGACAGGCCTAATTCCAGGTAAAAAAGATAAGCTCAACTGTCTCAGAACACTCTCTGAGGATGAATAAAGACAACTCATTCATTTTTTAAAAGGGTAGGCTATTTTAAAGAAAAAAACAAACAAGATTTGCTTTTAATGATGACTTAGGGTATAATAGCACTTTATTATAGTCATGATTCCTCTATTTAGAAATATACAGATAACAGAAGATATGCGAATGGAAAGAGGGCCTGAAATGTAGTGCTAGTACAGTAAAAATTCTGAATTCACTGCTAGGCAAAAGAAAAACTGCTATTAGCTCATACCTAGCATTTATTATCTTCCTTTTTCATACATTCTTCAAAGAAACTGTTGCTAAATCTAAAATTAATACAGAGTTGAGTGCAGTATATATCCCTTACAGGGTAGAGTTTTACATACCTAGTTTAGCTCTATCATTTAATGTCTTACAAATTTAAAACCATACATGCCAATCAAAATGGATGTCAAATCGAATTCCTAAATCATGATAGTTTATATGTAAAAATATATATGAAAGCTTTTTTAATGTTAAGAATGTACCTGAGTGGTAGAACTATAGGTGGAACTTTTTTCCTTTTGCTTTGTTTTGTACACTTAGATATTCTGCAATGAACATATAGTTTGTAAAATAAAAAAATTATAATTTCATGCTATAAAAAAGTTATTAAGATTGGCAGATTTTAGGATACTGCCAAGACTTTAACCTATAATAACCTTTGAATATGAATCTATATACTATCCTATAGTTGGGCAAGCTACCCTAAAGGAGAAAAGCTCCAAGGGCACCTGCGTGGCTCAGCTGGTTAAGCGTCCAGCTCTTGGTTTTGGCTCAGGTCATGATCTCATGGTTCATGAGTTTGAGCCACACACTGGACTCCAAGCTGACAGTGAGGAGCCTGCTTGGAATTCTCTCCCTCTCTCTACCCCTCCCCCACGTTCTCTCTCTCAAAATAAATAACCTTTAGAGAAAAGCAAAGCTCCAATTTTCTACACAATATCAAATTTAGTATTTATCCAACCCAAACTCTACGGCAGATTGCATTTTCCAAAAATGGCCACATCTGTAGCTCTACATACTGTTCACTGCACCATTAAGAACTAGTCCAATTCCCCTGCCATTGTACTAAGTGGGGTTCAACCAACAGAGTACAGTGGAAGTGATCCTGTACAACTTCCAAGGCTGTGTCATAAAAGCAATGTATCTCTGTCCTATTTGCTAGTCACTAAAAACATTTGGAGTCCCAAGCTATCATTTAAGAAGTCCAATAACCCTTCTCACGGTTTGTGGGTTCAAGCCCCGCATCGGGCTCTGTGCTGACAGCTCAGAGCCTGGAGCCTGCTTCGGATTCTGTGTCTCCCTCTCTCTCTGCCCCTCCCCTGCTCATGCTCTGCCTCTCTCTCTCTCAAAAAATAAAACATTTAAAAAAATAAAAATAAATAAAAGATGTCCAACAACCCTGAGGTTGCCATCCTGTGAGGAGGCCAAGCCATGAAGAGGTCTTATTTAAGAATTCTGGTCAGCAATCCTAGTGTTAGAATCATAGCCCAAGCACCAGACATGAAGCAAACAAGCATTATTAGTCTTCCCAGCTGAGGCCCCAGGAATCATTAGCGCAGAGACACCAACCCCACTGTGTGTCCTATCTGAATCCCTAACAGGCAGAATGTGTGCATAATAAAATGAAGTTTTGGAGTAATTTATCACACAGGAGTAACTGGAACAAGGGTAAAAGAGAAATCAAAAGAAAGGGAAAGGAGCTGCTATGCAAAACTCGGTTTCACAGTACACATCTTCATGAAATACCGTCACCAAAAAATAGGCAAAAGGACTCTGTGCAGCCAAAACAAAGATCTATTTCATTAGAACTCGTACATCTGTTTCTTTTGATTTTTATATTGCTATAACAGGTTTCAAATTTATCAATTCATAACAATTTAAGAGCCATAATTAAAAAAAAAATTTTAATGTTATTTTTGAGAGAGAGCGTGCGCAAGCGGGGGAGGGACAGAGGGAGACAAAGAATCTGAAGCAGGCTCCAGGCTCTGAGCTGTCAGCACAGAGCCCAATGCAGGGCTCATACCTACAGACTACAAGTTCATGACCTGAGCCAAAGTTGGACATTTAACCGACTGAGCCACCCAGGCACCCCAAGAGCCCTAATTTTGAAAGGAAGGACTGCCACTAACACCACAAGAAATGACAGTTCACTGTGACAGAAGAAATATGTTCAAAAATCATGACATAACTTAAAAATCTCAAGGGTCTTTAACAGAAGATTTTCAAAAGCAGACCACACTTCCTTATATCTGGTAAGATGAATTAATACAGCTATAGTGTCCAATAAAAAAAAAATGTTAATCAAATGAATGGAAACTACAGGTCTTCCCTGAACATTTTTCTAACCATAATAAAACAAAAGTTTCATTACAGCTTTACATTTGTTCCTCTATATAGCCATTAACACTTGCTATATTACTGTTATAAATATCCCATCCCCTTGTCCTTACCCGACCTTTAAAAAAGCAAGATGCTGAGTCTGATCAACGTGCCTAATAAACAGCTCTCATTTGAGGAAACTCAAAACTTACTAATAAGACTGCAAAGACAATGAAAAAAGTGTTCTACATTAAAAGGCACTAGGTGTTTTTTTTTCCTTTGTCCATATAATACAGGATCTCCTGGTTGCTTGGGTGTATAAAGACTTTCATCACCATGAAATTTGAACTAAAGGCACCTCTGTTCACTATTACACATAATTAACTCTACACAGCAGAGACCCTGTTATTAGTCTGCAAGTCAGTGATTTCCAAAGTGTGGTCCCCAAACCAGCAATACATCAGCAACAGCTAGGAACTTATTAGAAATGTGAATTCTCAGGGTACCTGGCTGGTTCAGTTGGTGGAGCATGCGACTTCAATCTTGGGGTTGTTGAGTTAGAGCCCACGCTGGGTGTAGAAATTACTTTTACAAAATTAATTTTTTTTTTTTTTTTTTTGAGAGAGAGAATGAGAGGCAGAGAGAGAGAATCCCAAGCAGGTTCTGGACTGCCATCGCAGAGCCCGATGTGGGATTCGAACTCACAAACCATGAGATCATGACCTGATCTGAAATCAAAGGTCGGATGTTTAACCAACAGAGTCACCCAGGCACTCCCCCACCAAAATTAAATCTTTAAAAAAGAAAAATGACATGTAAATTCTCAGGCACCACCCCAGACCTATTAAATCAGAAACTCTGGGGGCTGGGACCCAGCAATCTGTGTTTTAACAAGCCCTCTGGTTGATTCTAATGTGTGCTTAAGTTTGAGAAACACTAACCTAGATCAAATACATTGCAATTCACTTGTAATAATTGAGTCTTAGAAATAAGAAATTATTCTGAATCACACAACCAATACAAACTGTGACCATAAAACACATTATATGGCAACCTCAATTTGGTTAAAGATTTAACATTAAACAACTCCGAAAACTTGCTGAATAGTGGTTTTCTAAACCAGCTTATAAATCTATTTAACCTAGTCATTAGTTACATAAGAAAAAATCCATTTATGATCCAAACATTGAAGGGGTACCATCTTCCATTCATAAATACTACTTTTATTAAGTTCTGCATTGTGAGCCAAGCTCCAGAAGTTTAGAGCACTTAAACTCACTGGTGAGTGCCAAATTTTGCACTAGAAACAGAAAGCCTCATAGAAAAATCAACTGGTTTAATTTTCTACCTTTGAAAATGAGGTTGGTTTGCAATCTCAGCTCACTCCTAAGTAGCTTTCAGAGATCTCAAAAAGAAAAAAAAAGGCTGTATCTGCACTAGTCTCATGAGTAGACTACTCAAAGACAAACTTCATTCCTATGGTCACATCCCATCCAAATGGCTTAAATTAAGTCCAAGTAGAAAAACTGTGCATTTGAGGTTAAAATTTGCAGTATGAACTAAATCAATATATAAATAAGAAACTGCCTTTCACAATGATCCAACATGAACTCCGATGAACGCAAAGGGGCAAGGATAGGAGCAAAGGGCTCCACACAAACACAGCTTTTTTTTTTTTTTCTTCCCTAAGCTAGAACATGGCTGCCTAACACCTAGTTAATAAATTGGCTGATACACATATCATCCACATAAAATGAACATTAAGTATTTTTTTCTAGAAAATGGAGTTGTTTTCCTAGCATAAAAGGAAATCTTTATCAAAGAGCCTATCACGAAACTGGTAACAAAAACCTGCTCTCTTACATTCTATCTGGAAATAATTATTTAGAAATTCTATTTAGGGCTCCTTTTCAAACTACTGAGCATCCTAAGAGTATTAAAGGTTCACTTAAAAAAAAAAAAAAAAAAAAAAAAGGTTCACTTATAGCACCACATATGATTAAGATAAAAATCAGGCCATTTCCCAGATTATCTGGTCTCTAAAGGGGAACCATAGTATGGAGATGTGACTATGCCCAGTAAATGTCAAAAGATTATATGTATATGTGGTCCTGACAAATGATTACCCAAGAAGTACAGCCCAGTCCTATCCCCTATCTCCTGTTTCTTTGTTGCTTTTAATAGTTGACAGTATTCACTACGTGACATTCAAATTTAAAATATCAGGTAGCTAACCCTATCAGCAAGGACTATTATCAATCATATTTCACCTAATTAGAAACTGAAAGGGCAGTTAGTAACTTGCCTAAGGTCATAAGTCCCAGAAAAATCATTTGTGCCTCATTACACCCCTCTTTTTTGTCACTCTGGATTCTAGACATTGCTACATTTCATTTTTGCCCTGCTGCTGTTTTCCTCCCTTCCTTTCACCAGAGTAAAAATTAGGTGACTTAATCGCAGTACACCTAGATCTTTCACTCTTCCCAAAGATTTTTTCACCACCACCAAAGTTACTTAACTGAAATGGTTTTTAAAAATTCAATACAGTGCTGTGAGGATGCCAGATGAATATCCAGAACAGCTATCCTCCTGAGCTTTCCTTCCTTCCTGTTAGATCTGAAATTTCATAAATAAATAAAGAAAACATTTTTTTAAATTACACAATTAAAAAGAAATAGCAAAGGAGAGACTCCAAAAAAACCAAATTCCTTAACTAGACAATTATAAACAGTCACAACAAGAAAGATTAGGAGGGGACAACATCTGAAAAAACTAGCTTAGCTACCCAAGAAACTGTACCTTCTGTTCTGAATTAAGAAGATCTCCACACTGAGACAGAAAATTTAAAAATAAAGCCTAAAATAACAAAAGTAGTAAGAGCACCCATCTAGAAGCTATTTTGTGTCTCCAGGCCAAATAAATCACTTCTTAGTACTGAAAACCTATAGAAAGACAAATGTAAAAACAAAAGATAAAGATTTGTCTTGTCAACTTTCCATAATCTTCAGTGGACTTTCTAGACATTATTTCAAGTCCCCAATCCCTACATTCCCTGTTCTTCACCTAGAAACATCAGTTCTGACTTTGCCCATATAATGGTAGGCAGCTGACTGCCTCCTGTTTACCCTCCACCAGTTCAAATGACAATAGTTGCTAATAAACTTCACAGGAAAGACCGTAAGAAACAAAAGTTTTCTCAATTATAAAAAGGAGGGTAGAGAGAACATATAGTACAATCCATAGATGATCCCTAACAGTGCTCTTCTAATGCTGGAAGACTTCTCATGTAGCAGAAGTCTGAGCTGTTCCAGAAAACAAATATTAAATATTGTGTGGGACAGAGGAAGAGTGGGTTGAGAGGTGACTAGCATCAAGATCTTAAAGAGTTGTTCAAAAATGAAATCGACTTTCACAGAGAAATGAGCATTCTACCAGGCCCTAGAAGACTGATTAATGCAGAAACTGAATGAACACTTGTCAAGAATGCAGGATTTCTTGGGGCGCCTGGGTGGCGCAGTCGGTTAAGCGTCCGACTTCAGCCAGGTCACGATCTCGCGGTCCGTGAGTTCGAGCCCCGCGTCAGGCTCTGGGCTGATGGCTCAGAGCCTGGAGCCTGTTTCCCTCTGTGTCTCCCTCTCTCTCTGCCCCTCCCCCGTTCATGCTCTGTCTCTCTCTGTCCCAAAAATAAATAAACGTTAAAAAAAAAAAAAAAAAAAAAGAATGCAGGATTTCTTAACACTAAGAACAGTAAGAGGATGCTAAATTAGATGTTTTCTTTTTTGTTTTTTATTTTTAATATTTTTTAAGTTTATTTTTTTATTTATTTTGAGAGACACCAAGACAGCAGGAGTGGGGAAGGGGCAGAGAGGGAGAGAGAGAATCCCAAGCAGGCTCAAAGCCTGATGTGGGGCTTGAACTCACAAAACCGCGAGATCATGACCTGAGCCAAAACCGAGGGTCACTCAACCGACTGAGCCACCCAGGTGCTCCTAAATTAGAGGTTTTCTAAGACAATTTGTAAGATAATCTTTCAAGCAAATAAGTAACCAGGAGTTTAACTTGACAAGACTTTTGTCCAACTAAAAAGGGGAAAAAAAGGTAACAGATAATCCTTATTCCTTGTCCATGGTTGTTAATTATGCAGTTAAGCCTGAATGAATGGAAGCAGCTAACCCTAGTAGGAAAACAAAAAAGGATAATTTTGAAGAGTTCCGGCATCACCCACTTTGAATTCTTAAGTCTAAATCTTGCGCATCTGAAAAACAAATGATTATCAACAATCTTAACAAGTATCTTTTGAATTATTAGTTGCTTTAACCAAACTACTCAGTAGAATGAATATAGTATATTCGTTACATGAATGATTTAGAAACTCTATTCAGAGTTCAATGTAAAAAGATGAGAACTGTAATTCACTTAAAATGGAGACCAAAAGGTTTTTTCCCAATGATTAAAGTATATTTCAGTTATTTCTATGGCTAGATAACAATATTAAGGGGAATACAATGAAAATTTCTAATCATTTACAATGGTTCAAATACAAAGAATCATCTATTCTCCTTCCTAAGACTATTTACAAATTGTGCTTATAGCACCAAGATTTTAGAAGTGCTCAACTTGCAGGGGGTGCCTGGGTGGCTCAGTCAGTTAAGCGTCCAACTTCCGCTTAGGTCATGATCTCAAGGGTCATGGTTTCAAGACCCGCATCAGGCTCCGTGCTGAGCTTGGAGTCTGGAGTGTGGAGCCTGATTCAGATTCTGTGTCTCCCTCTCTCTCTCTGCCACTCCACTTCTTGGGCTTTGTGTGTGTGTGTCTCTCTCTCTCAAAAATAAATATTTTTTTAAAAAAATTATAAAAGTGCTCTACTTGCCTAATCAACTCTACTCGCTTAAAAAATAGATCAAAAGAAAATTCTTCAGGAAAAATTCCATCTCAGTAAAAACACTGAAGTAAATAGCTCTGTACAAAAAGCATTTTCTCCCTCATGGATTAATCCGTCTTAACAGGATTTTACTGATGAAGCTACAAATATTTCTATATAATGATTCAGTCAAACTAACAAATATTTAGCATTTACCATGTGTAAGGCCCAATATGCTGTCATTCATACTCCCCAAGGAGCTTAACTACCTATTTAGAAAAACACATAAGGTAAGAGCATAACACAATACAAAATGTCAAGGAAGTGTAGAGACAATAGGTAGTACAGGAAGTTAAAGGAAACAGCATCCTTTAGCTGAGCACAGCCAAAAAGCACACCTTCCCTTTTCCTCAGGAAATATGAATTCTGAACTCTGCCCAATAAAGTCTCTGTCATGTATGTTTTTACACTCATACTCTATCCAACAAAAGCACTGGTACAGCTAGGGGGAGAAATAAAGAAATGAGCAGAAGCCAAGCAATTTACAATTCCAACTTTGGCTGATACTGTCTCTTCTGCTACTCCTCTTACTCTTCTCTACTGCTTACATACAATTCACTGCCACCAGAAAAAGGGGCCAATCACTAAAAAAATATCCAAAGCCTGTAATACAAGAATACGGAAAGGTTGACACACCTCCTACTGCTTTACTGGTAACACTTTTCCCAAATTATCTGGTCTACGACATACCAAGCCTGCATTAAGACGGACCAGTGTGCATCAGGGCTTACTTAAGCACAAAGAGAAATATCAGAATTTAAACTTTAAAAGTTCATTTCATTACAACAATACAGATGTCCCAATGACACCTGATACAATGGGGCTTTACTTGTACTGTTTTTCTCAAGACCCATTACCTGGACAGCCTAAAAACACAATTTAACAAGATACTAATAAAGGTCTAACAATGAAGAAATAAAAAGCTTTTTCCTTTTGCTTTCAGCATTTTAAAACAGAGGAACTCTAAAATTAAAGATTTAAGTTAAAGCCTTCACCTGGTTCTACAGTATTGGCTTAAACATGAAAAATACTTATGTTGCAGAACATTACAAATTCTAATTTTTCCCATAAAACCAGAGACCTTAGAATTCACTCTTTCCAAACTGGTTGACTTTACATGGGCATCTGAATGAACTCTTCCATAAAATGAATTAGAATAAATTCTAAGATGACTTTAAGGCCTTAAAAGATCTTAGATTCTATTAACAGTATAACAATAAGATCAACGCCAGGTTGTTATAATTTTAACCTCTGAAAGAATTTATTTTTTTTAAAAGATGAAACAGTACTAATCTTCCTCTCCTCCTAAATGTAAACTCAGGTACTAATTACATAAAATTATAACAAACTGTATGTTTAATCTCTAAGTCACACAAAATGTATTCTAATACAAATATTTGCCACATGGGAATTTTCTAGAGTAAAATAACATGGTCAGATTAAACCAATTCATTCTCATTATAATACTTGGGATTCTACTCTCATGCAAGAAAAACATACTTATAATTATTACACGAGGAAATTCACATCTTTTCCTTTTTAAATTCAAATTTTAAATACTTCTCTTTCTCTCTCTCTCCCTAACACACACACACCCACACCCACACCCACACCCACACACCCACACCCACACCCATACCCAGGCAGGCAGGCAGAGAGAAACAAATGAAGCATTATAAATGTTTGGGTTTTTTTTTTTTTTTTTTTCCTGTGACAAGGTGAATGCAAAACAAAGTAATCTTGCCCTCTGCATTGCAGAGAAATAGTTCATGCAACCAATGGGAGAAGCGGATACATCAGCAATTTCAACTGTCAAGAAAAACTTCAGATGTTAGCCCCAAGGAAAGATTTTACTTATAAAATAGTTGAGAATGTTATTATTTCAAAATACTTAGCAAAGAAATTCTGTAGAAAAGCTGCATTGAAAATTCTAAGTAGAGGCACACTGCAATGCTCTAAAAAGAAATGTTATCCTAACAATTATAGCATCTTTTTTCAGTAAATTAACTAAAAAGATCTAAAGAGCAAAAAAGACTTGAGAGAGTAGATGAAAAACAGTACACTTTGGCTATCTGTCTTGGTCACATATTGGTTACAAAGCTGTCAGACTGCTCTGCAAGAGAACAGTGGTTAATCTTTCACCTACCAAAATCACTAGTGTCTAAACCTATTATACTTACAAAAAGCATAAAAATTTTAAATGTCATCTATTTAAACATCCTTTATTCTACATCAAAACTGATTACATCTCACCATATAAATAAGCTCTCTCTTCAGTGAAAATTAAAACTTGGTTTCAAAATAACATCTTGCCTAGCCTATAGCCCCGTTTTATACCAACAAACTGATGAAGAAAACTTGGCAATTTCTATTACTTACAAAAATTAAAAGATTTGTAAATGGAGTTTTGCACTTGATTCTTTTGATTATAACTGCATTTCTTCTGTTTGCTAAGCATATACATAGTATAGTCTTTATAAACCCAAATTTCAAAAACTACCAGGCCATTTAGTTGCATTACATAATAGGATCATATTTCATTAACGTTAAGCATGCATTCTTACTGAACAGATGCTTAGCTTTCTTCTAATGGCTTGACTTATCAGAAAATTAACAAATACTTTGTTTTTTTAAATGAAGTACAATAAAATTACTGCAATTCTCCAAGTCTTAAACTAAATGATAATACATTTCTAGTAGTAATTTTGGTCAGGACACTGGATTTTAGAATCCATTAAAAAAGAGATTTGGGGGCATCTGGGTGGCTCAGTTGGTTAAGTGTCCGATTTCAGCTCAGGTCATGAGTTCACGGTCGTGAGTTCGAGCCCCACATCAGGCTCTGTGCTGAAGGCTTTGGAGCCTGGAGCCTGCTTCGGATTCCTGTCTCCCTCTCTGCTCCTCCCCAGCTCCCACTCCGTCTCTCTGTCTCTCTCTCTCTCTCTCAAAAATAAATAAAGATTAAAAAAAAAAAAAAAGATTTTGTCCTGAAGACCGTTATGAATAGGTCAAGTCTAAAATATAGCTCAAACAGAAGTTGCTAAATGGACTGAAATAAAAAGAAACCCAGTTATTTATAAATACCATCTTCCTTTACTGCATAAAGGTTTATAAAGATTCAAAACTGACTTGTAAAGTAAATCCTATTTTAGGTTTATTAGAAATGCTCACTACTGAAAAATTAATCATGTTTTGAAAAAAATCACATTTTCATACAGTAAATCTAGATATAGAAAAAATGCAATACAAACTAGAAACCAGATGTGCTTAGAGAAAAATCCAAAATCCTTTAGTCTCTCAAAAAGTAAAACTTAATTTCAATAGTAGTTAGGTCACAACATACTGCCAACTTAGCTATTTAACAAGTAGGTAGCTCAGTCTGTGAGTTACCAAAAAGCTTACCTGTAATTTGACCTTTCTACTACCTAGCACTCAAAACAATGAGAAGACCAAAAAAAAAAAAAAAGACGAAATACTTCTGTTACTTTGTGAGGTTTTTTTCCTCCACCATTACAAGAGAACTTTTCAGTACTTACTAGCCTAAGTCTGTAATTACTTTCTCTTCTATGGGGGTGGGGGTGGCAGGTGTTAGGCAATGTATACAATATAAACACATACACAGGTGACCTGTCATTGTTCAGGTCCTCATGGGGCTTAAAAACTAATTTTTTTCCATACTCATTTGGAGCACTAGAATCAGTCATGTCATAACTAAATTGGTTGCTAATCAGTACCTGACTTTACATTAAGGGCTTTGAAAAATTACTTTTCAGTCCTTAAAATATGAATATCTACATTTATATGTCTATAGTTAACATTTACTACATCATTACTATTTTTGATTCCTATCCTAGAAGAATTCTGAAAATTAAACCACTCAGGCATCAACCAGATTGACGGGATTTATTGTAGCAAGAGGTTTTAAAAAGATTCCTAAATCTTGATTCAGATGGCAGACTCAGAAGATACTGGCCTTGGGCATGCTTATTCCAATACGTATTTAAATGCAACTACTTTACAAGTAAAATACTTTTGTTGCTTTGCTGATATTGATTCATCTATTACTTTTATCATTTATAATAAACTACACTTGTTTATCAAAATAGAGTATCACCAAAAGGTAGGAGACATCCACAATTAGTGCATCTCTCGATTTCAAATAAAAGCTAAGAAATTCAAGTAATATTCCCAGTGGAAAAAATGAGACAAATTAGTATCTAATCTAAAAATGTCTTTTAAAACTCCCAAAAACTATAAAATCAATTAAACAAGCAATTAAAGTAATTAAGGCCTAAATGTCACCATTTTCTTCAAGTTATTTGGCCCAAATTTTAAATAGCTACTATCTCAATCAACATCTTAAGTAACACTGTTAGGTGGGTGACTAAATAAATTCTTAAATGACTTCTTCAAAATTCAAGATGTTTTATAATAGATGTCTTACTAGAAGCAGACAAACGAAAGTTATCCAAGCAAAGTTATTTTTCTTAAGGTAAAAGGCAAAAAGTTTGCATAATAGTCACAGATGTAATTATCCAATTTTTCATACTACTGATTTGCTTCTCCCTTTCCACCTCCAGTCTTACTGAAGGTGGAATTATTCACTCTGCAGAGACCCTTTCTCTACATATGTACACACCCACACAGGCGCGCGCACACACACACACACACACGTGCCGCTCCAAACAGAGTTGGTACACTGTCCTGCACTGAAAGCATAAAACAAAAGGCCTACTTGAAGATACACCTCACGGTGTGACCTAGAATGGCAAACTATTGAATCCAAAAAATTGTGGGTGTGGCTCGACTTTTTCGGAGGGGGGCGAGGAAGGCCAGCCGGGGCGGCTGCCTGGTCTCTGCCCTCCCCCTCTGCTTTCGCTTTGTGCTCACAATGCAGCTCCTGTAAAGCGCTTCCCTCTCCTCGCAGCCGCCGCCATGTTAGACGCTCTCTCCATGTGCCCGGAGACCTGGCGATCCCCTCGGTCTAACACGGACCCACGCCCCCCAACGAATCTCGATCGTGGCCGTCTCCCTCCCATCCCTCTCTAAAGTCCCGGAGGGGCAAAGAGCCGCCGCAGAAAATCTTCTCGGGATCGAGTTGAGCTTGAGGCTCAGGGGGGCACCTAGACAATCGAAACAAAGAAGGAAACGTGGGGGCGCCCATCAGATGGGGGCGGGGGGGGTAGCAAATCGAAGACACACTCAAAAGGGGCCTGACACAGAAGCAATTCTGGGTGAAATCACACTTCTCTCCCAAGAGAGGTGAGGGCACACCGAACAGGCCTCAAGTACACGGTAACCGAGCGGACCAACCCCACGACTGTAGGACGTAGGCCGCCCCAACTCCACCAGGCGGTGGGTTGAGCCCTGAGCCCCCTCACCGGGACCCCTTCATTTCTCCCCGCTGGCCCTCGTCAAAGAAATCGGGCCTCGGTGACGGAGGGAAGGGTATCACACGGCTAAGTCTGGCGACAGGGCAGGCCCCCGCCCTTACACATCCCACTCCCAAAGGCCAAGAAGCCTGGCCCACTGCCGGAGGAGAGTAATAAAGCGGCCAGGGCGGGGGGGGGGGGGGGGAGCGCCCCGTCCGGGTCAGGTGACAAGCACCTCCCCTAGGAGCCCGTTTTCAGGGCTCGAAGCTCCGTTTACAGAGCAGGCCGGGCGTGGGGGGTGGGGATGGGTGGAGGGGATGCGACAGGGACGGGAAGAGGGCAGGCCACAGCAGTCAGGATTGGAGCATCAAACCCTCCCTTCCCCGCCAACTCCTGGCACCTTTTTCTTCTCCAGGTTCCGAAGTTTCTTGTCGATCACCCCGAGGATCTGCTTCATGGCCTCGGTCTGGACAGCGCCGGTGCCGGTTACGGGGTGCTGGGAAGCCGGCGCAGCTGCCCCGGCCCCCGCCGCCGCCTCACTCCCGGAGGAACCCGACGGGGGTGGCGGTCCGGACGACTTGCTGCCGCTTCCGCTGTGGCTGGTGGCCGAGGGCATCTTTAGACCGTGAGAGGAGACAAGAAAAAGCGGGAGGAAGGACAAGAGCGGCGAGTCAGGCGGCGGACGGGGCGAGACGCGGGACAAAACGCGCAGCGGGCGGGAGCCTGCGCGAGCGGGTGGGGGTGGGGATGGGGCCAGCGCGCGCCGCGAGGGCAGGAAGACACCGCGGACGCGCGCGCGACCCGCCAGCAGGGCACCCCGCCGGGCCTCGCACCGCCCCCCCCCCCCGGCCCGCCCCTCCCCCGCGCAGGCCGCCGGCTCGGCCTACCAGCCCCGGGGTACCGAGGCTCGCGCCGGGGGCGGGGCCTCGCAGAGCCGGCCGCCAACGGCCAGTGCAACGGTCCCCGCCGGGGTGGGCCAGCACTCGTCGCCTGGCGAGGAAAGGAGGGAGGAGAGAGGTCGAGGCTGAGGCGGAGAAGGGTGGAGAAGGGCACTGGAAATGACCGGGGGAGGGGGGGGCGGAGGGGGAAGGGGAGACTTGAGGAGCAAGCCCCTCGAGAAGGTCCAGCCGATCCGGAGGTAAAGGACACTCGGGGCAGCGGCCCTCTTCACCGTCAGCGCCTCGGTCCGGGTGGCGCTCACCGTGCGCGCGCAGAGGACGCTGGAAATCCCGAGTGGGCGGCTGAGGGGGCAAGGGTGGCTGTGCGTTCCGGGCAGTGTCGTGCACTCCGTGGGCGCAGGCCGCTTCGCCCTATCCCCGCTGCACCGAGAGCCGCTGCTAGTGAGGCGGAGAGCCGAGAGCGGGAGGGACTTAGCCAGCCGGCCCTCTGGGGCGGAGGGGGCGGGAGAAGCTGCGGGAGGGGGCCTTCGCGGCCGCTCGGGCTGCCCGACGCGAACGCCTGTGGGAAAGGGCCCACCGGGTCTCCTACTGCGCCGCTCTAGCCCCTGCCCTTGCGGGGGGACGGTCGATCCGCGCAGGTCGGGACGGCTCCGGGAGGGGTGCCCCAGCGGAGTCCTGAGTTTTGAGCGAAATCAAATCTAGGGTCCTTCAGGCGAAGTCGCTTGACGTCCAAACGGGGACAATAGGTGTCAAGCAGCTGGATCGGAGCTGGCTCCTGCCCTGTAAAGAGCCTTGGGGCCAAGGGGGGGGGGGGGGGGGGGGGGCAAAGGTTTCTGCAAGTTAGGGGTACGTGGGGTGGGTGGTGCAGTCCCAGCTTCTAGAATTCCTTCTGTATGCAGAGCAAGCAAATTCCCACACCCCAAAAGGTCTTTGGAAAAAAGCTCGCCTCTATCCCCCACAAAACAATCACCCGGTAACCTAGGAGTTCCCTATAGAACGCGTTGGAAATGAGCAAGATGGGTGGCTTATAAAAAGTCTTAAAACTCGGGACTCATGTTAAAAATTATCTTAAGATGACACTTATACAATAAACCCGAGTATCACAAATTAGACTTTTTGTTTTGGATTCCTAATACTCGCAAGAGAATGTTAAATACAAAACAAAACAAAATTTTTTTGCTCAAAGGGAATTATTCCAGTCCTGTAATTAAACTAGGGGTGTGGTGGGGTTGGGTGTGGACAATGAACAGAAAATAAGCCAAGTGCTGGAAGAAAATGTATCGAACATGATCAGAAGTCTCAGCCGCATAATGTATGACAACAGTAAATGACCAATTTATAATTTCAATTCTCTGAAAACGGATTTTGAGAAGTATTATATACCAAACCCACTATTCCCTGGGGAATAAAATGAGTAATACTGGCTGGCAACAGTGTATCCTGAGGGAGCCTAGGGAAACAACAGCAGCCTCCAGCCTTAAAATATTCCAGTTAGCTGCAAAGTATGTTACCTATTCATTCAAATATTTATTGAGCACCTTACTATGTGTTAAGAACTCTTTAGTGCTAGAGACTGTGAACAAAACAAAGATCTTTGTGGAACTTCATTTCACGTGAGGAAAAGAAAATGTCAGATATTGAAATGATACAGAAGAAAAAGTAGGAAAAGTCTTACCGTTCACTTGAGACCAAACTGAAGGAAGTGAGGAAGGAGGCCCAATAGTTATCTTGGAGCAAGAATTTTCCAGGTAGAGGCAACACCCAAGTTTGAGGATCTGAGATGGGAGTGTGCTCAGTGGGTTCAAGAACAGCAAGCAGGCCACAGTGACTGAAGCAGAGAGTAGTAGATAAGGCCAAAGATCTAAGAGAGGTCCAGTGTTATGAAGCCTGCCAGACCATCATAAGGACTTTCGCCTTTGCTGAGTGAAATGGGAAGTCGCTGCACACATAGTTTTAAGCAGGGGAGTGATGTAATCAACCTGTGTTTAAAAGAAATCCTCTTGCTGCTATGTAAAGAATTTACCGTGAGTGTGGATTAGAGGTAAGAGGGAGAGTGGGGCAAGAGCAGAATCTGGGGGCCCAATTAGGAGGCTTTTGAAATATGGCCCACAGGTAGGTGGTGGTGGCCAAGGTCAGGGTGTTACAATGACGGTGGTGATGTGTGGCTGGTTGCTTTGTGTATTGTGATAATAGAACCAACAGAGTTTGCTAACAAAATCGTAAGGTGTGACAAGTCAATATTGACCTAAGGTTATTCAAGATTGAAGCACCTGCACTGTGTTTAGCACTGCTACACCTAGAGGCTAGAAAGGAAGATTAGAATCCTATATCCCCTGCAACTCAGTGTACTCAGCCTGACCTCTATCACTATCACAATCTCAGGCCCCACCCTAGACCTACTGTATTAATCTGCATTTTAACGAGCTCCTCAGCTGATGTGTGCATACAAATTGAAGTTTGAAGAAAAAAAAGCACTGCTTTATTCCTTGGACCAATGTCTTTAAGATCAGACATGAAATAGTCTGCTAGACAAATTCTCTCCAGACCTACAGTCAGGAACCCCAGGGGTGGGGCCCAGCAATCTGTTTTTAACACCTCCTCCTGGTGATTCTAAAGTACAGAAACCGATGATACCGAGACCTCTAATGAATGATTCAGGTTTGAGCTGAAGAGGGCTCCAGAGAAGGTGTGAGGAGAGGCCACTGCTGCCTTTCATTGGCACATCAGTAACAGTTATGGAAGCAGTTATGGTCAGCTAAGTTAGGCTTTTCAAGGAAAAAGGAAAGGTTATCAAGAGAGAGCAGGAAAGATAACACAGATGACAAAGATTCTCACTTGGGGGGCCATCTCACAGCCCACAGTATATCAAGATGGGCTAGGTTATGCTGCAGTAACAATCCTAAAAAGTCTATGACTTAAAGCAGGGGTCTGGTCTGCAAACTATAGTCCCAAGGCCAAGTGGCCTTTTGTTTTTGTAAAGCTTTTTTGAGCTGCAGCCACATCCATTCACGTATATATTTCCTATGGCTGCTTTCATGCCACGCAGAGCAGAGCTGAGTAGTTGTGATACAGTCAGTATGGTGTGCAAAACCTAAAATACTCATACTTTACAGAAGAAGCTTGCCAATTTTCTGCTTAAGACAAATGATATACATCCATCAAGGTTCAGCAGAGGGCTATGCTCACAGTAGTCATTCAGTAGATTCAGGCTGATAAAACCATATTTCATGTGTTGCTGATTATTATAAGGAAAAGAACTAGGGAGTATCTCTAGCTGTCAAATACCCCAGCCAGCCATGCCACATGTATGCTCAAACCTCACTGGCCAGAAAGAGTCACATGATCCCATTCAGCCAAAGGGCTCCGTTCTATCAAATGCCTAGCAGGAAGCCAGGTGAACTAGAAATATTTGCGAATATGCATAGCTGTCGACACTCTCATTTCCTATGTACAGTCATCCCAACCCCATTTCCTTGGTGTTTGAATGTGTTCACAGTTGCTTACTCAGGTCAGCAAGTCCAGGAAGACCAATAAATTTTAAGGCAAATCATATCGTTTGTCTAACGTCCTGCCCAGTCCAATGCCATGGGCCCAGCAAACCAAATTTGTCTGATTCCTACTTGACAAAAAAGGTACTGCAGCTATGGTTATGTGGATTTTTAATCCTTTACTGTCTTTTTCTTATTTAACCTTTTTTTCTAACCCAGAGCCATGCAGTAGCTTGGGGTAATTGGATCACTGAAGAAACAAGAAAATTAAAGCATTTTCCCAGCAAACCAGTAGGAGAGCATATGTGTATACAGGCATACCTTGGAGATACTGTGGGTTTGGTTCCAGACCACTACGATAAAGCAAACGTTGCAATTAAGCGAGTCAAACGAATTTTTAGTTTCCCAGTGCATGTGAAAGTTATGTTCACCCTATACCGTAGTCTATTAAATGTTCAGTAATGGGTCTAAAAAATACTGTATGTACCTTAATTTTAAAATACTGCTAAAAATTGCTAACCATCATCTGAGCTTTCAGTGAGTCATAATCACTGATCACAGAACACCGTAACAAATATAATGAAAAGTTTGAAATACTGTGAGAATTACCAAAATGACACAGACATGAAATGAGAAGATGCTGTTTGCTTTAACACAAGGTTGCCACAAACCTCCAATTTTTAAAAAAAACACAGTATCTGCAAAGTGCAACACAATGAGGTGTGCCTATAAATGGACAACGCTTTCTCCCAAGACCTTGGTTTTAAAGCTGTATCAAATATTAACATATTTTAATAACACAAATCTCCCAAGTTAACATTCACTTAATTCATTGGACCACAGCCGTCTGAATTCTTCACAGACAAGTAAAGTGAGTAATTGAACTACTTATCCTGATCATTTTGTCAAAATAGTCCAGCTGCTTCAATTTCAATCACCCAATAAACTAATGCCATGTTTATTTACAATCAAAAGAGGGGTACGTCCGTCTGAATTATATTAACTCTGTCAGGATGACAGAAACCTGGCCTGGGTGTGAACTATACTGCTCACACAGTAAGGCTTTTAAAGTCTCTTAAAATTTTCAGTTATTTTACCACAAGTGAGTAGATACTGCTATCATAATTTTTCCAGTACTGCCCTTTTAATGCTAATTCAGTCAATGTTGTAATTATTTGTCTGTGCCCTTGAGTCCCCACTAGACTCTGATCCTTATGAGAGAAGGCAGTTACTTTGTTTTCTTTCTCACCTCTGCATTCTCAGAAGTAACAATACGCCTGGCACAAATGTTTTGTCAATATCGCCTACTGTATTAACATACAGTATGGTATTGATATTATTATTGTTGGTCCATACTGCCTCTTTGCCCTCTTACATGGTGGTCATCAGCTGAGATAACTTTCTTTTCCACTTACATTTTCATGTGTCCACCTTAACTTTCTTCATGTTACTTTTAGCGATATGCTTCATATTTTGTAGTGATATAAGATTTTTTTTTCAGATTTCTTAAAACACTGTCGTTTGTAACTGAACACCCTTAGAAGTTACACACTATTTCTAATGTAAACGCAAAAATACTTTGACCACAGGCATTCAAATGTTCCATAGAGTTACTTGTATGAATTGTACATTCTCTTCACTTAAGGTTCCCATTTCAATGGTTCTCAACCTGTGTAAATTTTGCTCCCCCAAGGACATTTGGCAAATGTCTGGGGGGTATTTTTAAGTTATCACAACTTGGGGGATAGGTACTACTGACACATAGTGTGGGTAGAGGCCAAGGATACTTGTAAACCTCCCGCAAAGCACCGGACGGCACAGAATTATCCAGACCAAAATAATGGTAATGCTGGAATTGGGCAACCCTATTTTATGGGGCCAAAAATGTAGTCATTTGTTCCAGTACTTCGCACTCAGTTGCTAAACTAAAGACATGGAAAATGTTACTAAAAGATACAGGTCCTGTGTTACTTTTTTTTTTCTTGTATACATTTCCAGTGAGCGTAGACTCTCCAAAGGGAAGAGGTATGGAAGGCCTGTCCCAACATAAAGCTCATGCTTTAGCCAGTGTTTCTCAAAGTGGGCAAGGCCCACCACTTTCAAAATCACCTGTGGCACCGGGGCACCTGCGTGGCTCAGTTGGTTGAGCATTGGACTCTCGATTTCAGCTCAGGTCATGATCTCACAGCTCCAGGCTCCGAGCTGTCAGCACAGAGCCCCACGTGGGGACTCAAACCCATGAACCACAAGATCATGACCTGAGCTGAAGCCAGATGCTTAACTGACTGAGCCACCCAGGCGCCCCTGGAAACATGCATTTTAAAAATCACAAACTCCCCTTTACACATTTGAGTTTGTCAATCTCTGTTCCATAGCAGTGGCACAATTATTTTTACAAAAATAAGTACCACAAATGTTCGAACAAAAATTCCTCTTTTGGTGATACCCTCTTTCTTCCCAGGCAATGCCGTGAGGGATTCTTAAGTAGGGCATGTTGTCAGTCGCCGGATAGGTGGGAAAGGACAGAAACCCAAGTTGCTGATTTGGGAAAGAGCAGTTGGATTCCAAGATGGAAGAGAAAATGCAGAGAAATATGCTAAGGAAAGGATCCAGGCAGAGTGGTGAAGGTTAGGGTAAGGGAAAGGAAGGAAAAGGAGGGTGACTCAGCAGATCTGTGGCGCCTTACTAATGTGCATTAGGCTTGAAAAGCTGATGGCTGAGAGAGAGAAGCAGAAACCGGAGCAGGGGTGCTAAAAGGCCAGCAGCCTTCGCAATCACCTTGAGGGGGGCTACTTAAGGCCCCGGGGTCCCAGTCCCAGTGCAGGCGTGTGCAGGTTCCCATGGCCAATAATCTACATTTCTGACAATTCCTCTGGTAATGTGGGTGTTGCTGGGCTGGGAACCATATTTTGAGAAGCACAGGATTAGAGGAATTTAAAAACAAAAAAATTTTTTTTTCTTAAATCATTGGAGCAAGGAAAAAAACCAAGGGGAAGACAAAATTTTTAAAAGCTGTCGAAGGTGACGGTACATACTCTAATACCATGTTTCATGTACCTACTTTTTGTTTGGTATTTTCCTCTCCAAAAGACCAGAAGAGAAGAAGTAGAAGGGGACTTTGATCAGGCTAGTCATATTCAATTAAGACGTTGCTTCCAAAGGACAATGAGGGAAGGAAACAGCAAACTTTCCCCTGGGTTCTTCTGGTCTGAACCAAATGCCTGTGCCAGCCCTTTCCTACTGCACATGATATTCCTTGGCATTCTTTGGAGTTAGAGCCGGTGACAATCCTCACGAATGCTATGCTGACATCCACCTGAAGAAGGCAGGGGCCAGTTCATTAGGATGATGCTGCCCGGTTCAATGAGAAAAAGAAGAGGCAATAATACAGGAGAAGTACGTTAATGCAACCTTTTTACAGGGAAAAAAATACAAATCATAATTAAATATACAGTTGACCCTTGAGCAGTCTGGGAGTTAGGGGTATGGACACTCTCCCCTGCAGAGTAGAAAATCCGTGTATAACTTTTGACTCTCCCAAGCTTAGTGACTAATGACCTACTGTTGACAGGAAGCCTTACCAATAGCAGAAACACTTGGTTAGCACATATGTTGAATGGTATTTGTATTATATTCTGTATTCTTACAATAAAGCAAGTTACAAAAAAGAAAATGTTAAGGAAATCATAAGGAAGAGAAAATACATTCACATTACTGTACTATATTCATTGAAAAATCTGCTTATAAGTGGACCTCCCCCCCCCCCGTTTAAACCCATGTTGTTCAAGGGTCACCTGTATTTTTGAAACCTTTGTATTTTTGAAATTGCACAAGCAGTACAAGCTTATAGCAAACAGTTCAGTTAAGAAGTAAATTGTAAATTTTACTTCTTAAAGTAAAAAAAATAAATTTAACAGCTCAAAATATTGTATAACAGCTTTATTGAGATATAATTTATATACCATAAAATTCATCCTTTTAAAGTATGCAATTCAGTGTTTTTTAAAATATGTTGACAGTCATGCAGCCATCACCATTATCTAATCTTAGTACTTTATCACCCCCAAAAGTAATGTGTATCCATTATCGGTCCCTCCCTGGGACAAATCAATCTCCATTATTCCTTCCCCTGGCCTCTGGCTACCACTAACCTAATTTCTGTCTGTATGAATTTGCCTATTCTGGACATTTTATGTAGATGGCCCTATACGTGGCCTTTGTGTCTGGCTTATTTCACTTAGCACAATCTTTTCAAGATTCACTCATGTTGTAACATGTATTTCATTCCTTTTCATGGCCAAATAGTATTCCACTGTTACGAATTCTATTCATCAGCTGATGGACATTTGGGCTGTTTCCACTTTTTGGTTATTCTGAATAATGCTGCTATAAACATGAATGTACAAGCTTCTGTGTGAACATGTGTTTTCAGTTCTATAGATGTGGCTGGAGTAGAATGTCTGCATCCTGTGGTAACTCTAGGCTTGTGTTTTTGATCAACGGCCAAACCATTTTGCATAGCAGCCTCACCATTTGTTTTACACTCCTACCAGCTGTCTGTGAGGCCTCTAATTTCTCCACATCCTCGCCAACACTTACTATCCTTTCCTTTTTATTAAAGCTATCCTGGTGAACGTATATCTGTGAGAAGTGGTGTTCATCAAACCCACAAGGTTTAAACAAGAATTAACTTCTTTAATCGAGGATTTAAACAAAGATCAGCATCTTTAAACAAGGATTAGCTTCTTCTTTGCTGCGGGTGGCTTAGATGTGATTTTGCCAGAAAGGAGGGAAATACAATTATATTTCAAGGTGTCTTTAACTTTATGGTTAGAATTGTCAACAGCCCTGGTGTATACATTCCTGGTCAATGCTATGAAGTACCTAGCTAGTGAGCCCTTGAGAAGGTACCAGAACAATAATACTGGCAGTGGATGGACACTCAAATCTAATGACTAGGACTTGACTTAAAGTTAGGCAAAAATAGACACTCACTTACCTCAAAAGCTTGATTTTGCCTTTAGGAAGATTTGTGAGCCCCTTCTCACTTCTCCAACAGTCTGTTCACTCAACAAACACTTCCTCAGCACCCGAGTGTGCTGGCATTGTACACGTTGGTGCCCAATGCTGCATGAGACATTGTCCCATGGCCTCAAGGAAATCAGTGTTGACGAGGGTAGACAGATATGTAAAGAAATAAAATTCAGTATAGTATATACCTCAGTGATCAGTCATCAAAGTGGGTTGAAGCTTAAAAACTGAAATCGGGGCACTTGGGTGGCTTAGTTGGTTGAATGTCCGACTTTGGCTCAGGTCATGATCTCATGGCTCATTAGTTTGAGCCCCGAGTGTGGCTCTGTGCTGACAGCTTGGAGCCTGGAGCCTGCTTTGGATTCCGTGTCTCCCTCTCTCTCAGCCACTCCCCCACTCTCTCTCTCTCTCTCTCTCTCAAACACACACACACACACACACACACACACACACTCTCAAAAATAAATAAACATTAAAAAAATTTAAAAAAAAACTGAAATGGGCATGTAATGGTGACAACGTACAGCAACGTGAACCCTCCAACACTGTTGCTGGGGGTATAAATTTACCCAACAGCTTTAGAGCAGTATTGGCAGTATCCTGAATACACACATACCCTATAACCCAGAAATTCTACTTTTAGATGTATACCTAATAGAAATGTATATGTAAGGTGAATGAAAGACATGGATAAGAATGTTCATAGCGACCTGTTCTTAGTAGCTAAAAATGGAAACAATTCAGATGTCTATCGGTGGTAGAAAAAGAAACGCAAATTGCACAAAAGAATACCACACAGCAGTGAACAAACCCGCTGCTACCAGAAACACCATGGATGAGTCTCATACACAGAATGTCGAAGCGAAGAAGCTGGACACGAGGCACGGAAATCTTCAAATGGGCAAACTAATTTATGGAAGAAGAAATCAGAACAGTGGTTACATTTGAGGTTAGATAATGACGGGGGGCGAAACGAGAGGGCTTTCGGGACCCTGGCAGTATTCCTTTCCTTTATCCGAGTGACGGTTAACACTGGTGTATGCACTTTGTAAAAATCACAGAGCTGCCGCACACTTAAACGGTTTGCACATTTCTGGACACATGTTGTACTTCAACAAAAATGTCTCCTTAACATATTTCAGTTGCTTACGGACACAAGGGTGGGCCAAATCAGACACCTGTACAAAAAAAGAGAGGCGGCTCACAAGTCAGAGTGGTTAACTCTTCATAGGAGGGAACCAGGAAAAGTTCTCTGAAAATGTTGCCAGAGCTGGATCTTGAAAGATAAATTTTACAAGCAGACAAAAGCAAATAAAGGAAGGAGGCACTGCAGGCAGAGGGAGTGGTATGCGCAAAAGCACATGAAGGCATAGAATCGCCCGGTGTGTTTTAGGAATCATAAGCAGTTGTACATTGTTGGAGTATTGAGTGGGGAGGGGTGGCAGGGAGAGAGATGTGGATGATAAGACCGAACAGGTAAGCAACGACCGGGTCATGAAAATCCCTTTCATCCCAGCTAAACAGCTTGAGCTTGAGCTGTAGATCTTAGCCTTTCTGTGGAAATACATTCCCTTGAAACTCCAATGAAAACTGTGAGCTATTTCATTGGGAAAATGCACATGTACAATTTTGCATATGATTCACAATTCTTCTGATGCCCATCCATTGACTCCTGCTGCTTGCATCTCAGATTAAGTATCCTATCCTTGCAAAAGATACATGGAGGATTAACTAAAGAGCTTTCAACAGAACAGAGGCAGGATCAGATTTATATTTTAGAAAGATCAATGAGTGCAATATGGAGGTTATATTGGAAGTCGAGCCAAGGTGACCTGTAGGAACTGATTAAAATGGTAAAAGAACAAATAAGAGCTTGAACTAAGTGTCAGCGCTGAATTCTAAGGACGTTCATAGGTAGAATCATCAAGGATTGGTGGCTGATTAGATGTGATTCAGGGAGAGGGTAGCTCCTGGGATTCTCCTGTGTTTCTACCTTGAATTAGTAGTCAGACCCCCTACTCAAGACAGGAATTAGAGAGTGTCAGGGACATTTGGGTTAAAAATGATCTTTCTCAGAAAGAGGTAGACTATACCCTAACTCATTAGGCTTCAGGTGCATTCTGATTAGTGTTGGGGCCCAGGCTGCTGGCCTCTGGTAATATCCTTTGCATTGGGGCCTTCAGGCCTGAGCACAAGCAAATCAATCTCCGTGCATAAATTCACAAAGGCATTAAGGCTTTGCCTTGGGAAATGTAAGCAGATTCTGATACCCACCATCACTCCTTGTCCATGTATCTGAACTAAAAGAGCTGAATAAGGGAAGAGCTCTAACATTTGGGTCCCAGGCCTACCATGGCATTGAGCTATCATAGCTGGCTATGACATTTGTAAAGATTCTTTCCCCCTACCTCCAGAACTGAAACACTGGTGGGCTTAGACCTTAAAAACACTTTCTTTCACTGGGTAAGGATTACTCTGGGTTATTTGGCGGACGTTTGTACCTGGTCACTACAGATCATGCAGCAATGGAGAAGGACTACCCAAGGACAGAGGACTAGTACAATCTGGCATTTTACTGAGAGTCAAGCAGATTTTCCAGCTCTATTTATTAAGACCATCTGAACCTTTGGAATCTGAAGTTATCACACCTGGCAGACAAGCTGAAGGCTCTAACTCATCTGATTTGAACATTAAGAGGAATGTGACCTCATTTTGAACTCCAGGGGAGTGAAACAGGATATATTGGTTTAATCAGATTTGCATTTTGTAAAAGATCACTCTGGCTGCTTTAGAGAAAATAGAATGGAGGGAGGCAAATGTGGATGCAGGAATACAAGAGGCCCACTGTAATCAGTGAGGTTGGAGGCGATGGTGGCTTGAACCAGAGACGGCAGGGGATATGGGGAGCAAACGGAATGGATTTAATATATATCCCATGTAGGTTAAAAGAGAGTAAATAGGACATGGTAACTGATGGAAAATGAGGGGTAGTGAAGGGGTAGTGAGGGAGAGAGAGGAGTTACCGATGACTCCCAGCTTTCTGATTTGTGCATCTGGGTAGATGGTGGTAGAACCATCTCTGCAGAAGGAACAGATGGGAAGCTAAGAGCTAGAAAGTCAATTTCATGCATGTTACATTTGTAGATTTGATGGGACATCCAAATGATTTGCTAAACAGATATTTGAGTCAGGTCTGGAGTTCAGAAGAGAGGTCTTGGTTAAACATTTAATGTGGGATTCATCTGCATACAGATAATAATTAAAGAAATGAGGTGAGAATAAGTGAGATCTATTGAGATAGTAAAGTAAAGAGAAGAGGGTCCAGAACAATATCAACACGTAAAGGTTATGTCAATGGGGAAAGGCAGTAGAGGAAACTGAAAAGTGCAAGAAGAAAATCAAGAGTGTGTCATCAGAGAAATCAAAGAGACTGTTTCAAATAGTCCACTGTGTTAAATGATTCTGAACAGTCAAGAAGGAGCCTGGAAGTTTTGTGATTTTAGCTGAGATGGGTTATACTAAAGTATATAGTATACAAACCAATCAGAATGGCTGATATGGGAGTTGGGTGAGGAGGGCATTTGCTGTGCCTGGCATTAACCCCTCAGCTACTAGGTGAGGGGGATCTAAGCAGGAGGGTCTGAGACAGGGAGAGAGAGGATGTATTGGGGTGGGGTTTGGGTGGCAGCTCTTTATAAAACTGGTACAAAAGTATTCCAATAATTTAACATGAAGTTCAGGGGTACATGTGTGACATGGCTGAATGTTTTCTATGGTCTTAACAGCAAGAGATGATCTGGAACCTGGTGAAAGATCTTTCAGTGTAATGGTGGGAGCCAAAGCCAGGTTCAAGTAGGTTGGGGAGGAGAGAGGGATTGGAGGGTAGAGAGAATGAATGTAGCAACTTTTCAAAGAGTTTGTTCAGTTTTGGATCAGAGTGATGGCTGGAGGTCGAGGTGGGGAAAATTATTTTTAGCATGTTGGTAGAGATTTGAGCACGCGTGAACAATAAACACAAATAAGATGGAGAGACCACAATTAGAAGGAGGGATAAGTCCTTAGTATGAATAGACTGGAAAGAAATAATTTTATAGATATGGGAAATGGAAGAATTCTTACACAATGGATTCCCTTTTCTAATTCTCCCTGCAAAGTAGGAAGTGAGGGTTATTTTCTGAGAACGAGGGGATATGTAAGGGACCAGAAGTTTAATAAATGTAGGTAGATGAGTGGGTTGGGGCCCGGAAGTTTGCATTAGAAGTTTCCAGGTGATGTGGATGATGCTGGCTCAGGGACCACACTTTCAGAGAAAAGTACAGAGAAAGTGTATGGCTGCACCTTCATCTCCCAGTTGGACCACAGCAGAATTCCCTCACTGTGTCCCAACTCCGTCCATGCCTTCCCCGCAGTATAATCTCTACACGGTATTCAGAGTGATGTTTTCCAAGGAAAGTCAGACCATTTCATTCAAAGGCTTAAAACTCTTCGGTGGCTTCTTTGGAACAAACAAACTCTCAGGTCCTCATTTGGATCTATAAGACCTTCATGAAACATCCTGTGGGTATATTTCCCACCTCATCTTGTACTACTCTCTGAATTTCAATTCTGCCATTACTGTGCTCTTCCTCTGACAGGCAAAGCACATGCCCACCTGAGGATCTGTGCACCTGCTTTTCTCTGGAGTCTCCTCCCATGCCTTGGTTCTCTCACCTCATTCAAGTCTCTGCTCAAAAGTCACCTCCTCACAATGCCTTCTCAGACCATGGCATCTAAAATAGTGCTGCCCTCTTCCCCACCCCATTGCTCCCATCATTTCCTATCCCCTTTATTGGCACTTAATTCTTCCTGGAAGCACTTACCATGATCCTGACATATATTAAATATCTATGTTTCTCGAAAACAGACACAAAGATCAATGGAATGGGACAGAGAACCCAGAAATGGACACACAACTATATGGTCAACTCATCTTCAACAAAGCAGGAAAGAACATCTAGTGGAAAAAAGACAGTCTCTTCAACAAATGATGTTGGGAAAACTGGACAGCAACATGCACAAGACTGAAACTAGACCACTTTCTTACACAATACACAAAATTAAATTCAAAATAGATGAAAGACCTAATGTGAGACAGGAAACCGTAAAAATCCTAGAGGAGAACACAGGCAGCAATCTCTTTGATCTTGGCCACAACAACTTCCTACTAGACATGTCTTCAGAGACAAGGGAAACAAAAGCAAAAATGAACTATTGGGACCTCATCAAGATAAAAAGCTTCTGCACAGGGAAGGAAACAAGCAACAAAACTAAAAGGCAACTGACAGAATGGGAGAGGATATTTGCAAATATATAGGATAAAGGGTTAGTATCCAAGATATATAAAGAACTTATCAAACAACACCCCCAAAAATAAATAATCCAGTTAAGAAATGGGCAGAAGACATGAACAGGCATTTCTCCAAAGAAGACATGTAAATGTTAAAAAATACATGGAAAATGCTCGATATTGCTCATCATCAGGAAAATACAGATCAAAACCACAATATCACTTCACACCTGTCAGAATGGCTAAAATTAACAACTCAAGAAACAACAGATGTTGTAGAGGATGTGGAGAAAGGGGAACCATCTATACTGTTGGTGGGAATGCAAACTGGTACAGCCACTCTGGAGAACAGTATGGAGTTTCCTCCAAAAGTTAAAAATAGAACTACACTGGGGTGCCTGGGTGGCTCAGTTGGATAAGCGTCCAGCTTCAGCTCAGGTCATGATCTCATGGCTCATGGGTTTCAGCCCTGCATCAGACTCTGTGCTGACATCTCAGAGCCTGGAGCCTGCTTTGAATTCTGTGTCTCCCTCTCTCTGCCCCTCCCCCACTCACGTTCTATCTCTCTCTCTCTCAAAAATGAATAAATGTTAAAAAATATTTTTTAAAAAATAGAACTACCCTACGACCCAGCAGTTGCAATACTAGGTATTTATCCAAAGGATACAAAAATACTGATTATAAGGGGCATATTATATGTGCAGCCCAATGTTTATAGCAGTGCTATCAACAATAGCCAAAGTATGGAAAGAGCCCAAATGTCCATTGACTGATGAATGGATAAAGAAGATGTGGTTTATATACACCATGAAATATTACTCAACCATCAAAAAGAGTGAAATCTTTCCATTTACAGTGATGTGGATAGAGCAAGAGTGTATTATGCTAGGTGAAATAAGTTAAAGAAAGACAAATACTATATGATTTCACTCACATGTGGAATCTAAGAAACAAAACAGATGAACATAGGGGAAGGGAAGGAAAAATAAAATAAGATAAAAAAAAAGAGAGGGAGGCAAGCCATAAGAGACTCTTAACTATAGAAAACAAACCGAGGGTTGCAAGAGAGGGAGTAGGGGCGGGGATGGGCTAGATATATGATGAACATTAAGGAGGGCACTTGTGATGAGCACTGGGTTATATGTAAGTGATGAGTCACTAAATTCTACTCCTGAAACCAATACCACACTATATGTTAGCTAACTTGAATTTTAATAAAATCTTGGAAGAAAAAAAGGAAAATAAAGAAATGAATATCTGTGTGTCTTATTTTTTCATCCCCATCTATCCTCCAATAGGGAATAAACTCCACTAGGCCAAGGCCATGATCTGACTTGTTCACTTTGCAGTGTTAGTGCCTATAAAAAGTACTGGACATGAAGTTGATGCTTATTCAATATCTGATTTATTGGTGGTTGATGTCAACCATGATTGGATTTTGCCAGAGTAGAGACAGAGGTCAGAAAGACAAAGTAAATGAAGATATATACAAAAGACTGAAATGATAGGCCATCCAATCAAAGCTGGGAAAGGAACAAAGGAGGTGACCATATGAGGGGAGTTAAAAGGGGAAGGGTTGGAATTAGATATCCCAAAGAGGTTCAAAAATGATCCTAATGGGAATAGCGGTCAAACAAACTATATTGCAAGAATTTGTGGTCAGGAATGGGATGCCTGTATTTGTGATTTTTAGAGGGAAGGTAGTTTCAAGGGGAACAGATTCTGTGTGTACTCTGGGAGTCAGTGTTAGAGGACAAAGGAGAAAGTCATTGGAGATAAAGTAGTCAAGAAATGGAGAGGCTCAGGTGTTCACCAGCACAATGGACTTCAAAGTGACCCAGGATGAGCCTGGTACAGAAGACTTGAATGATAAGAAGAGGGAAGGGTGATGTAACTACAGGGCATGAGCTTCAATGGAGTAGGTGTTTTTATAAAAGGGTGGGAAAGAAGTAATTGTGTAGAAATACTGATGAAGAGGAAGGGGGACAAGGACCTGCCCTGCTGTAAATAGATACGAGCACCTATCCACCACCACAGAGGGCCTCTCTAGAAGACACTGGGCTTCAATTAATGCGAGGAGGTATGGAGAAAATGCCTGGAATATGTGGAGAATGAAGGGCAATTTGCTGATCACAGAGAAGTTGCTCCAGAAGGTACATTGGAGGGCAGTGGGGGGGAAGGGGTACTGATTCAGGAACAAGGAAATACGGAGCATAATGGGGATGATGTTCTGATGCAGTCATGCTCAGACTTTAATGTGCATGAGAATCACGGGGAGGGCTTGTTGTAACACAGACTGCTAGGACCCACTCCCAGAGTGTATGATTGAGTGGATCTGGGTGGGGCCTGAGAATTTGTATTACAAGTTGTGTTACAAGTGATGTGGATGCTCTGATCCAAGGTCCACACTTTCAGAGACCACAGATGTGATGGGAAACCAGTGACTAATGTGGCAAGGACAACCGGGATGGGAGTGCCGAGTGGATTAATCCACCATCCACCATCCCCTGGAGGATGTCCGATTCTGGGTTAATGGACAGAGGGGTTGGCTCCCTTCACTCTAGGTGGCATCAGCTTGACACCAGTGGCCTCAGTATATTCAGCTTGGGTGAGTGTGGGGGGGGGGGGGTTGAGGGTCTTGTCTTAATTCAAGTAATGTCAGCTTAGTCCCAGAGAATATACCACGGAGTCCAGAAATCTTTATTATGAAGTATCCCTTTCAGGAGCCTAGCACAAAGCAGGGCTACCTTGTGAACTGAAGGATTTTTATACTAAGTTCAGGAAAATTGGAGGCTGGCCTAAAACTGCAGCACTGTGGAATTGTTGGGGCTTAGATTGTGAAGTCTTGGCCGAGATATAATCAGCTGTCTGGCTCCACTAAGGAGTGGTGATAGTGCTTGAAACGTCCAAGGACTTCCAGGCATAGACAACTGGATCAAAACAACAGTGACATAGAGCTGCCAACAGCTGGTAGATCTCGGGCTTCACAAGCTGGTTTACATAAATGAAGTCACAATATCCCAATACCAATACCCCTAATGTACCAATATTCCTAATCTTTAAAAAAAAATTTTTTTAATGTTTTACTTATTTTTGAGAGAGAGAGAGAGACAGGGTGAGCAGGGGGAGGGCAGAGAAAGAGGGAGACACAGAACCTGAAGCAGACTCCAGGCTCTGAGCTGTCTCAACACAGAGCCTGACTCGGGGCTCAAACTCACAAATGGCAAGATCATGACCTGAGCCAAAGTCGGATGCTCAACTGACCAAGCCACTCAGGCGCCCCGCAATCCCCCTGATTTTGATGCTCCAAGACCTTACCTGATTGACTAGCAGGGATTCAAATTGTTTCCAAGGTTTTCCCGAAAATATTTGGGGAAGTTAGAGAACTGAAATTTGGAGTAAACTTATTGATACTTCACCTGAATTCTGGGAATATTTTTGAATCTTAACTCCAGAATCTCAAAGCTACAAGCCCTAACGTAGTTGATTTGAAGATGTTATGGTATCTCTCAGACTCCTCTCCCTCCTAACATTTATCAAGTTCCCAGGGAAAATCACACATGTCCGTGAATCACTCCTGGCCATCATTTGCTTCTAGCCTGTTAATAGAGGGAGAAGTCACATGTGTCCTTTCAGGCAGAAACACTAGCATATGAGTCAGGATAAAGCTGGAAGTTCCGTCTGAACAGAATGAAGGAAGTACAGTAGAGAAAGGAGTGGCACTTTGAGTCAGAGCCCAATCAATTCTCTGGGGATTGCAGGAGGAATTCTCATTCCAGCACCATGTCCTAGAGGGGTTATAAAGAATTCTATAGGGTCATCAGAAGGGGCTAATGACCCAAAGTTGCCCTAACTTAACATATTAGTCCCCACGAAAAGAGCAAAATTAATCCGACTTCTGTTACTTCTCAAGATGAGACTGGATTTATATTGGGCCCTTCCCTTCAATTGGCCGTAGGAGCAAAGTAGAGCCACCCATAAATACCTGTGTGCAGTCTGGCTCAGGTGAGGGCAGGGCGAGCCCTTACAGAGCCATGGACCTATCAGAACATGAAATATCTGTCTGGTAAGTCCTTAGAAGGTCTAAAAGTGTTGTGCCATGTACCCTCTGGGCATGCTAAAGTTAATTGGAAATTAGGGCAAGTAAGCACAGCTTGGCAACAAAATTTGAACATGCTCCCAGAGGTTCTCCACTGTGGGGTTTAGGGATTGGAAATCCATTCCTTCGAATAAATATTTATGACTGCACATCAGAATCATCAGGGGCACTCCCCCCCACCAAATATACACGTTCTTATAAATTTGCTTTGCACAGTCCTTCAGAGGCTATTTCTTTCTGTCTACACACTATGCCTGAAATTTAGGTAACATAAAAAAAGATGAATGATAGTACCTGTGTAGGACTACGTATCAAACTGGATTGTTTTTCCTAAGTCCCAGGTACCTGCTCTCATCAAACATCTTCAATAACTTTTCTGCAGAAACCGTTAATGAAGCAATTCCTAATTTTATTTATTTTACTTTTAAGTTTATTTATTTTGGGAGAGAGAGAGAGAGCAAGAGCGTGCACAAGTGAGCAGGGGAGGGGCAGAGAGAGGGAGAGAGGGAGAGAGAGAGAGAGAGAGAGAGAGAGAGATAGCGAGCCCCAAGCAGGCTCTGCACTGTCAGCACAGAGCCCGATGGAGAGCTCAAACCCACAGACCACGAGATCATGATCTGAGCTGAAACCAAAAGTAGGATGCCCAACTGACTGAGCCACCCAGGTGCCCCACAATTCCTAATTTTAGAGAAAAATTTAAAGAAATAAACCCTAAGTAAAACTGAATGCTTTCTTAGACTTAAAAATCTAGTATGAAGCGTTACTAATCTAATTCTGAATTGAAAGGCCTCAATAGAAACAATTCTGGCTACCTTTCACTATATGCCAAGCACTTCGTCTGTATCCTTATTTAACCTGCACAATTAATACAGTGAGGCAGGTGTTATTTTACCAATACAAGAGAATGGAGACTCAGAGAATTTAAGTGACTTAGCTAATATCTAGAGCTACAATTTAGTAACTGAGGCTTAGTCTGTGGTTGGGCCTAAAATTTAGAGGGTAAAAAAACAGTTCTTTAAAAAGACCATACATTTTAAAGTACCTTCCTCGTTTAGGAAACATTCTCTGCCCTTAGTTCCCTACCTCTGGCTTTGGTGGCAAGCTCCCCTGTTTGCTGGGACATTGCCCTTTGGCAACCTACCAAGATGTGTCTATGTGAGAACCTTCATTCCCGTTCCACTTCCGTTTTAAGGATGAATGTCATGCCCTTTGCCATGGTGCTAAATTTGAACCCAACTTAATGCTCGTCTTTAATGACCAGGCAAAATGTTTTTTTCCTTCTCCTTTCCTCTTTTCCCCTCCCCTCTTCCTTTTTAAAATTAAGCTTCTGCTCTTTTTCTAGAAAATAAATCTCATCTGACACTAAAACTTTACTTAGAGCCAAAAGCCTTCTGGGACTTGGGGTATTAGCACAGCTTGGCTTCTGAAGCTGAAAGTCAGACTGACCTGCTTGAGCCTGAAGTCTTCTGCATGTGCTCCTGGATGCCGCCTGCTTGCTTGGCTGAAACGCATGCTGTGTGCAGAGAAGTTTCTGCTCAATGTTGTCACCCGGAGACTGGGTCTCACTGCCTGCTGAGACCCTGGCAGGCCAGGATAGAGCCTGATGGTCTTTATGCCAAGGTATTCTACATCGAGATCACCTTGAATCCCCTGTGCCACAGCAAATCCGCATCACCAACTCCATCATTCTCTTGGAGCTTGCCTTTAAGGAAGTTGAGCCAGGGCCTTCTCATAGACTCAGGACCTTCATTTTCTTTTGCATGATGCAGAAGTGAGCCCACTGTTTCCCGCTCTTTCTATCCTCATGGGCAGTTGTATCACAATGATTTTTTTGTATTTCCTATCACAGGGATCAAAGGGTCACCCAAGACCACTCTGGCAGATTTTAGTAATTTCCAGTTCAGAGTAAAAGGATTGAGGACTTGTTTTTTTTTTTCCAGAAGATTACAACTCCAGGAAGGTATGTTGAGATGAGGCAAGCCCAACAGTGCTGGTGAATATTCAACAACTGGCTTTCTGGGAAAAAAGTGTGTGTGTGCATGCACGTGTGTATGTGTGTGACATGTATGTGTTTGTGTGTATTTTATAATTTATCACTATAAAAGATGAATAGACACAACATACAATAAAATATATTTTTTTATCTTAAATTCTATATAGCAATTGATTGTTACAAATGCTTTTGTTGGGACACCTGGTCAGTTCAGCCTCTGACTCTTGATTTGACTTCAGGTCATGATCTCATGGTTCATGGGTTTGAGCCTCATGTGAGGTCTGGGCTGACAGCACGGGGCCTGCTTGGGAGTCTCTCTCTCCCTCTTTCCCCTGCTCTCTCTGCCCCTCCCCCACTCACACCCCTCCTCAAAATAAATAAACTTGTAAAAAAAGAATTAAAAAATGCTTTTGTTGTTGAGCATCACTTCCACTGCATTCTATTGGTTAAAGCAAGCAGAAGGGTCAGCCCAGATTCACCGTGAGAGGGGACTACAGAGGGCGTGGCTACTAGAAAAAGTGGTTCATCGGCGCCACCTTGGGAGACCAGTTACCATGCCTTCTAGAACTAACATGCTATGACTTATTTCCATCCCAGCCTCTCCACTCATCAGCGCTTCCGTATGTTGGCAGATGGGGAATCTCACATTCATTATTTAATGTATGATTTTCACATATCTCACTTAGTGGTTGCATTAGAGTGAAATATACATGTTCATTCATGTATATTTACTTGTACTGAGAGGTGAGTCGAAAAGATACTCTTAAAATTTAACTTCATTTATTTGTCATTTTGCGTTTATGTTGATCTATTTTATTATCTTGTGGGGTACCAGAAGAAGAACTCAAAAAATATATATAGGAACTAAGAAAAATCTTATACTAAAATATATAAGCGTATGTGCACAGTGGTGTTTATAGGTGTGTATGTGTGTGTGTGTGTGTGTGTGTGTGCGTGTGTGCATGTTGTGTGTAAAGTCATTCCATCCAAGGAAGCTGTCATTTGTTTTGGCTTCTGGAGTTCTCTTTGGAGCTGACTCCTCGGTTTTGGGAAACTCAGCACAATGTGCTCCTTATTTATTATTATATGAGGCAAACATTTACTCAGTGGTCTCCAAGAAAGCTATACAGTTCACTTTAAATCTGCACACTGATGCCACAGACTGAGACTTCGTGTTCTGTCTGGTAATGCAAATTGAGCTTGTCTTTAGCCAGCCTGTGACTTTGAAGAAGAAGGAGAAATGGCTTTCTAAAATTTTAGTAACTTCAGGGGCACCTGGGTGGCTCAGTCGGTTAAGCGTCTGGCTCTTGGTTTCCGCTCAGGTCATGATCTCATGGTTTGTGAGTTCAAGCCCCGTACTGGGCTCTGCACTGTCAGTGCAGAGCCTGCTTGAGATTCTCTCTCTCCCTCTCTCTCTGCCCCTCCCCTACTCATGTTCTCTCTCTCCCTGTCTCTCAAAAATAAATGAACTTAGGGGCGCCTGGGTGGCGCAGTCGGTTAAGCGTCCGACTTCAGCCAGGTCACGATCTCGCGGTCCGTGAGTTCGAGCCCCGCGTCAGGCTCTGGGCTGATGGCTCGGAGCCTGGAGCCTGTTTCCGATTCTGTGTCTCCCTCTCTCTCTGCCCCTCCCCCGTTCATGCTCTGTCTCTCTCTGTCCCAAAAATAAATAAACGTTGAAAAAAAAAAATAAATGAACTTAAAAAATAGACTATAATATTGGCCTCATCTGTGTGGTGGGGTCTGCCTTTACTTCAGAAGAATTTAAGGATAATGACTATGTCCTTGCTTGGAGTAAATGCTTCCAGGTTGAGCAAGTGGTAGACTCTAGAACCTTCCTGACCGAGCTCTCCCAAGTAATTGCTGAGGAAATGGTGAGGGTGAATCAGTGCTTCCCAGAAGGGCCCTGGCAGTCTGAGCTTCCAGGGTTTGACATGCAGCATGGGCCACAGGAATCATGGAGAATGGGCATCTGTGAGGGAGAACTTCAGGCGAAGGAGCGATTTCCTTAAGACCAAGTCCTTTTGTTGTTGTTGTTGATGGTGATGGTGATGATGATGATGATGATGTTGATGTTGATGATGTTGTCCAAGGTTTATTGAAGATGTTACAGCCTGGCAGGAAGATTCAAACTTCTCCACATGGTGTTTTGAAATTCATCCTGATCGTAGGCTGAGTGACTTCCAGGTTGGATGGAGCACCAAAACCAAGGGTTTCAACATTTCCTTGGTGTCAGGATCTGCCTCAAGATCTGCTGATCCAGGGCTGAGACCTCAGGTATATAATTAGCCCTCCTTTCTCTCTCCTCCTCCTGAGACTGGATGGAGATACCTCTCCCCGGGCCTCTCTGCATCTGCTTCATCAGACACGTGACATAGCCCTGCTGCCTTGTTGTGGAGCCTCTGGCTGGGAATAATGGCGGTCTCCTCTCGCAGGGCCGTGTCGGTACGGAAGTCGTCCAGGTGTGTGTAGTACGTCTCAGCGATGACCCGAGTCGCCTTCTTCACGGTTCTGGTGAGAACGTGGCCTGTGTTGGCGGGTAGGGTAAAAGGGCCAAGGCCTTAATATTTGACCTTTGTAAGACGTGTCTGCGTTATACTGCAAACTAGTGAAGTGAAATATTTCAGATCTGTTTTAGACTTAATCTTTTCTGTCATTAAAATTTGTGCATTTTAATTAAGCCCAAGCAGAATTCCATTTGCAATGGCATATTGAATATCTTTGTAATTAACAATAGCAACCCAGGTAGATAGGTTTCCTTCATGTTAAAAAAAAAAAAACACTTTTTTTTTTTTTAAATAATTGAAGATTTACAGGAAGTTGGAAAAATAGTAGAGGGGTCTTTTGTACCCTTCACTCAGTTTACCCCTTGACAGTATCTTACATAACAATATATGTATTTCATAAATTCTTTAGTATATGTTATAATCAGATAAAATAATCTTTTTTAAAGTTCTTGAAGATGCTTTTTAACCTTTTGTTCTGAATTCATTCCCTCTCCTGAGCTATACTCCATCGAATTCTAACTCCCTATGCATATCCCCAGGGGTGATATTCAAAATATGAAAAGATATATAAAAACTGACTTTGCTTTGAGAGTGACTAATCAGAACACCAGCCTGGTTCCAACAACTAGAACAGAGTTCTGGATACTCCTGAATTAATCTTTTAGTTTCTAGATCATGGGAATGTCTGAGAGAAGGTATCGGGGGAGGTGGCTATTGATCAGTGACATAAAAATATTTCAGTATTTGGACCATCAGCTCAATATCAGTCCATGTTTCCCTGTAGTACACTTGTCACATTGCTTGGTATCCATAGGATTGCTTTTACTTGTCCCCTGTCCCCCCATCCCAATATATTGTCAGATCTTTGAAAGCAAAGACTTTGTGCTTAATTCGCAGAACTGTAGAGCCCAGCATTGTACCTAGCTCAATATCTGAAAAATGACCAATCCATAAACAAAACTTAGGTTCTGGTCCTAGGCCTGTCCTTAAGCTAGCTGTGTGACCTTAGGCAGAACACTCTGGTCTCAGAATCTTCTTCTGTAAAACAAAATTATTAAACCTTCTTGTTCCCTTTAAATCTTTACAGGGAGTTTGTAAGAATTTCAAGATATGCAAGAATAAGGAAAGACTGATGGTAAAATAAAAAATTCCATTTTGGCAATTATCTGAGTGCCTATTGTATGCAAAATACACAATTTTTAGAAGTCTGGAGGGAAAAGAAAAATGGGTAAACAGTATTCATCCTGAGGAAATCACTGTCTAGTGAAAACCATCTTCCATAACACCATAATAACAGACAAAATGATTTAAGCACTAGAATAGGCACACAAATAAGGCATTTATTTCAGAAATACAGAGAAAAGAGCAATACATTCTAATTGCCATACTGATATAGCTTCATGACATCTGAAACCAGTCTCTTTCCCAAATTCCAAGATGTGATTAATGTTGATATATAATATTGGATGAATAAACAATATTTTAAAGCCACTGTTAGGTCTAGCATGTAGTGAATTATTTAAGCGTTAGTATGCTGTCATTCTTTTCAGCTGCTATTAGCAGTCTGATAATATTATATGTGTACCAGGCCGTCAAGTAACTGGCCACACTCAGATTTTTCAACTCCAAAGCTCCTGTTCTTAACTACCATCTAAAAATAAGGCACACAACACCACTTTCAATCACAAATGGAAACAACTTTCCCTGATACTAATAACAGAAAAGTCATATTAGTAAACCGGGTGTGCTGGCACAAATCTCCCAGGACATATTTTTAGCCACTAGAAAGGATTTTATCAGATATAACACTTTGACATCATGAGTTTAGTTTGAAAATAACTTTCTCGGGGTATGTCAGAAGAATTTTTCCCTGTCCCTGGGTGCCAGCTGTAGATTTACTTCCTCTCAGCTCCAATTCAACCTTTTGGCCTGTTCTGTGAAAATGGGTCTGGGCCTTTAACATTTGTCCTTCGCCAGCTGACCCTGGAGCTTTGTCAGTAGAGGGTGCTGGAGAGATGTTACAGGAGGAAAGGGTTTTCTTTCTTGGTTCCTGCAGCAAACTTGAGTTCCTGTGTCTTCCTTCAACACTGGGCTCTGGCGGCACATGTCATTTCCCCAGTGGCCAGTTGCATGGCAGTCTTCTCTGGTGTCCTGCCCCTGAAGTGCACCAGGGCCCAGCAGCCAGGCTCCCCTGGCCCCTCCTCAGGCAGTTGTATAAGGGTGTGAACTCCAGGGAGCAGATTTATGGTAAGTTTCACAGGTGCAGCACCACAGAGACTCCTTTGCCATCCAGTAAGCCATGGCCATGCCCTCTCCAGGATGAGCTCAACCTTAGCGGCCATGGGGGCTCTTCTTCTGTACCCTAACTCAACCTTAGGGGTAATCGCGATTGGATATAATATAGGTAATAGAACTGCTATTAGAGATCTGCTATTTCTGTATTCTTTAGAGTTCTCTTCTTACTAATCATTCATCACTCCAAAGTCATGTTATAGCTGATAATTCTTTATACTGAACTTTCGTTGTTGTAATGACTGCATGACTCCAATATTTATTTTCCTCATTAGACTATAAACTCCTTGAAGACAGGGATTCCCTCCTGTTTATCTTTATTCTTCTAGCTCCTGGGACAGTGCCTAGCACATAGCAAGACATCAGAACACGTTTGTGAAATGAATCAGTTTGTTTACAAAAGACGCAAGAGATAACACAACTTCAAAACCATTATCATGACATGGAGATCTGGGCACCAGTCTCTGCCAATTCTCTGCTGTAGAATCTGCCCATTTTAGAATTGGGGGTATTCCCAGTCTACCCCCTTGGAGCTCGACTCATGCTACATCTCAGATTCACCTTTGTCTTTAAGACAATTGTTTAAGTCACTATCTTGCTCAAACCTCACTCCTTTAGCAAGTTTTTCAGGACCCTTCAAGCTTCTTTTCAGTCTCCCTTCCCAGCTCCTGTCCCATCCCGCCCCGCCCCCATCTTCTTTCTGGACCACAACTCAGCACACACACAGACAGTGCCAAAGGGACAGAAGCAGGGGGGATTTCAGTCCTTTCCCCCCAAAGCAGAGCTTGTTGGCACATTCCTAATCAGAAAGAAATGATCCTGGTAATGACCATATAATTAATGCGGAAGTACGTGTGCTGCGAAGCAATGTTTGTTTTTCTGCTCTCGTCTCCTGGCGAGGAGGAAATGTTGGCTACAGCTTATCTATGCCCAAGAGACCTTGAACCAGCCTCTTTGGCTTTTCCCACCAGTAACTAACATTATTAGCTGTAGCCTTTACCCTTCAATGTGGCCCTGAAAGAGTTCAAGCCCTGGCCTTGATGTTGCCACCTGTGTGGGCATGGGCAGGTGTCTTAACTCTTCTAACCCTCGTTTTCTCCATCTAGAAAACAGGTACGATAGTAAAAATAGTAGCTACTGAAAGAAAATTAGATGGTACATATAAATTACTCAGCACAATACCCGTATGGAACAAGCACCTAGCTGAGAGTTTGCTGTCATTTTTCACCAAGTCCCACATGATCTGGAAATAAGAAAAGAATAAAAGCTGTTTCCATCAAGATGGGATGTCTATACATGCCTCCCAGAAAAAAAAAAGGCTCTCTTAGAGGACTATGGCAAAGGTGGATTTTGAACAACTGGGTGACCTGTCCAGGGATCCTAGGGATACTCAGAATCCAAGTGGGTCAGGTGTGCCGTCCTTATTACTACTCTTCAGAGGAAGAGGGTCTCTTGTGATATTCCCACTGAAGGGAAAGCAAACAGTTCCCCCAGATGTCCCAATACTTCCTTGCATTCTAGTTGCCTTCAATGCACTAGGTGCTCATTGGAAAGACCATGGTGACTAAGAGGCCTCCGGTGGCTTAAGCAAGTCACAGCCCATCTAAAATGGAGCCAGGGTCAATCCCACCCAAGCCACATGGCTGGTGATGGGGGTGGGGAGCTGGCTATTACCAGGAGAGGAAATGTCCACTGCAAACACTTTGTCCCGCCCTTCACCTCCTACCAGAATTTCCCACCCACCATCACCAGTAAAATGGTTTCATAGATATTTCTAGCTCATCCATATTCCAGCAGGCTCTTCTCCCTTGCTGGTATTCCGGCCTCATTCTCCACTGCTTTTCTTATAATGACAGGACAATGAAACATGGAGAGTCACTGACCCTACGAGTTTAAGTTTTCAATGACTCCGGAATGACGGGGTCCTTCAGTGAATTTGAAATATAGCTGGAGTTGTTGAGTCACTATGTGCCCTGAAACTCAGCTTTGACAGTCTCACTGTAATAGCAAAGTCAACTTTAGAATCTAAATCAACTTCAGACTTTACACAAGCGAAGTCTAAAGGATGTGGCCTTAATCCTGTTTCACACTAGCCTAACACCTGAAAACAAAAAGCAGTTTGAAGTTTTACTAAGAATGTGTGTGCCATTATGTGAATTGAGCTGGTCTTCTGCTAATCTTTTCAAAGCCACAGATTTCTCCGGAACAAGGGACTTTTGTTTTTGGCTACCCTGATACACTTTTCTCATGCTCTCTCTTTGAGTTCCAGTGTTTGTTTCTTAAAAACTTTCCTGGGGCACTTGGGTGGCTCAGTTGGTTAAGTGTCCAACTTCAGCTCAGGTCATGATCGCACAGTTCTTGAGTTTGAGCCCCGCGTCGGGCTCTGTGCTGACAGCTCAGAGCCTAGAGCCTGCTTCAGATTCTGTGTCTCCCTCTCTCTCTGCTCCTCCCCCATTCATGCTCTGTCTCTCTTTTTCAAAAATAAATAAACATTAAAAAAAAAAAAAACTTTCTTCTTCAAGCGCCTGGGTGGTTTAGTCATTAAGCATCTGAATATAACTCAGGTCATGATCTCACAGTTTGTGAGTTCGAGACCCACTTCGAGTGAGCTTCTACCCCACTTCGGGTAAAAAACATGAGCCCTGGGTGAGCCCCACTTCTCTCTCTCTCTCTCTCTGTCCCTCGCTCACTTGCTCCCTCTCTCTCTCTCTTTCTCTCTCTCTCAAAAACAAAAACAAACACAAAAACTTTCCCCTCCAAAGAAGTGGAAAGGTATAACAATTAGGAATTTGCAAAGAAATAAAATTATACTTCCATATTAATTTCTAAAACTGCTTTTACAATGAAAACAAATGAACGTAAGCAATACTGATGAGCATCAGTTTTAAGAATTTTCATTTGGTCTTTTTTTTTTTTTTAATGTTTATTTATTTTTGAGAGAGAGAGAGAGAGAGAGAGAGAGAAACAGAGTGTGAGTGGAAGAGGGGCAGATAGAGAGGGAGACACAGAATCCAAAGCAGGCTCCAGGCTCCGAGCTTTCAGCACAGAGCCTGACGCAGGGCTCAAACTCACCAACCACGAGATGGTGACCTGAGCTGAAGTCGGACGCTTGACCTACTGAGTCACCCAGGGGCCCCTCATTTGGTCTCTTAAAGGTGAGTGCTCATTTCTGCTGCGTTCTCTCAATTAGCCGCACCCATGGCGGAAGCCCTGTTGTTGACATGTGATGGCTATAACTGAGACATAACTGCTCACTGGTGACAGCATGCTTCAATTGCAGGCAAAGCATCCAAAAGGAAGTAAACAGAATCTCAAATGCTGATTGAGCAAAACCTAAACAAATGATGCTATTATTTACTCCTGAAGTTTAGGTATCTTGAACCATGAATACTTTAGAAAAATACAGCATCTTATGATTTAACATTTTGTTACTTCATGGGATGACAATTTTGTAGTCCAATCCAGTCAGTGTGATTTCAGTGTTGTGACCATCAAACGGAGAGACCTTATCTAATCATACACTTTATGTATTTTATACATATTACATATTACACATTATATATCATACATATTAGATATACATACATACTCTTTTGCCATTTTTTCTCCAAGTCTATAATAGCTAAGAGTTAAAATTTTCATTTTGGCATATATTTCCTACTGAAGTTGACAAATGAAGGAATGTATAAAGTTTCTTTTATTCTGTAAAATTTAATCTTTTTAAAAACACATTTATTGGGGCGCCTGGATGGCTCAATCGGTTGAGCGTCTGACTCTGGCTCAGGTCATGATCTCGCAGTCTGTGGGTTCGAGCCCCACGTTGGGCTCTGTGCTGACAGCTGGGAGCCTGAAGCCTGCTTCAGATTCTGTGTCTCCCTCTCTCTCTCTCTGCCCCTTCCCTGTTTGTGTTCTCTCTCTCTCTCTCTCTCAAAAATAAATAAACATTAACAATTTTTTAATAAAAATAAAAACAAAAACACATTTATTGAAGTATAAATGGCACACGATAAACTGCACATATTTAGAGCATCCGAATTTTCTACGTTTTGGCATATGTGTATACTCATGAGACCATCACCATTAATCAAGATAGTGAATGTATCCATTACTCCCCAAAGTTTCCTCAGGCCCCTTTTGTAATCCCCTCTGTGCACCCCCATCCGAAGCAACCACTGATCTGCCTTCTGTCATCACAAAGTTTAATCAAATGGGATCCTACAAAATGTACGCTTTCGTATCTGGTTCCCTTCGCTCAGCATAATTATTTTGAGATTTCACCCATAAAGTAGTTTGCTGCGTTGCATTGCTGAGTAGTGAGGAATAGAGAGTTTTCTTCTCTGCTCTTGCAATTCATAAAATAGAAGTTTGTTAATTCTGCTAAGTCTTTCGTTGCCTATGTCTGAATGCATTAAATGCCTATCTGAAATGCACTAAATACGAGGCCTTCTAACTCTGTTACAACGCCCGGGATACCAGGTTTACCTGTGACTTTAATTAAGTTGTGTTGTTATTGTAAATTGCACGCATTAGGAGAAAGTTTGACATTGATTTGAATTGTAGAATCATCAAATTCCGTGACAAGGGTGAGCTTTGGAGATTATGTCACCTACCTCTTCATTTTACGGACGAGGAACTGGATGCCCAGAGTGATATGTGGTCTGTCCGAGGTCACACAGAGCAGGCTTCTTTCAGCAACGTGACGGCGGCTGGTGGAGGCTTGAGGCGGAGGGTGCGGTCCGTTCTTCCCTGTGCTGTCGGCTTCCTTTCATCATTCCCGGCTGCAGGCTGCTGACCCTCTGCCTCATCCTCTGTCTGGCCTCCAGCCAGTGGTCCCCCCTGCCCCCCCCAAACTCCACTAACCCTGGGATGGATGTGAATGGCCTTGCTCCAGGATGGCAGACTGATTGCAGTCCCTCAGTGCTAGAGAGCAGCTCAGGAACCTAAACTTCAAGACTGCCTCTGCCTGATCAAGCTGAGCTGCCAAATTTAATGGGTGTGTGTGATCTCCTTGTTGCTTCAGAGCAGCCACCAAGGTGTTTCCCTCCCAGAGCCCCAGGCAACAGGGCAAAAGACTCCGGCTGAAGCCTAGAGAGAGAAAACTAGGCTTGATTTGCCTCCTCTTTTTTATCCTTCCTCCTACGATACTTCTGGGGCCAAGAAAGGGCAGGCTTTCCTCCTATATGGAACTCTACAAGCCTGGGCCGTGATGAATAAAGATGGAAATAAAGGAAGCCATGCAATGCTCCCTTAATAGTCTGACTTGCAAAGCTGGAGTGGTGCAGAAAAATCCTATATTCAAGTGCCAGAGCCAGACACCCGCTTTGCATTCCTCTGTAAGTTTTTTTTTTTTAATGTTTATTTATTTTGAGAGAGACAGAGAGAGAGAGAGAGCAAGCACGTGAGCAGTGGAGGGGCAGAGAGAGAGAATCCCAAGTAGGCTCCCCTCTTAGCACGGAACCTGTCACGGGGCTTGATCTCGTGATCGGAGCCAAAATCAAGAGTCAAATGCTTAACCAACTGAGCCACCCAGGCACCTCTCCTATGTAACAGGTTTGGTTTTTTTTTTTTAATTATTTTTTAATGTTTATTTTTGGGAGAGAGAGAGAGAGAGGAGCAGAGAGAGAGGGAGACAGGATCCGAAGTGGGCTCTGTGCTGACATCAGACAGCCCAAAGCAGGGCTCGGACTCACAAACCACAAGATCACGACCTGAGCCCAAGTCAGACGGTACTGACTGAGCCACTCAGAAGCTTCTGTAACAATTTTAATCTCCCTAGCCAGAAGGATGCTTCAGGGAGACTAGGGGGGAAGATCACGTGTTCTGACAAGCTAAATATAAAAGCACATTGATGATTTTCAAACTGCCAGTATTAGCTCCATTCCACTTGCTACCAAAGTGTCCTAATTAATACCCACCTACTCAGACTTACAATAAAATTACAGCTGCCCACGAACCAGAGACCCTCTCCTTTCCACAATACATCCTCTCTCTGCTACAATGCTGATAACGAACATAGCAAACATTCATGAAAATTTACTGAATGGTACACAATCTCATTTATTTTTTTTTATTTTTATTTTTTTTTTAAATTTTTTTTTTCAACGTTTATTTATTTTTGGGACAGAGAGAGACAGAGCATGAACGGGGGAGGGGCAGAGAGAGAGGGAGCCACAGCATCGGAAACAGGCTCCAGGCACTGAGCCATCAGCCAGAGCCCGACGCGGGGGCTCGAACTCACGGACCGCGAGATCGTGACCTGGCTGAAGTCGGACGCTCAACCGACTGCGCCACCCAGGCGCCCCTTTTTATTTTTTTTAATATATGAAATTTATTGTCAAATTGGGTTTCCATACAACACCCAGTGCTCATCCCAAAAAGGTGCCCTCCTCAATACCCACAGACTATCTCATTTAATTTTATAACAACCTTATGCTGCAAGTACTGTCATTCACTTATTTTACTGACGGGGAAACTGAGGTTTGGAAAGGTCACCTGCTCACCGTCGCATATTTAGCAAGTGATAGACCCAGGAGCCTGAAGCTTGGTTTTCAGTTACTAACTGCTTTCTAGTTTTTACTTGCTGGTCTCCACTGCTTCCCACCTGATCACCATGTCACAATGGTTACATTCCTAGACTGAACTAACCAACTTAACCCAACTAGAGGAGGGGCAGTTTTTCCAAGACCTTTACTACCAATTAAAATGATTTGAAATGTACAGTATAATCTGAGTGGATCTGTTTAAGGCAAAACTACAGGTGGCTAATTTAACAGATTTTATTGCTTCTAGAAATCTTGGCACTAGTTAGAGATTAATTATCTTAAGTGAAGCTACCAGCTTAAAAACAATCAACGCTGCCAATTAGTTATAGATGAATAAATCATTGTTTCGACTTTTATTTTCCCGTTGCCCTAATTTTCTCACCTACCTTTTATCCTTTTATGTTTGATGATTTTTTTAAGCTTCTGCAAAGCTTTCTTGTGAATGAGGGGGAGAGTTAGTAAATCTAATAAGTGAATTGGTGAACCACTGTATTTAAAAGGTTAAATAATAGTGAAATGTTGTTTGCCACTTGTAGTCCTGTATACATTCTTTACCACAGACCCTTGAACTTTTCAGAAGTCAATTCTGCATCCATCTTCGTGTCACCAGGATCTGTCCCGACGCATCCATTCAATAAATGTTTTTGGAACTTTAGAAAAGCGACAGTACAAAGAGCTTGTTCTCCGAGAGCTGACAATGCAACGGGTAGCGTCAAGTGGATTGGAAGGGCTCAGTAAATGTGGAATAAGTCTCACTTCATCTTAACGGAAGAGGCTTGGATGAAAAATTGAGATTATTTCTAGGTTTTTAGAAAGACCGGAGAGGCAAGATATCTTATTGATGGTGGTTCATTGGCAAGAGGCCAGAACCAAGTATTCCAATCCGAGTATTTGGACCCCAAAGTCTTTGCTCTTTCTTCTACGTTAATGGAACCCACACAAAGCAAGTGGACATAGGCTTTGCCCATTTGCCTCGTATTCTACGGGCAGCCACTGAGGGTTCAAGAGAGGACACAGGACACAGGTGAAGCACACCTTTCCAGTCAGAGCCCTGTGCCCCTGGGCGTGTGATGCTACCTGCACCAAGACAATTGTCATGTAACCGCCCATCCCAAACTTGGCAATTTTATTTATTTTTTAAATTTTTAAAATTTTTATTATTTGAGAAAGAGAGAGCAAGCAGGGGAGGGGTGGAGAGACAGAGGGAGACACAGAATCGGAAGCAGGGCTCCAGGCTCTGAGCTGCCAGCACAGAGCCCGACGCGGGGCTCAAACCCGTAAACCACAAGATCATGACCTGAGCCGAAGTCGGAGGCTTAACCGACTGAGCCACCCAGGCGCCCAAAGCTGGCAATTTTAAACACTGATTTATTATTTCTCACGATTCTGTGGGTTGACTGGGCATTTCTCTGCCCGTGTGGTGTTGCCTGGGCTTATTCACACAGCCCGTTCAGCAGGCAGCCAGGCTGAGCTGAGAGGTCTGGGACCATCGTGCTTGGTGACCTTCAGCTAGGGGCCTCAATTTTCCTCTGTGGGCACTCCTTCTGTGTGGCATCTCATCTCACAGGGCCTTCCCATGTGACCCTCTCCAGTGGTATAGCCTGGACTTCTTAGGGCATGACAACGACAGTGAGGCTGCTGGTGTTTTAAAGGCCTGGGCTTAGAAGTCCCAGAATGTCACTTCTGTCACAGTGTTAGAGAACACCATCTCAGATTCAGGAGGAAAAGAAATAGACTCCATCTCTTGATGGAGGAGCAGCATGCTTGCACAGGAAAGAGAATTGTCGGTGAGGTGACCACTTTGCGGGGAACTTACCGCAGAGCCCTCCCCAGGGCCATTATTACACCTAGTCTCCTTCTGAGGAGCCCACATGCTAGGAATCTCACAAATCCCGAGCTGACGGGGCCATCCCTGCTGCCATGTGGAAAAAAGCCTGCTTGAGAACAAAGCCAGCCCGGAGGAGAGCAGAGCAAGAGGCGGAAAATAAAAAAAAAGAATGATGAAACCCAGTTTTCCACTCAGGTGGAACAGACAGGCCGTAGAGCTGGTGGTTAAGAGCTCAAGATTCGAAGTCATACCACCCTGAGTTCTAATCCCAGCTCTGCCACTTATTAGCCGTGTAACTTTGAGGAAGTCAGTGTCTCCAAGCCTTGGATCCATCAGCTGTAAAATGTAGATAATAATAGTACCTGCCTTCATAGGAGTGTTGTGGGAATTAACTGTGATAACATTTGTGATGAGCTTAGTAAAGTGCTGGGCTCAGTTTAAGCCCTCAGCACATGACTGCTATAGAAAACTGAAATGCACTTAGAACCTCTCCCTCAACAGACTCTCCTGGCTTTGTCCTTGAAGGTCCCAAGTGAGGTCCCCATCCAAGTGAGACTGCACTGGAAACCCTGTAACATACAGCAAAAGATCTTCGATGGCAGAAGCCTTCTAATTAAAACATTCTTATTTCCTCTTATTTTTGAAAAATGTTTATTTTTGAGAGAAAGAGTGAGCGGGGGGCGGGGGGGGGGTGCAGGGGGGCAGGCAGAGAGACAAGGAGACAGAGAATCCCAAGCAGGCTCCGTGCTGTCAGCACAGAGCCTGAAGTGGGACTCGAACTCACAAACTGTGAGATCGTGACCTGAGCCCAAATCAAGAGTTGGATGCCTAACCAACTAAGCCAGCCACACGCCCCTCTTATTTCATATTTAAACTGTTGAAGCCAAAAACAATGAATGCCAGCCTTTAATTTGGGGCAAGAACCATTGGTAAGTTTTATGCCCTTCGTAAGCGAGTCCTAAGCCAGACAACTTTGATAGGTGAAGAACCACACGGCTATGACCACACCAAGAAAGTGGCACCATTAGAACCTGTCACATTTTGTTTATTCCCATAAAGTTGAATTCAAATCATACACAGTTGTCTCTCAGAGGTCAGGCGGATCTGGGTTTCAGTTCACCTTGAAAAGCTAAAGATCACTTGTCTGACATGGAATACTTTTGTCTGTTATGCAGGAAGTGCTCACCTCATGTATATATCTTGGTCCATTCATGAAGTGATTGCTCATGTCCTCTGTTCTTTGCTGGAGGCGTAGGCTAATTTTGTGTCTGGTGGACTGGTCTGTGAATTTCGGTGGTTATGCATGCATTCTTTTCTCTCTCTGTATTGTACTAAAACACACATAAATAGGGGGCCTGTGGGGCTCAGTCAGTTAAGCGTCTGACTTCGGCTCAGGTCGTGATCTCATGGTTTGTGGGTTCGAGCCCCGCATCGGGCTTTGTGCTGACAGCTCAGAGCCTGGAGCCTGCTTCGGATTCTGTCTCCCCCTCTCTCTGCCCCGCCCCCCCATCCTCTGTCTCCTCTCTCTTCTCTCTCGCAAAAATAAGTAAAACATTAAAAAAACACACACAAATATAACATAAATTTACCATTTAGTGACATTAGTACATTCATAATGTTGTGCAGCCCTCACACCCAGCCCAAGAATACCCTTTCCTTTAATTCTTTTTTTTCTTGAACTAACTCCCTCGGTCATCTCTGTTTGTAGACCTGGCCGGAGCCAGAACTGAAGGAGATTGTTTGAAGCCATGTGTCCTGATTAGACTGGTTTGATGAGGCTGAGGAATCTGTTGTGACCATGAGGAGAGGGCATGGCCCCTGCTGCCTGCAAACCCCACATAGGAGCATGTGGGCATGTGTTGTGTGCAAGGGAACACCCCCCCCCACCCCAACACCACACACACACACACACACACACACACACAACAGGATCAACTATCTTTCATTAATTGGGTAGTTAGTATCACCTCTCCTGACACCACTCTGGAATAAAATAAAGGTCTACATTTGCTTTTATTTTATTTTATTTTATTCTATTTTATTTTATTTTATTTATTTTATTTTATCTTTTTAACGTTTATTGATATTTGAGATGGAGAGAGACAGAGCATGAACAGGGGAGGGTCAGAGAGAGGGAGACACAGAGTCTGAAACAGGCTCCAGGCTCTGAGCTGTCAGCACAGAGCCCGACGCTGGGGCTCGAACTCACGGACCGAGAAATCATGACCTGAGCCGAAGTCGGCCGCTTAACCGACTGAGCCACCCAGTGCCCCTACATTTGCTTTTAAATGACTGGCACTCTTTGTAGAAGCATGATTGAATTATTACTTTTGTTGTTTTTTACAGGAAAGGGCCATGCTCATTAAGTGGTTTCATGTGCCAGGTACCTTGCTGCTATTGGTTTCTTAACATTCCTGTGGAGAAGGCCCTTCATTAGCTCCATCTTACAAATGAAAAAATGAAGGTTCAGAAAGTTCAGGGGTGCCTGGGTGGCTCCATTGTTTAAGCGTCCAACTCTTGATTTCTGTTCAGGTCATGATCCCCTGGTCGTGAGATCGAGCCCAAAGTTGGGCTCTGAGCTAGGCATGGAGCCTGCTTAAGATTCTCTCTCTCTCTCTCTCTCTCTCTCTCTCTCTCTCTCTCTCTCTCCCCCTTCACCCCTCCCCTGCTTGTGCGCATTCTCTCTCTCACAAAAAAAAAAAAAAAAAAAAGAGAGAAAAGAAAAGAAGAAAAGTTCAACATGTCCAAGAGCAGACATCTAGTAAGCTGTAGAACCAGGATTCAGAGTCTCATCTCTGACCCTAGAGCCCATGCTTTTAACTAATAGTGAATACAACCATTTATGTTCCACAAGGCAAACCAAACATACCCGGGACACGCAGCCTGAGTCTCAAGAGCAGGAAGCATCATCAAAGAAAAGCTGCCCGAGCAAGCGAAACCAATCCTACAAAACTGCAAGGTAGCACATCTTACAGAAGCAAACAACTCTACCCCTCACCAGCCCCATTCTTCACACAGAGCTGACCTACCAACTCGTGTAAAAACCTGCCGTGGATCTCAGCCTTCATCTCCAGGATTCGTTTACGCCATTTCTGTCTTTGCCTGGTTAGATCCTCAGGCTCTCCTTTTCGACTTCCTAGTACGCTTTTGCTCCTTTTGGTTGCCTTTCTTAGCTCCTGACTCTAGCTGTCTACACTTCTGGCTATATGCATTTTGACAAGCCGCTTGAGCCCCAACCAGAATTTTCTCTTGGAAACGATCTTCACATTGACCTTGTAGGAAATGCAGGTGAGAGAGCCCCAGACTTGGCTCCCACCGCCCCCTCAACCTCTGCCATACTGGAGACCTCTGAGGAGGACACCATTTACATCTGCGTAAACCTTTATTTACAGTACACTTGAAAATGTCCTCCAATGTTTATAGAAGACAGAGCAGGTACTACTTTCTCTATTTATTTTTAATGTACAAACATTTCAAGCATACACAGAATGATATGAGAGATCCATGAACCAGTGCCCAGATTTGACACATTTACATGTATTTTTCCTTAAAGAAAAACAATGTTACAGATACCATTGAATACTTTCATCCCATTTCCTTCTGTCCTTCCTCAGAGAACCTACTGTATTTAAACATTGCATTTTAAAACCCATTCTATGTTTGAACCATCCCACACAGGTCCTAAAGCTATATCTAATGATCTATTTATCTATCTGAATCCACAATGGATATTGTTGTTTCATTCTTAAAACTTTCATATAATATCATACTATATGTATCCATTTGCAACTTTTGCAAAGTTACATTTTTAAGATTTCTCTCCATTGAAATGTATCTAAGTTTATTCACTTTACTTACTAGATAGCTTCTCTCTCTACTTGCGTATGTGGACACATGCATTACTCTCTAGTCTCCTGCTGTTAGAAACGTAGTAACTTTGTTTTGCACCATTTCAAAAGATACGGCAATGGCCGGTGTGCATCTGTTCTTGTTAGCCACGGGCCAGACTTTTTCTAGAGCAAATTCCTGAAAGTGGAATTGCTGGGTCATAGGGTAAAACCTACAATTTTAGATGACACTGCCAGTTGCTCTCCCAAGTGTTCCAATTTACACACCCATTATCTGAGTTTGAGAATTCCCATTTCCCTTCATCTTTGACGACTCTTGGCATTATCACATGTATCAGGTTTTCATCAATCTGACCGCTAAAAAAAAATTTCTCATTGTTTTATCACTGGCAGATTTTCTTTTTTTTTAAATTTTTAATGTTATTTATTTTTGAGAGAGACAGAGACAGAATGCGAGTGGGTTACGGGCAGAGAAAGAGGGAGACACAGAATCGGAAGCAGGCTCCAGGATTCTGAGCTGTCGGCACAGAGCCGGACGCGGGGCTCGAATTCACGAGATGTGAGATCGTGACCTGAGCTGAAGTCGGGCACTCAACCAACTGAGCCATCCAGGAGGCCCAGATTTTCTAAATTAAGGGTTCATTTTCCTTCTTATAAAGTTCACTGAGGTTTTCTATTTCTTCTTGACTCAGTTTTTGTAATTTAAACTTTTCAATGAAACTGCTCATCTACATTTCAAATACCTTGGCATAAAGTTGATATGGTATATTATTGTGTTTCAAATATTCTGTAATATATACTCTTTTCATTCCTGATATTGTTCATTTATGTCCTCTCTCTTTATTTTAATAGATCTCACTAGAGGGTTGTTTATTAGATAAATATTCCTCCCCCCCCAAAAGGTTTTGGTGGTCGGTGTTTCTTTCTTGTCTCCTTATTTTCCATTTCATTAATTTCTGTGCCAATTTTTAGTCTTCTTTTTCTCTCTTTTTGAGCATGCTCTCTGTGGTTCTTTCAGTAACTGCTTTAGTTGCATAAATTAATTTCCAATCTTTCTTTTTTTTCTAGTATATGCATTTAAGCTTATATTCACCTTCAAAATCTGCTTTAGCGGTTTGATATATTTCTTTGGGTGTGATTTTGTCTTAAATATTTAATAAAATATTTAATAAAATTTAATAAAACCATATTTTTTATGAGTGATGTCTTTATTTTATTTTTTTTTAAATATATTTTTAAGTTTATTTATTTATCTTGAGAGAGAGAGAGCACACAAGCAGGGTAAGGGCAGAAAGAGAGGGGGACAGAGGATCCGAAGTGGGCTCTAGGCTGACAGCAGAGAGCACAACATGGGGCTTGAACTCACAAACCGTGAGATCATGACCTGAACTGAAATTCAGAGTCAGATGCTTCACTGACTGAGCAACCCAGGTGCCCCAGGACCTTAAGATGTTTTAACTGTAGCCACCTATCTATTTTCTAAGTATATGTTTTTAGTATTATCGTTCTATCTTTTCTGGTAAACTATCACCTCTCCTTTATTGTTATTTCTCTCAGTTTATAGACAAGACAATGGAGGTTCCGTGACTTGTCTAGGCTAACACATTTAAAAAGTGGCAACATCCGTCCAGAACCCGCCTTCATTTGGGAATGAAACATCTGTAGACTCGAATTTGTTGGGATATCCTGGTATGGCTCATTTTTCTATGACCAGCTTTAAGACACAAAGAGTGTTATTGGGTATGTCCAAATATCTCTCAATAGTGAAATGGATGACATGGGTGTTTTGCCCTTCATTTTGGCCCCAAATTGAAATTCAGCTCTTTAAGCACCTTGTGTTTTTCAGTGTATTTACAGAATCTCGTTATTACTATACAGGACTGACAAATGCCAGGGGATGTGCTGAGAGTAGATTAATGATATAATATAGAGGAGGCCACTCCCTCCTTCCTCATGTAAGATGGTTATCATACAAAGAGAGCCATCCTTGAGATTTCTTATTTGAAATTTCCGTCTATATGTCCTGCCATCCATCCTTTGATATGTGACAGTTTTATGGCTAAGGTTGGAATTGTAATTGCACAAATTTCCAGCCTACTGCTTCGGTCCTCCAATCATGTTTCTTACTAATAAGGCTGAGATCCCAAGTGAAACGGTTTGTGGATAGCTTACAACCTATTGCTATTGTAAGAAAACTAACAAAGCCCATTGAAGGTGAAGAGTGTCACAGTGTCATCTCTGTTCATGAAAGACAGCCCAATTTTCAGTTGGGGAACAAAGAGTATATTTGAGGGCGAAAGGCTGGCGAAATAGCTTGGCTGAGTAAATGCTCCTGCAGGAACGATTATTGCCTCATCACTCAAAGGTGAAAGAACAGGAAAATAAAATGGCACAGATTGCATCCACCAGGTAACAGATGAGGGAAAGAAGAAGAATAGAGTTCCAAAGCTTGCGAGTACGCACATGATCTTCTGCAGAGCCTGGAAGAAGACGCCTGTGCTCACAATTTGGGATTGTGCGATCAGATTGAGAACTCACGCCTCATTTGAAAATAAATCACCGTAAGATTCGGTGCAGTGTAAATGGATTTAGAAAGAAGCATTTGAGAAACACAGCCCTGGCTGGCGCTGGAAAGTGGGACCGAGGATGAAGTTGGTCTTAGATGTCTACCTGTGTCAGGCCCCGTCCTAAGCACTTTACATACATTATTTTGAATGTTCTCTTTCACATAGCTAATAAGTGGAACACTCAGGGATTTGAACCCAGGTCTGCTTGGCTATCACTTCATATTTGCTTTTAAATGAGATGATGTCTGTAATTTAGCAGTTTGAAGGTTAAAAGTGTGACCACAAAGGTGTACACTCTGGATTGATTCTTTTCTCACCTCCCTGAGCCAACGGAGAGGAAATCTGCACAGAGATTTTCCTCTGTTTAAACTCCCTGCTCCCCCCCCACCCCACTAAGCAGTCATCACCACTTAAAAATAGGACTTGATACTCCTGAAACCAATACTATACTATACGTTAACTAACTTTGAGTTTAAATAAATAAATTAAAAATAAATAAATAAAAACAGGATTCGAGCCCCCTCCCACCAAGTCTCAGTCTTGAATCCCTTGTCCTAACCTGTTGCAAGGGCTGCACGCTGATCTGGACTTCAATTCTCCCTCCCCAAGCGATCCCGCGACCTCTATTCTGTTCCTATCCCCATTGCTTTTCTCTAGTTTCTTAGCTACCATTGCTCCCCTTGGCAGCCTGAGTGCTGGCTGAGGACATGCTTCCCATCTCCTCCCTTAGTGCCCCTAGTTGTTAGCTGTTAGTGCCCCTTAGGCCACTCTGGCTTGACTCCATTCCTGCGACAACCTGCCCCCTCCTCCGAAGGCAATTCAGTGCACTCTCCTACCCACCTCCCTTACATTTCCGACATTCATGAAACGCACTGAGCAGCTTCTATGCGCCAGGCACTAATCCAAGCAGTGGGCGTGCAAATATGCCCAAAAAGGTCATGGTGTTGTGACAGAGACAAGCAAGCAAGCAGGGTTTTGAATGCATGCAATAAATGTTCCCATACAGGTGTGCACGGGCCAGCCATGCCGCGGTAGCCGTGAGATGGTCTCCTCTGAGGCTGAAGTGAGGATTGAAGGAGGCTTCACGGATAAGGTGAAGACTTACCTGACTCTATAAGAATGAGTAGGAGTTCCCATCATTTCCCACCAGCTGGGTTGCTATGGTTATAGCTATAGTAGGCGACTGAATGTTAAGGAGTAAGGGTAGAAGGAGAGGTGACAAGGAAAGGGAGGGTACTTAAAGACTTTTCATACCATCCACTCAATCCTTTAAGGTGGAGGAAAAATGATATTCCTGACTGGAGTTTCATTCTTCTGCTAGTTGGGAGAAATTCCCTCTCTTCTTTCTATTCTGTGAAAACATAATGGTGATGGTGGTATTATGTGAGTAATCACCTTTCCCATAATACTACCTACCATTTTTTTTTTAAGGTACTTACTGTATGTTAGAGACTTTACTCCCTGTCTGAGGGTTTCCTCTTAGTGGATACGAAGGTCTCAGTTCCCAGATTGCACTGCTTGCGGCCCCACCTGCTGGTAGGATCCGGAAGTTCAGAAGTCCTATGGACTTGTCCCAGGGCTCCATCTGCCTTTCTTTTAGGTGTCCAGGAGCCCTGACGTATGTCCTGTGGCAAGAAGTTCAGACGGGTTTGGTCCTATTTCAATGGATTGACTGCATGAAGGGTACTGAGTGCATCGGAAGCTGGTCATGGTGGCCAAAGCATGGGAGTTCGGCTCCTGTTCTCTGCTCTTGAGCCCCAGTCACTGGAGTGCAATCTCCCGCAGGAAGAGAGAAGGGATTCTTTGAGGATGGGCGGCGAAGCCCCAGGACAACACTCCCTAAGGAGACTCAGAGCCAGATCATCCTCGATTCTCATTGTGTTCCCCCATGGAGCTGCATCCACAAGAAGCCAGGCTACTCAGGGATAGTGAGGATGGGACTCAGCTTCTCAAGAACCTCGTACGACGGTAGCAGCAGAACCGACACACTGTCCAATCCTTGCTTGCGATGCTGCAGAGGCGGGGCCTCAGCTCACCAACCCTGGTCCCCCCTGGCAGTTTTTCAAGGGAATGGGAGGCGTCTGGGTTACGTTCGGTTGAGACACCCTTGTTTTTCCCAATACACCTGTACCTCCAGGGTTATCGTTCTTAAAATATACCAGCCTTGAGGGACAGGCAGAACCCATTATAGCACAGACACTTAACAGACCCAGAATCCCCATCTGATACTCTCCTTTCGAGGTTTATTGCCAAGGCAGGTCATAAGTCCCACATCTCTTGACTCAGTTGGACCCATTGCCTTTCTGGACCCTTTTCTGAGTTGCCTGCATTCACCTTCATATACCACCTCCAGCTTGAGCTCTCAGAGGGAAGGTTTGGGGATATGGAAAGGAATCAGTCTGTTCTCTCCCAGAAGATCCCTGGGCTCACTCTGCAAACTGGTCCCTAACACTACCCAGAATCTTGCATACAAGGAGGGGGCCTTCACTCAGTTACACAGGAGGCCCACTCAGAGTTTCCTTAGGTAGGGAAGGCTCTAAAGACTTCTTTTAAGGTAACCAGTGCCAAACTGCCGGCAATTTCTTTTGCTAAATAAGGAAGAAAAGATCTGCTTTTCATCTTTACAATAACCCTATAAGGCAGGCATTATTGGGATCCTCATTTTATAGGAAAGAACGCTAAGACCCAGCCACATGAAGTAACTTGCCCAGGTTTTCGGTGGTCAGTAACACAGCAGAGATTCAGAGCCAGCTCTGTTGGACTTGAAAGCCCCCCATGCATGCTGCCCCCGCCTCCTGGCCAGGGAGGGGGTCCTCATCCTCAGTGCATAATATTCGCTGAAGAATGAAGGATACTTTGCAGTGAATGCTGAAATCAGGAATGGGTTGCATATGGACCCACTGACACATGTTACTTCTGCTTGGTTTTTCCTCTGTATCTGTTGTGGCCCAAAGTCTGTATACCAACCCTAACCTCCAGGACCTCAGAATGTGACCATATTCGAGGGTAGAGACATGAAAGAGGTGATTAAGGTAAAATGAGGCCCTATGGGTGAGTCCTAATTCAATATGGCTGATGTCCTTATACGAAAAGGAAGTTGGGACACGGACATTCACAGAAGGAAAGACCATGTGAAGACAAAGGAAGATGGAGACCATCTATAAGCCAAGGGGAGAGGCCCAGAAGAAACCAACCCTGTGCACACCTTGATCTTGGACCTTTGGCTGCCAGAACTGTGAGAAAATAAATGTCTATTATTTAAGCCACCCAGTCCGTGGTACTTTATTATGGCCGTTCTAGCAAACTGATAGAGTATGTACAGTCTTGTGACCGATAGCATTTCCCAAGACTGATAGCAAGGTAGGTTCCCATAAAGAATAAGCAATGTTTATATAATATTTCCTTAACAAAATTGCTTCCCCCAAGAGTATTTGCCTGGATGCAAGGAGGAGAGACTGGAAAGTGGGAGGCGTCATTAATATGGAGAAAGAGACATCCTACAAGTTTTCTTTTCCATCGTGGTCTTACGTGTAGTTACTATTTACAGCATTCGGGCAGTTATCTCTATTGAACTCTGAATGTGAGATGTCTCATACACTTAATCTCCACAACTATCCTCTGAGGTGATTGCTCATCTTGCTGATGGGAAAACTAAACCGTAAGGAGGATAAAGTAATTTGTGGAATCATACAGAGTAGGTGGCAGGAAAGACCCATGCTTTTAATGACTATGAATTTGACTTCTAGGATTTCACTGTCCCCCTTCTCCACGGCTTCTCGGACTTTCCCACTTACGTATCACAAACTGTGGGATATAGTGAAAGGCTGGGTCTTGCCACTCAAAGTGTGGTCCTCAGACCAGCAGCAGGCATTACCTGGGAGTCTGTGAGAACTGCAGAACCTCAGCCCTACCCCAGACATGCCAAATCAAGATCTGCGTTTTAGCAAGATCCTCAGACAGTACCAGCTAGATAATTGGTAGGGCCCAATGCAAAATGAAAATGCGAAGGCCTCAGTTTAAAAATCAGTAAGCATTTCAAGATGGTGGCAGGAGAGCATTAAACCGAATGTGGGTGGGACTACCCAGGTCTCACACCCATGGAGCCAACCCTGCCCACGGGTGATACACAGGGACCGTAAAGCGTGAGAAGCATAAACCTAGAAGATTCAGTGTTGCAGCCCTTCACTAGAGGGATGCTTTTAGTTGTATTTGATCTTTTTTTGCATTTTATCTTTAAAAAACTCCAAAATTTTGCATTATACTCCTTAATATACCCGTTGGTCTTAACATAAAATAACATTTCCCCCCAAAGAAACCTGGAAGGAAAATAGCATCAACAACTTCTGGCACTCTGGCCATCTAGGAAGCAAGCACAAGCATCCCGGTATAAAAATCCTGAGGTGAGCCTATCCTAGGTGCAGACGAAAGAGCCCTCGATTAAATATTTCCAACAGAGTCACACCATATAAATTTCACGTGCCTTTCTTGCCAGACTCTGAGCATTCATTAGTATTGCTCTGGACCAGTTATTTAAGCTCTGGGCCCGTCAGTCTTCTCGTCTATAACATGGGGAGAAGAATAGTACTACTTCAGGGGTTGTTGTGAGGATTCAACGAGATAATAAATATAAATAAGACACAGAGAACGTTTCCTGGCTTATGTTAAACGTTCAATAAATGTTGACGTGTCGTTATATCGTGGAGATTAGGTTCTTGTTTCACTTTGAAGAAAGCAGAAAACGAGCCAGACAGGGTGTCACAAGGGGAACTGGCTCAGCCTCTAGACAGAGCTCCATGGGATGGCACTTATTCTAATGAGTTCATCTTGACCTGGGACCTGGTCTTCATTCTACTGATGCAGAAACCTAACTTTGTCAGCACCCAGAGAGTGCAGCTGTAATTGGGGGGTGAACTTACAATACCAGACGCCGGCGGTGTGTGTGTGTGTGTGTGTGTGCATGAGCTCAGAGAAAAACAGGGAAAGGGGGTGGGGGAGGAGAAGAGAGAGAGGGAGAGGGATTGAGAGAGACAGCGCAAGTAGAAATTTTGAGTCTGGTGAGGATGACCTTTACATTTTTCAGCGAGAGAAACTCTTACTACAGAGGGCTTGAAGGTTGCTGGGAAGAACAACGTCAGCAGTGACAAGACAGTCTCAAGGGACTGTCTTGGTCTCAGCTGTGACACCAACTCCCTTTGTTGGGTGGCGTCTTCTGAAACAACCACAGCTAGGTCGCACTGGGTTGCACTGTGTAGTCTTTAAGCCTCAAGGGGGCGCTCTAAACTTCAGCTCCAAGAACGAGGCAAGGGCCATCTAGCCAGGTCTTGCCTTTTGGGTATAAACGAACACAGGAGATTTTGGATAGAACAAGGAAGGTAGGCGGGTGGGCTGTGCTTAGGAGAGAGTGAGTGAGGCTGGGCACGTGGAGCTCCAGAGGTGCATTTGGGGCCATTGCTAGAGAAATGTTTTCTCTCTCAGCTTCTACAATTGAATAGAATGATTAGTGTGTTGTGTATCCATATTTCCGCTTACAGAAGTTAAACATGCATGTTGTAAAATTTTTTAATATGAGGAAAGTATGGCTTTGAAAGTGAAATGCATTCGTACCCCCAACCCGGCCCCCCAAAGCGTTGAGTTTCATATGTTTGGCTATGACTGTAATCCACTAACTAGCTAGCAAATAACTATACATAATACAGAACACGTTGTAGTTATGTCTACGTAAATAGGAATGGCCGACAATTAAGTTCACAATGATAACCTGTAAAGCTGCCTGAAAAGCTTGGTTTTCATGGCCCACTGCGTTCCTTTCCCACGAGCAAGTAGCACAGAAAGGCAAATTATCAGAAATTTATGAGCTGAGCATAGAAAGAAAACAAGGGAAGTGAGTTAATCTTCTGACATGTCTTTCAGCTAAAGACACGTCCCCTCCCCATCAATGCATCGGGAGCTAGTATCTCACAGACCACAATTTGGAAAATGGTGATCTCTGCTTATGTCATTTTGAAGTCTCCTTAAGGCAGAAATTATTACTGGGTTATTATTGTTCCTTTTAGAATTCCCTGCATTGGGGTAAAATTAACCAACTTTCTTTAACCTACTATGGGTTCTTTGAAAAGATATTAATGACCTATTTAAGATGATTAAAACCATCCTATTAATTTTTTGCTCATGTTTCAAAGGAGACTGGGAAAAGTAACAGTTATTTAAGATAAATAAACAAGCAGACCAAAAACTATAATGCTAATAAAATCTAAAAGTAAAGTCTGCCCTTAGGAATGGCTTAAATATATGAAGTTATTTCTTTTAAAATAATCACTATTCCTATATCCTTCACATAGGTCTGGAAGTGCAAGTTATGATTACTTTTAGGCATATAAACCACAAACGGGTAACCAAATGGTGCCTTTGGCCCCAAGCCATTCTCGTCCATCCACTAGAGGGTACCTGAGGGTTGTTCAACAAAAGCACCAGGAAACCACAGATTAAAAATGTGAACCAGAAACCACAGACCAAAAGTGCTGTATATATATTTAATACTTCTGGCACATGACAACCAAATTCAGTGTGCTAAAAGATAGGCCACATATTTTTTCCTTATAGAATTTTGACGCTTTGTTTTGTACACCAGTATTCAGTTTTGAAAACATTTTGAATCTTGCTAACGAGAGGATAGTATTGGGTATTTTACAATATAATAAACACATCTGCTTTCTAATGAAACTTGTGGTATTGAAGATTACTAGAAAGCCTGGCAATTTTATTTATCTAAGCCCAGAATTCTTTCTCTATTTGTGTAATTAGTCTGTACTTTAAATTGGATTCCCTCTGAATGGTCCCATGAAAGATGTCAGGGTTATTTTTCCTTTATTACGTCATCTTCTACTCTCTACTCCCTCCACGCCATGTTCTAGTAAAAGCAAGTTACTGTATGGACAGTAAAACTGAAAATTAGAAGTAGTCCAAATGACCAGTGGCAGGGAAATAGGAAAGCCAACAGTGGAGTGTTATGGCCATGCATGTTTATATGAATCTATTAATTATTAGTATATATAAATTATAAACACTAATGCAATAGTATCAGGATCGCCATTTTGCAAAATATGCTGACCATTTCGCTAAGGGTCAGTCCCTGTGTTATGGGAATGATGAACAGGAAATAAATTCCAGCTCTTGAGGAGTATATAATTGTGTGTGTGTGTGTGTGTGTGTGTGTGCGTGTGTGTGAGAAGAGATCCATGATTGAATACTTAGAGGGTTGGGATGTGAGCATGAACTTTGAATCAGAAATTCAGGTTCTCCCACTCATTTGTTACATGACCCTTGAGCAAATGACTTTACCTGTCTCCGAGCCTTGATTTTCTTATCTGTTAAATGGGGATAATCATCTACCTTAATTTTATTGTGAAAATAAGTGGAAGCATGACCATAAAATATCTGACACCTAGTATGGATCATGGAGTTTAGATCATGGAATTCGGTTGTGGCTTTCTGCGTGTAGCAGGGAATCATTGTGTGATACCATGTGTGATAGACTGTCTCATGATGGCCACCCCCAGAATGAGATGGAAGCATTGTTCCAGGGCCAGACAATTGGTCTGGTCAGACAAGCTTCAGTCACATCCTGACAGTCCTATTTTCTGGATAGCCCAGTGGTTTGGGATGCCTGATACGAAGAAAAGTCACTGAGAAGGGATCTTGCCTCCTTTGGAATAGCGTGCGTTTCCTGTTTTTACTTTAACTGCTTCAAGGTCCAGTGGTCAAAGTGGGCCTCTTCGGGTGAAGACTTCTATAGTCCTGAGAGCCAGTGTAGATGGCTGCTCCCACATGAGCTAGCAGACGGAGCTCTTTCACTGAGAAATGGGCTTGGGGCCAGGCTAGGATGGCAGAAGTGTTTCTCAAGCAACATTCTGAATGATTCTGAAATCCAAGGAATCTGAAGGACCAGGAGTCAATGGAGTCAAAAGAGTCAACTGGGCTGAGGTCAGAAAACAGACAATGAAATCCAAATGGGTTACCAAGCCAAGATGGGCAGAGCTGTGCTGAAATCCAGGGTATAGAGCAGGGATTGGAAACTGGCGGGGGAGGGAGGAGGATGGGTGCAGAGAAACAGTGAGAACCTACTATTTACCAGCTACCATTCCCGATACCAGAGCTTATATTCCAATAAGCTAATTTCCCGTGCTGGTAAGTACTATGAAGACAGATGGCCTAGGATAGTGTAATAAGAGTTTCTGGGAAGGCTGTTTTAGCTAAGGTGGTGTTCTAGGAAGAAGAACACAAGGCAAATGCCCTGAGGCAGGAATGACAGAAGAAGCCATTGTAGCTGGAGTGTCACGAATGAAGTGACAGGTGGAAAGAAATGAGTTTAAAGAGGTAGTCAGGGGCAACTCTTGTAAGGATCTTGTAAGCCATGATAAGGGTTGGATTTTTAACCATGCAGTGGGTAGCTGTTGGAAGTTTTAAATAGGGCAGGGCAGTTGGCAGGATCTGATTTACATTTTAGAAAGACCCTTCCGGCTGCTGTGTGAAGGTTAATTATAGCAAGACAAGAGTCTTATACAGGAAAATCTTGGAAGAAGGAAGAAGTAGGGACTGCTGTGTCAAATCGTACAGAAATTCCCACGAGCTGGGTCAGTGGAAAATCTGTGTGGCACAGATCCATTTCCTCTCCAACCCTGAGGTTGTCCTTGTACTCAAACCAGGCCAGTAGGTGGGCCTCACCTCTTGACTTCTTTTCCAGGAGCATCTTCGTCCTGGGGGTTTATTTATTCAGATTTCTAAATATGTACAAGTCAATCTAAAATTTTGAGGGACGTAGCTTGAGGCTGAGATCGTGCTTCTGCTATACATCTCACTCTGTTTCAGTACAAATGAGGAGAAACGACTGAGAGTCTTTTAAAACGTGGAGGATGGGGTAGAGAAGGAGCTTGATTTAAGTAACATTTCAATCAGATAAATTGAGTTAGTTATTTAAAGATGTAACTTGAAAGTATATTTAAAAACAAGAATTCGAATAGCTACATACTTATTGCATGTGTACCATGGGCTAGAGGCTTTGTAAGTGAAACAAAACACAACAGCAGTTATTGTTGTAAAAGCTTTGTGTTCCTGCTGTGCAAAGGGATTCCGGTTCTGAGACTGAACCAGGTCTTTGGATGCAATATGGTTACAAAAGTACTTCTTTACTCACAACCCTGAAAGCTAAGCATTAAGGTTCCTACCTTTTGCAGATGAAGAGACCAACGTTTAGAAAGGTTGGTTACACGGTCCAACTGAGTAATAAAGCGAGAATGTGACTCTGGGGCTATCCAGCTCCCAAACTCCAAATTCATGCTGGAGCCACTCCACATGAGTTGTACAAGTAGGGTGCAGTGATTACGGGTGTGAACCATGGTGTCAGGGGGGCTTGGATTTGAATTCTGCTCCATCATTTACTAGCTGTATCTTCTTGGCTGGTTACTTAATATCTAAGAGCCTGTGTTTCCTCATCTGTAAAACAGGGGTAACAACAGCCCCTCCTTCAAAGGTTGCTCTGAAGATGATGTGAGATGTATAGCACAGACCTGGAAAATGGAAGGGGACCCAATAAATATTAGTGCATATATACATATATACACATATATATACGTATATACATATATACATATATGCACTATCCTATGAGGGGTACTTTGACATCTGTCTGAACCAGTTTCACTTCCAGCATCAGAAACATATATCCTGCCTCAGAAATGTCTCACATAATAGATTGTGTCTGCTCAACTTGCTGTGCACAGTGCTTCGAACACCAGGCATCTAGGAAGTACTCTGGATGATGATATTACCCAACTGCATGAGTGGGTTTGATAGCTTTTCCAAAGGGCTGGTATTTCAGTTGTGCAACTGTAACTGCTTCATGGCAGTAGAAAAGATTTATTTTGGGGGACCCCAATCAACCCTTAGCCCCATTCCTCAACTCCAGCTATATCACAAGATGTCAAAGCCGTGCGGTATTAATGTTTGGTCAAAGGTGCTAGTGGCATTTTGCAGATGTAATGAAGAACGCACGTTGTCCAAGATCGCTTCATGATGCCTTCTGCCCTGAGCGTTGTTTGCCCTTTAAGGCCCAGCTGGTGGGGAAATTCAGCTGCTAGCTCACCTGGAAGTCAATGCAAAGACAAAAGAACTGGTTTATTCAACTTTGCAGGAGCCTGGGACCTCAGGCTGGGCTAAAAGATGCCACCCAGTGAGGGAAAGGATCTAGTAATCATCTCTGTCCAGAGCCAAGTCTCACAGAGGAAAAGATCTCCCATAATTAAAAAAAAAAACAGAGTGATTTTCCAATGTGGATGATGGCCTGATTGAGAAGAAGGCAACAGGAGTGGGGATGGGGAACAGAGAAAAAGGAGGGGTTTTCTATCAGAGGGCTACTGTTGTCCTTGAGGTAAGCAGTTAAATCACATAAAACTGGTTTGCAGGACCAGATTTCTTACCTGAAGGTGAAGAATTGTGCACTTGCTTTAAACCGGTCTGTTCTAACCAGCTCGTTTTCACTTGCGCTAGAGAAACTGAGTCAGCCTGACATATTTTCCATAGAGCAAGAGCCATATCTTCAGGGAAGTTTCTGTGTCTGGCAGCTCAAAGTGGGCCAGTTTTCCTTTGAATCTTGGTGACACGGGGACTTGGACGGCCCTGGTTCAAATAGTGGTCCAGCGTGTACTTGCACTGGTACCTTGGGCAAATTACCTGCCCTCAATTTCCTCATCTGTAAAATGGAATTAATGAAAGAAACGACTTTGCAAATGCACCTGTGATGGACAAAAAAAAAGAGAGTATTTTAACCCCCAATTGATGATAGACACTTCTGCCTTTTAAGGAAGGTAGGCATAGTTCATACCAGTGAGGAAATAGAATTGTCCTTTGGGCCTCTTCCCAGAGAGGGAAAAGAGAGAGAGAAGAGAGACAGAGACAGAGAGAGAGAAAGAGTACTAGCATGTAGCTGGGTTGAAAGCCTGTTTAAAGGAGCATGTTAACTGCAGTTGAATTGGAGCCGAACATGGCTCTAGTGTCTGGAGAGGGCTGAATGGCCTCACCTAGTAGTTGTCAGGGCTTCTAGTGGCCAGTGAAAGAGAAAGAAGAGAGAGGTGGCCCAAGCAATGCTGCAGAAGGCAGATCTTAAAAGTCTGGAGAGCCCAGCTGCTATTCAGTTTACATGTTTATATATATCAAAGGACTCAGAATAATTCTTGGCACCAGTGAGCATTTAATAAATGGCAGCTAGTAGCCGTGTGGCACAGCGACAGCACACAGCATCATTGCCTTCAAAGAGTCCCTCTCCCGGGAGGAAAAGCATCGTTTCTCTTTTTCATGGTGTGTGTGTGTGTGTGTGTGTGTGTGTGTGTGTGTGTGTGTGTGTGTGTCTTGGGGGAGCAGGATAGACAGCAAAGAGGAAAGTAATGGGTTCAAATTCTGGTTCCACAGGGTTTGTTTCCTTCCTTAATTTTCCATTTTTAAATTGGGACAAAAAATAGCACCTCATCTCATACGATTCATGTGAAGTTTAAACAAGATAATCTAGATAATTCATATGCCAGGCACTTAGCCTTTAGAAAATGTTAGCTCTTGCTAGGATTCTATAATAATAGTCTTACAAAGATGGTATACTATCCTAGAACATGTGCTTTGTTGTTTTTCTTTTAAAATTTATAAGTGGGGTGCCTGGGTGGCTCAGTCAGTTAAGCGTCCGACTCTTGATTTCTGCTCAGGTCATGATCTCATGGTTTGTGGATTCAAGCCCCACTGTCAGCAACAGAGCCTGCTTGGGATTCTCTCTCTTCCTCTCCCTCTCTCTGCCCTTCCCTCACGTGCTCGCTGTCTCTCTCTCTCTCTCAAAAATAAATAAACTTAAAAAAATAAAATACACATGCATATTCAATACAAAAAAAAAAACTTGAAAAACATGTAAAGAACACAGAAAAACAATGGGCACTCCAGCATAAAGATCACGGGGGTTAACATTTTGGTTTATGTCTTTTCAGTTTTTTTCCTCTCAAGTGTATGGACATCTTTGTTCTGTCTTTTCAAAATGGGATACTGTTCTTTAGTCTGCTTTTTTTTTAAACCTAGCAATAGACTGTGAACTTTTCCCCGTGGATGAGTTGCTTCCTAAAATAGATGTTCCAGTGGAAGCAGCCATACCCAGGGCCAGCAGACTCATTACTATTCTTTTTCTTTTCTTTTCTTTTCTTTTTTACAGACTGGGGGGGCTGGGGGTAAGTCTTATGGCCATCCAAATCTGGGAAACACTGCACACACATTTCCTTATTGGAAAATTAACAGTGCCTATTAGCATGTTAAAGGCTCTAGGAAACCCTTCCATGAGAGAACCTGCCTGACTTGGATTAGATCAGTGTTTCCAAAACTGATTTAGCACAGTGGAGCCTCTATTCTCATAACTCCCGCTGATATCTCGGGAATCATTTGGGGAAACACTCCTGCAGGTGAAGATTCCTTAAAAGTAGAGAGCAGATCTTGTTTGTCTTGTCTCCACACAGCCTTACAGATGGATTTTTTTTTTTTAAAGAAATTATGGAAAATGGGATTGGCCTGATGAATCCACTTTCTAACCAACACGCGTGTGAACCAGGGGCCAGGGTTAGAGACTGGGGCTGTGCTCTGAAGTGTCTCTCCGTGTAAAGCTAATTGGCCCCTTTGGGGATGAACCTGTGAACTTGGCCTCGTTAGCACCAGCACGGAACAGCGGAGTTAGTTTATCTGGCGCCATGAAATGGTATTCTTCCCCAGATTCTCATGCTGTCCTCCAGGTGGCGATGTGGGTTTGTCATCCTGAGAGCCTGACGCCTGGGCCAAGCAAAGCTTAAAATTGAGGGGGGTGCAGGTGTGGATGAGGAAGGAAGCTGGGAGGGAGTGATTATCGAAAACCAGAAGATACACTGTCACGCGTGCGGCTGGCATGACGCTGAGGCACAGCCTCATACTCTGGGAATAGGACTCAGGTTTTAAAGAATACTGATGAACCAGTGAGCCAATAAATATCACTAGTGTTTACTGAGCACCAACTGGGAGGGGTAATATGCCAGATAATTTCCCTCCTTTGATTTCTTCTGATCGTCCTCCCAACACACCTATGGGGTAGGTCCTTCAGCTGGCAATAGAAGACCTGGACGTCCAACCCGGGTCCTGTATCTGAGGGCTCCGCTAGACCGAAACAACAAGATGTTGACCAAAGATGAATAAATGTGAAATGTTTGTCTATCTATCCTTCTATCCGGCTATCTATCTATCCATTTATCGATCTGCCTTTCATTTCATTTGTACAGGGTGGGCCTAATAACACTGTGTGGTTGGAAAGAATATTCTGATAAGTCCTTCTGAGAAGGTTCTGGGAGAGAGGATTTTTCTGGTTCCGTTACATTTCCTATGATCTTTATTCTCTCTTGCAGACTGCTTCTCCCAGGGCTCAGCTGGCCACCCCTTAATTCCACTGTGCCCACGGGGGCTGTGCAGAGGGCCACGAGAAATGTCCAAAGGGCACCTAGCCCTGACGTGGAGGGCAACGGAAGACCAAAGGATGTGTAGGAGTTAGCTATGCAACTGTCACAGATGGCTATTCCAGCCAGAATGACACGTGCTAAGGCTTGAGGTCAGCAAGAGCGTGGTACATTAGGGGACTGAAAATAGTTCAGTGTGGCTGGCCCATGGGGTAAGGGTGTGTGATGCCAGGCGTGGGTAAGGGGGGAGAGTGAGGAAAGGCTGAAGAGGTACATGGAGTCAAGATAGTGAAGGGCCTTGTACGTTGGGTTGAGGTGCTTGAACTTGATCCTGAGCACCACCAGGATTCCCTGAAGGGTTTTAAGGCATGTGATGAAATGGACAGGTTTGCATTTTAGAAAGAGCACCCCAGCAATGGAGAAGGGATGAGGAGGGAGGGGTGTGTGCGTGTGTCTGCACACACTCCAGCACCCATTTCTGGGGCAGGGGGACCACAGGACAAAGGTTGGGAGGGTGTTGCAATACCTCCTGCAAGAGGTGAGGGGGCACTGGCCCAAGGAAGCTGCAGCACTGTCCGTGGCGACGGCTGTCAGCAAATTTGAGAAAAATTAACAGCCTCCGACTACTGACTGGGAGCTGAGGGTGACATTTTGAGGTTCTCTGGTTATTAGTGACAGCATATACTAATATTTTCTATAAATATTAGTATAAATAGAAATATTTTTGTCAAAACCAGGTGGCAAAATGCTCCATACAGGGTGCCTGACCCATCTCTCTTCACCTCCTTCTAGCAGTGCCTCCTCAATTTCTTTCTCTCCCTTTTTTTTTATCTTTTAAAAATCTCTCCTCATATAATGTGCAACAAAGATCATGGGTGTCTGAAAAACAAATAAACCAGTGAAGAAATGGGCAGAAGACACGAAAAGACATTTTTCCAAAGAAGACATCCAGATGGCCAACCGACACATGAAAAGATGCTCAACATCGCTCATCATCAGGGAAATACAAATCAAAACCACATTGAGATATGACTTCACATCAGTCAGAGTGGCTAAAATTAACAACTCAGGAAACAACAGATGTTGGTGGGGATGGAGAGAAAGGGGAACCCTCTTGCACTGTTGGTGGAAATGCAAACTGCTGCAGCCACTCTGGAAAACAGCGTGGAGGTTCCTCAAAAAATTAAAAATAGAATTACCCTACAACCCAGCAATTGTACTACTAGGAATTTATCCCAAGGATACAGGAGAGCTGATTCAAAGGGGTACATGCACCCCAATGTTTATAGCAGTGCTATCAATAATGGCCAAATTATGGAAAGAGCCCAAATGTCCAACAACTGATGAATGGATAAAGATGTGGTATATATTCACACAATGGAATACTTCTCAGTGATGAAAAAGAGTGAAATCTTGCCATTTGCAACAACCTGGATGGAACTGGAGGGTATTATGCTAAGTGAACTAGAGAAACCTAACATATGAACATAGGGGAAGGGAAGGAAAAATGAGACACAAACAGAGAGGGAGGCAAACCATTAGAGACTCAAACTGAGTCTCAGAACAAACAGAGGGTTGATGGGGGTGGGGGTTGGGGGGGGGGGAAAAAATGGGTGATGGGCATTGAGGAGGGCGCATGTTGGGATGAGCACTGGGTGTTGTATGTAAGTGATGAATCATGGGGATCTACTCCTGAAGCCAAGACTACACTGTATGTTAGCTAACTTGACAGTAATAAATAAATAAATAAATACTGCCATGGAAAAACAAAAAACAAACAAAGAGCATGGGTGTCAGAGTCAGGCTGATGTGAGTCACAGCGCTAATGATTATTAAGGTATTTATTTGAACTTCATTGAGCCTCATTTATTCAATTATAAATGGGGATAACTGTACCTACTTCATAGGACTGGGATTATGATTTAGTGCAGGTTTTCCTTTTCGGACCCAAACACAAATCTCTCTCGGATGGGTGGTAAATGGCCCCACCCTACGACCCATCACCCAAACCAAACCCGTGCTTCCTCCTTTCCTTTACTCCCCACCCAGGTGATTCACTGTCACCTCTTGCCTTGACGTCTCTAGTAGCTTTTTAAGTGGTCACCTGGTTCCACATCACTTCTTGAAGGACCCTTCCTGTTTTCTCCATCAAGCAGCCAGGTTGATCTTTTTGGTCGATGTTGTTTGTTTGTTTGTTATAGCAACTTTATTGAGATATAAGTCACATACCATAAAATTCACCCATCTAAAGTGTACAATTCAGTGGGTTTCAGTATATTCAAAACTTTGTGCAACCATCACCGCCATCCAGGTTGAGAGCATTTTAATCATCCTGAAAAGAAACTCTGTCTCCATCAGCAGTCTCTCTCTATTCCCTGACAACCACTAATCTACTTTTTGTCTCTATGGATTTGCCTATTCCGGACCTTTGGTATAAATGGGATCCAATAATATACAATCTTTTGTTTCTGGCCTCTTAGCATATTTTCAAGGTTCATCCGTGTTGTAGCATGCATCAGTGTTTTATTCCTTCTCGTGGCAGAATACCATTATACTGAATGGATCTATCACATTTTTGCTTATCCATTCATCAGCGGATGGATATTTGAGTTGTTTCTACTCTTTGGCTATCATGCAAAGTGCTCCTGGGAACATTTGTGTACATTTTTGTGTTTACTTGTGTTTCTAATTTTCTTGGGTGTGTACCTAGGGCTGGAATCACTCAGTCACATGGTAACTCTGTTTAACATTTTTTGAGAGGCTGCCAAACTGTTTTCCAAAGCGGTTGCAGCATTTTATAATCTGACCAGCGACATTCGGGGGTGCCAATTTCTCCACATTTTTGTCAACATTTGTCACTGTCTGCTTTTTTGAATGTCGTCAGCCCTGGTGGGTGTAAAACTGGTATCTCACTGTGGTTTTGATTTGCATTTCCCTACGGACCAGTGATGTTGAGCGTCTTTTCACGTATCTATGGGCCATGCGTATATCTTCTCTGGAAAAATGTGTATTCAAATCCTTTGCCCTTCCCCTTTTAACTTTTCTTTATTGTGGTAAAATATGCATAACATACATCAAAGTTACTATTTTAACTCTTACAGTTCTGGCAGAATTAAGTACAATTCACGCTGTTGTGCAACCATCGTTGTGACCCATCCCTAGAACTTTTTCATTTTCCCGAACTGAAACTCTACCCCATTACTTTCTCCTTTCAGTCCCTGGCAACAACTATTCTCCTTTCTCTTTTGTTATTGCCGTTCTTGTTCTTGTTTTTAGTTTTGTTTTTAAAATAGCCATCCTCCTGGGTGTGAAGTGATATGTCACTGTGATTTTGATTTGCATTTCCCTCGTGCTTAGTGATGTAGAGCATCTTTTCATGTGCTTATTGGCCACCTGTATATCTTCTTCAGAGAAATGTCTTTTGCCGTTTTTTTTTTTTTTTATTGGATTTTTGGTCCTTTCAATATTGAGTTGTAAGAGTTTTTTTTTTTTTTTAACTTACACGATCTGCAAACATGATCTTCCATTCTGTGAGCTGCATTTTCACTTTCATGATGGTGTGCTCTGAAATCGATGTTTTTATATCTGAGAACTCCAATTTATCTGTTTACTTTGCTTCCTTATGCTTGGGTGTCATAGCTAAGAAACCATTGCCTAATCCAATGTCAGAAAGATTTACTCTCAGGTTTTCTTCTAAATGTTTTATAATTTTAGCTCTTACATTTAGGTCCATGACCCATTTTGAGTTTATTATTGTATATGGTGTGAGGCAGAGCCAGGGTGATGTTTCAAAAACAAACCAGACTCAGTGACTCCGCTTCTTAAAATTCTCTACTGGCTTCCGGCTGCTTTTAGAACACAATCCTAGTTCCTCGCCCCAAGGTTTTCAGCCTCATCTCAGCGCCCACGCACCCCCCCCGCAACCCCCCCCCCCCCCCCCCCCCCCCCCCCCAGGCCTAGCTTGCTGGAGCCATGGCTGCCTTCTCACAGTTCCTAATCCGGAAACTCATTCTGACTGGTGTTTTTGCAACGCTGTTCCCTACGCCGGAAACAGAATTTCTAGTGGCTACTGCCCTTCTTTCGATCTCAGTGTAAAAGTGCCTTCTTCAGTTAAGACCTTGGCTGACCACTCTACATGAGGTATGTTCTTCCCCCAACTCCTTATTCCTATTTTTGTTTCGTTCGCAGTAATTAACAAGGGCTATATTCGCTTACTTGCCATTGCCCCTCCCCATCACTGAAATCCCAGGGGGGCCACCACCACGTCAGTCTTATTCGCCTCTGTCCCCAGCACCCAGTACAGTGCCTGACACATAACAGGTGCTCCGTAAATGTTTGCTTTAAGACATAAAGAAAAAGTAGGCGTTAGAAATGTGTCTTCCATTCCCAGCTTCCCTTCCACTTTCGCCAATTCTATTACCTCCCTCTTGTATCAGCTTTTGCCTGGATTTTCTTCTATTTCCTGTTTTCATGGAAGATGACTTTATGGAACAGAGCATCCGTTTTTTGCTTTTTTTTTCTTCTCTTACTGCTCTTCCTCTTCTTACTGTTTTTAGCATATAAGAACCACTGCTGAGATACAGCTTTCTAGCTCACAACTTGTTGTTTTTCTTTTCTGAAATTGTCTCAACAGCAACTCAATATTGAGCTCTCCTGGCCTTGTGTTTTCATATGAATCAGGCTTTCCCCCTCAGTGAAGATGTGGGATATGTAAGAATAGGATTTCTTTTCTAGCTCAGAGAGTGGTTTGTTGAATCTGGGCAAGTAAATCTCAGTGAACACTAAGGAGTGGATCAGTGGCACTTTTTTTTTTTTTTCAACGTTTATTTATTTTTGGGACAGAGAGAGACAGAGCATGAACGGGGGAGGGGCAGAGAGAGAGGGAGACACAGAATCGGAAACAGGCTCCAGGCTCTGAGCCATCAGCCCAGAGCCCGACTCAGTGGCACTTTTAAAACCCAATAACACTCATGTATGCTGTGATTCAAATATCAAAAAACTCCAGGGGCGCCTGGGTGGCTCAGTCGGTTAAGCGTCCAACTTTGGCTCAGGTCATGATCTCATGGTTTGTGAGTTTGAGCCCTGCATCGGGCTCTGTGCTAACAGCCCAGAGCGTGGAGCCTGCTTCGGATTCTGTGTCTCCCTCTCTCTCTGCCCCTCCCCTGCTCATGCTCTGTCTCTGTCTCAAAAATAAAAAAACATTAAAAAAACTAAAATATAAAAAAAAACTCCAAATCATGGATGGAGCTAGAGCGTATTCTGCAAGGCAAAATAAATCAATCGGAGAAAGACCAATAGCATATGATTTCACTCCTATGTGGAATTAAAAAAAAAAAAAAAGCCAGATGAACATAGAAGAAGGGGAAAAGAGAGAGAGAGGAAAGCAAACCATAAGAGACTTAACTATAGAGAACAAACTGAGGGTTGATGGAGGGAGGTGGGTGGGGGATGGGCTCCATGGCTGATGGGCGTTAAGGAGGGCACTTGGGCAGAGCCCTGGGTGTTGATGAAAGTGGTGAATCACTAAATTCTACACCTGAAACCAACTTTGCCATGCATGTTAACTGGAATTCAAACAAAAACCTGAATTTTTTAAAAATGTCCAAATCAGTGGATTCTGAAACTGTTACAATCCTACCATATACAAAATTTAATTAACCAAGCACCTTTTGTGTAGAAATTCTATGAGAAGTAATAACATCATATATGTTGTCAAAAATCCTGCAGAATGATTTCTTATAGATGACTCCCCGTTTAAATAGAGGAACTGAGATCCTTTGTTTGGTGACATATCTCTGCACACATTTCTGCTTCATATCAATTCAGCAGGATTATAATCATAAAAAAGGAACATACCTTCGTCTTAATGTTAAGCTCTGCTCCCCCTGCTGATAGAAATTCTTTTGATGAAGGCTGTAGCCAGAAACATGGTTAAAGACCATTTCACCTGAAAGCGTCACATTCTGGATTTTTTTTTTTTTATTTGTTTGCCATCTTGTTTATCATTTACAGATATCCAAACACCTAAGAAGTGAGCCCAAGAGATGATTGAAACTTTTGATCCGGGAAATAACTCACACATTTGTTTTGCTTTGCTCTAATCTTCAGAGGTGTGTATCATGTTGCCAAGTCCCAGGTTTTTAAAAAACAGATTTTCCTTTGGGCTTCCCCCCTCCCACCTTTCATCGCAGTAATATTTTCTCCTATCTCTCATCTTCTAAAAAAAAGTAGGTGTAACAGTCTAATCAGCCTTTACCAACTTTTCTGCAAGAACAAGGCAGAAAATACGAAGATATACATCAAGAATTGTTATTATTGTTTATGTAGTAGTGATATATGACTCCACTGGGCTTTGTGTTTTACATGGCCACTTTGAAAACACAGGATGCTGTTCAGGCACAAGCGATTTGTTTCTGAGTCCTGTGCTTGGATATTTCTAATAAATATATTCTGCCTCTGATTTTATGATATCAACAAGATACCCATGCAATAAAATATTTTCAGATTCCTGGTATTGTCTATGTTGTCAAACAAAGATAGCGTCCCTAAACTTCAAGAACAATAGGTAGAGAAAACATTAGGAATAAAGTAAATAAATATGTGTAAATCATCATCATGACAATGATAGTTTTTTCCACGGGACACCGTCTGGAAGTGTGTGAATCAGCGCTTTCAGCCATGTTACTTCTGGATAGAGAAATCAGAGGTGATTTTCATTTTCTTTTCCTCTATTTGCCTTTATCTATATTACTTTTTTTCTAACGGCCATTGTAGATTATTTCTGAAATAAAAAGATCCCTTTCAAAGAACAGTATGTAAGAAGAATTGGTAAAACTAAGTATAAAAATAGAGCGAATAACATTTTTGAATGGAAAATGGCTCAGAAACATGGCTTCTGAGAAGTGAAAATCTGATTTATCGTCTATTAATTTTCGAGTTCAGATTGTGCACTTTTCCTTTAGCTTTGATGAAAACACTGGCTACCTTTTGTCTCCCCGCATCCCTGGATCAAGCAGGCCAGGAGAAGCAAACAGCAGACCCTTCTATTTCCCAGTGGGAAAATAGGCTTCTCACTTGATTCCCAACTGGCTCCCACTCTAGTCCTATTCCTACCTGACTCCTGATTCCTGCCTTTTTCTTCTATCTAAAGCCATGTGATTCCCACAGGACATCCTAAAGACTTGGCCTGAACTCAGACCTCCAGTTCTGAAGCCCACAAACCCATTTATTAGCCACGCCCTTCCCCCACCTATTTCCCCCACTCCCTTGGCTCAAGATGGTCAAGGAAGAGAAGATCGAAAGCTTTCTCTTTATTTTTTATTTGTTTGCTTTCTCTTTATTTTAATAACCCCACCATCTCATCTCTAAATGCCTCATCTTTCCATCTTATTTGGGGACAGAACTTAAGGTGAAATGGCAGAGAAGGCTGGACGAAAAGATACAATGGTGTGGTATTTAGAGCAGTGGCTGGAATGTCTCCAAGATCCATCCATTGTGTATGACGAGTCTCTGTCCTGACTAGTCAGTACTCAAGCATTATCAATTGTTAACTATTTTAGTACCATTCTCAGAGTGAAGTTATAGTGTTGTAAATGAATAGTAGTTACAAGAGACCTGAACTTGAGTATGCCTTAGGGCCAGCGATTTACCTTCTCCAAGCCTTGGTTTACACATTGGGAAAACGGGGATGCTGGTAATTGACTTGTCTGCTTCAGAGAGGTACTGTACGATCACAATATCATAGAGGATGCAGAAATTCTCTGTACGTTGTGAGAGACTGTGCATGGGCGAGGAATGATGATAAAAATGATCAGTTATAGTGTTAACAATGTTGGTGGTGAAGGTCAAGGTGACGGTGATAATAAAGAAGAAAAAGAAGAAAAACTTAGACACGCCAAGGACTATCCCTTTCTGGTTCAGTAGTCTACCAACATTGCTCCCTGGCTCACAATTCGTAGGAACTGTTAGACAGAAGCAGATAAACTGGCGACATCAACCTCCTCTGGTTTATGCCATTGTAGCTCCCAGATTGTTTCCTGGCCTGGTGCTGATATGCGCTTCCCTTTGTCTGTGGGCATTTGTTCCACAATTTCACATCCTGGCTGAGAAACTCTTCTGTCTTGTAATTCCCAACACCAGGGATAGCTCTTGATGTCCATTTAATGATCTGCTTAGGATCTGGAGCCAGCAAAATGGAAATGTGGGATTATCCCGGTGGGTTCCTGTACTCCTACACAGCATAGCGCTTGCTGGATTCTCCCCATGCCCTCTTCTGATACATGCCCCACGATCCCACTCTGCAAGGGTCTTGGGTGAGCTGTTGGTTGTGGCCAGGTGGAATTAGTAATTCTGCCTCCTCTCTCTCTCCCGTTCTTTCTTGTTCTTGCCCACCACCCTGACCCACCTTTATGAAGACTCTGGGTCTGTGCTGAGTCATATAAGGTGCTCTTGGCCAACCTTGACAAGAACCCCCCACCCCACCCCCTGCCACCCTCGGAGAAAGGCACCGAAGAGCTCTATGGAGTCTGTTCCAGCAAGGGCAGTGTGTGCTCACAGAATAAATGGCTCCTATCATTCATTCGGAGCAATGCCTGGGTGGCAGGGAGGTTTCAGTCCTGTGGCTTTGAGGGAAAAACATACTCTGGAAAGGTTTCTCCTTGCCTTTGTTAATTATGAAATAAAAATACTTCCTGCAGCGGAAACTTTGGGGGAGGGTGTGGCTGTCCCTTCACATTGTAAATTGGCCTCAGGGATCTTCTCTTCCTCTTTTCCCTTTGGGATCAGGTACTTAAAAGTTACACAGCGTAAGGCAATAGGGGGACGATATGAAGATCCAAGCTTTAAACACTACCACAACCCTTTCATATACAGAGAGAGAACAGGGCCTTGGGTGTAGGGTCATTTTGCAGTGGGAGGGGGTCATTTTGCCGTGGCCTTGCAGTCACAAAAGGCCTCAAAGTCCACTTTATACATCACCTCTAAATGAGATTTGGCATAAAGTCACAAAAATGTACTGGCAGAAGTCAACCATTAAAACATCACAATTTCCATTTGCCCCAGTTCTGGCATTTCTTAATATACAAGGAGCCTCTCTTGACCTCAGAGAGATCCTGGATACAACCACGAAGGAAGCAGACTGATTTTCAGGAGCTGCTAGTTTGGGCTTCCACTTACTGGAGGAATTATTCTGCCGATGGTTTTATTTGACTGTCTCGACAGTTCTGTGAAGTTGGTACTGTCATCGGCCCCATTTCACAATGGGGAAGCTGAGGCCTTGTTCAAGTCCACAGCCAGAAACTATTAGATCTGGGGTACAAATCCAAGCTGGTCTAACGTCCGAGCTATTATCAATGATAACGCAGCCCATGATTTCATCGCTAACCCCGCACTTTTCCATCCGCCGTGTATGCCTGGGAGCATCTGCCTGGTGCTGCCTGCTTCACCCCGGACCCCTCCCAGGCATGGTCCTGCGGGATCTGTCAGGAGGGGCTTAGGTTTAGGCCTGGGTTAAAATCCTCTCAAGTTCCCTTCTGAGAGAGGGTTAGACAGCAGCAGATGCCTTGATTGCCCCAGGTGACATCATGTTTAAGTTAGTCTCACCTCCCTGAGCTCATTTCTTTGTCCTGGTCACCTCTGCTTCCATCAAAAATAACAGGTTGCTGATAAACTAGCTCTCAGCCCTCCGCTCAGACAGTGGACTCTGAATCTCTGCTCAGAGCAGGCCTCTCAAGTTCAAAAGAGCCCTCGTGCTCTGTATTTTGACAGGTTGAGAAATCCAATCCATTTATTTTGAAAACCCATTAAGCCCAGCCAATATGGGATATTTAGAAAGGCCAGAATTTTGCTTCTGGTCAGAAGGTCAGTGCTGTCATAAAGTAACAGCTAAAGGAAGTGAAACAAAACATATTTTATTGTGGAGCTGTAATTCCCAAACATTCTTTTAAAATGTACTTTCAGTTAAAATAAGACAAAACAAAAACACAGCACATTGAATTGCCGGAAATTGCCACCACTATAAAACTCTCTTTGTCAGAGTACATATTCAATTAAAAAAAAAAAAAAACTTTAACATTTATTTATTTTTGAGAGACAGAGAGAGATAGAGTGTGAGTGGGGGAGGGGCAGAGAGAGAGAGGGAGACACAGAATCTGAAGCAGGCTCCAGGCTCTGAGCTGTCAGCACAGAGCCCGACGCGGGGCTCGAACTCACAGACCATGAGATCATGACTTGAGCTGAAGTTGGACGCTTAACTGAGCCACCCAGAGGCTCCCCGAGTACATACTCAATTTTGCACACCGAGTTCTCAGACTAGTGACAGGCATATAGTAAATGCTTATTAAGTTTTCAATGAATGAACCCCAAAATGGTTTACTTGGCTATTTAACATTTTTTTCTAGGTATTAGTTTCTCTTGGTCACAATGGCTGTTAAATCACACTCAAGAAAAGAGTATCTGATGTTAGTTCTCTGGGGTTTTGGAAAGTGAGTTTCAGAATAGATAAGTTTGACTCTTCTTGGCATCTTGAATTATATTGTTTATGATACAGATAACAAAGTCTTATGTTCAGATTCTCCAAAGATGACCCATTTGATCCTTTCAAGCTTATGAAAGAGGAATGGGAGATATTATTTCCATGTTACCCCCTTGGAAGGGTGCATAAGCACAGACCGTTACCTGGAAGCAAATAACCTTACTATTAAGTGATCCTGAACACAAACGATGATTGGAAGATGGTGTAAAACATTCTTGTGTTTTCCTGCCGAGTCACCTTATAGTCTACATACTGTTCTCCCCTGCCGCGTATCTGGGCGGCCCTCTTTCTGGATCGCCCCTCCCTTTTCCGTTACGTCACACAATCTGTTCCATCCATCTTCTCTGCCCCATTTCTCCCAGTGCCATCCTGGAGGATCACCAGAAGACTCTCAACTTTCTAAGCCATCGATCCTGCCCTGGCCGCCGTGGGGTATGGCAGGCCCTAATCCTGCATCCAGAAATTTGGTTGGTAGTTAGAGAGAGCAAACCTATAACCTGGGACCAGAGCTGACTCTTAGAGTTGACCCAATAAATAGGGTTTCTCTTCTCTGCCTAAGCTGGTGAACCAACTGAGAAGTTAAGACCGAAGAGAGGCTGGTGGAGGTAATGTACCACCTTACTGAGAAAGTGGATGTTGGAGAAGACGGTTTACAGCAGTAGGAGGCCCAGAGTTGAAGACTCAGCCATGCTAGACCCAGGCAGGCTGCCCTTCATCAGGGAGGAATGCAGTGGGTTAGTAGCTCCCAAAAGAACGGGAGAGGAAGGTGCTGGGTTATGGACACCCAGCATCTTCTTCTAAACCCATCAGGTAACTTACTTTTTCCCTCCAGGGTGGGGGGTGGGAGGGAGGGAGTGGGGGCTAGGGAATGAGTGAAGACTGGGAGAGGCCAGGTATTATTCCCAAAGACGTCTCTTCTCGTGAAGAATCATCAAGAGGGGAAGTATTTCCCCTCAACAAGGCATGTTTTATTGACCCACTCTGTTTTTAAAAAGTTGATGTAGTAGGCAATGCTTAAAAATAAGATTTGGCATAAAAAGCAGAAAGTGGAATGATTTCTCAGCACAGAGCCTGTGTTCCCGCATGGCAACAACAGCTCCGCGCTGGGTCACGTCTGCCCCTTTAGGCAGGTCCGTGTGCTGTATTCAGCTCCCTAAGCACCCCCCAGGCCTTGCTGTGTGCACATTGCTCTCTCTGATTTTGCTCATTTGTATGACCAGGTTGGTCCTTCTGGGTATTTTCGTTTGTGGTTCTGTTTTGCCTGTGTAAGTTTAGGGTGGGGCATCCCCAGGACTAACAATCCTGTCTCTTACTAAGGTTGCCGGCCGCTGTGATCATTGTCTCATTTTGATAAGTTATTAGCTCAAAGTCTCAACCTTTTTGTCTCACTAAAGACCTCTTCCATACTAGAGGCTTTGCACTGGAGAAGAGAAAGGAGGTGTATTGCAGAATGAAAACCCCCGTGTGGTCCTTTGATGTCCACACCACCGCGCTGCACTTGTGGTTTCTGCTTTACTGGGCATGCCTGGTCCAGAGGAGCAACAGAAGGCAAGGTTCTGAAATATACTTTGCCTCCTGAGGGCAGAAGCCCAGCCCGAACAGGTTCACAGCTGCTTTTCAGCACCAGCGATGGGTGAAGAGGTGCACTGATGACCCTGTTGTTAATAGCCTACCCAAAACTCTTGTCTCGCCCAGAGGTACAAAGGAGTTAATTCAGGGAACAGCAGGGCAGAGTTAAGCAAGCCAGACCTCATGCACACATTCTTCCTCCCACCCCACCTACCCGTCTGTAGGATGTACCCAACCTTTCCTTAAACACTTGGCATAAACCAGAGGGAAGGATGGTTGCTATGACCAATGGATGGATGGATGGATGGATGGATGGATGGACCAATGGACTGATGATTTCATCTCAGGGAGTTTTGCAAGCCTCTTCCATGCGTTTGCAGAAGACATTTTGAATTGTTTTTAGACTCTTACTTTTAACACCCGAGGGTCAAATATCAAGGCTGGAAAAGCAGAGATACTCTATCTCCAGTCAGAGGGAAGTATGGTAGAGATTAAAGAGCATAGGTGTTGGAGTCATTTATTTTGCTCCTTATAGACATCTCTGAGCCTCAATTTCTTCATGTATAAAATGATAATAACAGTACCTTTCTCAAAGATGGTTGCTATTAGAATTAAGTGATTTTTGGAAAACACCAATAACTCAGTGCCTGGCAGATAGGAAGCACTTGGGATATAATAACTCTAATTTGATTGAGAAAATTCTGGTTTTTTTTTTTTTAATGTTTATTGACTTTTGAGAAAGAGAGGGAGACAGAGTGCAAGTGGGGGAGGGGCAGAGAGAGAAGGAAACAGAATCTGAAGCAGGCTTCAGGCTCCGAGCTGTCGACACGGGGCTTGAACTCATAGACCATGAAATCACGTCCTGAGCCAAAGTTGGACGCTTAGCCAACTGGGCCACCCAGGTGCCCTGAGAGAATTCTGTTTTATGTTGAGTGCTTACTCCAGGCTTAGCTCTACCTATCACAGGAATTAGGTGGGTACTAACAGAATTTGGGGATGACAGGTGTCTGCAGAGTATGGTGGTGAGATAAAGTACAAGGACATACTGATGTACCTGTAAGTGAGCACTCTCCCACTCTCCTCTACATTCTGGTGGGTGGTTAGAAGGGGAGAATATGCTCCTCTGGCTGGAACTGTTGAGAAGGGGTTGAGTGTAGGTGGAAGGAAAAAGAAGTTGGGTGGAATCCCAGGTGAGGGAAGCCACTCCCTAAGGGAACAAAGCAAGTGTAATTGTGCTGTTTGCTGGCCCCAGGAAGGAAGCACATGGATAGAACTGGAGTTCTGGTCAATTTCCTTTCAACCCAGATTCAGGGAGTGTCTCTTAAGAAGCAGGAGTTGCCTTCAATTGAGTCTTGTTGCCTGCTGGTTATTTTACCTGGCCTTAGTCACTGACTCAAAACTGAGCCTCAGTTTTTCATCCATGAAACAAGATGCGTTCTGTTAGTCTCATTCGGTTTTGTGACAGTAACGAGATTGCCAACCAGGAAGGCCTTTGTAAATGGGAAACGACTGCACAAACATAAGGGCCAAGTGTTGCTGGCCTTTTCACTTGACAGCCACAGTTTAACACACTAAGCAAATCATTCCCTCGCTTAAAACTCCCCAGTGCTTCCCCTTTGCACTGAAAATCCAAGCCTCTCACCAAGGCCCAGCGGACTTTATATAGCCTAGCCCAAGGCATCCACTCTCCTTTGTTCCACCAAAGGCTAAGCCATTCCTACCTCAGTGCCTTTGCACTTTGGGTTATGTCTGCCTGGAACTCATGGGCGGCTCCCTGTTTTCATTCAGGTCTCATCTCACAGCCATCTTCTCAGAGGCCACCCTAGGTCACCCAGTCCAAGGTGCGTCCACCCCACCCTACCCCCAATCTCCAGCCACTCTCTCTCATCTGTTTGGTTGCCCTTGTGTCGTTTATCACTATCTAAATGTACCTTGATCATTTATCATTTACTTGTTTGTTGGCTGTTTGTTGGCTCCTCTAACCCTCTCTCCCTCCCCCATAAAATTCCTTCCAAAAGGATTTGGTGTGTGTTGTTTACAGCTCCCCCAGTGCCTTCAATAGTGCCTGACTTCAAGAGAGGCTCAAGAGAAATTTATTGGCAAAGTTTAACCACAGTGCCCCAAACACCCACCACTTTTCAGCAAAAGCCAAACAAGTTCCATTCGTGGGAGAAATATTTATAATTCACCACAGACTTCTAAACGAGGAGGATTCTGAAACGTAGTGCATTCGGTTAACGCCTGCCACCTCCATGATTTAAAAATCACAAATGCTGAGCATATTACCAAGAAGGCAGACAACAAGTTTGGTCTTCCACTGCACTACAAGTCCAGGTGAAATACATCAAGCTCACAGTTGTGCGGTCTGACCAGGATGGAGCAAGGGACATTCCCGAGGAAACTGGTGGGTGGCAAGTGGGAGTCCTAAGGCAGCAAAGCCAAGGGGGGCCAGGGAGGCCTTTGCTGGAATCGGCAGGCAGTGGCTGCTTGTGGGGCAATTGGTGCCTGTCTGTCCCTGCCCACAGAGCTGTCTGTCCAAGGGAGGTGTTGGCAGATCTGTGATGCCCCCTGGTGTTCTGCAAACTGCTGCTGCTGCTCAATGAACCAGTCAGCCATTGAGTGCCTCCTACACAAGGCAGCGTTTGCAAATTAAGCATCTGAAGGAAGGAACTCAAGGAGTTGTCTTGACCGAGTCTTTCACATCGGGCCCACTCAGCCCATCTCTTTAACCTTAACTCTCCCTTGTTCACTTTGTTACAGCTGCACTGACCTTCTTGCCTTTCCTCCAACCCGCCAAGCCAGTACCTACCTCAGGGCCTTTGTACTAGCTGTTCCTCTACCTGGAACACACTCCTATCAGACCTTTGCCTGGCTGGCTACCCGACTTAATTCATTTTTCTGCTCTAATGTGGCCTCTTGAAAGGACTTCTCTAGCCACCCCATCTAAACAGAGCACCTGCCCTCAAGTGCTTTACCTTCACTTATTTTTCTTTAAATAGAAGTGATGGTTTGTTGTATCTATTTGTTTATTTGCTTACTGGCTATCTCCAATCCACCAACCACTCCTTACCTCTGCTAGTCTAGTGTAAGTTTCTGGAGAGCAGCCTTGTTTGTTTTGCTTAATGCTGTATCCCCCTTAGAACCATGCTTAACTTAAAATATCAATGAGAGGGGTGCCTGGGTGGCTCAGTTAGTTGGGCGTCCAGCTCTTGGTTTTGGCTCAGGTCATGATCTCATAGTTCATGGGTTCGAGCCCGAGTCAGGCTGTGTGGTGACAGCACGGAGCCTGCTTGAGATTCTCCCTCTCCCTCTCTCTCTCCTTCTCCACTGCTCATGTACACTCATTCTCTCTCTCTCAACATAAATAAACTTAAAAAAATAGCAATGATAATAATCGATTCAGTTGAATAAACAGGACTCAGTTGAATTTACTGAATAAACAAGTAGATGGATGAATGAATGAGTGAAAGAAATAAGGTTCGGGTTCAAGATGGACTGGGTTATAGAGAGCACTGAATACCAGAGGTGAGTACAAATGAGCAGGGGGCCCAGTGTGGGGAGGGATAATGACTGTAGGAATTGAAGCAGGGAAGTCTTGAGATAAAGAGGAGCATTTTAAGAGCTTTGTAGGATCCAGGCATATCCATCCTACACTAAACATGTATACTTTTGTGATAGAAGCAGACAAGGTTTTGATAATTGTCACTTCTGAAATTATTTGGTTACAAGTACAGTTGTTAAACTAAACAAGGAGGCTATTAGACCGACTTGTTCTAATGCTTTAGCCACTCATGTAAGCAAACGAGAACCTAAGCCTGTAAATGCCTCAACATTACAAAGGCGAAATCCAAGGACAACCAATCAAAGCAGCCAACCAGCCTTTCCCAATAAGGCACCCACTTAGGCTATGGTCAGTCAAATAATTTCCTTGCTTTGCCTCCCACCTGCCCTGTGAAAGTCTTATCCCAAGCTCCTGTTGGAAGACCACTCCCAAGCACTTTGGGGGCTGCCTGCTGTGAATCAATTTCTGCTCAAACAAGCTAAAAATTTGTAATATGCCCCCGTTTCTCTTTAAAAAAATTTTTTTTCAACGTTTTTATTTTATTTTTGGGACAGAGAGAGACAGAGCATGAACGGGGGAGGGGCAGAGAGAGAGGGAGACACAGAATCGGAAACAGGCTCCAGGCTCTGAGCCATCAGCCCAGAGCCCGACGCGGGGCTCGAACTCCCGGACCGCGAGATCGTGACCTGGCTGAAGTCGGACGCTTAACCGACTGCGCCACCCAGGCGCCCCGCCCCCGTTTCTTTTTTAACACCTTTCTTTTACAATTGGCTGTGATAATAATCACTATGCAAATTCAGAAATGTGTGCTAAGTTATAAAAAACTAACGTAAGAGTTATTTTCAATTGAGATGAAATTGTTACAGATACCAACATTTAACAAATTGACTTGATGAGCACTTATTAAGTGCAATTCTTTTTTTTCATATTTTGTTATACATTCTAACCTGGGACACTCCTCCCCCTCTTAAAAAGCTTACAGGCCCTGGGCCTCATGCCTAAAGCCACTGATGACTAAAAGGGCCTGGGCAGGGAGAAGAGCTGAGTTTTGGGGAAGATCTTGACTATATGCTGTCAGGAGAGTCGGCAGCCTTGGAAACCTCTCAGGCCCTATCACTCCTCCTCCCCCAGATGGAAGAAGTTGAGGATCTGGCAGCCGGGTATCAGCAGCAGGCGTGAGGAGAGGAGGGGGATCCAGAAAGAGTTCAAAGACAGGGACTCTTCAGATCCAGGAGATAAAGGAGATCCAGGAAAGACACAAGGATGTTTGGTTTCAGGTCCCAGGGGTGTGAGGTTGGGGGGGGCGGGATTTGATGGGCTGAGTTTGGGAAATAGTAAAGGGAAGGGTTAGGGCATCATTTTCCTTATCCACAAGGGGTTGTATTAGAGTTCTCCAGAGAAATTGAATCAAAACATATATGTCTGTATGTATGTGTGTGTACGTATAAATGTATGTATGTTTGTATATGTGGCCTCCTGTATATAGATAGATAAATAGGTGATAGATACGTATAGATAAAGGAGATTTATTATAAGGAATTGGCTTGTGTGATTATGGAGGCTGACAAATCCCAAGACGTGCATTCGGCAAGCTGGAGACCCGAGAGAGCTTATGGCGTAGTTCCAGCCCAAAGGCTGGAAAAATATCAGTCTCCCAGCTTGAAGGAAATCAGGCACGAGGAGCTCTTAGCTGCCAGTGGCAAAGTCAATCTTTTTGTTCTAGTCAGGCCTTTGACTGCTTAGGTGAGGCCCACCCACGTTCAGGAGCACAATATGCTTTTACTCAGTCTACCAATTCAAATATTAATCTCATCCAAAACACCCTCACAGATAGACCCAGAATAATTTTTGACCAAATGTCTGGGCATCCTATGGCCCAGTAAAGCCGACACATAAATTAACCATCACAGTGGGGATAAGGTAGTATTACTATCAATCACACAGACTTGTGAGGATAATTACAAGTAAACTACTTAGCGCATTGACTGGCACATACTGAGAGTTCAATAACTGGTAGAAGTAGCTATTAATTTTATTAAAACACAAATTTCTAGAAGGTGGTTCCTCTTACTAAGATATGAGAGCATATTTATACCAGTGTAGTGCCTTTTTTTTTTTTTAATGTTTATTTATTTTTGAGAGACAGAGCACAGTGAGGGGAGGTGCAGACAGAGAGGAAGACACAGAATCTGAAGCAGGCTCCAGGCTCTGAGCTGTCAGCACAGAGCCCGATGCAGGCTCTGTGTCAAACTCACAAACCCTGAGATCATGACCTGAGCCGAAGATGGACGCTTAACTGACAGAGTCACCCAGGAACCCCCCAGTGACTTTCATATCGACTCGTTGGATTGTTTAGAGAGATTTTTGCCAAAGGTGAAAACGTAACATCTTCTTGGGAAGCTGGCACTGATTCAGAATGTCTTCGTGTGGGCCACAAGCCCCTGTTCTCACAAGCCTCAAAGAAAGCCCCAAACAGTCATCGCTTTGGAGCCCTCCAGTGTGAACTTTAATTCAGGGGAGTGTCAGGCCTAGGGAAAAATATGGCAAAGGTGTTGCACCCTGTGTTTGCTTACAGTCCTTTCGCCACTGATAAGAGGTGGGGTTTATCCCAGGACAGCAGGACTCAAGAACACGTTTTTACCCACTGTACTTCCTCCCTGTGACATCAACTGAGTTTTGTCCGTTCTTACCCGTCAAACACGAAGAATAATACCCATCTTTCCCACTACTCAAGGGTATTCAGAGACACAAAGTTATGCATGTGAAAGCATTACATAATCTCTAGTGAACTACCCAGATATAAAACTCCATTCAGTCTATCACTTTAATGGAGAACAACATGGTTAGTTCGTATATGCATCCCTGCATCCACAAACATTTATTAAGCACCTACTATATGTTGAGGACTATGCTAGGCCCCTGGGAAGTATGGAGGGTGGAGAGTAAACCAGATATACAGTCTCTCCTTCGGGACTTTCTCAGGCCTTCTCTGATTCCTGCAGACCTAGATTAGATCCTTCATGAATAGCTTCTTCAGAACATTGCTTTTCATTATAATACTTCCAGTGGTTTGTTGTTCTGTGCACATGTTAATGATCATTTAATTAATCTCTCTCTCTGCCACTTGGATCTTAAGCTCTGTCAGGGAGGAATCTGTCTGGTCTTGCTCACCATTATAGTCCCATGTGCATCCCAGTGCCTTGACACATGATTGGAACTCAGAAACAAGTTGTTGAATGGATGGATGGATGGATGGATGAACAAATGAATAAATGCTTTCTAAGTGCCTAGGATGCATGTGAAAGAATAGAAAATATATGTATTGGTCTCTGACTCTGGTTCCTGATACCAAGCTCCTAAAACTGTTGTAGTTTCCTAAATGATAAGAGTATCAGAAGCTTCTTTTGTTCTAATATTTGTGTTTTTAGAATATTAAAAAAATTTTTTTTAAGTTTATTTTGAGAGAGAGATTGTACAAGCAGGGGAGGGGAAGAGAGAGAGGGAGATAGAGAGAATCCCAAGCAGGGCCTATGCCACCAGCATGGAGCCTGACGCAGGGCTCAAATTCATGAACCATGAGCTCATAACCTAAGCCGAAACCAAGAGTCAGACGCTTAACCCACTGAGCCACCCAGGCACTCCCTAATATTTGCTTTTTGATCCTAGTTCTTGACACAGAGCCCCAAAGTCCCTAGGAATTTCTGGGGTGATAGGAATGTCTTTTGTTCTAAAAGGTGACTTTTTTTTTTTAATTTATTTTGAGAGAGAGAGAGCATGAAAGGGGTAAGGGTAGAGAGAGAGGGAGAGAGAGAATCCTGAGCAGGATCCACGCTGTCAGTGCAGAGTGCAATGTGGGGCCTGAATTCACAAACTGTGAGATCATGACCTGAGCCGAAATAGTCAGATGCTTGACCGACTGAGCCACCCAGGTGCCCTGCAATAAGGTGACTCTTGACGTGCTCCTGAACGGGGACTGGTCACCAGAAAGACCAAGCCATGATTAGAAGCTTAGAGCTTTCAGCCCCATCTCTCATTCTCCAGGGAGGGAGAGAGGCTGGAGATTGAGTTAATGATTGATCATGCCAGTATACTGAGGCCTCCATAAAAACCCCAAAAATACAGGGTTCAAAGAGCTTTTAGGATGGTGAACACATCTATGTGCAGGAAGGGTGGCACCCCAACTCCACAATGACAAAAGCTCTGTGCTTGGGACCCTTCTGGACCTTGTCCTTCACTGGGCTATTCATCTGTATCCTTTATCATATTATTTATTAGATAATAAATGAATAAACATAAATATATATTTCCCTGAGCTCTGTGAGCTGGTCTTGCAAAGTATCAAGCCCAAAGCGGGGGTCTGGGAACCCCATTTTATAAGTACCAGGGGCATAGGTACCAGGGGCAACCCGGGCAACTTGATGTCTGAAATGGGGACGGTCCTGTGGGACTGAGCCCTTAACCTGTGGCTTCGGATGCTAACTCCAGGGAGATAGCGTCAGAAGTGAATTGGATTATAGGATACCTGGCTGGTGTGAACGAATTGGTTGGTGTGGGAATAAACCCACATACCAGGTGTCAGAAGTGTTGTGAGTGTGGTATTAGCGTAAGAGTGAAGGACAGTGCCAAACGCTGGACAAAGTAACTTGAGGCTTAAATACGTGTGATAGTAATGATTGTTCAGTGTGTCACTGGGCCAAGAGATTTGGATTAAAGTCCTCATTAGGTAGCAATTAAAAGTGAACATTAGCCATCCCCTTTGAACTCCATGTGACAGAGTTGAGACTGAATATTATCTTCTGAAGCAGCTAACTGCCGTATGCAGAAAAAGAAGTGGGAGGTTCAAAGACCGGAGCATCCCTTGCCCGGATTCCAGATGCTCACACAACATGGCGTGAGAGATTAGTGCTGGCCTTCCTGTGACTTCTTGATGCCATTATCTAGCTGTTATCTGGCCCAACCTGCTGCCTGGTCTTGGGGAGGCTGAGCCATAGCTCTACTTCTGAGGGGTCCTGTCATCTTTCCACTAAAGCTACCTCTGGTCCTTCTGGTGAAGGAAATGCTCTGCCAGCCACAGGACATTGCGGTGCACTTGGTGAGCTAGAGCCAGCTCCCATTACTCAGTCACCTCCAGCTGTTCTGGTGCCATAGACACGGGGATTCACCTCCATAACAAAAGATGTGAAACCTGCTGCGTGGTTCCAGCTAACTGAACTTGAGTCTTCTGGTTTCTTTGAACTCCCCTTCCACTAGAGAGAAAGTGATAAGTGGGAGACAGGTTCCAGCGAGAGTCGCCAGCCTCATGAAAGACTCTCATGAAAGACTCAAGCTTTCCAGGAGCGTCTGGTGGCTCAGTCGGTTGAGCGACCGACTCTGGCTCGGATTGTGATCTCACGGTTTGTGAGTTCGAGCCCCGAGCTGGGCTCTGTGCTGACAGCTCAGAGCCTGGAGCCTGCTTCTGATTCTGTGTCTCCCTCTCTCTCTGTCCCTCCCCCACTCATGCTCTGTCTCTCTCTGTCTCAGAAATAAATAAACATTAAAAAAATTAAAAAAGGGGGCGCCTGGGTGGCTCAGTCGGTTAAGCGTCCGACTTCAGCCAGGTCACGATCTCGCGGTCCGTGAGTTCGAGCCCCGCGTCGGGCTCTGGGCTGATGGCTCAGAACCTGGAGCCTGTTTCCGATTCTGTGTCTCCCTCTCTCTCTGCCCCTCCCCCATTCATGCTCTGTCTCTCTGTGTCCCAAAAATAAATAAACGTTGAAAAAAAAAAAAGTTTAATAAAAAAAAAAAATTAAAAAAGAAAAAGAAAGACTCAAACTCAAGCTTTCCAGGTGGAGATGTCTCAGAAAGGGTGTGCCAACTCTGTTCAAATATTTGAAGCGTTTCCACATAGATCGGACTTAAATTTCCTACAGTTCTGGAGAGCACAGCAAGAACCAAATGATGTACCCAGAGAGACAAACTTTGACTCAGCGAAAGGAAGAAATGTACCTCAACCAGAACTTTCTGAAAATGAAATGAGACACCTAGTCAGTCAGTGGGTCTTCTGTTTCTGGAGGTGTTTGAGACTGGCCTGGGTATGGTCATATAATCCATTCTAGCCTGTAATGAGGGATGTTTCATAGGCCTGCTGTTTGTGAGAAAGATCTGGATGCTGGGAGTAAGGGAGAGAGATGATCTAATATGACAAAACAATGAAAAGTCATTAATAGCTCAATGTGCGCGTGCTGAACACTTACATGCACCTAAGGACTGAACTAACTACTTTGTAGGTGTGGTCATTTAATCCTCGTGACAAATCTTGGGCATTGAGTCCTATAATTATCATCCTGTTAGAGATCAGGAGGCGGACACTGAGAGAAGTTAAATAATTTGCCCAAGGTTGCACAGCTAGGAAGTACAGAGCTGGGACTCAAGTCCAAACTGCCAAAGGACTACCCATTCTGCTCTAGCACCCTGCTCACCTCGGCCTCCTCGCCGCCACCCCCCCCCCCAGTAGAGCGTAAAAACTATTAGACCATGAAAAGAAATTTCTCCCAAGAAAGTTCATCAGAATGGGCCTCCACACAGAACAGCAACTAACAACACAAAATGCCCAAATCGGGGGGAAATTACTACATTTGAGTACCAGTCACCTTGGGAGAGAGTCTTCCCGCAAAGTGAGAGCCAATTTTAAAACACCCACGTCCTCTGGCCTCACTCCCTCCTCCTCAAAGCTTTTTCTGGCCTTGCCCAGGCAAAAATCCCTCTGCCTTCATTTGCATTGTTCTCTGGAGGAGGAAAGTGACTGAGCTGTGCGGTCACTCCCCTGAGAAGAGAGTCTGAATCACACCTTCAAGTCGACCAGCCGAGACTTCTCAGGAATTTGGCTTAAGAGTTCCAAACGAGTCAAACTTATTAGTCAGCTGTTACCACCGAGAAGGAAAACCCTTGATCCTTTGCAAGAAAATGAGTGTGCCCTACCCACTGACAAGAAATGAGGGTACTGGTCACCAAAAGGAAAATAGGAAACAGGGAAGACCAGAAGAGTGCTGGTTTTTCTTTTAATCGAAATGTGATTGACAGTATACTAGTTAACATTCTATTGGTTAAGATCATATTATATTAGTTAGTATAATATTAGTTAACATTTGAAACTATAATAATGTTGTATTCGTTCCAGGCATACGACATAATAACTTAATATTTGTATACGTTGTGAAATGACCACAGTACCCTCACATATAATTACAGATTTTTTTTCTCTTGTTATTATTTTCTATTTATTCATTTTTTAAATTAAGTAAGTTCTATGCCCAGCGCAGGGCTTGAACTCACTTCCCTAAGATCAAGAGTTGCATGTTCTACCAACTGAACCAGCCAGGTGTCCCACAAATTTTTCTCTTGTGATGAGAACTTTTAAGATCTACTCTTAGCAGTTTTTAAATATACAATACGGTATCATTAGCTATAGTCGCCAGGCTATACATTTTACAGCTCCAAGACATGTTTATTTTATAAACTGAAAGTTTGTACCTTTTGACCACGTTCACCCTTTTAGCTTGCCCCCCACACCCTGCCTCTGGAAATCACCAATGTGTTTTCTGTATCTATGAGTTTTGTTTGTTTGAGTTTAGATTACACATGAGATCATACAGTATTTGTCTTTCTGACTTATTTTATTTAGCATAATGCGTTCAAAGTCCACCCATGTTGTCACAAATGGCGAGATTTCCTTCTTTCTTATGGCCGAATAGTATTCCATTTTATATAGATATGTATATCTATCTAAATGATATCTATATAAATATCACACATATCACATCTCCTGTATCCACCCATGCATCGACAGGCACTTAGGTTGCCTTCATATCTTGGCTATTGTAAATAATGCTGCAATGAACACGGGGGTGCGTATATATTTTCAACTTCCTGTTTTTGTTTCCTTTGGATAAATACCCAGAGTGGAATTGTATTTTTTAATTTTTGAACTCTGATACTGTTTTCCACAGTGGCTGCACCAGTTTACATTTTGGTGTTTTAACATGCTTCCGCCCTGTAGGACCTGGAGGTCTGGGCACCAAAGTCAGGCCTGGAGCGTGGGCCACCGTTGTCTGTCAAAGCACTTTCACCCCGAGATTCAGGGAGGCCCTGGAACTATGAAGTGTTGCCTCCCAACTGTATCCCAAGAACTATGAAGAATTTGTGTGGGGCTCGGTCATTTTCTAAAGCCCTTCTCTATGCCCTGCGAAGCAGATTATTATAAAGACCCGAGGCTCTTAAAATCCTAGAGCCCTGGTATGATCTAGAGGTTACGCTGTATAAACTTTTTCTAATTCCTTCTTCTCTTGAGCCACCTCATGAAGTGCTTTCTTGTCTGTGGGTCCTTGCTCTAGCCAGCAGGGGTCCCGCTCAATCCTGAATCATCAGTCCCCCACCAGGGTCCTGGGGTGGCCTGAACAGTCATGACTTTTGTTTCGCAGGAGAATGAAAATCATTTTTTATCTCCATGAAATGCCAAATCAAATAGCATGTGCGTGGCTCTCCTCGGCCTCGTGGGGGCCCCAGGCCGCTGTGGCCCCACGCTGCCAGGGAGGAGAGAGAATGACTTTGCAGCACGAGGGCTATTCGTCATTAGAACAACACGGCCGGCGGCAGCAACTGCTCTGGCCTTATCAGAGCGGGAGGCCTAGCTGGATTCTATTAATTGCCCGATGCTGTTGGGTTTGGCAGATACAGGAAGCAGTTTACATGGCTACACAGTGCCCCGGCTCACAGTCTCTCTGAAATGGTATTATTGTAGCGGGATAATTGTGATTAGGGACAGTTCCCCAAGGAAGACCAGGCCTTTGATGATTGAGTCACTTCCTCCCCACTCGGCAGTGCGATAGTGCAGCTCGCCCCACAGACGCACACCCTTTGCTGGCCACAGCGGTCCCCCCTCCACAGCAGAGAGCCTCATCAGAGCCAGGATCACCTGAGAAACGGGAGCACCCAGAGACCACCCCTCCCCCGTTTCCTTTGTAGGTAATGAGACCGGCAGCCTCCTCATGAGTGATCCCAGTTGGAAGTAGGTCCCTGACTTTTGTGATGGCCCGTGCTTTGGAACAAGGGAGAGCAGGCTCTACGTTTACTGGCTGTGTGACCTTGGGAAGTCCCCTTCTCGAGCCTCAGTTTCCCTATTTGTAAAGCGGTGATAATAAGAGACTCTACCCCAAGTGATTGTCAGGAGGGTTACAGGAGATTACTTTAGTGTTTTTAAGCACTTAATAAATAGTAGCCGTTACACTTATTTTTGTTGCTGTTGTTGCTGTCAATAATGACACACACCGTCCCCCTCCCAAGCAACAGTCTGCCGAGGGCCAAGCTCAAGTTGCCCTCACGTGGTGGAAACACTGCCACCTCAGAGGCCAAGGCCGGGGAGGGACGAGGCTGGCTAGACGTGGAGGCCTGGAGTGGGGTAGACCTGAGTGTCAGCTTCCTCATGGGCCCAGAGCTCCCCGAGAAACAGAACCCCTCGCTCACCCTGCACTTGGCACGCGGTCTCCGATGCCACACGGTGCGGCTCTGGTCCACTCACTCTGCCAAGGGTTTTTTTTTTTTTTTATCCGCAACAGCCCCTCGTGAGCTGTCCTGAATCACTCTTATCTCAGCCTCCGCCAGGCCTCTGTCTGAAAAACACCCTTTTGTGCTCATGGGTAGGAACGGCGTTCGCCTCAACGGGGGACTCCGCCCTCTTACTGGAACCTGTGAGTGGGTCTGGCAACTGCCTTCAGATGTGAACGAGGGTGGGGGAGGTGGAGGGCAGCTGGCCTCAAGGATGGAACAAAAAAAGCTGGGGGGCCGACAGCAGAGATGGGTTTAGAGTCAGGTGTCTTACATTCACACCCGCCACTTACTCGTTGCGTGCTCTTAGGAAAGTCACTTTTCCTCTCAGAGCCTCAGTTTCTTCGTCTGGTAAAGGGGGATAAAAATACCTCTCAGAGTGCTGCGGTCAGGATGAAATTAGGTATATATGCAAAACACTTACTATAGTCCCAAACACTAGAAAATACTTAATATTTTCTATTAAAGCCAAAGGAGGTAAGTTAAATAGGACAAGGAGAGCGCTGAGCACGCCTGCAGGCCCCGGGCTCCAGCAGAGGCAGAGCTCCCACCGCCTAATGTGCTTTAGGAACTGCTGACCAAACCCGGGAGTCCGCAAACACTGGCAATATCCAGCAAGCTCTAAAGGGCAGAGACCATGTTTATTGTGTTTACGACTATATACTCAGTACTAGTGTGTTCATTTCCTGTGGCTCTGCTGTAACAAATGACCACAAACTTAATGGCTTAAAACACTACCAATTTATTATCTTCCCGTTCTGGAGCTCCGAAGCCTGAAATGGGTCTCAAGGGTCTAAAACCAACATCTTAGAGGGCTGCAATCCTTCTGGAGGCTCTGGGAGAGGACCCAGAGGCCCCCTGAATCCCTCGGCTCCTGGGCCTCTCCTCCACCTTCAAGGCCAGCAGTTTGCCTCTTCAAACTTGACCCGGGCTCTCACTTGTGACCGCATTGGGCCCAGCTGGATCATCCAGCATACTCTCCCCAATCTCAAGGTCGGTTGATTAGCAACCTTAATTTCATCTGTAAACTTAATCCCCACCCTGGCCATACCATAATATATCCACGGGTTCTGGGATTTGCCGGTTATGTCATTTAAAAAATGGGAATAATAATAGTAGCTGTTCCATAAGGTCCTTGGGAGACCTACACCAACTGAACACGAGTGTGCGTAAGGCACTTAGGGCAGGGTCTGGTACACTGCCTAGTGCTATGTGAATGTTAACTCATGTTATAGCAATAGCAAGCAAGGGGTGAGGGATATTCCAGCCGATTCTGGAAAGACTGTCAGAACAACGAATGGTCTCTGGTAGGAGCGTTCATCGAGGGGTGGAGTCTTTGGTTTTCATATTCTCCTAAGATATGAAACAAGGCAGTTTTTACTGATGTCTGTTGGGTAACAGTTCGTCTTCATGCAGATTTCTTCATGGAAACAGACCAAGGGGCACCTCATTTGACCGGATCAGCTTGGACCTGCCCTGAGTTGGTCAAATCTTAGCAGTGTTCTTCCTAGGCCCCCGGCCCCGTCTGGGGCATGGGGAGCAGGAAAGCCAGGAGCTCCAGGCCCAGGCTGGTGTTGGAGGGAGCAGATTCCCTGGGGGAAAGATTCCCCTTTCCCTTTGGCTACTGGAATCTTTTACCAAACGGATCTAGAGACATTATTCTGGTCTCTGGGAGTCCTAAGTGCCCACTCTTCCTTAAACTCAGGGCTAATGGTGGATCAGTGAGCAAACATCTCCGTTATCATGGAGGGCTAAAACTGGATTTGTTTAAAGCGTTTTCTCTTTGGAGGTACAGTAATTGCTCTCCCATCAGACAGGAATTCCTATTGCTCGAAAGGAGCCAGTGTTATCAAGAGAAAACACATCAGCGCCTGTCCTCTCGGGAAGGGAATTGTGAGTAATCAACACGGTTCCTCTCCAGCTGGCCGCGGGGCCTTTGTTCAGATGGAGGACAGGTCAGGGAAAGTTTGAGCGGGCAGTGCTTTTAAGGGGCGTGTGCAATTCCAATCCTTTCTCTTCATATTTTCCTCTCCAGGGCATAGGCTTTTTCCCCAGGGAAGGGGGGCTAACCTGGGTAAATCGTTCTCAAGCCATCAGACAAATCTGATTACATGGCTCTCCTACTTGAAACCCATCAAGGGCACCGCCATCGCCCTCAGGATCAAGTCCAATTCCTTAATACAGTTTACAAGGCCCTTCATCACCTGGCCTTGCCAGCCCACCTCTTCCTCCTGCTTTGTCCGTCATCACCCCCAACCAGCACTCTTCTTTCCGGTTCTTTCAGTGACTTGTGTGTATACTCCACAGGCCAGGAGCACCATCTCTCCACATTATGGTGTGTTGGGTCTAAGACCTTGCCCGTAAACTCAGGAAACCAGATGCACAGACATGAGAGGGAAGTCCTGTAAAAGTCACGAAATGAAAGAGACAGCCCTGATTGTAACAAACTCCCCAAGCCAGCCCCACAGCCTAGCAGTTCATCTCCGTGTTGCTTTCAAACGAGTCCTTGCCCTTATCTGAATGCTTCTTGGGGAAAGGACGTATTTCTGAGGCCTTAGTGTCTCTCACAGAGGATAATATTGAGGGCCATAATAATGATACTGACATTAGGTGTTTAGTAAGTGATGCCACTAGTAAGGGTCATTTATCGAGCAAGTACTATGTGCCACACTGTGCTAAAGACTTCATGTGCCTTGCCTTATTTAATTCTTTTCTTAAGGTTTTTATTTATTTATTTTGAGAGAGAGAGAGAGAGAGAAAGAGAGATCAGGAGGGGGGCAGAGAGAGAGGGAGAGAGAGAATCCTAAGTAGGTTCTGCACTGCCAGCACGGAGTCCCATGTGGGGCTTGAACTCACAAACTGTGAGATCATGACCTGAGCTAAAATCAAGAGTCAGACGTTTACCCAACTAACTGAGCCACTCGGGCACCCCACTGCCTTATTTAACCATACCTAAGAGGTAGGTATGGTTTCCCTCCTTTTATAGATGAGAATGTTAGGGCTCACCAAGGTGGTCATTTGCCTAGGGTTAGGCAGCCAGGATGAGGTGGAACAGAAACCAAAATCTAGGTTTTTCTGAGCCTAGACCCATCCAGAACTCAAAGGCATACAGCTTCCCATGTATGGATGTGTGGACATATGCACTGAGGGCCCAAGCTTGGGGGGATCCAGGAAAGGCAGGACAGACGTAATCAGGGTAGAGCCTCCTTTGTTTGGCTTTACTTCAAACAAAGATGACAGCAGGGAAACTGGAGCCCCCACTTCCCTTCTCTGAAGACCAAAGCAAGGCCAAAAATAGGAGAGACAGGAAGCATTTGATCCCAATGTGTCATATGAACACAAACATCCTGCCAACTTTGCCATCAGGGAGTGCCTGAGAGCAGCTGCTATCCACAATGCCCAGCCAGACTCCCTCAGCATAACATGGGTCTGGGTCTGCTGGTATATCTCTAGGGTTCTTAGAACACTGCACAGCAGAACACACAGAGTGCTTTATTATGACCAAAAGAATGCACCTCACAGACCTCCAGCCACAGGAGGCCATAGCTGCTTGCTCTGAAATCCATCTCTGTGTTTCCTCCAAGGCCACATTTCTCACCGGCTGCTCCCAGAGAGCAGCACAGATGCTGGGGCAGACCTGTCCCTGGGAGACACTGGACTCCTCTGACAGCCGTCTTTGGCTCGAGGACTCCCCGATGGCCTTGCCGAACTTTCTTTAGTCTGAGGTGCTTCCCCGTAAGTGGCCTTCTCTCTCTCCTTGATCCAGAATTGAACGAGCGTCCGAGTCTAAGGGCTCTCCCAGCCCTTCCCAACCCCTCTTGGCATCTGCTTATTGGAGCACCTGGACTAACTCAGAGGTCATCTAGTAATTGCCTCATTTTTTTTTTTTTTTTTAATTTTAGAGAGAAGGGTGCCTGGGTGGCTCAGTCGGTTGAGCATCCGACTTCGGCTCAGGTCATGATCTCACGGTTCGTGGGTTTGAGTCCTGCGTGGGGCTCTGTGCTGACAGCTCAGAGCCTGGAGCCTGCTTCAGATTCTGTGTCTTCTGTCCTCTGCTCCTTCCTGGCTCACACTCTGTCTTTCTCTGCCTCTCAAAAATAAAGAAACATAATAAAAAAAATTTTTAAAAATTTTAGAGAGGGGGCACATAGGTGGCTCAGTTGATTAAGCATCCGACTCTTGGTTTCAGCTCGGGTCGTGATCTCAGAGTTTGTGGGTTCGAGCCCCGCATTGGGCTCTGTGCTGACAGGGTGGAGGCTGCTTGAGATTCTCTCTCTCTCCCTCTGTCTCTCTCTCTGCCCCTCCCGCATCTCTCTCTCAAAATAAATAAACTTTAGAGAGAAAGAGAGTGCGAGTGGGGGATCAGGGCAGAGACAGAGGGAGACAGAGAATCTCAAACAGGTTCCATGCTTAGCACAGAGCCCAACTTGGGGCTCAATCCCATGACGTTGGGATCATGCCCCATTCGTAGTTGAGAAAACTGAAGCTCAGAGAGGCAACGTTCTGAGGCCACACACCAAACCCATGCAGAGCAGGAAATGGGTCTTCTTGCTTACAGGCCATATCTATTTCCCTTACTTCATGTGTTTTTAAGAGGGGAGGGCAGAAATGGTGACACGTGGGTGAGAATTTCTTCAAAAGAAGCCCCCTCACACACTCACTCCTGGCTCCCTCCAGCTCAAAAGCCCCAGAGCGAAAGATAGTGCCTGGCTTGTTCCTCCATTTGCCCCAGACACTCTGGTCTCCAAAGCTTGGGCCCTTGACTCTACCGCCTGCCTGATATAATAAATGAGATAGCTCCATTCAAATATGGGGGGGGGGGGTGTTACTGCTTTTGTAATTGGGGCAGGTAGACTGGACAGACGTCTGCCAGCAAGAGTGTGTGCAGAGAGCAGATCAAAAGGCAACCAGGAGGGGCGGGGGTCTTCCCGGCCAGAGAAAAGGGAGCATCAGCATTTGCTCGGGGCCCTCTCCCTGCGGGAGCCTGAGCTGACCCGTCATTTAAGAGGCTTCCTTACTAATTTCTTCCGCACCTGGCCCAGAGCTGGGGCTGCCTCACGGCTTCCATCATGCTAATTGCCACCGTCTCCCCAGTGACACTGAGCTCAGTTCCTGATAAGGTGAGTCCTTAATAGTCTCCCATTTCCCTGCTGACACCGGAAAATAGGCCTGACTCGGCGGTGTATTACTGCACTGAGTGAGGTGCAGCCGTCACACCCAGCCTCACAGCCTGAACCATTAGTGGGCCTACAATCAATAGTGTTCAGGCAACCCTTGTTTCTCTGAAAGCACTCATTTGGCACGTTTGCTGTTTGTCAGGCAGTTCCTTTCTCTAGCGTCCCACGGTCCATGGCCCTGGCGTCTGAGTCTATCCTCTTTCCACAGAGTGCTGAGCAGAATTCGTGAGTTCCGGACAGCACCAGCTTGTTGTCTTTGGAACAAAGGAATGATAAGACTCTACCAGGCCGCAATTAACGACAGCTTGGGTTATAGTTCTTTGGTTGCAAGCCACAGTAACCGACTGTGTGAATGTAATCAGAGTAGGGCCTACTGGGAAGTCACCTCACACCTCGGCACTGAGGCTCAACGAGCACCAGGGAAGCTTCCGAAGATTCAGGTTTAAGGGAGAGAATGTCTGTTGAGTCTGGTTTGAGGCACTAGGTTTTGGCCAAAGAAGGATGGGGCAACTGGATGGTCTGTACCTAAAAAAGGAGAGTGAGGACACCAGAAGAGGAGAGAAAGGATGTGGGATAGGCAAAAATACTGGAAGTTCACTAGGTGAACAGACATCTGGAGGACATAGGCCCAAAGGAGGTACTAATGGCCTGGGGTATGGTAAAAAGCCCCCTTTGGCCTTCAGATCTTTCTACAAGGACTGTGAAAAGTGCCTGGGGCATTGGACACGTGGTCAATAAGTGATAGCTAGTACCATTAGTGCTTGAATTATTACTTTTGTAGCATCATTTTAAAACACTAGGCAAAGTTAAAGCACCTGGTAGAATGCTAGAAGCATGACATAATTATTATCTTGACATACATGAAGAATCCTGCTAAGTGTTGTGACCAGCTCTTTTTAAAGGATTGTAGCTAAGTTTAACAGGCAATGGGAAAAACCAGAGATTCTTGAAGACTTGGGTGTACCATAAAGGAATGACAGCTTCTGGAAAGGTCTGTAGAAGAGTACTACGGACCCTGCTCCTCAACAGATATTGTTCAACAGAACAGAATTTCTTCCATATGGGATCCTTAAACCTCTCCCATCATACAGGCTGTGTTCTGTCACTGCTTATCTACTCGCCTGGATCACCTTCCAGGTCGCCGGCTCTTTGAAGAGGGAGAGCAGGGGCTGGGATCTGTTCGTTGCTTGGGATCCAGCACAGGGGATGGCATCCAGTATGCACTCAAGAAAATATTTATGGATTGAATGAATGAATGAATGAATGAATAAATGAATGAGCGACAGGGGGCTGGTGACCTTTCAAGGTCACTGGCTGGCTAACAGCAAAGGGTTGGCCACTGTACCACATGTGATCTCCAGGAGCTGCTCTCATCAAATGTTCTTATCTGACAGTCTTGTAATGCTTATTGAATGGAAGGGAGAGAGAGAATGGAAAGGCTAGCAGGGAAATTCAGAATTCAGAGGTGAGGCCTGGAGGAGAGGAAGTAGAAGGCAGAGGGCGGGGGTGTTGACAGGAAATTCCTGTGGGGATCCAGGGGCAGGTCCACTGCCAGGAACTTGGTTTAGTTCTGACCTGGAAACTGCTGACCAGAGGTCCTCTCCTGACTCCAATGCCCATAGGCTGGAGGGAGGGAGCCAACTCTAGGCTATACTTTCTATCCAAAGAGAAAACGTTCAGTAGAATACAGGACATGTGAAAGGCAATTTTTGGCCAGAGGCCATGTGCAGGCCAAGGGAATAAATGCCACAGGAGTTCAGATGCATAGTAGACCATCGTGACCAGAAGTGGTCAAGAGATGGCTTTACAGGCAAGAAGGGAGGTTCAAGTCAGCCTCATAGAATGGGAGAGATTTAGATACATGGAGAAAAAGGAGCACAGATGGGGACAGAGTCTGAATAAAGCATAGAAGTAGAAAAGTACAGCGTGTGGTTCAGAGGAAAGACAGTCTTGGCAAACTCAGGAAAATGACTAATCAGAGAAAGAGTGAGACAGGGAAGCTGGGACCAAGCCAAGGAGAGCTCTTAATATTAAGCTAAATTATTATTTTTTTTGTCCATGTAATTCTATAAATATGATCTACAAACAAATGAATGAATGTGAAGCGAACAGGAAGAGATAGCCCTTCTACTGTTTGAATACTTATGTCCAATCCAGTGATGGCAAAAGGCTTTACACAGTCAGCCTCCCAGGTGAATGGTGCTCACCTGGACGCCTCAGGGCTCAGAAGATTCAGAACTCTGGCAGAGGAGGTGGCCAGGCTAAGACTAACCACGCTACAGCATCCAGAGCAATGCCTACAGCCAAGTGAAGGTCTCCAAAGATGTCTCTCTCGTCAGCCAATAGAGGCATTCAGCCAAGTGGGTTAACCTGGTAAGTTAAGTAAAATAGGCTGTTTCCCCTGGGTGAAATTTTAGGGATGTCGAGAGGGCTCTCTGCCTCCAAATCCCTTAACTCTGCCCACCCCATCCCTTAATTCAATGCCTGAAATTCCAGAATCAAAGTGTCATCTCTTAGCTACAAGCTGTGATGGCTTCTAAAGCTGTTGTCAGTCCATTACACCTTATTGTAAGTGAAGGATCTGAAAGTAGGTTTTGACAAGGAGACTGGAGAGGGAAAGGAAGATGTAACCTGTGTACTTGAGGTGGAAGATCATCAGAGACACAGACAGAAAGTGCTGGAGAGAGAGAGAGAGAGAGCAGAGAGGAGGAGCTGGCATCGTGACAAACTTTGCCAAGGGCGATTTTGCCAAGTTCTAGCAACTAATCCTAACACCGGCCAGACTGTCCAGTTATTAACAAAAACGTTTCATACGCTCGGTCTGATTACGGCAACAGCCAGATGATTTAAATGACTGCATTAGGCAGCTAACTGGGTAGTCGCTGGCCTCTCTACCACATAGGGGAGCTTGGCTAATCTTAACATTAGCAGGTTGCAGAACTCATCAACAGCTGCCTGCTCCAGAGGGTGAGTGACGCCGTTCTCAAGATCCAAGGAGGCCCAGGGAGTTCAGGAGGATGGAAGTGTTCATTCTTATTATAAAATCCCCTGAGAATAGCAGGCTGTTTAAAGGATCAGTGTGTGGGCCATTTTTCTTCTGAGGAGCTTTGCCTTACAGTCTCATGCTGCATATTTCCCGGTCATAATAGTTTGGAGAAAAATATTGCTAAATGGCTGCATAAACAATTTTAATTGGCCTGGGCTCCCAAAATGTGCTATTTTTGTTCTGCTGCCAAGCTTGCTTTTTTACTAGCTAATTATGCCCCAGCATTTAACTTTCGGCAAAAAAAAAAAAAAAAAAAAAAAAAAAAAAAAAAAAAAACCAACAGGAAATAGGGCATTCATTACTCGAGTGACAACTTTTCAACAAGCCTACATTTCAACATCCATTGTGTAATTTCCTCTCTCCAGCTTACAGTTAGTAGTTCCATCAGCCTTTGGAAACAAACAGCTCCCGTCAGTGGGGCTTTGTTCTGTTTAAATGCTTGCCTATCTCCAAGGCAGGCAGAGGGAGGGGCTCCCATGAGCCACCCGTGCCCTGTCCCTGCAGGGTGGGTCTCCCAGCTTGTTTAGGCTCCTCAAAGAAATTCCTTGCCTGGGGTTGCTGTTAGGCTGAGCTTGCGGCCAGATTGGGCTCTCTCATCAGGAACTGGCCTGGGCCTGTTGTTTATGCATTACCCCCAAGGCTCCTGGGGGATTCAGGCCACTCTCAGAGGGACACTCTCTCGTCCCCTGAGGAATCATAAGGACAGACAATCTCAGTTTGTTAGACGATAACTCCTAGAAAGTTCTCTAAAGCCACGTCCTATTGTACGAGCCATTTTAAATTTATTTTATTTAAAAATGTTTATCGCAAAGTGTATCACATGCATAACAAGTACATAATTGATTAGCATACTGCTTAATGAGTTATCATAAAGCATAGAACATGCAACTACAATCCAGGTCAAGAATAGATCATTACCAGCACCCCAGAAACCCCTCTCATGCTCTTCCCCAACCACGACTCCCTCCATCCTTCCCAAAGTTGACCACTACCCTGACTTCTAAGACTACGGTTTTAGGCGCTTAAACTTTACGTAACTGGAGCTATTTCTATGTGTGTACATGTGCGGGACCATGTGATATATTCTTATCTCCGGCCTCTTCTGTTCTACTTCACTTTATTGCATGTACCTCATCCATCTTCATTACTACAGAGGATTCTCCTGCGTGATGAGATCACAAGTTGTCAATTTGACTATAAACGGACATTTGGGTTGTTTCCAGTCTGGCTATTGTGAAAAGTGCTGCCATGAACACTCCCGTGTGTGTCTTTCAGTGCATAGGCACACACATTTCTGCTGAGCGTCAACTAGGAGTGAACTGCCGGGTCACGCACATAGCTGGTGTGCATATTTGGGTTTTATAACCGCAGCCAAACTTTGTTTTCCAAGTGGTGTTTGTGAGTTGCCACTGCACCACTTCCTCAGCAGCTTGGAATGGTCAGTCTTTTTTATTGTAGCCATGGCAAAATGTGTCGTGGTATCTCAGTATAGTTTTGATTTGCTCGTTCTTGACTATTCACGCAGTTGAGCGCTTTTCCATGTATCTATTCTCGATTAGATTTAGAATAAGATGGAGGTTGAAGCACTAAATGATCGAAATCTGGAAAAGAAGATATTTTCATGGGAGAAGAGGCTGCCAAAATTTCCACCTCCTGAATCAGCAAGGAATCAAAAAGGAATGATCGAATCCCCAGTAATCTCAAAATGATGTACCTACAATTGCACTGGGAAAGGCAGGGGTGGGGGTGGGGGAGCCAAAAACAGCTCATCACCCTGTACACTCTGTTAGTGCCTTGCTTTTCTCTCTAAGCAATACATCGTCGTCATCTTGTGTCATTAGCTATCTTACATGGCGATTTTTAATAGTTACATTCTATTTCACTATTTAAAGGTATAATTTATTTTGTCAGCCTCCTGTGATTTCTGGTTTTCACTATTATCAGCAATAATGCACTAAAAATCCTTGGGACTAAATCTCTGGGCACATCTAAAACTATTTGCTAATTCCAGCACACTTTAAATTATGGTATTTTAGGGATGCCTGGGTGGCTCCATCGGTTGAGTGTCCAACACTTGATTTCAGCTCGGGTCACTATCTCATGATTCACGAGATCAGCCCCATGTCGGGCTCTGTGCTGACAGCACGGAGCCTGCTTGGGATTTTCTCTCTCTGTGTCCCTCCCCTGCTTGAGCATTCTATCTCTCTCAAAATAAATAAATAAACTTAAAAAAAAAAAAAACTGTGGTATTTTAAAGGCAAACTGGAGATTACATAGGGACATGTAATGAGTGAATTAATATGAGCACTGCCTCCTTCATTTTTTTTTTTTTCTTTTTATGAGTCTTCCCTCAACCTTTAACAAAACTCTGTGGCCTTCCTGAGGGTGAGCTGAATGGAGTGATGGTGACAGCCATGTCAGAGTAAATCTATGCAATCCACCTCCTGCTTTGGCTCCTTATTAAGAAATTAATAATTATTATTTGTTATTTACTGAACACTTATCTTATGGCAAGCATTTTATTAGGCAATTTTGTAATAGATGTTACCATTCAACCTTCATAAGTTTCTGATGTGGATGGCTATTATTGTGCCCATTTTTTTTTTAATTTTTTTTTCAACGTTTTTTATTTATTTTTGGGACAGAGAGAGACAGAGCATGAACGGGGGAGGGGCAGAGAGAGAGGGAGACACAGAATCGGAAACAGGCTCCAGGCTCTGAGCCATCAGCCCATCGAACTCACGGACCGCGAGATCGTGACCTGGCTGAAGTCGGACGCTTAACCGACTGCGCCACCCAGGCGCCCCTATCGTGCCCATTTTTTAGGTGAGGAAACTGAGACTTAGAAAGGCTAAGAGCCATGCCCAAGTTTATTTAGTAAGTGGTAGAGTAGGAATTGGAATCCAGCTGTCTGACTCTATACTCCCAGTTCTCAACCATTATACCACTAATTCCCAACCTGTATACTTTGGTGTTCTGGTGTACTGCAAACCTATCCTAGACACATTGCTAAATTTTACATATAAAATTATTTTGCTGCTGAGTGGCAAACGTTATACGGTGAATTGATTTCAGAGATGGCTCTAATTCTTCCTAGTACATGCCCTTTGCAATTTGCCTTTCCAACTCCCCCCGGCTAAGAAGTGAAGATATGTCTCCACCCCTTGGGCATGAGCTGATCTTGTGACTTGCCTCAGCCAATACGATGTGGCAGATGTGCTGGTGTGCTTGTCTCAAGTTTAGGCCTCAAGGGACATTGTTTACTTTTGCTCTACCTCTTGCTCCTCTGTCACCATGGGAACAAGTCTGGGCTAGCTTGATGGGGAATGAGACATGGGAAGCAAAGCCAGGTCGAAGCCCCAGATACGTGAGAGAGCCCAGCCCAGCCAAGATCAGCCAAGCCTCCTAAGCCAACCTACTGTTGAGTGTAGATGGATGAATGATCCCTACTAAGCCCAGTGAAACCACCTAGCTGACCCAGAGATTTGTGAGCAGAATGTTGATCGCCACATGTCACTGAAGTGTTGTGGGTATTTGTTTTGTAGCAAGATTGTGGTGATAGATAATACATACTATGGTGTCTATATCTAATGGACAGAATACTAGCTAGTGGTAGGTCACGGTGGTGGACAAACTCAGGTATAAATTGGCCTCAGCACAGCGAACATCAAGCTGTCACCTAAGAAAGGTGTCTATTTACTGAAGCATGTGAAAACAATGAGTATATATGAGAAGATGTTGAAACTTCATTTCAACGGCAGCCCTGCACTGCTGGACCACTAGGGATAGTGTGATGCCATCACCCTCTACTGAGTAAAATTTAAAGTTGCATTTTGAGGGGTGCCTGGGTGGCTCAGTGGGTTAAGCATCTGGCTCTTGACCTTGGCTCAGGTCATGATCTCACAGTTCGTGAGTTTGAGCCGTGTGTCGGGACTAACAGTGCGGAGCTGGTTTGGGATTCTCTCTCCCCCTCTCTCTATCAAAATAAATAAACTTTAAAAGAAATAAAGTTGCATTTTGATCGTAAGTTCCATGTTATATTCTTCGCATATTGGTTACACTGGTTGAATTGGATTTCTATCCCTTGCAACCTAAAGAGTTCAAGTTCCAGGGATGGGAGCATTTGAAAAATTACAATGCCTCCCCTCCCATCTGTGATGCTCATGGTCCTGAGCAGTGTGGCTGAGAAAGCAAGTTGGAATGTCTAAAGCCCATTCAAAGAGCAGGCTGGTTGTTCCCTGTGTCAGATTCCTCATCTTACAGAGAGGGCCTCCTCCCAGAGCTGGCCCAGGTGTAGACCAAAGGAGGCAATGTAACAAACTGCCTTGGCCACCCTCTGTCCCTGCCCCAGGGCTACCGGCCTCCTGTATCTTCAGATTAGTAACTGAAATTCCACGGTCCCCCTCTGTATACACCAGTTGAACCATTTTCCATACTCTTGGCCTTTTTCTTCTTCCTTTATGCACTTCTGTTTCAGTTACACATTGTTGTGTGTGTAACAAGCTATCCCAAACTTAATGGCATAGAACAACCACCATTTTTGTTCTTCTGTTCCTATGTGCCACAGGTCAGGAATTTAGAGAAGGCATGGTGGGATGGTTTGCCATCACTCCTGGATGTTTGAGCCTTCAACTGGGAGGACTTGAATGGCGGGGGCTGGTGTGTTCTAGAAGCTTCTTCCTCCACATATGCTAGTGCCTGGGCTGGGGACTGTTGACACCAACATGTAGCCTGTCCACAGGATGATGGCTTCTTCATGGCAGTCAGGCTTTTTTTGTGGTGGCTCAGTGCTCCCAGAATGAGGTGAAAGCTTCATGGCCTTTTATGGCTTATCTTCCGAACTTACATATACTTTCACGTCTCTCATATTCAATTGGTTAAGACTGTCACAAGTCTGCTCAGATTCAAAGGGAGGGTAGGTAGATTTCATTTCTTGATGGGACAATCGTCAAAGAATTTGCAGCCATGTTTCACAATTGCCGTACTTTAAACTTATCTATCCATTGTGTCAACTATAAAGATCCTTTATTTTGTGTAAGAATCTTTTGGTTACAAAGAAAAAAAAGTAACTCAGTCTAGGTTAGAAGAAAAAAAAGATATGAGTAATTTACTTAAGGATGCAACGGTATCTCACAGAACACCCCAAGGATGTCACTGTAGTACTATTGTGTGCTCGGGGTCAGTAGGTGCTAAGGTGTTATGAGGCAAACTCATCCCTACTGATGTATCTCCATTCCCAGGCAGTGATGCCCTAGCCATGAAGGAAGGGACCAGAGTCCTCAGGGAATGTCACTAAAGGGAAGGACTGAACACTGTGGCAAGTCTGTCACACGCTCCAGAGGGGGGGGCCAAAGTATGCGGCTGGGTGTGTCTCCTCAAGTGAGTGTTAGAACACTGAGCATCTGAGGAGGACTCCTTCCATCCCTAAACACACGAGTATTCATTCTAGAGGGTCATCTGAGATCTTTCTCCCCATCAGGCTGACTTGCTATCCCCAGCCTGAAAGATTCAGTCATTCATTCAACAAACGTTTATTGAGTCTCTTGGATGTTCATGGCACTGTGGCAGGGAACAAGACATTCAGGAACCTGATGAGATGAAGACACCCTCTTACCTGGGACCCAGGAGCCCTGATTCTGCCAGTCACTCTCTAAGTAACTTTGAACATATACTCTGCCTTCCATGGTTCTCAGTTTCCCTATCAGTCAAATCAGGGCCTTGACCTTGAAGATCACTGAAGTCCCTTCAGAACCCCTAGAAGAAAGATGATGTTGGCACTCCTAAAATTTCAGCCTTCAACCTCAAGTTTATTTTCTGTCTTTTGCCTTTACTGCTGGCTGGCTTACTCTTGCTGTAATTTATTTAACTGAGCCGTGCTGAGCAGTTTGGAACTGAGTTTGCATGAATCACTGTCCATAAAATCAAGTTAAGTGGATTTCATTCCACACAGTGCACCTGTGTATATACTCAGGGAGAAGAAGCTGGATTTTCTTGGCTCTTCCAGACCACTGTTAGAATTGCTTCTTTACAGATACAGCATTCACCCTGTATTTATAGTCCATTGTTATAACAGCCTCCTTCAGAGACCTGGAAGTAAAGTGTTGGATGCGATTTTTCCTTCAGATCATTTTATGTAGCTGTCCTGTTTCTCTATCTAGCTAGAAAACCTGACATTGATTTCCTTTATTTTATCGGAGTTGGCAAATATCAGATTCAACTACATTCAGTCATTCAACAAATATTTATTGAGTGTTACGTGAAGTTATACTGAGCTAGGTACGGGGGTGAGGGTTGAGGGGAAGTGTCCTGCTACTCAAAGACACTAAAAACTATGTGAAGTGTTAAGTAACATCAATGCAAGAGAATGTTGCCAGGCAGAAAATAGGAAATTTGATGTGTTGGTTGGAAGAAGAAACCGACAAAGCTGAGTGACCTAGTAAGGGTTATGGAGAGTTTGGGGGGGATATTGAGCTTGTGAGAGGGATTCCTGTTTGGACCACTCCCTCTGTTTCCCTCCTTCTGACCCCCTCACCCCATGACATAACCAGCACTAGAGTCCTTTCAGTTCACCATTTTGTTTTTTTTGTTTTTTTTTTTTTTAAGGTTTTTTTTTTTTTTTTTTTTTTTTTTTTAAATTTTTTTTTTCAACGTTTATTTTTGGGACAGAGAGAGACAGAGCATGAACGGGGGAGGGGCAGAGAGAGAGGGAGGCACAGAATCGGAAACAGGCTCCAGGCTCCGAGCCATCAGCCCAGAGCCTGACGCGGGGCTCGAACTCACGGACCGCGAGATCGTGACCTGGCTGCAGTCTGACGCTTAACCGACTGTGCCACCCAGGCGCCCCAGTTCACCATTTTGTAAAAGGATGTGATGGGCGGTGGGGAAGAGGTTTGAGCAGGGATGAGCATTTGTAGGAAGAAATGCCCAAAGGGTCTGCTCTGGTGCTTGTGAAAATACTTTTTTTGGAGCCAGTGTGAGGGATTATAAAGGGATTTATTTCATTTTGTAACACCGCCAAAAGCACAGGTCGACTGTGACTAAAATGGCGGTATGAGGGACTGCCTATTTGGATCTTTGTTCTTGTTTTCCATCTTGATAGAAAATGTGCCATTTTTACTCTGCCATTGAATAAACATTGCACAATTTTCCTGGCCAATTTAAAAAATGCTATTCCATTTACCCTTTGGGACTCTGAGAGACATATTGAGATGTTGGGAAAGGGCATGGTGGGACCTCCCTTCTGCCCTGACACTATGCTTATGACCATTCTGTCCTTTTGAGAAAATGGAGTTGCTTTAAAAGGACTTGAAGCTTTCACAGCACCTGTGTTTGTATCCAGGCCACAAGCAAAATTTGCTTTGCTTAATGAGTTCTGTTTGTTATGCCGTCTTGGGATAAGACATGCCCACATTTCCCCAGCAGTTATTTGGGGAGCTTGAATGCCCAGATGGTGCTTTATGCTGGGCAGTCTCTGCCAAGAGACCCTGGATAGCGCCACTTCTGCCCTGGAGGAGTAGTACAATGGGCCACAGAGCAGTGCTGTCCACGCAAAATAGAGTGCCACGAAGATAATTTTTAAATTTCTATAGCCACATAAAAAAAGTTTTAAAAAGCAGGTGAGATTATAAAATTAATCTTATTTATAAAATAAAATTAATTATTAAAATATAATATATTTATTTTATCCAATATACCTAAAATATGATCATTTTGCCATAGACTTAATATGAAAATTATTGATGAGATATTTACTTTTTTTTTTTTTTTTAAAGAAATACGTCTTCCAAGCCTGGTGTGTATTTTATCCTACAGCACACCGCAATCCAGACTGGCCACATTTCAAGTGTTAATAGCTACATGTGACTAGTGACTACCACACTGGACAGCATAGGTCTAGAATTCTCTACCGATCCTTCTGCAGACCCCTTAAATCCCTGGAGGGTCTTTTCTTTCAATCTTTATAAGCGATGAAGAGCCCAGCCCTTTGGTTTTGAGTAGGAATAGCTTGCTACTTAACCCTCCAACTGCACAATTATTTCCATCACTCCCAGAGATAGGCTGGCAAATTCAGGGACCTTCCATTACAGTACCTATCACCCCCCCACCCTGCTTATGCTATATTCATACCTTGTTTGTGTTTCATACTCTGGCTCTTTCTGTACTTTATCCTTTTATTTATTTATTCTATTTATTTTTTAAGTAGGCTTCACACCCAGCACAGAGCCTAACATGAGACTTGAACTCATGACTCTGAGATCAAGACCTGAGCTGAGATCAAGAATTGGGTGCTTAACTGACTGAGGCATCCAGGTGCTCCCTATACTTTAACCTTTTAAAACTTACCTTTACTGGATGCTTTTTCCCCTCAGAGCCCACTTCAGGGCTTAGGGGATAATGCTGCTAAGGGCTGCTGGGCAAAATAAACTGTGGTACTCTTTCTTGGGAACTAGCATGCACCAACCCACTTCAAGATTACAGATAATACGTGGCGATGGGGCAGGACAGCAAGAGCAGTGGAACTGGAAAGGATTTAGAGAACTCCTAGTCTGGTGTTTGTTTGTTTGCTTCTAAACTGAGGTATAATTTGCATAACATAAAATTAATCATTTTCAGTGTACAATTCAAAGACATTTAGTACATTCACAACATTTGCAACCATCACCTCCGTCTAGTACTAGGACATTTTCATCACTCCAGAGGAAGCCCCATCCTCATGAAGCAGTCACTCCCCATTTCCCCCTTCCTGTAGCGCCTGGCGACCCCTGCTTTCTGCTTTCTGGATTTGCCTGTTCTGGATATCCCACGTAAATGGATCGTACAATACACAACTTTTTGTGTCAGGCTTCTTTCACTTAGCATGATGTTTTTGAGGTTCACCATGCTGTTGCCTGTATCACTACTTTGTTCCTCTTTACTGATGAATAATATTCCGCTGCATGTATATACCACATTTTATTTATCTATTCATCTGCTGATGGACATTCAGTTTGTTGCTGCCCTTTGACTATTGTGAATGGTGATGCTATGAACATTGGGATACAAGTTTTTGTTTGAATACTTGTTTTCAATCCTTTTATGCATATACGTAGGGGTACAATTGCTGGGCCACCTGGTAATTCTTTGTTTAGCTTTTTGAGGAATGGTTGATCTGTTTTCCAAAGTGGCTGAGCCATTTGACATTTCTACCAGCAAATTAGGGGGGGTTCCAGCCAATTTCCACATTCTTGCTAATCCTTGTTATTTTCCACCATTTGTTTTGTCTTTTTTTTTTTCTTTTTTTAAATTATAGCCACCCAGTGGGTATGAAATGGTATCTCGCTGTGTTTTTTTTTTTACGAAAAATATTTTAAATTAATAAACTTAAATTTTGTAAATTTAATTTTTAATGTTTTAAAGCAGTTTCAGGTTCATAGCAAAATTGAGTGGAAAGTCCAGAGTGTTGCCATCTACCCCTGCCTCCACACATGCACAAGCTTCCCCACTACCGAAACCCTCCACCACAGTGGTGCATTCCAAAATTGATGACATCACACTGACACACCATCATCACTCAAAGTCCATAGCTTGCATCAGGGCTCACTCTTCATGTTGTATATCCTCTGGATTTTGACAACTGTGCAATGACACCTGTACCACCATTGTAGCATCATACATAGTAGCTTTACTGCCCTAAAAATCCTCTGTGCTCTGTCTCACTGTGGTTTTGATTTGCATTTCCCTAGTGTCTAATGATGTCCAGCCTCAGTCTAGTGGTTTTTAAAAACCATTTTTTAATGTTTATTTATTTTTGAAGGAGAGAGGAACAGAGTGTGAGCAGGGGAGGGTCAGAAAAGAGGAAGACACAGAATCCGAAGCAGGCTCTATAGGCTCTGAGCTGTCAGCACAGAGCCCAATGCGGGGCTCAAACCCAGGAGCTGTGAGATCACGACCCGAGCCGAAGTCAGATGCTGAACTGACAGAGCCACCCAGGTGCCCCTCAGTCTAGTGGTTTTTAAGCAGCACCTTGAGAAGCCTCCTGAGGGATCACCACGGAAGAGAAGACCCAGCAAGTAGCAACAGTATTGAGCAACGTCCACCCCTACCACGATCACTCTGCTTGTGTCTATGGGGCATGTTTGACTTATTCAATATTCCATTTGAGCAGCAGGTTTTGAGGCTAACATAAATTTGACAGTCATCTACCTGGTCTTGTATACATTTTACATATGACACAACTGAAATCATAAGAAGCAAAGATACTTGGCTAGTGTCTTGAGATTGGCAACTTCCAAAAGCAGTAATGGAGCCCTACTTCTCTGACTCCTGGTCCCATTCTCTTTCAACACTATTGCCCTGTCATTAGTAATAACAATAATGACAACCACCACGTAGTAAATGCTTGCCATGGGGCAGGCAATGTGGTGATACCATCACGTAACTCCCTTGGAATAATTCTAGAAGGTTCATGCCATCGTGAGGCATGTAGCACACTTAGTATGGATATCTTCACCGTGGCCTGCCAGACTCCTCTCCAACCTCATAGGTATAGCTCCTTTTCTACTCCATAACTCTGCTCCAGCCACACCATGTGTGAAGACCAGCATATGCCAGTCTCAAGGCTTCATGCTAAATGATGAACTTTTACAGTGGCTTAAATAAAAGAATTATTGGGGCACTCAGATGGCTCAGCTGGTTGAACGTCCGACTCTTGATTTCAGCTCATGTCTTGATCTCACAGTTTGTGAGATTAAGCCCTGCGGTGGGCTCTGGGCTGACAGTGCGGAGCCTGCTTGGGATTCTCTCTCTCCCCGTCGCTCTCTGCCCTTCCCGTCACCTCTCTCTCTCTCAAAAACAAATAAATAAAAATTAAAAAAAAAATAAAGGAGTTTTTACTTTGTCACCTAAAGGAGGTCTGGAGGGAAACAGACCTCTGACTTGAGGGTCGTTAGAGATTCAAGCTGCTTTTTTTCCTGCTCTGTCACCTTAGAGTGTATCTTCCATTTTAATGGTTCAAGATGGTGTTGGACCACTAGGAAACTCTACTTGTGTTCTAGGCAGCAGGAAGAAGGAGGGGGAGGAGGGCAAAAAAAAAGCACTTACCAGCCCAATCAATTTCCTCCCAGCAGCCTTCCCAGAGACCCCATGTAATGTCTATTTCTATCTCATTTGGCCTCAGCTAATTGCAAGAGAAGCTGGGAAATGAAAAATTTTTAGCTTATCTTTTGTCACACCAAGTAAATTTGGGGTTCTATCCTAAAGAATAAGGGGAATATGGATATTTTGAGACACCCAGGGTCTACCACAGATGTTAATCAGAGCCTTTTTTAATAGTGAAAATTTGGAAATAACATAAATATCTGAAAGCATGATTGGCTCAATAAATTAACTGATTCATTAATATCATGCATGCTTAAATCATACATTTTATTTTGTTTTTTAAATTTATTTGTTTATTATGGGGGGGGCAGAAAGAGGCAGAGAGAGAGGGAAAGAGAATCTCAAGCAGGGTCTGCACTGCCAGCACAGAGCCTGATGTGGGGCTTGAACTTATGAACTGTGAGTTCATGACCTGAGCCAAAATCAAGAGTCGGACGCTTAACCAACTGAGCCACCCAGGTGCCCCTAAATATTACATTTTAGAAGAATATTTAACAGCATGGTAAAATGCTTATGATATGTTGAGGAAAAAAGAAATTACTACTTTCCTAAGAAAACAATTAAGATATTCTATAAGAACCATAAATGAGGAACAGCTACTTGATGATATAAAAGAATTATGGTATTCTGGTTACCTTTTAAAAAGTCCTTATCATTTAGTAATGTATTTATGGATGAAATGATACGGTGTCTGGAATTTGCTTGATAGTGGAGGAGGGAAAATGGTAGGGAGGTAGGCTCAGAGAGGGTAAACCACTTACTTGAGGCCACAGAGCCAGTAAGTAGTAGAGCTGGGTTTTAAACTCAGGCAGGATGACTCCAGAGTTTAATACACAGGAAAAAGCAGCAGACTGCATGGCATTTACGTGCAGCTCTGTTAAGAAGGCAGCATCCATCATACAGTTGGCACACTAAATTTTCAAGTCCCTGACAAAGCCATGGGTCTGTGAAAACTCAGGAAAGAAGACCCCGGTACTTCTCCCAGGGAATGAGGAGCTGTTATGGGCATCTATTGTAGAGATCAGAAGGACAGGCTTTCAACGTCCCACTTAGGTTAAGGAGACGCTGGACAGACGGTCGGTTGGCGTGGATCAGTTTGGTCTTAGGGGTTGTTTACCGCTCTTACAGTTTTGGTTAGCTCACTCCCATGGTATACTGGTTGTCGAGTATTTAATATCTCCCTGGAAGAGCGAACTGGTCTTGTTTGTAAGGATTTAAAATTTAGACAATCTTCTCAGAGGAGTCTGGGAAGATTCTCAGAAAATGATAGACAGCTCTCTGGCTTGGGTAGATAACCAAGCCACGCGCTTGATGGCCCTTCAAAGTCCTGCGCAGGCCCCACAATCTCGTAAAACACTGTTAGATTGGCCACTCTTGTTTGGAGAAAACAATCAGTCAAACCACAAAGTCAAAAACAAAGTTCTATAGTAGAAATATGTATTTGCCGTCCCCTTCTGTAGTTACTCTACCTCTGTATTCCTTTGGAGAACCAGCTCTCCTCTCCATTTCCCTTCTCAGTGGAACCGTCCATCATGGTGCCCCATCCTTCCAGGTCAAGAGAGGGCCATGTGATCCAGTCAGGCTGCTCAGATGCTCTCTTGGAATATGAATCTTGGGTCAAAATACACAAAGACAGAAAATCACACAGGTGCATCCCTAAATAACACCTTCAAGAGAGAAAACCCCGGTTTCTAATATTTCTGAGAACCAGATATTTAGCCTTTTTTTTCATCAATTACACCTCATGGCCTGACAGTAATTTTTATTTCTGAAGTTATCCAGAGTCTGTTTCTGTTGTCTGTAACAATGAAAACCCCTTACTCACGTGGGGGTCAATATCAGATGTCAGTGCTTAAAAACAGACCCTTCCTTCCTGGTCCAAACACCCCCCCTTACCCCAGAACCTAAGTCCTTTCTCCTCCATTTTCTTCCAGAGCATCCTGGGCCAGAGTGGAAAAGGGCTCTTGTCAATGTGCTAAGCTTTACCTTGAGGGATAAGTGAGGACACCCTTTAAATTACCTATAAAACCCTTTGATTCACTCAGCAGAGGTTGCCATGGGCAATTTGCTAAGCTTATTGATTATTTTCTGTTTAAATTAAAGTTTGATGTCCTGGAACAGGCTGTGCAATGCATGGAGTTAATGGAAAAGGTTGAGATCCAGGGGAGAGACACTCACTGGGGAAATGGAGGGTATTCAAGGGGAAAACAGGGAGTCTATGAAGAGGAGATTGTCAGCACCAAGTTGTAGTAAATATGATGGCGATAAAAAAGATAGAGAATGGAATTCTTTTATGGAAAAGGGCAGCCTCCTGGACATTTAAAGCCTCAGGAAGACAGTGGAAAAAAATGTATTCATGCCACACATATTTGTCACGTATCTGTTATATGCCAGGCATTGTGCTGGGCGCTAGGGGAAAATAGCATGGAAGGCACAATCCCTGACTCTATGTGTTGCATCAGTGGTTCTCAAAGTATGATCCCTGGCACAGCAACATCCCCATTGCCTGGAAATGTTGGGCCATGCAGATTCTCAGGGCCCACCCCAGACCTACTAAATCAGAAACTCTGGAAGTGGAGGCCATCCCTTCCAGATAAATCCGATGCATGCCATCCATCTGATGACACGGTCTCAGCAGTCTGAGAACCACTGCTCTAGGAGTGAGGCCTGGAGTTCTGCCAGGCTGGAGCTCAGTTTGTGTTGGTGTTATCACTGACAACATCTGGTGAGTATTTATCATTACCAGATGTTGTGCTCAGTGGGACACGTGAGTTGTGTCACTTCATCCTCAGAACCACCTTGTTATTAGAAGACGAAATGGAGGCATGCTGAAAGTAAGTGGGTAGGTAGAATTCAAATGCCGGAGACTAACCACACTGCTCTACAGTCTCCCAAACCCCAAACTCCCACAAGCTCTGTGACGCATCCTGCCCTGGTCAAAGCTGACCTTCAGATAGAGACAGAACCATGGTTTCCCCTAGATGAGATACGTTGTACAGCTGGGTTTCAGATGCTTGAGGAAGAAGAGGAAGGAAATGAAGGGCAAGAAGCGTGGAATGGACTGGGAAGGAGGCAGAGGGCATGTTGGCCTTCAGGGGGAAGCCAGGCCCACAGACCCACAGGCATCGTTTATCCTCATCTTACGGGAGGCGAGCATTCAAAATCACCGCATATTGATCACATATGGGGAAATCTTGTCACTTCAGTCAGAAAGGGATTTCATGTCACAATGCCTAAATTCAAGCCCTTTAATTCTTCCACTTATGGTGTGTGTTCATTTCCTGTTGCTGCTGTAACAAAATCAGTAGTCGCTCCATATTTCTGCTGTAACAAATTACCACAAACTTCGTGACTTAACCCACCATGAGTTTATTATCTAACGGTTCTGGAGGTCAGATGTCTAGAGTCAGGGTGTTGGCAGGGTTGTGTTGCTTCCGGAGGCTTCAGGGGAGAATCCATGTCCTTCCCTTTTCCAGCTTCTGGATGCTGCTTGCAATCTTTGGCTTGTGGCCCCCTCTTTGTCTTCAAAGTCAGCAGTGTAGTATTTTCTCTCCTGTCTGACCTCTGCTGTTCTCACATCTTCTGTCTCTGATTCATAGCCCCCTGTGTCCCTCTTACAAGAAACTTCGTGATTATACTCGGCCCAACTAGATAATCCAGGATAATCTCATCTCCAAATCCTAACTTGATCCATTAGCGAAGTCATTTTGCCCTGTAAGGAACATATTCACAGGTTCTGGGAATTAGGATATACACGTCTTGGCAAGTGGTGTTGGTGGGGGGGGATTATTCTGTCCACCATACTTGGTGATCTCTTAGGAAAGTCACTTTTCTTTCTCAAAGTTTCTAAACTCTACCCAAAATGGGGATTATAACAATTCTTGGTCCTAATCTTACAGGGCTATGATTGAAATGAGCATGTGTGTCATTTCAATCACATCTGTAAATACTATTACTGCCTCAGTTTCCTCATCTGACAAATGGGGACGAGTGATGTTTCTTCCTCATTTGGTGAAGAGTATGTAATGCTTACTCACCCTGAGCCGCGTCGTGTTCACGTTGCATTGGAAAGGACGTGCCACGGCATCTGCTGCACCCAAGACACTCAGGAAAGTGTAGTTGTAGTAATTGTGTGAGTTAGTTAGGTTTTAGAGTCTTAAATCTGTGTCAGCAACAGACAGCGATGAGGTCAATCCTCTTGAGGAACCAACCATCTGATGACTCATATCACCGTGCAATGTTTGGAAGAGAGGCAATAGGCTCAGGTCCCAAGATGCACCAGTGATCGTGAACTTGGGAGGACATCCACTGAGCCGACTGAGGGTCGGAATGACCCTCTGCCCCTACCCTGTGGTAGGGGACGGGGTCAAGGCTGCATGTGCCCACCGGAGGCCGTTATTACCACTCCCCTGGATCTGCGTTTGTTGGTGATCAGGGGAACAAAAAGCGGCAGCCGGGTCCACCAGAAGAGAGACATTAAAGTTGATTAAGTGAGTGGGCCAATTAGCGTCTGGCTTCATGCAGTGTGGAGTTAATTAGCCTCTACAAAACAACAACAGCTGCTTTAATGGTTGGGCAAGAGGCCCAGCAGAGAGGAGCCATGGGAAGAGAAGTGATAGGGCTAGTGCTTAATAACTTGGCTGCAGTGGGCCCTGCCCCACTAAAAATGTAGAACAAAGCCCTGGGCAAACTTCTTTGCATGCTTCTAGACAGTACATGGGGCGGAGAACCAGACCCTTCTAGTGTCCTCCCCCTAGGGAGAGGCCAACCTCAGACCTCAGACTCGAGTTTCTTTTTAAGACTGTTTAGCACAACTTAGTTTGCAATCTCACTGAAATCACTACCCTACACATTTCGTCTTGATCCTGAACTTCATAACGCACATTGTTTCCTCATGTTGGTATTTTTTCCTTATTACAAAAGTAATCCATATCATGCGGGTAGCATTTGGAAAGCATATAGAAATACAGGGGGACAAAAATAGTCCCTCCACCTTGAAATAAAACCTCTCACTCCTTAACCGTTTGTCTCTTGCTAAATGCTGTTCAAAGTGTTCAGACTAATTATACATCAGTTTTGGTTTTTCTCTATGCAAATATATATGTTTTACAAATTAGACTCACCGTGTATGACCTTATTAACCTACTGTTTAGCAATATGCCATGAACATTTTCCTTATCTCATTATAATTTTTTTATTAATTTTATTTTTTTAAATTTATGTCCAAATTAGTTAGCGTATAGTGCAGCAACGACTTCAGGAGTAGATTCCTTAATGCCCCTTACCCGTTTAGCCCATCCCCCTTCCCGCAACCCCTCCAGTAACCTTCTGTTTCATTATACTATTTTTTAAACTACTCGGTCTCTGTGGTTCCACTCATTAAGCTATATTTTAGTTGTCCATTTATTTATGCCTTTTGCTTCCTCTTGCAACAAAGTTTTTGAGGGCAGAGACAACATTTTTTTAACCACTATATCCCCACTGCTTGAAACCACGCCAAGCATGGGGTAGACACTCATTTCAAATGTGACGAATGAGTAAGCAAATGAGGGAATAAATGTAACCAATCCCTTCTTAAGGGCCACTGAGGTTGCTTCCACTTCTTTACCATTATAAAAAATGCTGTTATAGGAGTTAAGATTAGGTTCTTACTACAAGTGACAAAATCTCCCGAAACAATGGCTTAAGCAAGATTTAAAAGTTTCTCTTTTGCAAGAGTCCAGGAAGCAGGTCAAAGGCTGGAATAGTGCTGTGCCACCCGTTGGCGTGGACTCCATTTCCAAAGTCACCTCATTGTTCAAAATGGCTGCTAAATCTCCAGCCACGTTCCAGCCGAAAGCAAGAAAAGGAAGGGAAAAGAAGGATGCATATGGCTCTTCATGGAAGCTTCGTACATCCCCTCTGCTTGCTTTCTAATTAGTTATAATTTGCTCACATGACCATATCAAACTGCAAGGGAGTCTGGGAAATGTAGTCTTAATTATGCAGCTAATATTCAGGGAAGAAAGGGAAGAAAATTGGGGGACCATTAGCTGGGATGGCTCCTGAACTTATGGGTCGACCCCAGCCCCTCAAGCTGGCCCTTCCCTAACGTGACCCTTAGTTTTTCCATACAGGGATCTGGTCAAGTCAGCCTGACTTCTTCAACTGAGACCTGGGACCAGTGCCCTGGAGGGTTTCAGAGCCTTCACTTCCTTGCTGTATACTTCATCTTGCCAGTTGACATAGTCATCGCCAAAGATTGACTCAATAAAGATGCCCCATTTCCCGGAGGATGTTTTTCCAATTAGTGCAAAGAGGAAGTTCCAGCTGTGAGGACAGGAATCTGGGTTTCTGAAATGCAATGATTATTAGTAACAATCAATCAAACAGCCTCATAGGACAAGGGAGAGAAAGCCAGCTCTCAAGGATGCTATGTGGGACAAGGATGACGGGCTGCCTGTAACAAGAGGCGGTATGGCTCAACCGCAACGTGGCCAAGCCCCTGAGACAGTGAGGGACTTTGTAACAAGGTTTTACTGCCTGCAGTAAAAATCCTGCCAAAACGCATTCAGGAACGTGTGGGGAGACGTGTATTCATTATTATGCCCCTAGCAGCTATCACAGGAAACCATCTGGGCTCAGTTGGCCTATAAATTTGCAACTTGCAGTTGGGTGGGCTACAGGGAATCGGCCAAGCGGGAAGTCAAGGTGTGAAGTGGGTCTGGCAGGTTCCATACACAGGGCGAGCTCAGAAAGTCACCATTCCTGGCAGGATTTTTCTTTTTAATTTTTTTTTTTTATGGTGAAATGCATCACACATACAGAAAAGTGCACAAAACATAAATGCACACTTAAACAAATTATCAGAAAGTGAGCACATGTGTGTAGCAATCACCCAGGTCAAGAAATCGGGCATTGCCAACCCCCAGAAGCCTCTCATGTGTCCTTTCCTAAACATACTGCCTTCTTTCCCCACAAAGATTACGACCCTGACTTTAATGAGTATAACTGCTTTGCCTCACTTTACTGTTTTGTCATGTGGGTATTCACCCCAAAATGGTATAATTTAGTTTGCCTATTTAAAAACAAATGTTTATTTATTTATTTTGAGAGAGAGAGAGAGAAAGGGAGAGAGAGAGAGAGAGAGAGAGAGAGAGAGAGAGAGAGTGGGAGAGGGCAGAGAGGGAGAGAGAGAATCCCAAGCTTAGGCTCCACGCTGTCAGCACAGAGCCCAACACAGGACTCAAACTCACAAACCGTGAGATCACGATCTGAGCCGAAACCAAGAGTCTGGCACTTAACCAACTGAGCCACCCAGGCGCCCCTAGTTTGCTTATTTTTTAACTTTATATTGTTGTATAGAATCACAGAGTCCATATTCTTTTGCGTCTGGATCTGTTTCCGTGTGTGTTCCATGTCAACATGTTAGTATTTATCCATATGGCACAAGACTCTAGTTTGTCCGTTTTCATTCCTGAATATTATTCCACTTATCTCTTTTACCGCTTTTAGACATTTTTACAGTTCCTGGACGTTTGGGTTCTTTTCAGGTTGAAGTTATTACAGATAATGTGGCTATGAATATTCTTGTATGTAAATCCTTGCGCACATGTGTATGAGTTCATCCACAGCTGTGATTCTCAAACTCCAGTGTTCGTGAAAATAGCCAAGAGCTTGTTAAAATGCAGATTCCCGCTCCTTCTCCCTAAAGATTCCGATTCAGCAAGTCTAGGGTGGCGCCCATGCAGTTTCATTTTCAACAAAGTTTTAGGTGTTAATGAGGCTGCTGATCCCTGGACCGCCCTTGAGTAGCACTGGAGAGCTGGCATTGGCAAACCTTAGCCCATGAACTCAACCAGGCCCACCACCGGCTTTTGTATGGTCCAGGAGCTGAGAAAGCCTTTACATTTTTAAATGGTTGAAAAAAAATTCAGAGAATAATGTGTCCTGACCCATGAAAGTCAGGTGAATTCTAATTTCAGTGTCCATGAATAAAGTTTTATTGGCACACAGCCATGCCAATCCCTTTATGTACTATATGTGGCTGCTTCCGTGCTTAGTAGAGTTGAGTAAATGTGGCGGAGAGCACTTTACCTGTTGGTCTTTTACAGAAAAGTTGTGCTGATACATGATCTAGAATGCATGCTTTTGAGTGGAATTACTTGTAACACCTTTACTGGACAACATCAGTTCCCTAAGGTTTTTAGGGTATCACCTCCTCATGACTAGAGGAGGAAAAGGAGACAGAGAGGTGAAGAAACTTCCCCAAGGTCACACAGTGAAAGGCGGGGCGGACATATGGATACGAATCTGCCACAGTCTGTGGTCTTTGCCACAGCACCAGCCTGCTTCCAGTTGCCACAGAACAGTGGGATCTTTCAGACAGAACCGGTTTTCCAGATGGTTAAAGTGTGGTTCTGCTTAGAAGAAAGTTAGGAGCCTCTAGACCCCTCCAGCCCAATGATTCTGATTCTCAGCCCCACGTCACGGTAACTAGCAGGGTGATCTTAGCTAGCAACCCAAACCTGCTGAGCCCCAGTTTATTCTTCTGACAAATGCAATACGCAGAATGCACCTCGTAGGCTGTTGCGTTGATTAATGAGATAATATATATCCCATGTCCTACAAAAGGGAGGCACTTGCTAATTTATTTCCCTCCACCCAAGGACACAGGAAACTTTAAAAAGACAGACCCCAGCCTTTTCCTGTCACTTGGCCTCTGGTTATTGTCCTGGGTGTAATGGAGTGGAAAACTCTATACATGGCTCCCTCTGACAGTGAATTTCTAATCTCAGAAAACTTAATGGTTTTTGTCAACCTGATTGTCCAGTGAGAGTGGATTAGGGGAATGACTTCCTTGTCACTGGAAAGTTGACTTGCTTCACAACGTTTTTCCTGGTGCCAGTGGGAGGCATGATCGATACTACACAGACCTAAATACTTACCTGTGGTTTCAGGGCTGAGGACAAAGGTTGGGCATTCCATTTAAGTGCCTTCAGCCATTTCCAAGTAGACCCAGGCGTAATGTGCATTAAGCGGTTTAGGCTGGTGACCCGGAGCTCTGCAGTCTGAGGGGCAAACCCGAAATCAAGCAGTTGCTTTCTCCTGACCCGCGAAGCAGAGGGCCCTCTGGCTCATGCTGGATTTGTCTTCTCAGCTCCAGTGTTCCCATCTGGGAGAGGAAGGTCCATTAGTTACTGTCAGCACTACGAGGGAAGGATGGCCTTGCTTTTTTCTGTATCAGGACTTCGTGGACACAATGTGCTGAAGCACAAATGGACAGCGACTGCTAATCAAAATCTGGTTTCAAATCTCTCCCCACTGGCATCTTGGCGGGGGGGGAGGGGGGGGAAGGGTGTGAATTTCTTGCACCAGGCACCTCCACAGCAGACGAACCGAGAGTCAGACCTCAACACAGAGCACCTGCCAGAACTTAGTCACCTAAGGAAACTCCTGCCCTGTCTGGCAGAGCTCTCTCAGTCCAGGAGGGCAAAACAAAGCCCTATTTTATTTGAGACCCTTGAAACTATCTCACTTCCTCAGGGACATCATCTCTGGTCTTTCCGATGAGGCAGGCCCTCTGTACTTTTCCTTCATGACACTCATGCTAATTAGAAATGAAGCAATAGGTAAATCAATTAGAATATAAGTTCCAGGAAGTCAAGGACATTTGCCTGCTTGGTTCCCTGCTGATTCACAGAGCTTAGAAACATCTTGGCACATAGTAGATGTTCAATGACTACTTGTGAATACATTAATTAATAAATGTATGTAATTACCTGTTTCTGACGTGCCTCCCCTCTTTGACTAGAACTCCCATGAGAGAAAGAGCTGTATCTGTCTTATTCTCCCTGTTCTGGTTCTTGTTCTCCCCAGGACAAACCCTGGCACATAATAGGCACTCAATAAATAGTGAAAAGTAAAATACTTAAAACTTTTTATATTGAATTAATGATATTAATTTTATTTAGGTAATAAAAACGCTGGGGCGCCTGGGTGGCTGGGTCGGTTGAGCACCCAGATGACTTCGGCTCAGGTCATGATCTCTAGGTTTGCGAGTTGAGTTCGAGCCCTTCATGGGCTCGCTGCTGTCAGCATAGAGCCCTTTTCAGATCCTCTGTCTTCCTCTCTCTCTCTCTGCCCTTCCCCTACTCTCTTTCTCTCTCTCTGTCTCAAAAATAAATACAACATTAAAAAAAAAAAAAGAAAGAAAAGAAAAGTAAGGTGAAAGGGCGCCTGGGTGGCTCAGTCAGTTAAGCATTCGACTTCAGCTCAGGCCATGATCTCGTGGTTCCTGAGTTTGAGCCCCTCATCAGGCTCTGTGCTGACAGCTCAGAGCCTGGGGACTGCTTCGGATTCTGTGTCTCCCTCGCTCTCTGCCCCTTCCCTGCTCATGCTCTGTCTGTCTCTCTCTTTCTCTTTTGAAAATAATAAATAAATATTAAAAAAAAGAAGAGTAATAAAACTGCAATATAGTTATTTTAGAAAAAGAGAATAAAGTAAAAGACCCCTGTCCCATTAATATCACCATTCATATAGCTACTTTAAGTATTTGATATTTTTCTTCCAGAGTTTTCCACTGTGTGTTTTACACATAATTGTAATCAGGTTATTTTAAGCCACACATATATGTGCACGCACACACACACACACACACACATCAACTGTCCAGGTGGCAGGGAGTTTTATGAATTTAAGAGCAGGAAGGGAGGCCTGGATGAATAATGTCTTTCTTATTGTTATAATTAATTGTTGGTCCTACAATGGGATTGATAACATCATGGGAACTGCTAGTGAAAAGCATTTCTCTCTAAAGTTTCACCTCTGGGGTCAAGGCAAATCTGGCTATGGAAAAAATTTGCAGGTTAGAAATAACCCACAGGAAAATGCTTTATTTTTATGCTCGCAAATCAGGGAAACGCTGTGGCCGCTTCTGAACATAAACCTGTTTTGTACACTGCAGCGGGCTTAGTGGCTCAGGGCTCATTTCTCAGCCTTTTTTATTTGGATCATTATGTGGAAATCAACCCGGCTTCTTTCTTTAAGCCCCTAGTGATACATTGCCAACAAGTGACTTCAACTGTAATTACGGGAGTGAGGAAATTACTACATACCTTAAAAAACAAAACCAATCAAAACCCTGCTGTATTATATTCAAAATATGTTTCTAAACGTTTAGAGGGGAAAGGTTCTACTCCTTGTGGAGACAGCCTATGCTAATGGAAAGCCTCTTAGTTTACCATGAGAAAAAATTATGCAAATTTCTTATTGACAAATAAGGTGGGCAGGAAGTTGAATGAACAAACAATTTACTCATCTATTGTTGGGGGGCCGCTTTAGGGGTCGGATACAGACTCTGTTGACTGGAGGAAAAGAGATATATCTTAATCTTGATCTTGACCTTCCCCCCCCCCCATTTCTTATCTGGAATAGAAAACAGGAGGAAGGAGTGGGGAGGGGGGTTTATGGGAAATGAATAAAACAGCACTTCTTCAGGAGATGGGTTAGTGGAAAAGCAGAGGAACTGGGGTCTAGTCTAGCTCTGCTCCCACCTTAGGATGTGCATCAGTCACCTTATGGGGCTAGGGATGATGATGACCTCGTACCACCTTCACAGAGTTGTTGGAAGAATCTAGGAAAACCCTAGCTATTGGAAATACTTTAGAAAGCGTGTAGTCAGGGGTGCCAGGCTGGCTCAGTTGATTAAGCGACCGGCTCTTGATTTCGGCTCAAGTTATGATCTCACAGTTCGTGAGTTCAAGCCCTGCATTGGGCTCTGTGCTGCTGGTGCACAGCCTGCTTGGGACTCTGTCTCCCTCTCTCTGCTCTTCTCATACTCTCTCTCTCTCTCTCTCTCTCTCTCTCTCTCAAAACAAATAAATAAACGTTTTTAAAAAAGCATATAGTCAAATGTTTTTATTTTATTTTATTTTAAACAAGAAACTGTTATTATTTTTTAATTTAATTTATTTATTAAAAAAATTTTTTTAATGTTTATTTATTTTTGAGAGAGAGAGACACACACACAGAGTGTGAGTAGGGGAGGGGCAGAGAGAGAGAGAGGGAGACACAGAATCTGAAGCAGGCTCCAGGCTCTGAGCTGTCAACACAGATCCCAACGTGGGACTTGAACTCACAAACCGTGAGATCATGACCTGAGCCGAAGTCAGACCCTTAACCGGCTGAGCCATCCAGGCGCCCCTTATTTATTTATTTATTTTTAAAAGTAATCTCTACACCCAGTGTGGGGCTTGAACTCACAACCCCGACTACTGACTACCGACTGAGCTAGCCAGACACCCCTCAAATGGTTTCAAAAGGAGCGCTAAGTCTCAGTATTGCAAGGGGAAGCTATACTATTGCAAAGCCTGGTGAGGAATTTCAACATCCAAGCTCCAGCAGCTGTGAAGGAGACAAGCAGAGAATGAGCTGAGAACCCAGGACTTTTTGCATATTGGAGGCACTGAAAAAGAGAATGCAGTTTTCTTAAGCATGCAGAGGATTGCCAAAGTTAAGAGGTACTCGATAATAGTTGAGTTTAATGGGAAAGAGCATCTCTATCTGTTTCTACTTCTTTAAATTTTTTCTTTCTATGATGTTGACATATTATTAAAACTAAGATGGTAAAATAAGACAACTTATGCAAAAATTCTAAGAAAATTAGATTTCTAGAGCTAAATAGCAAATTTTATCTCATTTCCCCCAGTTGTTAACAACTGAAACTTCTGGGTCTGATAAACAATATATTCCCCTTAACAGACTCCATTTCTTTTTATCTTCTTGAATTCACGTATTCATTCAACAAATATGCATTGAATATCCAGCTGAATGTACAAAGAGGAAATAATTAGCTTCTCTAGGGCTGGTCTTCTAGTCCCAAATCTATTGTGCCTTGCAAAGATCCACAAAAAGAAACCAAAAAAGAAACCGCGAGATCAAAGCGCCATTCAGAATTCAGAAAAGAAACATCAAACGCACTAGCAGTGACTGATGGCTACATGTTTTCCTCTCTTTCCTGGGCACACAGACTCCATTTCAGTCTCCCTTGCATTTCGCTGTGGCCACAAAACGGAATTCTAGTCCACAGAATGAGATGTTACCTGCATCACTTTCAAGCCCGACCCATAACAGCCTCCCACACAGCAGCTCCTTGGCTCATCCAGCCGGCTGAGATTGAGAGGAACTCAAGTGTTGAAGACGACAGAGCCTCCATCAGCCTGGATCCCTGAGTGACGACTGCCCAGAAGAAACCCGCCCTGTGAACTGTGCCCCAATCTGATGCTATTATGAGAACATGAAATAAATTTAAGTTATGGTGAGTCATTATACATTTGGAGGTGTCTTGTTTCAGCAGCTGCCCTACTTTAATACACATGGCAACTAAGTCCTCAAATTTGGGACCTGTGTGAAGGAACGGTAGAGAGAGATTTAACAGCAATGGATGCTTTTGCTATTTGTCATAAAAAGTTTCAAAGGGGGTTTGGGGTTCTCATTAGCTCAGGGACGTGGCTTAGAGTAGGATCATCTTTATACTTTTCTCTACCTTGGTTCTTCCATGCAAGAAAGAGGTTTTTTTGTTTTGTGTTAAGTGCTTATTTTATTTATTTTTGAGAGAGAGCATGAGCAGGGAGGGACGGAGAGAGAGGGGAGACACGGAATTTGAAGCAGACTCCAGGCTCTGAGCTGTCAGCACAGAGTCCAACCGGGAGCTCAAACTCACTGTGAGATCATGACCTTTGCCAAAGTCGGATACTTAACAGACTGAGCCACCCAGGTGTTCCAAGAAAGAGTTTTTATGTATAGATAGATAGATAGATAGATAGATAGATAGATACAGATATACATATAGATTTTTTTAAGGTGAAGTGCAACCATTATGGTCCAAAATGGTGGCAACCTGGGGCACCTGGGTGGCTCAGTCAGTTAAGCATCCGACTTCGGCTCAAGTCATGATCTCATGGTTCGTGAGTTAGAGCCCCGAATCGGGCTCTGTGCTGACAGCTCAGAGCCTGAAACCTGCGTCAGATCCTGTGTCTCCCTCTCTTTCTCTCTTACCCTCCCCTGCTCACTCTGTCTCTCAAAAATGAATAAACGTTAAAAAAATTTTTTAAACTATAGTGGCAGCCTACTAAACTCCTTCAGTGGCAGATGGAGATATGAAACCAGAATATAAGACATCAGGAAGAACCTAGTTTTCTGTGTCTCTGCTCATTGGGTTGTTCTGCCAACCCAAGCCTGCTAGGGTGCTCATAGTAAGGTCAGTCACCCATAGCCTGAGCTTTACCCAGGTCCTGGGCCAATGGGAGCATGGCCTCATAATATACCAGGACCCGGCAATCTATCAATGGGCAAGGGGGCCTGGAAAAAGGCTCTCTTCACTCTTTCAGCCTTTAGTTGGGATGCCTTGGTTGAAAGTGACAGAAAAGCCAAACCAAACTGATTTAGCCTAACAGGGAATTTATTGATAAATGCAACTGAAAAACCCGGGGCAGGGGCTAGCTCTGGGCACGACTGGATTCAAGGGCTCCAACAAAGCCATTAGGACCTGGTCTCCTTCTGCCCCTCCTCTTTGCTCTGCTCTTTCTCATCCTTCAGTCTCTGCTCCACGTGGTGACAAGATGGCTGCAGCAACACCAGCTACCTAAGGTGACTTCTCTGAACCAATCTCAGTGGCCAGGGAGGTACAGTGCTGTGACTGGCCAGATGTGGTCACATGGTGTACTCTGAAAGCTGGAAGTGGGGACTCTACACAAAGTATGGCTATTGAGAATAGAGACAAGATGGCCAGAGACTATCAAGGGCCATTACGAAAAATGAGGGGATGGGTGCCAGGAAGGCAAACCACACTGGGTACCAAGAGGTAAGAGGGCACTAAGCTCAAGTCAAAGCACCGTGCTGTATCTTTGTACTTCTATGCTCCCTGTGGCGCTAACCCACTTCCCTGACCTTCTAGAACCTGGGAGGGAAGACTAGAGCCCTAGCTCTGAACCCCAGCAGCAGGCTACAAATTCTATCCCACTTGCCTAAGCCCTCACTTAGGGCTGGTTTCTAGGCTTTCCTGAAGTTGGCTCCATATCACACAGGAGTATAGGGCATGGGGTATCAGCTTTGAACTCTTTAGTAGAATTCCTGCCTGTGCATCTTGCTGTTAGCTTCTCGCACTACTCTGCTGTCTGATCTCTGTTGCCATCTATTTCCCATACACTGTCTGCCTGCTCTATGCTCTATCAAGTTGGGCTCCTTGGTTTTTAGCATCTGCCTAAATTCCACTTAGGTTTTGGCTCATATGCCTTTGAACTTCATTGTCAAGTTCTCAAGAGAGGAGTTTCCATCTGTTGTGGTGTTTCCGGTTCCTGCTTTCCCTCCTCTCCCAGCCTCAGTCCCTCTTGCTCACACAACCAGCCCTGCTCTGCAATTGAGTCATCTCTAGACGCTATTGGCCCTGTAGGCTCAAAGGATGTGAGGGTTGGGGATTAGCAGCCAAGAGAGAGAGACCTCTGGATCTCCCTGGGTCAGGGGGACAGTCTCCAGAATTGTGCTAGAGCTCTGACCTTATGACCCTTCCCTGGCCTTGTAAAGGGAGATAACTGGTGCTGTTTGTAGATCTGAAAATAAAATCACTCTTAATGCAGATGCGTCTGTACCTAATCAGTGTACAGGCATGAAGATAGCTCACGAACAGAAAACATGCTGAGTTCTGAGCTAGTTGAAAAAAAAACAGAAGTATTGTGGATTTCCCAGAGGTCCATGATTAGAGCCATCCCATGTGGCTCCTATCGTGGACCTCTGGGAAATCCAGGATCCCTTCAATGGTTGGTCTTTCATGAAAAATTTCTTGAAGACATTTTCAGATCTTAGGAAAAAGGGAAGTTTTTTTCTATTTGGAAATGAATGAAAATAAAAATAAGGATAATGGCTGATATTTATCGAGCCATGTCTATCTCCCAGACACTATTAGAAGTCCTTTCAATATCTCATTGCACTGAATCTTTACAGCACCTGCGTGAGATGGGTATTACAATCCCTACCCATCTCACGCAGGTGCTGTAAAGAGAATGGAAGCCTGGAAAGGCAAAATAATATGTCCACGGTTACACAACTAGGAAGTGACCAGAGGTAGGGTTCAAACACAGCTAGTCTGACAGTAGGGGCTGTGCTCTTGACCTCTACATTACCACGCTTAGTTTTAGAAGAAGTTCAGGTCATATAAAGGGCTTAAACAGAGCTGGGGACAGTCCCTGGTGGAAAATGCCAAACCAGGGCAGAAGCATCACCGAGAACAGGCAACAGGTTGTCAGGCTTGTTCTAAACTAAAGATGAAGTTTGATCAATGTCCCATACAGGGAGAAAGTCGGATCAGGAACAACAACAGTAAAACCAAGTTGCCATGGTCAAAATAGCACAGGAGGCCTGAAGCTGAGTGGTCAGGGCGGGAGAGAAAGGTGATCTGTGAGTGAGCAATTGACCTGGCTCCTTTGGCACAGGTGTTTCCCTCCTCCTAAGTGGATGTTGGCTCACACTTCAGACCCGTTGTACTCACAGACTCAGGAGCTCAAAGCATCAAGCAGAGAACTTACAGTGGGTTCAAGAGGGAGGCAGAGGTGGTCAGCTGGGGCTCAGACAGGACACATCAAAGTATTTTCTGCACTGAATGCACCCCCATGGGGCCACACAATACCTGGGGGACTCACTGGGAGACTGAAGGTGTGTGCAGAAGAGAGAAACGGGAAGCTTTCAAGAAAGTGAGAATGAAAAGAGGAAGGAGGGCAAGGGCAGAAAAACAGAAATGGAGGTGATTGTGGCCAGAACTCGCGCTTTGACAATGGCTTTTGTTGCCCCTCAGAGCTGCCCCCCAGAGCCCTGTACGGGGAGGGGCGATGTGGGGGGGGGGGAACAGACTGTGCCTGACAACCTGGGTTTCCTTCCCCTGTTTTGTCTACTCTTTTTAGTGAGTTTTGCGTATAAAATGTCTCTCCTTAGGCAGGAAGAGCCTCAGTGATAAGATGCCCAGTTAGGTATGACACTCAAGCATCTTGCAGGAAAGAAATATTTTTTTTATGTCATCATGAAACTGCCCAGCTCACCTAGGTCTGCCGTGGAAATGGTGGCTCTGAGGACAGAAGGGAGATTAGAGCATCTGACCTGAAGCTCAGGCAAAAGGGAAGGCCTGGGATACCTTCTCTCTTCCAGCCTGAGTCAGACTGGCCTTTCTGCTGTGCCTGAGTTAGCCGGAAGCAACACATGGCAGTTAGGGAGGAAAAGGAGAGGTCAAGTGTGGGTTCCTGGCCTGACCCGGCACCGTCCAGAGGAACGAAGCCTGAGAAAGTGTCTCAACAAGTTGTCGCTCTGGGGAAGGAGGTGTGGGTGGGAAGGGGCATGCATCCATGTGTGGCTGCCCTGAACCTCCTGCCTCAGTGGAACAACTTGTCCTGGGTCCAGTCCTAGCTCCATTAAGCAAATGGAGATCTGCCAGGCTGTCTCCACAGACCACGCCCTCAAACAAGAGGCAGGATGACCTCTGGCCAAATGTTGCTCTGCCGTCTCTAGCTGAGTCGTCTTGGATGACGGCCCATCTCTGAGCCTCTGTTCCCCCATCTGAGAGTTGGGGGAAATAGTGCCCATCTACCTGTGTGTTGAGGCTCAGAGAAGGTGAATGCAATGTATCACCTGCAAAGCTCAAGGCATTTTATGTGCAAATATTATTACACAATTGTCCCACTCAGAGCCTTAATGATAGTGTTCGAGAAACTTTTCCTTCCAGAGATGTAGCCCTGGAGACACAGAGATGAATCAGGCAGGTGTCTGCCCTCAAGGGCACACAGTGAGCAGGGGAGACAAGACAGGCAAACATCCGATTAGAATCACTGTTTGTAGTCCTGTGAGATGAACGTGCAGCTTTGGAAGCTCTCAAGAGAAAACAGTGTCTACCTAGAAGACATAGGGAGTCAGCATATGACCTAGGCCTTGAAGAGAGAGCAGAATTTTATTGGAATAGGCAGCTATTGGTAGAGGATGGACATTTTAGGAAGAGGGGACCACATGAACAAAAAGTGTGGTGATTGAACGTGACCCAGAATATTGGGAACACAATGAACCGTCTGAAGGACTGGAGAATAAAGCCCATGATGGGGAGTGGCAAGAGGGAGGTGAGAAAGAAAAGCTGGTCCAGACTCAGAAGCGCCTGATAGAACTGAAAGGGATCTCACAGAACAACACGATGAGAACTTTCTGTGATGGAAATGTCCTATATCTGTACTGCCCAATACGGTAGCCAGTGGCCACGTGCAGCTATTGAACACTTAACGTGTAGCTCGTATGATTGAGGGATAAAATTTTTTGTTTTATTTCATTTTAATTTAAGTTTAGACAGTTACATATGGCTGGTGGCTACCATATTGGAGAGCTTAGCCATCAAACTCTGACAATAACTTCAAGTGTCTAGAGAGAGCCCTTGATGCCCTTCCCTTGGGCAGTTCAGTCCTCAGCCCATGCATCGGGAGCTCCCACGCAGGTCATTCTTGTGGTGGTACGAGCTGGGCTGAAATATGACTTGTTTCCTGCTTGCCAAGCTGAGCCTGGCAATATGGCCACATCTGCTTAGGGGCAGGGGCAGCTTTTTCTAATTCTTACAAAGGCATTGCGTGGGCTGGCAGTTCTGCTTCCTCCGGAGTCACTGTCCTCAGTGGTATGTTTGCAGGTAGAGTCAGGTTTCCTCACTGCTCCTGCTTCCCAGAGCTGCTGGGCCAGGTGAGCACACCTGGGGCATGGCTCAGGTGTTGTCTGTTACCGGTGGCCATTGGTCAAAGTTGGCCCAATTTTTTTTAAGGTATACGGTGTTGGCCCATGTTGGCCCATATTTTTGAATTATTTGCCTATATTTAAAAAGCAGCTGGATTCTCTTTGAAATCCAGATTAGTTATCTTTTCTGGGCCTATAAATTCACAGGGCAGCAAGGACCTGAAGGAAAGTAGCACCTGATCTGGCCTCAAAGAACGATACGGGGGACGGATGACAGATGCGGGACATTTCAGAAGGCATTCTGAATGTTATAGAAGTTGCTTTTAAAACATCTGGTTCATAATTTATTATTGCTTATTATAAGGACGCAGAGTTCCTAGTTGTAGAGGTTTAAACAAAATATAGATCTTTGAGACTATTCGGTTGAGCCAATTCATGTTACAGATGCACATGGTGGTCCTAAACCACACAAGCCTACAGACAAAAGCAGGGTAGCAGAGGTAGGAACCAAGCAGGATTTGACTGGCTTCTCTGGTCCCTGCTTTGTGAGGACCCCAGACCTGTCAAATCCGTCACCCCAATAGTGTAAGGAACAAATCTCCAGGAATGTTTCTTATGGACTCACATGATGAGGCTACCAAACGCATGAATATCCAACTCAGTACATAGCAAGCAGTCCCTGAATGCGTTGAATGAATGAATGTGTGAGAGACTCAGTGAATGACCTTAAAATTGGGTCCACCTTCCTTCTACATGTTCTCATGTTCAGTGTATAATCTAATCAAATGTATATGACTGACTCTCGACAAAATACAATATGTCATTTATAATCTGTTCTCTTTTTACTGTTTATCTATTTACTTTGAGCGAGAGAGAGGGAGAGCAAGAGAGCACAAGGGGGGAGGGGCAGAGAGAGAGAGGAGAGAGAGAATCCCAGGCAGACTCTGCTGTCAGTGCAGGGCCCGACGCAGGGCTCAAGAACATGACCTGAGCCAAAATCAAGTCAGACATCCAACCAGTTGAGCTACCCAGGCGCCACTATAATCTGTTCTCTTAAAAAATAGATGCAAAATGGCTCTGACTTGGAGAAGCAGTGAATCAGAGCATCAGTGTTCTATTTTTCTGGATGTATTTTGTAGTCTCATAAAATACTAATATTTTTATTGCCCCCAAATAAAAATTAAGCACATTTTAACTATACCACATAGGAAATCTGGAAAAAAGCAATTGGGTGTTACTGCCCAACGTCAAGGCAACTGAAACTGGCCCTTCAGGCACCATTTTCTAAAGCCATCAGTGCCATCTTTGGTCACAGTCAAGCAGCTGGCCCCAAGACCTTGTATCTTGCTAGCTCACAGATGTTTCAGTGAAAAGCCTTTGAGTCAATTTTCATTCCCTTTTACTACAGCTCTCTTGTTCTAGGACTCCATTGGGGGCACCGTAATTGTCCTCAGAAACACCTCTGCCCTCCCTCCATCCACTGTTATCCGTTGCCCTTGAATGAGATCAATGACTCTCAACTTTGCCTCTCCTTGGGACAAGGAGCTTGGTCCTGCAAGTAATTGGGTCCTGGGGTGGAGAGGGAGCCCTTCTGGTCCTCCAGACTGGTTTGGACATGACTGCACCAGCAGAAACTACTTTGTCTGTTATGTAAAGATGGTAACACATGGGGAAGAAAACTTGACAGGTGTTTTGCTCTTTACCGCTGTCTGGTAGAGTAGTGTGGGCTTCTTGCCTAGCATTTGCTGGGCTTCGCTTAGCAGGAAGGACATCACTGGTCTTGATCACTGTCCCAAAATGGGCTCTGCCCCTTTGACAGCCTTTGCCAGTTGGAAGTTCTTCTCTCCGTAAACATCAATAGGGCTGGAGAGAAATCTCCACGGTGAAAACTTGTCTTTCAATATTTAAAAAATAAGTCTCAGGGTGCACTTTAGGACAGAGGGGCAATAAATTACAACTTACTATGTGCCAGAAGTTATGCCAATTGTATATCTTATTAAATCCTCCCAACAGCCTGAAGAGGGTCTTAAGCTCCCCATTTAAAGATGAAAAGGACAGGTAAAGAGAGTAATTGGGGGGCGCCTGGGTGGTGCAGTCGGTTAAGCGTCCGACTTCAGCCAGGTCACGATCTCGCGGTCCGTGAGTTCGACTTCAGGCTCTGGGCTGATGGCTCGGAGCCTGGAGCCTGTTTCCGATTCTGTGTCTCCCTCTCTCTCTGCCCCTCCCCTGTTCATGCTCTGTCTCTCTCTGTCCCAAAAATAAATAAACGTTGAAAAAAAAATTAAAAAAAAAAAAAAAGAGAGTAATTGAATTACCCAAATAAGGGGCTGAGGCAGAATTCAAATCCAGGTTTTTCTAACTGCAAACCTAGTGTCCTTTTCTTAGTGTTGCCCTCCAGAAAGATCGCTTTTTTTTTTCTTGAGAACACCCCAAGTCACACAATATAGTTGGCCTTCTCTGTGTGTTACCACGGGGATCTCATAAAGCACCGTATTCCCACCATAGTCAGCAGGTGCATAATGCACATGCAGTTAACCCAGAAAACATACTGTCTGAACCAACCTGGTAGAAAACCCTCAGAACCCCAAAGCAATTGTCACCCCGTGGCAAATGCCATCTGATCGCCAGCCCAAGGCTCAGCCTAAAACCTTCTGCAGGGTATCACTCTAAAGATAACCCAAAGGTCTCATAGCTTCCTGGTTGTGAAAACAGCAACTCCAGTAGCAGGAATTGAGACCTACAGATCGGTGGGGTAGAAATGAGGAAGGAAATGGCATGTTAAATGACTATTTCCTCCCCAGCTTGCCCTGTTCTTTCTAGATATAGCCCAGAACTTGCATAGCTACAGTGGGATACTTTGATCAAATGCTGAATGTTTTCTATCAATTTCAAGGCTGTTCAACTCTCTATGTACTTTGAAGTGTGGGTGCGGTAGAATTCCTGGGACATCTATGCTTCTAACTCTGCTGGGCTGATTGGACACAGATTCCCCCTCAGGAGGCCTTTCCCAAGCCACTGTGCGAACTGTCCTTGGCCAGCAGTGAAGCCAGTGTACCATTACCTTTCTCTGCTCCTCCGAAGATCTTACTGTACCTTCCGCTTCTTATTGTCCCTTTCATCAAATGTGCTGCCACTTGGGTTCTTTCTCCCTCTCTCCCCGCATCTTTCTACTTCAGATCAAATGATTTGCCCACTTCCCCACTTTTGGATTTGCTCCATGAAGGGCAAAGCAAGGCTAAGTCCTTCCTCCATCCTTTCCCTGTCACTTAGGCTCTCCTTAGCTTTGGGCAGGGGTGGGGTGGGGGGAGATCTCCACCCCGCTGTGAGCTCTCGAGATTTCAGGCACCTGAGCTGGGGCAGGAGAAAAGGTCTAGTTTGATGTGGTCCCGTCAGCCATCACTGTGTCCTCATACTGTCTGCCCCAAACCTCTCTCCTATCCACCACCGTCACCTTCCAGTTCTCTGGGTTAGAGCTTTCCTCTGTTTACCACTCCTGGGAGGCTAAAGCAGGGGCCAGAGGGGAGATGCATTTCCTTTCCTGGCTGAACTACTGACTGCTGTGGCTAAGCCATTCCTGGTCCTGCACATTACAGGGAACAAGAGAAAGAGAAAGCAAGAGTGAGCGGGGGCTCCAAAGACTGTTGTTGCATGGTTTCCCTTAAGCCCCAGAAATAGAAAGCCAGACTTCCGACATGCAGGGCCGCCGTGCAAACCACCAGACCACACTGCCAGATAAGAAAAATGTTAGATTGTGTCATACTTCCAGCTCCAGTTTCTGAAAATGGCCCTGAATGTCAGAGAGCTTCACCACGATTCTAAAATCAGAGAAGATGGAAGAGGGTGGGGAGTGGGGCAAAGGGATCAGGCACCTCTCTATCCTGGTATTAATGTCAGCCACAAAAAATAAAGGAAAAAATATTATGAAATATTAGTCATGAGCTTTCTTTTTTATATAAAAATTGTTAATGTTTGTATTCATTTTTGAGAGATAGAGACAGGATGTGAATGGGGGAGGGGCATTGAGAGAGGGAGACACAGAATCTGAAGCAGGCTCCAGGCTCTGAGCTGTCAGCACAGAGCCCTACGTGGGGCCCGAACCCATGAACCGTGAGATCACGACCTGAACGGAAGTCAGCCGCTTAACTGACTGAGCCACCCAGGCACCCCATGAGCTAACTTTCTTAATCGCATGTACAAGAGGAGGAAATGAACTGGATATGAACAAGCATTGAGAGTGGGAATCCAACTAAAAAAATGTCTCCTTGGCCTTTTCAATTTGTGCGTGTTCATTTATTGAGTACCGACTGTATGCCAACCACTGTGCTTGGTGCTGTGGATTTGAAGAGGACCATACATTGCAGACTGAGGCCGGACTATATTCAGATTCACCCAGATTCCAACTTTTGTGCTCAGCACTACCTCGGCCATGGAAATCATTTTGCCTCGTTCTCCCAGAGCAGTCTCCGCGGGCGCCTGTGTTGTCAGCCGCTGTAGGAAGAGTGATGGCCGGGGTGTTGACAAGCTCCTAATTGGAAGGTAGGAGGTGCCGCCACAGATCAGCTGTAAAAGATATCTTTGGGTCAGGGTGGGCTGCTAATGCTGGAAGAGACTCGGGGTGAGGCCTGGTGAGCTGTCACCCTGGGAGGGGGCCCAGCCCGGCAGACAGACGATGCTGGCGGCAGGAGGCAGCTGACAGACAGGGCCCACGCGGGGAGGCAGCCATTTCAGGGCATGGCAACGATCACGTGCAAACCAGGACTTCAAGAGCCAGAGAGCTCACTGGGGGATGGAGTACCGGGAGAGGAGAGACTGGGGTGGCCCCGAAGCCCAGGATCAAAGAGGCAGGGCAGGAGATAAGAGCCTAGTGGTAAAAACAAGGGAGAGGAGCCACAGGAGTCTGCTTTATTCAGCACGCTCAACTACTTATGAGTAGCTTCTTATGTCTATAATTGCTCAGGGCCCTTAGGGGTTCGAAAGAAGAACTGACTTAGAATTTAATGTCTAATTAGGAGGTGGTCACATCCAGGCACTAAAAGTATTGCTAGGCGAACCAATACTGCTTGTGTTGCACAATATTGGCGGTTGTGCGAGCTCTTTCCCTGCGTTATCTCATTTAATCCACCCAACAACCATGCAGAGTGGGTACAGTTGTCCCTGTTTTAGAAACGAGGGTGCTGAGGTTCAGAAAGACTGCACGCCTTCTCTAAGTTTGTCTGGCTGGTAAGTGGCTGAGCCAGGATTCAAATCCAGGTCTGCGTGAGGCTCCAAACTTTCCGGTACAGCCCGCAGCGTCCCTTTACTGAAATAATACGTCCGGGGCTGCACTGAGCAAGAAGGAAAAGTAAATACTGGTTGATGGTGCAGGGGAGGGAGAGAGAGCTATGCATGAGCAAGGTCAAAGATGGCTTCTTAGAATTGGAGGGTCTGTTGGAGTCATTCAAACCGCGGTCCGTGAATATTCTCTACTTTCTGAAGCAGAGGATGAGGGTCTGAGTCAAGATTTGGGCCATCCAGCACTTGCCGTTTGACATGGCAGAGAAGACCACCCCTGCAGACCTAGGGATTCCGCACAGAACACATCCGGCATGGGAACGCACTGCAAGAGCAAAAGCTCCCCTCTATTAGATAGATGAGGAGGCCACCGACAGGCCCAGTGCTCCGAACCACGGCTTTGCGACGCGCTCAAAGAACAGCGACTGGCCTTGAGCAGAAGTAAGAAGAAAATACCCCCTCAGCCCTAGGCCAAGAAGCAGGATTTGTTGTGCGCGAGGGCCTGCAGGTGTCCCAGCAGAAAGATGAGGCGGCACAGGCATCGGGCACTAGGGTGACAGGGCCTCCTGAGAAAGAACAGGTGCGAAGCAGGGCAATTAGCTGAGGAGGGGTGTCGGGGCCGGCTGCCTAGGTCTGATCCAGGAAGCCACCAGGATTGCATCATCTGCTGGTGAGTAGGCTTGATGAACTCTGATGAATGCGGTATGGCAAGGGAGCTTTTTCTCCTTCTTCAGAGAGGCAGAAGTGGTCATTAAATTTGTCTTTTAAAATAAAACTATTCTGAAAGGGGCATGAGGTTTCAAGCTTCCCCCGGGGTGTTCTGGGCAGTCTGGTTTCTGTCTGAGGGAGGAAGAGCGTCTATTCATAGGCCGTGATGTGGAGAGGTTCCCGCCGTGAGTCAGACACTTGCTGGGTGAGCGGGGTGGTTGCTAATGTCTTCGGGAACTACTAATTTACCATCTAATTTGTTCCTCTGCACCAGCCACAAAGGGAGACCACTCAGTTATTGCGATCCAAATGAGAGGCTGCTGTTTACCATGAGTTCCCCAGCAACTGTGTGTGTCTGTGTGTGTGTGTGTGTGTGTGTGTGTGTGTGTGCACAACGACCTTACGCAACGAAGAGGTGGGGCCACTGCCCTTGCTAGCATTTTCAAACACATTTGAATTCTATAACGAGTGACTCAGAGAGATCTTGGCCTCCCAGAAGGTTACAATTTGAAGCGTATCTTTAAAAAACCAAGGTGCACGGGGAAAGTGGCACACATTCCTACCACCATGGGGACCAGCAGAGGCGAGCAAACATTTGAGAGCATCTTGGTGCCAGTCATGGTGCTAGGGCTTCACATGTCTTCTCTTTTTTAAAATTTTATTTATTTATTTATTTATTTATTTATTTATTGAGAGAGAGAGAGAGAGAGAGAGAGAGAGAGAGAGAGAGAGAATCCCAAGGAGGCTCTGCGCTGTCAACATGGAGCCCCATACTGGGCTCGAACCTTGCGATCATGACTTGAGCCGAAACCAAGAGTCAGGCGCTTAACTGACTGAGCCGTCCAGGAGCCCCTTCATGCGTCTTTTCTTGCTGACATCTCACAACTACCCTGTGAAGCATGTACTGGGCTTTCATCGTTCCAGGCTCTTTGCCCCAGTGTCTCTGCTTAGTGAAAACCCGTATTTCTTTAGGTCCCACCTGAAAACTTCAGTCTCCTGTAAGGCCTTTCCTGACCTTGTCAGTATAATTAGTTATGCCAATTGTGCTTTGTGCTCCCAGAAAATCATAGACTTTAGGAAGATGGCAGCCTCGGTCTCGTCATCCATAATAGGGGTAACCATAGGGTCATTGTGAGGAATAAATGAAATAAATCCTGTAAGTGCTTTGACAGTAGCTGACACTTAGCCTTTGTTAGTAACCCTTGTTGTTATTAATAACAGTAATAATAATACCACTTAATTACTTGCTGCTAGTTGTAAGCTCTTTGGGTGTGGGGTTAGTGCCTACTGTGTTCATTGTTGTGAACCCAGAGTCCAGGAATGTTTGGTATACAGTAGGCACTCGTTTCCTAGCTGGTGAATGAGTGAATAAGAAGGAGGTATTTGCCTTCTCGCCTCTGTGAACTCCTGAGGACAGGCCCTCATCTGACCTGTTTTTGTATTTTTCTTTCCTTCCCTTCCCTTCCCTTCCCTTCCCTTCCCTTCCCTTCCCTTCCCTTCCCTTCCCTTCCCTTCCCTCTCTTCTGTTCTCTTTTTGAGAGAGACCATGAGTTGGAGAGAGGGGCAGAGGGGGAGAGAGAGAGAGAGAGGGAGAGAGAGAATCTCAGGCAGGCTCCACACTAAGTTTGGAGCCCAAAACAGGGCTTGATCCATGACCCTGGGATCATGACCTGAGCTGAAATCAAGAGTGACCACTCAACTGACTGAACCACCCAGGCGTCCCCCCGTTTCTGTATTTCTAATGTCACCCCTTCCTCTGGCACAACCCAAGTGCTCAGTGACTCTGCTGAACAAATGAACAGGATCGTGAGATGCTGCCACTCGTCAGTGCCTGGTACAGAGAGTCTGGCTGATGTCCGTGTTGGTGCTCTGGTTGGCTGCTGGTTAGCTCCTGCTCCGTGACTTCAGTGAGCGGGCCCTTGACACTTCACCCCAGGATGGTGAACTCAAGGTGAGGACTGTGTCTCGTTTCTTTTTAAACCTTACGTGTCTAGCACAGCACCTGGAACCCAATAAATGCTCAAATGGCTACCCATGGACTCTGATGCCCAACTGGACTTGAAGGAAAGCAAAGTCCAGAATGAATGGGTCATTGTTTACCCAAAGTTCTTCCCCAGAAGTGCGCCTTTCTCGCGACACCTGGCTGGCTCAGTGGGTAGAACACATGGCTCTTGATCTTGGGGTTGTAAATTTGAGCCCCACGTTGGGTGTAGATATTACTTAAAAATAAAATCTTAAAAAAAAAAATAAGAAGAAGACCTGGTTTCTTGGTTACAAAGATCTGAAATTCCTTGGGAGTGTTGTACCCTAATGGAAAAGAGCAGTGTTTGTGGTCAGACTTTTCTGGGCTTGAATCCTGGCTTTGGCAACTACTGGCTGTCCTGCCTGGACAAACTGCTTACCTCTTCTGGTCCTCAGTTTCCCCTTTCATCAAACCGGGATAATAATACACACTATCCATCCCTTCGGTAAGTATTTACTGGGCACCTAATATGTGGCAGGGACCATTCTAGGCCTTGGAAATACATACATGTAAACCAAACAAACATTGCTCATGCCTGAACAGCAAACTCAACCTAGAAAGGGAGAGAGCGATGCTAAACAAATAAGCCAGTAAACATATAGTGTGTCAGATGGTGATATGCGCCATGGAGAAAAGTAACAGGTGAGGGGAAAGGCAGTGGAGTGGTCAGGGCTGGCAGGTAGTGAAGAAAGGCCTTTCTAATAAGGAGACCCAATACCTGGGAAAGAATGTTCCAGGGAGAGGGAAGGAGCAAAGGCCCTAAACTAGAGGTAGAAGAATGACAAAGGGGTCTGTGTGGCTGAAGCAGAGGGCTGGGGAGTGGGGAGAAGACATACAGATGGGTGGGACCAGGAAGGGAGGGCCTGATAGGACTTCAGCTCTCCCTCTGGGTAAGCAGGAAAGCTTTGAAGGGCCTCAGGCACAGGAATGAGGTGATGTGATGTAGGTTATAAAAGGATCCCTCTAGCAGCGTCACGGAAAATGGCTTGTATGGATGGGGCAAGAGCAGGAGACCAGTCATGTGTACCCCACAGGCTTACTGGAGAATAAATAAGATCATTTATTAGCAGGGAGTAAGTGCTCAATCCAAGGGGGCTGCTAGAGATTATTCTGGAGCTGCCTGGGCTCCTCCTCCCTTGTCTCCTGCAGACAAGTCTTGCCCAGTCACACAGTGTCCCTCCAGCCCTTGCCTCCCTGGTCATTCCCTCTGCCCCATACCTCCTTCCTTCAACCCTTCTTGATGTTGAATGTCCTCAAATAGCAGCCCCACCCCCTGCCTCTCCCACCCCAATTCAACCCAAATGCAACCCCAGTCACATCCTTCCTCTGCTCAAAAGTCTTCAAAGGACTAAATTAAATCCACATTCTTAGAGGCTCACAATCCAGGCATCTCCCAATATGGGAGATCTTTCCCACCATACTCTACTTCTCTCCCAGAAAAATTGAATACTTGTGGAGAAAGGGTTGGGTGCAGTATGTCACTCCCAACAGAATGACCAAGGAGCCTAACGACACTCCCAGTGGCAAATTGATTATAATGGGCCCTCACCCCAGGTTCCCTGGGCCATCCAGGATGTTCTAGCTAGCCATGGGAGGCATGAACCCCTCCCAGCTCACCCTTCCCACCATGGTACCATGGACTCCACAATAATGGGTCTTCTCTTACATTTTTTTTAATGTTTGGTTTTGAGAGAGAGACAGCACAAGGAGGGGAAGGACAGAGAGAGACAGAGACACAGAATCGGAAGCAGGCCAATGAGCTGTCATCCCAGAGCCCGATACAGGGCTGAAACGCACAAACCACGATATCATGACCTGAGCCCAAGTCGTACACTTAACCGACTAAGCCACCCAGATGCCCTGGGGTCTTCTCCTAAAGCTACAAAATGGCATGTGGTTTCCCAAATCAGTTTCCTTTCACTGCTCTTATCTCCCTTTACTGATCTTACTGCCCCTAGGGACCCCTCACCCATAACAAAATGTTCTCATTTTGCCTTTACTGGTTCAGACGGGAGACCCAGGCTCCAGATCATGACTTCTCACCTTCACCTGCCTGCCACAGCTCCCGGGTCTTTCATTCCTGTATCTTTTTCTGTCTGAGCTCAATTCCACCACTGGGAATTGGTGTCCGGAGTGAGGGCTGAGAATAACCTGGGACCTACCGGCCGTAGACAGAATGGCAAAATCCCTGATACTATGTTTGTACCAGCCCAGAGAGCAGGTACCACCAGGCACCATTCCCTAAAACATCTTCCACAATGGGACTTACGAGAGCTTTAAGGACTGGCTAATATCAGGCCCTTCTCACAGGGAACTATTAGCAGCACCTGGACTGACATCTGTCACCACGTGGGTCCCCGAGAAAGGCAAAACACCAACACCAATATTCTAAAATAGCATACCTGAGGTTATCTACCTCCATGATAGGGTGCTGGAGCGAGGCCAGCCACCCACAGCTGTGGGGCGCAGATGCCCTACCCCTCCCCCCAGCCCCCCCGCAGCATTATAAACGGAAGCCCTGAATGTGGAGGCTCCACACTGGAAAATGCTCTCGTGGAACATTTAGGTTATCACTAGCTGGCTGTGGCCTCGGTCTGGGATACGGTTTTCCGACTCCATGCCAGGACACCTGGGCAGTATGGCACCCACAGCATAATCTCTGTTTGTCTATAGTGCACGACTCTTCTTCCATAACACCATGGGCCAGGCATATTATATTACCCTGAGCAGCCAGCCACCAGGAGAAACAAAAAGGAGCGTGGTCCTGCACTCTTAGCGCCCCCCACCCCAGCTATCTTTACCATGGCCACCATGCCCAGCACATGATAAATGTCCCCTCAAGCGCTCCTGCTTTGTGCATCTTTGTGACAGCCTTCCCAAGATCAACACATGCTTCCCTGACCCGGACATGGCTCAAAACTTGTTCTGGCCAGGGAATCAAAGGCCACATTGCAGGTGATGACCACAGCCCAGCCAACCCCTGCATCTCAGAGGATAACTACCCAATTACCCACATCATGTACCAACGTGCCTCCTGTCAGAGCATAGGCATCTTCCCCTCAGGGGGTCCCCCACTCAGCATGTACCACACATGGGAAAGAAGGGAAGACCAGACAGACCCCCAAAGTTATAACTGTCTTCTCCACCATCCTCCCCATAGGGCACAATGAACCCCATTTCCACTGTGGCTAAGACTTCCCCTGCCGGGCCTCCCAAAGCAAGCCTACTGCTTAGGGCTATCCCTAGGTTGATCTGTATGGTCATGTGGTCAAAGTCACATCCCAGTGGCTGGACCTCACACAAAGTCAGTTATGCTGTGACCCCGTGAGCAAGCCAGCTTCTTATTTCCACCATGCTGAATGACCTTTTAAGCTGATAGAAAAGGCCCACAAAGTCACCAGTAGTGATGCTATTGGTCTAGGCCCCTACATCTTACCCTGTGCCATCCGGGACCACATGGGCAGGACATTCATTGATTGATTTACGAAGTCTGGTCTCTGGCCCACGAGTCCAGATCATGCAATCCCAAATGCATATGGGTGTATTTGTGTCTTCCTAGGCTACATAGCATGTCAGGACTCATGGCCCTATGCTGGCCCAGATACTAAAGAAACATGAGCGATTAGGAGCCCCAAAGGGAACCTGGTTCACCTGTGTCTCTTCCCTAGATAACTCATTCCTGGTGGCCAAACTCACCTGCACACTCTAACTCTGACAACCCCCTCAACGTTTACTGACTGCCCCATGATGGGACCCTGCTGGTCACAGTCCCCAGTCGGAGGTGATGAGTCATTTTCCTACCCACCATGCTATATACAATAGTGACATCTGGGACTAGAGAATTGGGACTCAGGGCTCACAACACGATTATACCAGGGAAACAGCAGATGCAGCAGAGGAAATGTCCAAGGTTCCATCAGCTCGTGTGACATAAACAGCGGCGGCACTTGAGGTTTTCACTGAAGGGCAAAAATCCCTAAATGCCAGGGTGTCGGGCAACAGACTAGCTCCAGGTGATTTGCTAGCTGCCCAGGGGCATGTGCCCTTAGGGGAACTGCCTGCTGTATATGGATAAATAATGCAAAGTAATCTAAATAGCCCAACAAATGCAACACCAAACCACAACCAAATTTTACACAAGATAACCCCGAACTCCCTAGGAACTGGATGTCCCCTACAGACTGGGGTGACTTTGCTCCAGGGGGCTCTTCTGCCAGTAAGGGGACTTGACAGAGTGAACTGGCTATGTAAAATTGGTACAGCCCACAGCCCAGTAGATTAAGCAAAGACTGCCCAAAATTAACCTTCCCCTTCCACCACCTCCCGGTGTTTTTCAACAGACGAGTTCCTACCCTGTTTCTGTGTCCCCAGGATCAGGCTTTCTTTCCTCTGAAAGAGTCCTCTTGTCACTGGGCCCCTTGTCCAGGGACTCTCCCCAATTTACCAATGCCAGAGTCAGTAACAAACGTCTGAATTGCTTGTGATCGTGGCTCAGGTGTGATACATTTGGCCAACAGGTTGCCACGTTGAATCATAACACTATTCCATTGAAAGGAAACCTGAACCTGTCATTATTCCATCACTGCCTAGAACTGCCTCTCTATCCCCTGGCCCCACACTGAGCCCTTTGCTCAGGCTGGTTTTCTGCCAGGCACACCTGCTCTCCTCACAGGGTTGGTGAGGAAAACCAGCCTTGACTGGCTGTTAATCCCTACTCAGGCCTTAGTAGCTCTGTGACCTGGAACAAATTTCTTAGCCTTTCCGTGACTCAGTTTCCTCATCCATAAAATTGTGATCACACTACTTACTTCATTAGGGTGCTCTAAGGGGAAAACAAAACCCACCCCCGCCTACGTAAAACTCATAGTGTAAACCTGACACAAAAGTATTCACTCAAGGGGCGACTAAATTTCCACTTTCCCCAAAAAGCCTTCCATACCTGTTCCCACTCTAATTTCTCTTTAATCCAATCTGATTGCATTTCTGGTCAACCCCTTGCTGTTAATCATGTATTGGTTCTCCATCATATAGGTATTATTCATTTTGATTTCCCAAGTAAAATGTAAAGGTCCATGAAGGAAGGGACTACATTACACCTTACTTTCCTACTGACTTGCTGGGTCATCTTGCCCTTAATTATTTTGGGATTTTTTTTTTAATTTTCTTTTTTGTTTTTTAAAATTTACATCGAGATTAGTTAGCCTATAGTGCAACAATGATTTCAGGAGTAGATTCCTTAATGCCACTTACCCGTTTAGCCCATCCCCCTGCCCGCAACCCCTCCAGTAACCCTCTGTTTGTTCTCCATATTTATGAGTCTCTTCTGTTTTGTCCCCTCTCTGTTTTTATATTATTTTTGTTTCCCTTCCCTTGAGTTTCTTTCTCTGGGATGGCAAATACATGGCATGCATGTCAACCTTTCCATATCCCATAGCCTTGGGAGACACTAGGAGGCAATAATGATTCTCTTCCCCGGGAACCTGGCTCCAGACTTGGAATCCTTCTTAACATAATTCACTATTTATTATTATTTTATGTTAGTAGACATATTTATTTTGTCTACTAACTTATTCAATAAATATGGATTGGGTACTACCTCTCTTTAGTAGTTTGGAGATAAAACTTGGAGGGAGGTACTACCCTCTCTTTAGTAGTTTGGAGATTAAACTTTGAGCACCTTGTCCCTGAACTTAAGGAACTTGTCACTCAGTGGAGAAAAAAGACAAGAAGCAAATACATACATAAGAAAATGTCAGGTAGTGATAAGTACAATGATGAAAGAAAAAAAAATAGTGGTGTGTTAGTGCCTGGGGAGCAGTCTACTTTCGATTGGTGTCCAGAGAGATACTCTCTGAGGACCCTGGAGATTTTGATCTGGTAGGTGTGGTGTGGGCCTAAGGACAGGTGTGGTTAACAAGCAAATGCAGGAAATTTGGGAAACACTGACATGGCGAGTAAGAGCGAGGGTATGGAGTCAGAAGACGTAGGTTCAAATCCCATTTCCTACACTTATGTAGTTGTGTGACCCTGAGCAAGTTATCAAACTTCTCTGACCTTCTGTTTCCTTATCTATAAAATGGGATAATACTATTGACCTCAGAAGGTTGTTAATAGGGTTAAATAAGATAAAACGTATGAAGTGCCTGGCGCACAATACGTGCTCAAGGAGAGGTAGCTATCGTTTGCAACAATAGACCCATCTATCCCTAACTGTAATCTTTTGTGTGAATTACTCAAAAGACAAATCCCAGAAAGGCCACTTACTATGTACTTAATATGGCCACTGAGTAGATTTTTTTGCCTAATGAAACACTTCCTCTTGAAAAATAAATTCTCAAAAGACCTTCTCATGAGCAAGAATGCCAGAGTTCAATGAATAAGTGTCCTAGGGCTCTCTAGTTTAAGCAGGATTAAGATTTGGAAAGGCTTGGCCTCATTTCCTCCCCTATCAAATGGGAGCCTGGCTACTTGCCCTTTCTAAGTCGGGGGTGGGGGGAGGATTTCTGTGACTGAAAGTGATGTGAGATTTTCAAAGTGTGAGACACAAGAGGAACACTTGCCATGTCAGACTTGAAAGGCCATGACAGGACAGCCTCGGCAAGGACAGCTCCTGATGCACCAGCCTCCCCCCACCCCCACCTCACCCCACACATTGGGAGAAGCTGGCCACTCCTTCCCATTTATAGGCTGAGCTGGTACATAACGGAGAAAAACAAAGTTGGGCAGGAAGCAGCCTTTTCAACCAGTGAAGAAACCGTTAAAATCCATCCCTTTGCCCCGATGCCAAAGTTCCGCCTGCCCCACCCAGCCACACTATCAAGGACACACAGCCATCAGAGGGCCCTGGGGGCATTTGTCCCTACTTTATCAAGGACCCATGGAAACATTTCTCTAACTGAAGATAAAGACCTCTCCCCCTCCCCCCCCCCCGTCCCTCCCTCCATTCTGTTTCTAGCTACCTACCAGAGGGTTCCTGTCATTTTCTCTCAGTAACAACAGTTCTGAAAAGGAGGTATTTTTTCAACCAGGACTTGAAGTAACTGGCAGAGAGGCAGGTAAGATGAGTTTCATTCATTCATTTGCTCATGCATTCATTTTTTCAATAAATATTTATTGGATACTTACTACCTTCTAGATTCTAAGCTAGGCTCTTGGATTCGATTCTGAGCAAAAGGCGCTTGCAGTCTCTGGGGGAGCCAGACACGCTTTAACCATCACAAAACGTAGGACTACAAATTGTGATCCAGACTGGGAGTGACATTAGACAATGGTGGGTCCTGATCTAGTCACGGAGGGTGGGAGTGGGGATTCCTCGAAGAAGTAACACTTGAGCTGAGAGAGAGTGTGTATAATAATTTTCTAGATTTTGCTCTTGCCCTCCAACTGGGTGTTTTCAGGGTTAAAAAGATACCTCTGGGCCCAAAAGACTTGCTGCCATTCTCTGCCAGTCCTGTTTCTGATACCAAGTCACGATTACTCGGCCCTTGTGAAGGTTAGGATGGAAATGACTTATTGGAATAATAGAGAAGCCAGCATAAACCTGCCAGGACCTCCTTCAAGATTCAGTTCACTTTGCAAAAGTTGCCAGATAAAAGATATTTCCAGATGGAGGGCCACGCAGGAAATACAAATGGAATATTTTTTAATAGCTCTTCCTTTGCAAGATATGACCCAAGGCGGCCTTCTGCAATATGATGGGAAGCACTGTAGCCTGAAAGTTTGAGAGGAGCTGAGCCGGCCCACAAGCAGCCCCCAGGGCCTTTGGAAAGGGGCTGTGGCCTGAAGGAACATTAAAGATGCTCTACTTACAGGAGACCCCCGTTCCTGCCACTGTCCCCCAAAGTGGAGCCTGTGACTGGTGCCTTCTAACTGACAGATTCTCAGAGGAGAGGGCAGATAGATATCTATGCAAGCGTTGAGTTCCTTTAAGGATGTGGCTTTACAAAATAACACACGGCACCCTTTTCTCCTTTCCTTGGAGCCGAGTGGCCTCTTGCAAAGAAAGTCATCTGGAAATCAGGGCCCACCACCACGGACAGAGACCTAAGTGGGCAGGGATTGCCACAGGGGCACCTGAAGAATGTCTCAGGACGTACAGGACTAGCTTCCCCATAACTTTGGGGTTAAATGGGTCCACAGATGAATCTGAGAAGGTTGTGAGCTTCCTGAAACAGTAGGCAAAACCTTGCATGTTGGCCCAGATGTGCACCTAGATGGCCTTTAACTTTGACCAATGTTTCTGGTGGTCAGATATGCATAACATAAAATTTACCATTGTAACCATTCCCGAGAGCACACTTCGGTGGCATTAAGAACATCCACATTGCTGTACAGCCAGCACCACCATCCGTCTCCAGAACTATTTTTATCTCTCCAAACTGAAGCAATGTACCCATTGAAAAATAATTCTTTCTTCCCCTCAGTCCTGGCAACCACTATTCTACCTTCTGTCTCTATGAATCTGACTACTCTAGGTACCTCATATGCGTGAGATCATGTAGTCTTTGACCTTTTGTGGTGGTTTCCTTTATTTAGCATAGTGCCTTCAAGGTTCATTGATGTTGTGCATCGGTCAGAATTTTCCTTTTTGAGGTAGACTAATATTTCATTGCATGCACACACCGTTTTTTAAAAACCCATTCATCTGTTGATGGACACGTGGCTTTCTTCCATCTTTTGTCTATTGTGAAAAATGCTGCTATGAACACAAATATATAAATATCTGCTTGAGTTCCTGATTTCAATGGGGGGGGGTGTATATGCCCAAAAGTGGAATTGCTGAGTCATTTGGTAATTCTATTTTTAATTTTTGAGGAACCTACATATTGTATCCTATAGGAGCTGCACCGGTACCTATAGGAGCCTTCCCGCCAGCAGTGCCCAAGGGTTCCAGTTTCTCCACATCCTTACCAACACTTGTTATTTTCTGGGTTTTGGTGAGAGCTATCCCAATGGATGTGAAGTGGTATCTCATTATGGTTTCGATCTGTATTTCTCCAATGATTAGCGAGGTTGAACAGCTTTCCATGTGCTTACTGGCCATTTGTGGATCTTCTTTGAAGAAACGTCTATTCAAGTCCTTTGCCTATTTTTTAATTGGTTATTTGGGTAATTTTTTTGTTGAACTATAGGAAATCTTTTTATATACTGAATATTAACCTCCCATCAGCTATATGGTTTGCAAATATTTTCTCCCATTCCATGGATTGCCTTTTTACTCCGTTGATAGTGTCTTTGAGGTACAAGTCTTTAGCTTTCACATAGCCCAATGTATCTGTTTTTAATTTAACAATTAAATTAAATATAATTTAACAATTAAACTAAATATAAATAAAATATGACACCTGTGCTTTTGGTTAAAAACTCACTGGCATATCCAATGTCATGTAGATTTCCCCCTAGGTTTTCTTCTAAGTTTTACAACTTTAGTTCCCAGGGGGGTTACCCCCCCCTTTTTTTAAGCTTACTTTTATTTATTTTGATAGAGATATAGAGAGCAAGCAAGGGAGGGGTGGAGAGAGAGGGAGACAGAATCCCAAGCAGGCTCCGCACTGTCAGCACAGAGCCCAATGCGGGGCTTGAACTCACCAATGTGAGATCATGACCTGAGTCAAAATCAAGTCAGACGCTTAACCGACTGATCCACCCAGGTGCCCCAGTCCCCAGGTTTTTAAGAGGTCTGTGACTGATAATGCATGGGCCATCCTCAATATTGATTCTAGGGACACCTTTGTTTCCAATGTAAAGACCCTCAGGCCTTCCTGAATGTCGATGTGAATCTAGGAATTTGGGATGTTGATAACATGGATGTGGTATTTAAAGCCTTTAATTCAAAAGGAATTATTGAGTATCTCCAAATTTATATCAGTACCCTGGAAGCTAGTGAAAATGAAAATCATGGCCTCTCTTCTCCCAGAACATAAGGCACTTCTGAGGTGGCAAGATTGGGCACACACATGAAATCACTGTACTGCCGGGCAGAGTCTAATGAGCACTTCACCAGGCCCTAGAGCTAAGAGCCGTGAGAACTCAGGGAGGGATCAGCTACCTTGAGCTTCCAGGGACAGAGAAAACTCCAGGGTGAAGATGTGACTTGAGCTGGGTCCAGGCTGATGGACAAAACTGGAGGAGGCAGAGAGGACTGGGGACTTAGTAATGATGCACTAATGATTGCCCTTTACTGAACACTTACTCTGTGCCATGCACAGGGTTCTGTCTGCTGCACACATTATCTCAGTTACTTCTTCGAACCCTATATTTAGCATTGTCTCTGTTTTATCATTGCAAGCACTGAAGCTCAGAGATTTGCCTAAGATTAATTACCCAGATAGTAAGTTATGAAGCAGAGGCTGGAAACGAGGTTTATTTATCTCCAAAGCCTTTATTCTTAACCACTCTACTATTCAAGCACCAAAGTTTTGAAACACAGACAAAGCAGACATCCCAGACAGAGAGAACAGGATAAGACAGTGCATAAAAATGGGCACAAACAGGGTGTTTGAGATCAAAGAGGAGAAGCCTGGCTGAGTAGGAAAGTTTAGGCACTAGGGTGTGGAATATAAAATTGAACCCATGGTGTGGGGAGGATCACAGAGCCTTAATGGAAGCATGGAAAGCTTGGTCCTGACCTGCTAGAGGGACAGAATTGCAGCTCAACCTTCTTCCTTCTATAAAAACAATAGCACTGGGGTCCCCAAAGTTTAGGCCTTTTGCCAATGGTTACAGGCTATATAGGGAGCCATTGCAAATTCTTGAGCAGGGTGGTGGCAGTGAAGAAAACAGGATTCCAGATGGGTCAGCCTGAGCTTCCGGGGTTAGTCTGATGCATGTGGGACAGCTAAAGGGAGGCAGAGAAAATTGGCAGAAAAGAGCAAGCAGCTCTTTTCATACCTCCTTCAGCAATGGGTATTTCTAGAGAGCATTATCGACCAGACTCCTTTCAACCGAGGTCTGAAGCTTAGGAAAGCAAACATCATCAGGAAGTAGAATCGCCTCCCCCTGCCAGACTCAGTGTCCTCGGCTAGACTTGAGCGCCAGAAAACACAGCTGCCCCAGAAGCAGCCTAGCTCCTCCATCCAATGGAAATCCTGTCTAGATGCAGTGCCTCAAACCAGAGACCTCCAACTCTGAAGAGCCAGTGGCCAAGGCAGGTTCCTCATGCCATCTCTGTATGCTGTTTTCCTGAACATGAGGTTGAGCCAGGCGTCTGTAAGCCCAGCCCATCTGTCCCACGGGGGCTACCAGAGCAGGTAAGGAGGTAAGGCAAGAGTTCCCCAGCCAAGGAGGCTGCCTCCACCCTCCTGGAGCTGAGCCCTTATTGTAGCAGGATCCCGCCTGTGTTCAGCCATGAAAACCCTGCCCTGGTTGACTATCCTCCTCTGAGGTTCTCTCTGCTTAATTAATTCTAAGAATAGCTGCCATCCATTGAGCGCTATGCTAAGCATTTGACATGTGTGATCTCATTTTATCCCTACAACCCCGTGATGAAGATATAATTATCCCCATTTTATACGTGACAGAACTGAGGCTCGGCGCTGTCAAATAATTTGCCTAAAACCATGTAGCTAAAAAAGCCAGGACTGAAAGGCAAGCCAGTCTATCTCCAAAGTCTGTGTCTTTGCTCGTATCATTGGCTGCATTCTACCCTGGTTCGCTGTAGCCACATCTCCTTGTGGGCAGCTGGGGGGGTGTGGGGGCTGCAGTAGAGAATCCAGCTTCAAAGCATTGGCCTTGCTTCCTGACACCACCCATATCTGAGTGTTCCCAGAAGCCAGGAGCCTGATCTCTTTCACAAACCAATTTTTGGGCCTGAATCTGAATGGCATCCGAGACCTTATCTTCTCCTAAAAGTGATGCTCAAGGAAGACAAGATTTTCAAGTTCCTTCTCAACATTTACCCAGAGACCACAGCGCACGCTTTGGCCAAGGGAAGCAGGGCTTCTATTTGTACTTTCATTCATTCGATGAATATTTATCGCGGGCCGCAGGAAAGAGTTTGGATTTCAAATGTGCTGAGTCCCAGGCACTGCGATGTGTCATTCAGGCGAGGCTGTCTCTTTGCAGTTAAAGAGAGGGGACAGCTTGTATGGACAAAGAACACAAGGATAGCTCAGTAAGTCAGCTCACCCAGCTCTCTAACTCCCCACTTGAACTCCAAGCAGCAAACAAGTTCAGGGTCCAGCACCCAAGGTGGGGAAGAGTTTGTTGATGGCTGTGGTGAAAGAAAGAGCTGTCGATTCCATGTCTCATTTGCCTTGCCCTTCAAAGGGTCTGAATTATCAATGGGTGTTCAAAGATTTTAAAGGTGGAATGTCTCTGTGTAAGGAGAACCTTCCTCGGAAACTTACTAGGTCCTTTCCAAGCACCTTATGTGTTTCATTTCACAGGGTTACTGTAATGGCCCCTTGACACAGGAACTCTGACTATGGCCACTTTACAGATGCCAAAACCAAAGTCCAGAGAGGTCAGGCAGTATGTCAAAGGTCGACAAGTACAGCGCTGCTGCGGTTGGAACAGACGCAGGTGAAGCCCCCTAGGGAGGTGCCTCAGAACCCCTTCTGCTCCAAAGAACAAGCCAGGAAGTCACATTTTTGAGGTTCCTTCTTCCTTCCACTAGGACATGCTAGGAGCTTAATTCTGCTAAGACCCTGCTGTGGAATTGTGATATCTGGGAGCAATGATTGACCACCCGATCCCGCCTCTTGTCTTAGTTGTAAAAGTGGGTCTAGAAGTTGTTGGAAAGGGGAAAATCAGACAGCTAAAGTCAAGGATGTAGCTGAGGCAGACAACATAGTAGAGAAGCAATGAAGTGTCAGCAGCTTGCCCAGAACGTAAATGGGTACAATCCTGCATTTCTGGCTGACAAATGTGGGCCCCCCAAGCCTGGGGCTGGTTGATGTCTTACATACACTTCAGCTCTTCCTGTAGCTTTGACTAGCTGGGAGACTAGCTAGTTGTTTCCTGATACAGTGGTGATAACTTCTGAAAGATGAGGTAATAACAACCACTATCATTTCTTTTATTTCTTATTTTTTTTAATGTTTATTTATTTTTGAGATAATGCGAGAGATAGAGTGCAGGCAGCGGAGGGGCAGACAGAGGGAGACACAGAATCCAAAGCAGGCTCCAGGCTCTGAGCTGTCAGCCCAGAGCCCGACGCGGGGTTCGAACCCACGAACCTCGAAATCATGACCTGAGCCGAAGTCGAACGCTTAACCAACTGAGCCACTCAGGTGCCCCAACAACTCTCATTTCTATGTATTTACTATGCACCATTAGTGTGCAAAGCATTTTCACACACATCATGCTAAAACTCTTAGCACATCCTCTTAAAACTCCTGTGAGGTGATCGCAGTGGCCTCACCCTAGTCCCAACCCTGCTAAGCATTACAACTGCCTCCATTTACAGATATAGAAACTGAGGTTCAGAGAGGTGAAGTAACTTCCTTCAAATCACACAGCTAGTAACCAGCCGAGCTGTGTCTGTCTAACATCTATGCTCATTCTCCTGAGCCTCAGTTGAAATGGATTTTTAAAGACTTTTTGGGGGTCTATTCAACTGTACAGGAAACCTGATTTATTTATTACTAAGATTACTAGTAGGTCTAACATTCTGTGAAAACATATCCACCAACTGAAATGTCCTGGGATGAGTTTGGGAGCCAGATGCCTATGACAATTGAGTAGTTTAAAGAATTTTGCATGGGAACTGGAGCCATATTAAGACAAATCTTTATTTTTGTTTCTATACGTGAATGTCACAGCTCACAGGCATGTGATACAACTTAGCTTCTAACGATTGGGAAAAAAAATAAAAGAAGTAAATTTTCACTCTTGGCATTTTCCCAATGACATTTGCATTTTCATTTCTATTAGAAGTCCATTTTAGCAAAGAAATGCAGCCTTAGTCACTTGAAACCGCTCTTCCCTAGAAAACAATTGTAAATGTAATAAGCAAAAAGAATAGAAAATGCCAACAGGAAGAAAGCAATCTACCTGAGGTCAGATTCATCATGCCAACTGATTCGGTCTTCCTCTGACATCCACATTCAATTTTAATTTAGAAGTTAAAATTTCTAAATTTTAAGGTGTTCAAGATTAGCAAGGAGAAGGGGCTGGGGTGGGGAAGAAGAATTAAATTGCAACCCCACTGGGTAGGTATAAGTACACATTTCCCCAACTCTCAAGAACTGTTTTGCATGTTTGAATTGCCTCATAGTTACTGAGTCCCTCTTCTGCATAAGGCATAAGGTTTGCTATAGAAAGATACAATAAGGTCACAATTGCTTTAAAATTATTCATAATAAAAACACATTTTGAGACTTGATTCTAAATGTTAAGCTTAAATTTGAGCAATTTAATTGCCCGTTGAATAGAAATGAAATCCCACTGGTAGGCAGTTATTTCTTACAACCACTGTGTGTGAAATTGAAATCTTAAGATACCATTTCAAATATTCACTTTCTCTAAGGAAGTTCTCCCCAAAGAGTTGTGAAAGATAAGAAACTGACCCAAAGTCATAGGCAGTAATCTCTCTTTCTTCACACACTGGGGTCAAAACAGAAGCCTATTATTAAGAGGGAACTTGATGCCCAAAAGTTGGTGGTTCAGAGGTTGCCTTGAGGATATATTTATTTTAACAGCTAACTTGAGCCCCCATACAAACCTGTAACAAGGAAGGTAGCAACTTAACTGATTTAATAGAAGCAAGCAGATGCAAACATATCATCTAGTCACCCAGACAGTGAACACTGAAATGGAAAATGCTTGTATGTTCAGGCAATAGGAAGCAAAGTGATGGGACTCTGCTCCATTTGCTTTTTAAAAACAGGGAATCGTTTATAAATATGGTGAGAAATTCTTATTTTAAGCCCCCATTTCACCTTTAAATTTAATTCCAAGCTCTCCCTATTGATTTTTGAATTTTTAATTTATCTTTTATTGAGGTATAATTGACACACAACATTATATTAGTTTCAGGTGTGCAATATAATGATCCAGTATTTGCATATATTGCAAAAGATCACCACAATAAGTCCAGTTAACATCCATCACCACGGTTACATAGGTTTTTTTCTTGTGATGAGAACTTTTAAGATTTGCTCTCTCAGCAACTTTCAAACATGCAACACAGTATTATTATTAATTAGAGTCACCATGCTGTACATTATATCCCCAGGAGCTATTTATTTTATAGCTGAAAGTTTGTACTTTTTGACCACCTATACCCATTTCACCTGCCCCTTTCCCTCGCCTCTGGCAACCACCAATCTGTTCTGTATCTAAGAGCTTGTTTTCTTGTTTTTTAGATTCCGCCTATAAGTGAGTTCCTATGGAATTTGTCATTCTCTGATTTACTTCTCACTTAGCATAATGCCCTCAGGGCTCATCCATGTTGTTGCAAATGACAAGATTTCATTCTTTTTAATGGCTAGGTAATATTCCATTGTGTGTATATGTATACACACACACACACATTTTCTTTATCCATTCATCCGTACAAGGACAGGTTGCTTCCATATCTTGGCTATTGTAAGACATAAGACTGCAATGAACGTGCAGATGCATATATCTTTTCAAGTTAGTTTTTTCATTTTCTTTAGATAAATACCCAGAGGAATTGCTGAATTCAAGCTCTTTTTAAACTCTCCCAATGATGTGTTTCGCTATAACACAGCAGCTGCCTTTTATGTGCACTTAATGTATATTGAGTGCTTTCCATGCATTTAATCTCCTATCTGTCATCACCCCCACCCCATTATAAGCTCATGTGCCACATTTTGCACGCATTTACTCTTTTAATCGTCACAACAACTGATGCAATGGGTTCCAGCATCCCCATTTTACAGATGAGGGTATTGGGAGTTTAAATTCTTGCTTTTAGCCCAGGTTCACACAGGTGGGAAACTGGGTTAGAATGTTGACAGTCTGACTCCAGAGCCACTACCCAATTCTTTCTCTTCAGATGAAGTAACTTTCCTAGGCCATGCTAGCTGATAAGGGCCTAAGTGAAACCCAGGTAGCTCTGGCATTTAACCACCACACTGCCTGGCTATAAGTAGGTAAACTGCTAACCACGAACTATAGGTTTATTTTCATTTCTGATTGTAGAGTGGTAAGTTACATATTTATCACATAATTTGGACTTGCCTAAAATGTCTAGGGAGTTTCATTTTTCTTCCTTATTTCTTTCTTTTCTTTTCTTTTTCTTTTTTTTTTTTTTTTTTTTTAAAAGCAAGGGTCTGATCAGGACAATATGTTTTTATATACTGAAGGCCTTGACTGGGACCCAAAGCTGCTCTTCGGGCTTCTTTCATCACACACACACACACACACACACACACGCACACGCGCGCACACACACACACAGCACACAGTGTTAATTATACCCATTAGGGACCCCCACCTTGCACATGAAGAACATGACAAAACCATGCACACAATGGTAAATTCTGGTTTATACTCGTGCAAAGTCAGTGAGGATCGGCTCTGAACAGGGAAAATGAAGTAATCAGGAACTCAGTTCTGACTTCAACCACCAACCTTTCAAGGTAATCTCATCCAAGTCCTTCAACGTCATCTTTAAAATGGGAATAAAATGTCTATGACCATGATCCAGACTGTTTATATAAAACTATGAGTTCTGAAAGTATTTGGTAATTTCCTCTTTACAAGACTGGTGACTGGGATCATGCACAAATAGACCTTTAATAATCATTTCTGAAAAATGATAATTTCTGAGTATAATAATTTGCAAAGAACTCTGATAAGGCCCAAAGTTTTTCCGTACAGAAGGACAAACTATTAGCCTCCTCCTCTTCCTAGACTTTGTTTGCCTTTGTGGTTGGAAGGGAAACCAGAACTCCAAAAGTCTGGCTTCTTTCTCTTTCCCTGATCCACGGCAAAATAGCACTGCTCCCAAGTACTGTTCTTGATCATTGGAAAGGCACTTTCTCTGTGCAGAGTATTACTGGCACTTTCCATGGGGGCACTTTCACCGCAGGAGTCAGATTTTTGAAAGATGCTGAGGGATGGAATTCTGCCGCCAGCAGATGGAGAGGAGACTCAGACCAGCGTGGTCCCTCCCAACCCCCCCCCCCCACCTCCGGGATTAGCTGCCCCTGGCACTGCTCAGGCGTACCCAGCCCGTGCGGTCCCTGCTCGCACAGCACCAGGCTCCTCTCTGGAGCGCGGACGCAGTCACAAACCCGCAGCCAGCAAGCAGAGCCGCGCTGTCCGTGGCAGCCCCGCGCACGGTGTCTGAGGACCTGGGACCTCGAACCCCGGACGGGCGCGAAAGCCACTCGGGACGCTGGCATTTCTGTATGTGCTTATCTCACGTTCTTGTCTTTTCTTTCTTCCTTGAGCGGCCTGCTGGTTACTTTCAGTCTTAGTTAACCAAAAGGGAAACGCCGAAGGGGGGAAGCCCTGAAGAACGATTTAGAGGCAACCCAGCCGCCTCTGTAAGGAGAGGTGTTCACTGAGCGACTCTGCCTGTCCCCGACGCTGGCCCCTTTAAGAAGCAAGTCAGTCCTGATGCTGCTGCTGTTTGTATTGCTAATCCCCAGGAGCCCCGTTAAAAAAAAGGGGGGGGGACCGGGCAGCTGTCTCTTTAAATGTGATTTCCTTCTATTGTATTTGAATCGTGATCAGGAAAAAGGAAATGAAACCAGAGACAGAGGGAAGCTGAGCGAAAATAGACCTTCCCGAGAGAGGAGGGAGCCCGGGGAGAGAGGCACGGTCCCCTCCCCGCCCCCAGGCCGCCGCCCCCTCCCTGCCCTCGGCGGCGAGCCGCGCGCCGCGACCCGGGCCATAGGTGCGAGGGACTCGGGGCGGCCGGGCGGGCGCGCACGATCCCCGCGGGCGGCGCGGAGCCGGCGACAGCGCGCAAGCCGAGCCGGACCTGGCGGTGGCGGTGGCGGCGGCGGCGGCGGCGGTGGCGGCGGCGGCGGCGGGACCGGGATGGAAGGTTAAGTCCTGAGCAGCAGCAGCAGCAGCAGCTGCAGCCGCTGGGGCCAGGCTGCGCGCCCCGGTCCCCGCCTCGGCCGCGGCGCGCCGGCAGCCCGGTGATTCGCTGTCTCTCTTTGGCGTTTGAAGGGAGCGCGGTGACTGTCCTTGAGCGCGGAGGGGCGAGCTCGCCGCCGGAGCGCCGGAGCAAGAGGAGGTGCAGGAGCGGCGGCGGCGGCGGCGGCGCCCGAGCACCCGAGGGGGTCCGAGCCCCGGCAGCCGGCCAGCCCCGCGCCACAAAGGGAGCGCCCCCGCCGCTTGGCACGCCACCTCCCTCCCCAATGTCCTCAGCCATCGAGAGGAAGAGCCTGGACCCGTCTGAGTAAGTGTGGCTCCCCTGCCCCTGCCACCCACGATGACCACGGCCTCGCGCCCCAGGGCTGCAGGGTGGCGCGGGCGGCGGGCGAGGTTTCAGGTGCGCGCCCGCAGCGTGCCCTTGGCTCCCTTCGCCTGGAGCAGGGCTCCCCCTTCCTCGCGGGTGGCTCGGGGGGCACTGGGAGAGGGGCTGGGCCACCAGCGGCAGGGAGAGGGGGTCGGCCTGGCACCTCTGCGGGCCCTTCTCGGCTACCCGGGACGCACCTCAAAGCCACCGCGGGCCAGAAAGTTTACACCGGAGCAGGCACAAGGGGAGATTGGAGGTGCGCAGGTGCAGTCCCGAGAGCGTGCCGGGCTTGGTTCTACTTCCTTCTCCCCCCTCGCTTTCTCGGTCCCCATTCTCTTTGTCCATTTGATCCTGGAAAGGGGGACATTCCAAGCGGAGGCCTCCCGAGTCCCCGACGGCCCCCTTTGCGGTGCGCAGATGGAGCGGCTGCCAGTAGCGCCAGGGACCCGCGGGCGAGGAGGTCCGAGCGTCCACCTAGCAGCTCTCTCCGGCCACCAGAGACTTTCGAGCCCCTAAATCCGGAGTTAATTGGAGTACATGTATTTCCCTCTCCCTTGGGGTCCACTGATGGGGAGGCCTGTGAACCTCAAAAGTTAGTGCACCATTTTGTGTATAGGTGAACTCTGGGGAGCGGTGTCTCATAGCATTTTTCACGGGCTCCAGAGGGTTTGGGGTCAGGGAGCCAGAGCTCCAATGAGCATTTGCCACATTTGTTTTCAGAGCCTCGTCCTGGTTTGGAACGTTCCCCTATTCCCAACCTATACCTCCAAACCATTCTTTAGCGTTAACAAGGGGAGAAAGGGTTGTTTGAGATATCATTTTCCCGTCAGCGCAAATGCCCTTTTAAGATTCATTAGCTGTCTGGTATTGAGAATTTTTATTCCTTTGAAGTCCCCATCTAATCCTTTGAAGGGATTTGTTACACAGACCAAAGGAGCTGGTTAATGACTTGTCCATTTGTGCTTTTAAGACGCATTTGTCTTCTCTTTTCTTTTCTTTTCCTGCTTTAAAGGAACTGTGCTTTCCTGATTGAAGTCTCCCCCTCCCCCAGTTTCAGCCGGCTATGGTGTTTATGTACGTGGGTTTTATCCTCGTTACCAGCATAAACACTCAGCATGCTCTTATAAAATACAGGAAGTACCATGATCCAGTGAGAATATAAACATCACTGTTGAGTCTTGAAGGCTCTCACACCAGTTCTACAAGGGGCTAGGTTGGTTCTAAGGAAAACACAGCTTCCATAAATAAGTTCTCGGGAGAAAAATAACATTCATTTTTAAAAGAACCTATCTATGCAGATGCAGGGTTTACAGGGTGGTCTGTACCACCCCCCCCCCCTTTTTTTTAATCAATCTGGAATGACAACTTAGCCCTGAGTTTTCAGAGTCTGAGCAAGACCACAGTAATACAATAAGAGTGAATGGGATGAATTGGTGCCTAATGCCTTTTCGATCAACAGAATTTAGCCACTAATCCTTTTATTGGAAGATAAAGCTGGAAGTATCAGTTCCCTGAAGGTTTGCCCTTTTCAAAGTTTGTGCTTTTTCACTGTGATTACTTACTCAAAGCCAACGTGGGCCTTGACTATCAGCATCTCCAATTTACAGATAGAAGCTTGCCTAGGCATTTGCAAATGAAACATTTAGACAGAAAGCCAGCCAGGATTCACCAATGGATAGATTTCCTCTACCAGGCATTGGGTGGCCCCTACCGCTTACCTGTGAGTAACAAGAGCAGATCATTTTAATTCCAGGCAACTTTGCACCAGAAAGGTGAAAGTTCTCCTCTTTCACAGTTGGTTGGCAGCATCAGCATCAGGGCATCCAGCGTGGTCGAGGTTCCACAAATGTTTCTGGAAGCCCGAGTAAGACCATGGGCGGTGGGAAGAGAGGACATGTGCTTCTGAGCTGACACATGTGAAATGCTGGGGATATTATCTTTCAGAAGGGAGAATGGCAGTCCTTATGTATAACCTGTGGAAACAAAGAAAAGCAAGTCAAGCCTCAGTGAATTTTTACAACTCTTTAAAGTCTTCAGTTTAAGAAAAAAACTGACTTGGGTTTCACATTTTCTTATTCTAAGAAGGGATCATCTTATGAAGGACGCTTACACTTGGTCTATAAGGCATGGACTTGGTTTCAGTATTCCTAAATATTCACAGGGAGGTGACCACTTTAAAGAGACACCTGGAGTTGTCAGCGTGCGTGCGTTACAACACTGATCACCTGAGTCTCATCGTCCCTAAGTATAATTGGTGCTGAGCTCTATGGGCACAGACCAATCAGGGCACAAGGTTACCTGGCAAATTAGTGTCAGCCAGAAATAGGAGAAAGATTTATACCCTCAAGGTATGGAGGAGGAAACTCCCTTTGGGAATTGCACAATCGGAAGCCAGTCCATTTTTTAAAGCATAATAGATTAAAAAAAAAAAAAAGATTTGCCTTTGAGTAAGGTTCAAAAGAGCGCTTGTTAATTGTTACAAATCAACAGGTATTAGGTTTTTCCTGTATCCCATTCGGTGCTGGAAATGTTTCTTTCCACTCTTATTTTCTTTTGGCAAATAAAATTATTTATTTTAAAATGTAAAACTGGAGTATTCAGATTCCAGGGAAGCAAAGTGAACTCGAGACACTGTCTCACCTTTTAAGGAGGGAACACATATCACAGGCTCACTGTTAGCAAGCCTGGATGGAGATTTCAGAATCTGTTTAATTGCCGTCTACTCTTGAAAATAATCATTGCCCCTTCCTCATTTTCTTTCCTAAATCAGCTTTATCCAAATCAGTTTTGCTGTTGTAAAAATTTTCACATGCAGAAAGGTCTATTTAATGGCCTTTATAAGTCTAACAATGGCCTTAATACCTGGGATTTTTCTCCAAGGGTTCATTCAGTAATAAAGATGAGATGTGGAATTTCTGTAAAATATATATATACATATATGTATATATATATTTTAATGATAATGAGAATTCCTATTATATCCTGATGGCATTTTTATTTGGGAAACAAAACAACCTAAGATAATTTTTTTATCACTTTCTTTTTTCTTCCTCACTTCTGCTCTTTGTGCGGTTGGGAAGGGCTTGGGTTAGGATGGCAGGTCCATTCAACAGGGAATTTGCAGAGCTTTAGCCCTCTGGGTAGTGGGCTGTCCCTGAAGCAAGTAACTCTTTTAGCCTGGAGTGCCTCCCCTGAGGTTTGGCAGTGCCCTTGAGTCTAGGCATGGGAGGAGGAAAAGAAGGAGAAATGCCAAGATACAGGGGAGAATAGGAGGGGAGAGTGGAAAAAAGAAAAAGACGGCAGAGAGGCCCAGAAAGTGCTGGGCGGCAGGCAGGGGCCACAACCCCGCCCCCCCTCCCCCGCGGGGTGTACCTCTTGGTGCCCTGCATTTACTTCTATAGCATGGAGGGGGAGAGACCTAGCTCCCTCCAGGCCTGACTCAGGCTAACGGGGCCTCTCGGCAGTTCAGCCTCAGGATGTGGAGCCCCGTCCTTTCTCCTGATGTCACCAACAGGCACCTAACTGTCCAGTTCGGCCCAGAGCAGTTCCTGACTCCCGGTGCTTGTCATGTGGTTGTCCCTAATGCTTGGTCTTCTCTCCAGGGAGCCAGTGGATGAAGTGCTGCAGATCCCCCCGTCCCTGCTGACATGCGGCGGCTGCCAGCAGAACATTGGGGACCGCTACTTCCTGAAGGCCATCGACCAGTACTGGCACGAGGACTGTCTGAGCTGCGACCTCTGCGGGTGCCGGCTGGGCGAGGTGGGGCGGCGCCTCTACTACAAGCTGGGCCGGAAGCTCTGCCGAAGGGACTATCTCAGGTACGCTATGTCCACGCCTGGGGCCCTGAGCAGGGAGGGGACAGTCCACAGACCATCTGAGTGTAGGTCCACCTCTTCCGCTCAGGCCAGAGGCTGAGCCTAGCTGCCCTGTGCAGAGAAGTAGTTGGCATCTCCTCCTACTGGAGGAGCATATTCTCAGAGACGCATTCCTCTGTGCTAAAATACTAGTTTTTTAAAGGTGAGAGAATGATAAACATGAAATGCTGAATAGAAGTCCCCTGAATAGAAGTCCCCTGGGGCATGGTGGGGCACAAGGACTGGGGAGGGGTACGCATGTCGGGCCGGAGGATCCAGGAGTGCTGGAGTTGACCAGTTTGAGGGTAGGTTCTTAGGAGCTCATTGAATGCTTCAAAACATATATCTAGGTTGTAAATAATTTTTTGTAGGACCCCAATATTATATGATGAGACATTTCAAAGCTCCAAGCTTTTTTTTTTTTTTTAAGTTTATTTATTTTGAGAGAAAGAGAGGGAGACAGAGAATCCCAATCAGGCTCTACACTGTCAGCACAGAGCCCCATGCGGGGCTCCAACCCACCAACCGTGAGATCATGACCTGAGCTGAAATTAAAGAGTCGGACGCTTAACTGAGCCACCCAGGCGCCCGGGAAAGCTCCAAGCTTTTGACTGTGACAGGGCAAAAGCTCTGAAGTCAGCTGTAGGTGTGAGTCCCAACAACACAGCGTTCTAGCTGTGTGACCTCGGGCAAGCTACTTACCCTTCCCCAGCCTTGATCTCCTCATCTATAGAAATGGGGAAAATAGCTGCACCTACTTCCAAGGACGCGGCGAGGATTAGATGGGGTCATACGTGTAAAGTTCTTGGCCTGGTGCGTGAATGTCAAACAGATGTTAGCTGCTCTTGCAACCAACCCTCATGACAGGATCATCGAGTCTTTTCCTACCTAATGAACAAGAAATGGGAGAACGGAAGGAAAAATAGGAACTCTAGGACACCCACTGAGACAGGAGCTAAGGACATCTCTGATGCTCCGGGTCACGCTGTTGGCCATGTGAGTTTCCCAGCACTCCACGAGTGCCTTGGTTCGGAATGTTCTAGCATTTCCAATTTCATATTAGCTGCCGTGCAGGTAACTCTGTGCCCTCTACTGTCAGATCTGTTCAACTGTATAGCTGTCAGTTTTTTGCCATCTTCCTGGGGCACAGGGTCTGTGGAGCATGCAGCCGTAATACATTAGGACCACCCAACCCAGGGAAGCTTGTTTAGACTCCAGTGCCCTTGGCGGCCAGGCTACCTCTGCCTCCCAAACCTGCCCTCAGAGCATTTTTACATTAAAAAAAAAAAAAAATGCAGGCAATTCCACGGTGAAGGAAGCTTATCTGTTTACCCAGACTGATAGAATAAGTGCCTTTTTCCCCCCTAAATTCTCCAATAAAGTCCTTGCAAACTTGGTGGTTCAGAGAAAATAAGTAGAGTTTTCAATGATCATGATTATAATTGTGGTCCATTTTTTATTAAGTTACAAGAAAATGGAACTGGGATAAACAGAGACCTGATTTTGCTGGCTACCAGTTTGCCAAAAGTCAGTGCAGAAAGCAGACAGGTAAATGATCCCCATTGGGCCCCCTGACTACATCCCTGTCAAATCATTTGAATCTTATTAAACAGTGCAGATAGAGTAAGGTCAAAAGAGCCCCAGCTTCTCCCTATCTCTGTGGTTTTATATAACATTCAAGAATAAACCCAGTGCTGCCTGGGCTTGTTAATCTTTTGCATTTTTAAAAAGAAGAGGGAAAAAAAAATTGTCTGGGAGAACCCAATGTTAATTAACTTGTGTCTTGGTGACACGAAATAATTCTTCTCCCTGCTACATTCCTAGGCAACATGTTAATTAACTCTGTGTTAGTGCAGGCGGTTCCAGCCATCCTTTAATATTTGTATTATTGTTATTAAAATGGGCAGGAGAAAGCTTAAGACATTGACACCTCTTGACAGAGGAGAAAAACCGTCTTTGGCTTCAGGAATGGTCCTTTAGCCATGGACTTGCTTACTTGCATTCTTAACATATCTGGCAGTCTTTTAAAGAGGCAAGTTGGGGTGGGGTGACTCTCTGGGGGTTCCGTGATGGGGTTCAGTCTTCCTCCCGCCCCCCCCACCCCGCCCCAGGAGAACTGCTCCTCTTGAGGATTTCCCACAGCTGACTCGCCTGTTACAGTCCTTTTCAGACATTTAGCTTCAAATATTTATGAGATCTCCAGTGCCGACCTAAACCCTGATGCTGCTGTGTTATGTTGCTGGGAGGGAACCTAATCGTAGCTGTTAATGTCAGTGCCGGGCCCAGATTCCCTCGGATCCCTTTCTACCAACTTTTGTGTGCAGTGCACCCCACTCCACAGTGGTTTCACTTGCAACAGCCAACAGTACCTCTGTTAGAGCCAGAAGTGTGCCCACTGCCCCCCAGACCCCCAGCGGACCTTGACGTTAACCAATGACTGGTACTGCAGGAGCACCAAAGCCTTGCAGCCTTGCCTGGAGCCGGCAGACCTGGAGACATACCCCAGAGTCCCCATGCCATTGGCCCAGAGCGCCCCCCCCTTCCCCCCCCCCCCCCGGGGACTTTGCTGGAGATTACAACTTTGCTTGTCTGCCTCCCCTTCTATCTGGCTTCCCTTGCTGCCTTACCAGTTTCCCCTGAGAATACATCCTTAATAATTCCCCTCCTCGGGGTCTGCTTCAGGGATATCCAGCCTAAGGCACCAGTTCTTGAGGTGAATGCTCAAATTAGATGTCAAGTCCTGGTTTATTTTTCCTATTAGTGGAATCTCAGAATACCAGAGCTGGAAGGGGCTGCAGAAACCTTTTCTCCCAGTTCCCTTGCTTTTACAGCTTGAGACACAGAAGCCAGAAGAGAGGATGTCATTTGCTCCAGGGCACCTGGCTAGTTAGACCTGAGCTTGCCTCCCAAATATTAGTCCTTTGTCCTTCCCCTCATTAACTGCCTGATGTGTATTGTAATTTACCCCCAACTTCCCTTTAATAAATGCTCTCCTTCCTTAAGGGTCACACACCCCAGGCGTTGGCTTCATTCCACGCACACTGTTTTGTGAGTCGTCTATCCCTGCTCAGTCCCAAACTCAACTTACTGAATAGTCAGAAAACCAGAACTGTCTTTCCACTCTGTGACCTCCAAGGTGGCAGTTTCCTACAGCTCCACCATCTGCTACGTTGGGATAAAATGTTCTTCCCCCTATAATGAGTTTGCTCCCGCGTGGTGCCTTGAAAACACTTAGAGAGCCTCAAATGCAAAGCAGGATTCAGGGGGAAACTAGCCGGGCCCTGGCTCTAACTCTCAGCCCTTTACCCACAGACCGCGTCTTCTTGATTCCGTTAATTCTGTCCAAATGTTTCAAAATTTGTCAATTGCTCCTGTCTTCCCCATAGCCTCTCAGAATGCACCAATTGATTCTCTGCTATTCTGAAGTTAATACGAACTTCCAGTAAGAAGCATTTGCCTAAAACTGTCCAAGATGTTTTATGTGGAAAGGACCCGCTAACATGCCATGTTAGCAGGCACACGTGAAAATGATCTCCTGTAGCAGGACTGCGCCATTGGGAATACACCTGACGTGTTAAAACATAACCAATATTGGCTTAGCCTTTGACCGTTGGTGCTTTGACAATGCTCAGTTTGATCCTTCTCATAATGAGGTAGATGCTGTGGTCACTGCCATTTCAGAAGCTCAGGGAGTCTGAGGTCCCACTGAGGCCACTCAGTGCTCTGCGCTGTAGTCTTGGACTGAATCTGGGTCTTCTGATTCCAGTACTTGCACTATTCCACTCTCACAGGCTGATTGCAAAACCTCAGCCTGCATCAGAATCACCTGGAAGTGCTCCGTAACCAGACTGCTAGGCCTCATCCCCAGAGTGTCTCAATCAGGAGGCTTGAGAATGTGCATTTGTAGCAAGTTCCCATTTCTAGCAAATGCTGCTGGCCCCAGGACCACAGCTTAAGAACCACTGCACTGAGCTCCACCATGTTGCCTCTCCCACCTTGACATTGAATATTGCTCGAAATAAGTGATTGATTGAGACTTAGGGGAGTCTTGATTTCAGCGTCGGAAGAAAAGTTTCTCCACAGATTCACACCAATGGAGCAGCGAGGACCTTGAAGTAAGCTCTGCCATTCAATGTGGAAAGATGCCGCTTATCTCCCAGATTGTTGAGGCACGGTTAACTGTGCTGAATGTCTTCTATCCAACTCTCACTGTCTCCCAGAAGCCGGGGCCCCAACGAACAGTCATGCAGAGGTGGCCATTTTAGTTTATGGAGGAGTTTGAGACCAGCCCTCCCCATGGGTGGAATCAGTGGCTGTTGACATGACAGAATCTGAGAGCCTCAGAAAGATGCCCATTTCATTGCACTCCTGGTCAGATCCCTCTCAAAAGGTCCCCAGGGGTTTACTCCAGCTCTTCTTCTAAAATGAAAGTTCCCCTGGGAAGGGACACACAGTACTGCCTAACATCTTAACTTAAATCACTTCAGCTAGGCACTTCTCCACAGAAGAGGGGCCTGGGGCAGCCTGGACCGGTGGCCACAGAGAGGGAGAGCTCAGAAAAGGGGCAGGTTATGCCAAACACAAATGCCATGGGTTGCAGCCTCATGCCACAGTCCCTCCTTCCCTCTAGGAAAGGCACTGTGAGCCTCCCTGGACCCACCTTGTCCTTTCTTCCTGACCTGTTGGAAATTGAGCCTCCTGTATGGAACCCATCCTCAAACCCTTTCTTCCAATATTGTCTCTGCCACCGTCTTCTTAGCTTTTCTTTCTGTTTTTTCCCCTAGGCTTTTTGGCCAAGATGGTCTCTGTGCATCCTGTGACAAGCGGATCCGTGCCTATGAGATGACGATGCGAGTGAAAGACAAAGTGTATCACCTGGAATGTTTCAAATGCGCCGCCTGTCAGAAGCACTTCTGTGTGGGCGACAGATACCTCCTCATCAACTCCGACATAGTGTGTGAACAGGACATCTACGAATGGACTAAGATCAATGGAATGATCTAGGCCCGAGTCCCCCAGCATTTCTGAGGGGTGTTTCACTGAAGTCACTGTCTCCGTAGGGTCTTCACTCTTGGGCACTCTGGGGATTGGAGGGTGGGATGAGGCATTTCTTAGGGGATGGTGGACCCTCTCTGGGCACCAAGCCACAGCATCCAAGTGACATAATACAAGGGACAAGACTTAACTATGACAGGATGATCAGCCTTTAGGGAGAGCTTATGGACAGTGGCCACCGCCTATGCATAGTCACTGATAAGATTAGTAAAGGAAAGGAGTGTTGGGCAGGCAGGCGCGTGCCATCATCCTAGAACTTCACACTTACGGAGAGGGATGTGTGCAAAGGACCTTGACCCTTGACAATTAGAGATGTGCAATTGATTTCTTTTCTTCCTGGCTTTTATGACAGCCCTGCTCCAATCACTGTCCTCCACACAAGGGAAGGACAGAGAGGAGAGTGGCCATCCTTTCTTCTTGGCCACCTTCCCAAGGCCTTAAGCTTTGGACCCAAGGGAAACTGTGTGGAGACACATTTCAGTTGAGAATGGAAACTGCAACTTTTAACCAAACAATTATTTAAAGCAATGCTAATGAATCACCGTTTTTAGACACCCTGGTTTTGAGGTGAGGAGTTCCACAGATTGTTTCTATATGAATGTAAATCTAAAAACAAAAGTTGTTCAACTATTTTATTATCTTAGATTATATCAAAGTATTTGCTGTGTGTAGTTAAAAAAAAAAACTCTGCAGACAATAAAAATGACAGACTAAAATGAAGTGTTGTTTACTTGATTATGACTTAGAATTTGGGTTGGCAGGAAAATGACTTTTTATACTGTAAAGGAGAAGTAAATAAGCAATTTACTTTTAGGTCAGATAAAAACTTCCCATTTATTGCTAGGGTTTATATGAGGCAGGCACGTTTCTGTATTACTAGCAATTATATAACAGGTCATCATGTAGCTCAGAGGGATGTAGAATAATTAAATTGTTATTGTAAAATGAGCATTTCACTTCAGCATTGTATAGAATGAACGGAAGGCAAGATCATTGCCTTTGGGAAACCTGTAACCTAGAAAGGACACAAATACATAAAACAGATTCCCTTTGGGAGAGAAGGTAATTACCTAGCTTGAAATGTGGCAAAGATGCTGAGCTTGACACTTCGATTTTCCAAGACGTGTGTCTCAGGGTATTTTATGACAAGTGGTTAAGAGGACCCTTACTTTGAGGATTTAAAGCAGGCCATCTTGCCTTCTGCCTTTGCCTTCCACCCTCCGCAGGCCGCCACGAACTGACTCAGAGCGCCACCTGCTGGCCATCACCTCTCTGCTCGCTAGTTCAAATCCATCCTAGTGAGAGACAAACCTAGGTGGATATACTTCTCGATTGTTTCATAACAATATTGGCAAGCACCAAGAAGTCTTAATGTGTTTAATTATCAAGACATCAGAAATCTGCATCTAATGCCATAGTTAATTAACTGTGGCATTCCTGTTAAGGTTTGTTTGGTTTTTCTTCTAGAGGAGAAATAAGTAATGGCTCTTGGTATATAAAATGCTAGGGCAGTTAGGAAATTTGACTGCTTTAAGGTGGCCTATTTAAAGGAAGTCTAATTAGGGGCGTCTGGGTGGCCCAGTCGGTTAAGTAGCCAACTTTGGCTCAGGTCATGATCTCACAGTTTTGGGTTCGAGTCCCACATCAGGCTCTGTGCTGATAGCTCAGAGGCTGGAGCCTGCTTCTGTTTCCTGTGTCTCCCTCCCTCTCCGCCCCTTCCCTGCTCACACACTCTCTTTTTCTCTCAAAAATAAACATTAAGAAAATTTTTTTAATAAAAAAGGGAAGTCTGGTTATATTGCATTGCAACTCAGGTGGGGATAACTTGCTGCCAGTGAAGGGAATGTTTGTTCTAAATCAATAGAAGGAATGTGGTTCTTGAATTGTGGTCCCTGAACCAGCAGTATCAGCATCGCTTGAAATGAAGTGATTTACTAAAAATTTTTTTAATTAAAAGATTAAATTTCACTAAAAGTTATGTATTAAAAATGGAGGTTCATGGGTTCTACCCCAGACAGAGTGAATCAGAAACTCGAAATGGGGTTAAGCAATCTGTGCTTTAACAAGCCCTGAAGATGATTTTGACTCACGCTCAGGTTTGAAAATGACTGTTCTCAAACATTCCAGAGTTAGGCAGATCATGTGCTCTTAGGTTGTTAATAGTTAATATTTGACATAAAGGTTAAACAGTAGCTTTCCCACATGTGGACAAGCACTGTCTACTCATGGCCCCTAACCTGAAAAGTTATGCATAATTTTGTCACTCGGCTAACAGTTGTGATCTATCAGATCAATCACAATGCAATCACCATTTTTAACCATATCAACATTAATTATAATGATTATATATATAATATATATATTAGCTATGTAACTATCTTGTGGGTGGCATTAGGGCAAAGTAAAAATGATTCTTGCTTTGTAGTATGAGCTTTATTCTTAATCCCCATTGTAGGACAACACAAGTTTCAAAAACTCAGCCAATAGCTTTGCCATCCTCAATAAAGCGATCATGAATATTTTCCATGTGTCAATGGTTCCATCTTGCACAATGGTGAATGCACAGGTAGAGTCTTTGTGGCAAGTTACCCCAAGGGCCCAAATGTCTAACCCACAATGGACTTAAGAGAAAAAAAAAAAAAACACATAAAGGGACTTCATGAGGGACCAGCTTCTACCTGTGGCCCTTGCCTGAGTGTGTCACCTGTGTGCCCTAGACCCAGACTTAGGAGAAACAGACACCTGCTCCCTTCCCTGGTCTATGACTTAATTCAGCAGTTTGCTGGAACATTTTGCTTCCTTTTATCTCATTAATGTCTTGTATCCTGAACCAGCTTCATTTTATTGTTGTCTCTAATAGAACCACTGCTTCTCAGGAGTATTGGATTCCTGCAAAGTTAAAATAGAGCCGTGGCTAGGAACTTTAGCATAGGAAGACTTGGATTTGAATTGCAGTGACATGACTTTATTTACTTAACAAACACTTACATACCACTTACCATGTGCCAGGCACTATTCTAGGTGCTGTACAAATATTAACTCTTAATCCACATAACAGCCCTATGTGGCAGTTTCTATTTATTATCATCCACATTTTACTGCCAGGGAAACTGAAGCACAGACAAGTGTAGTAACTTGCCTACAGTCCTACAGGTAATAAATGACATAAGTAAGCTGTCACTGAGGACTTTCGCCCTGTGTTCCGCTGCCTCTTTCTCAGGCTCACCTCTCTGAACCTCAAGTTTCTCATCTGCAAAATAAGGAAAATTAATACCTTTCTCCCCAGGCTATTCAAAAATATTTGAATTCGGTCTAGCCAGAAATGTAACCAAAGCATAATAGCACAAGATTAGCACCATAATAAAGATATGTAAAAAGTGCTATGGAAACATAGATAAGGAAACAATTAAATTGGCCCAGAGGTGGCTACCTGGAGTAAAGAGGAAATCACATTTGAAATGACCTTGGACCAGGAAGGGGGTGACAAGGCAAGAGCAAAGACTCAGAAACCTTGACCTTGCAGAGCAAGTAGTCAGGTAAGCCCAGAGTTTTCATGGTGGTGGTGGGGTTTGGGCTGGAGAGGAGCTGAAGCTGGTGAGGAAATAAATAGAGCAGATAAGTTTTCTGCAATTTGGGGACCAAATGGCAAATCAAAATCAAAACCAAGGAATCTGGGGGTAGGGGTGGGAGGGAGGGAGCAAGATGGGCTTGGAATATCTCATTAGGCCAGTAAGGAAGGAAGTACTAAAAGGGGGGGGGTAGAGGGGGATATAGGAATGTCACAAGAACAAAGAAGCCAGCTTGAAAGGGCTATCAATGGCCAAATCTGGGACAATTTGACTAACAAAATAATTAAGTACAGTAATGAGATGTAAACCATTGAGGGGGGGGTAAGAGTCTGTGAGTTCACAGGACTAGTAAGTAAATGGAGAAAAGGGGAGACTCTTGCTCACAGCAGAATCTTGAGTATCAGCTGGCAAATGTGAAGACAACAGGGGAGTTGGAAGACCAATTGCAACTATCACAGTAAGATGACTGAATCAAACGAGAATCATCAATAGTTGCTAAATTTCAACAGAAAAGAGCAGGATATTTGGATGGTCTTAATGTGCCTTCCCATATATTGCTTATTAGTTGCAAGGAGAGAAACCAGTAATTACACCGTGGAGAAATTGGATAACCCCTTGACCAGGTGATCAATGAGGGGAGGACGGACGTTGTGTGTCTCCAGATGTGATACTCTGTAAAGGACACAACATCATTCGTTTTAGTATTCTGGCCAAGAAGGTATAACCTCAATTTAGTTATGAGACAAATTTTCAGACAAACTCAAAATGATGAACTTTGTATTTTTTAAAAAGACAGGGAAGATGGACTCTATCCTCAAAAGTGCCAATGTCATACGAGAAAGGGTGTGGAAATGTCCCAGATGAAAGAAGTCTAAGGAAACTTGACAACTAAATCCAATACATGGCCCTTCACTGAATCCAATCCTGGAGGAGAAAAAAATACTATGAAGGACATCATTAGGTCAATTGATAAAACCGGAATATGAAAGAGTAGATTAGTTCAAAGTATTACACAAATACTAAATTTACTGAGGTGACAACTATACTACGGTTATATAAAAGAATATCCCTATTATTAGGAAATACACACTGAAATGTTTGGGAGTAGAGGGTCATGATATATGTAACTTAATCTCAAATGATTGAGAAAAATAGGTGTGTGTGTATGGGGGGTGTGAATAAATGGTAAAGCAAAGGGGGTAAAATGTTAACAGGCAAATCTAGATAAAAGATATACAAGTATATATTTTTATTCTTGCAACTTTTATATAAGTTTGATACTATTTACAAATAGTGTTTTTAAAACTCAGGAATTTAACCTTTATTTGTTTTGGACTTTGGGTTCAACTAGGAGACAAATAGGAGAGAGAAAAAATATAGGTTAAAAGTCAGTGATACACTACTATCCATTTGTCACAATTTTAATGTACTTTTGATCTTAGAAACAAAGGTCATGTGTCTCAAGCAAGCAATCCCCCCCGCCAACACACACACACACACACACACACACACACACACACACACACACACACGCACATAATGTGAATGATGTGCTTAGGAGGATTCACTTAGTGCCACTTTTTGAAGCAGGTTATTTCTTAACCTTATAAAATGAGCTGACTGCAAATTCTGCATTTCCTTTGTAATTAGGATCAAGATTTAATCATCTGGCTCTGAAATGTGTGTATTATAGGACTAGGAATTATAGGAGCTATAATGTTTTGTACATAGATCTAAGCAAGGAGTTAAAACAAGTTTCAAAGCAGTAAGGTCACTTCCGTTCTCTACCAGTGGCTACGCATTAATTCTCCCATAAAATCATCATTTCTCTGAGTTAATAGAATCTTTGAAGCTAAATCAAGTCAGTTTCCATTGTCACATTGTGAAGCTTTTGAACTGCACTCACTGAATTATCCTATTTGATGGCTACCTTGAAGATGGCTTTGTGGTGATCCTAAGAAAACCCCCAGCAGCAACTTCTGTGTGCCCAGCCTTTCCGCCCCACCCCATTTATTCTCATTACTTAATGGCAACTTAAGGCAAATGCCCACCTCCTTAGATATATGGTAGGTAAAATAGATACCGAGGCAACGTAATGTGATAGAAAGCACACTGGAATGGAAATTGAGTCTGATTTTGCCTCAAAGTAAGGGTACATCTTTAAGTAGACCTCAGTTTCCTCATCTGCACAAGGAGGAACTTATTGTAGACGATCTCCAGGAAGTTGCTCCTCTAAATGTGATTTACGGACTGTTAAGGATGGACATCGGGATTAAGGATTTGTAATAGCCAGTCTCCAAAATGCCCCCCAATGATTCTTGCGTTTGTAATCTCTTTCCATATCAAGTAGGGCTAAACTGCCTAGCCAATAGGATATTGCAGAAGTGACAGTGTGACTTCTGAGGTTAGGTCACAAAACACTTTGTGGCTTCCACCATGCAGTCCCTTGGATCACTTGCTGTGGAGAAAACCAGCTGCCATGACATGAAGATGTTCCCACAGCTGCACAGGAAGGTCCATGTGGTAAAAGACTGAATATTTTCAATTTACATTTGGGAACAAGTCAAGGATGTCCTACTATCAAACTTCTATTCAACACTGTACTGGAGCTTTTAACTAATGATATAAGGTAAGAGAAAAGAAATAGAAGGGATATGCATCAGAAAAGAAGTAAAACTGTCTTTCATACACAAAATGGTTATGTAGGAAATCTGAAGGAGTCTCCAGAAAAAAAGAAAAAGAAGAAAAGGAAGAAGGAGAAGGAGAAGAGGAAGAAAAAAACCAACTAGAACTAGTAAGTTTAGCAAGGTACATAATATAAAATTTAGTTGTATTTACATATACTAGCAAAGAGCAATGAGAAATTGAAAAAATTTTTAAATGCCATTTAAAATAGTGTAATAATATTAAATACTTAGGGATTGATTTAACAAAATGACGAAAACCTATACTCTGAAAACTGCAAAACACTGCTGAGAATAAGTAAGGGAGACATTAGAAAAATGTAGAGCAGGGGCGCCTGGGTGGCTCAGTCAGTTAAGTGGCTGACTTTAGCTCAGGTCATGATCTCACAGTTTGTGAGTTCGAGCCCTGCGTCAAGCTCTGTGCTGACAACTCAGAACCTAGAGCCTGCTTCGGATTTGGTGTCTCCTTCCCTCTCTGTCCCTCCCTGCTCGCACTCTGTCTCTCTCTCTCTCTCTCTCTCTCTCGCTCTCTCTCTCTTAAAAATAAATAAACATTTAAAAAAAATGAAGAGCAAAACCATGTTCATGGATCTGAAGATTTAATACTGTTAAGATGTCAATTCTCCCCAAATTGATCTATACATTCAACACAATCTACAGGAAGCTTTTTAGAGGATAGAAATTCCAAAGTAATTCTAAAATTTGCATAAAATGCAAAGAATCTAAATGGAAAAACAATTCTAAAAAAAAAAAAAACTTGGGTACTCACCTACTACCTAATCAAGACAGTGTGATATTGGTGTAAGGATAGACAATGGAATAAAGTAGATAGTCCAGAAATAAACACACATATATGGTCAATTGATTTTTGACAAAATGCTAAGGTGATTCAATAGGGTAATTTTAACGGTGTTGTAATAATTGGAAATCTATACACAGAAAGAGAGAGAGAGAGATGTCTTGATCCTTCATGCTATACAAACTCAAAATCAATCATAGCAAATGTAACCCATAAAAACATACAACTTCTGGGGCGCCTGGGTGGCGCAGTCGGTTAAGCGTCCGACTTCAGCCAGGTCACGATCTCGCGGTCCGTGAGTTCGAGCCCCGCGTCAGGCTCCGGGCTGATGGCTCGGAGCCTGGAGCCTGTTTCCGATTCTGTGTCTCCCTCTCTCTCTGCCCCTCCCCCATTCATGCTCTGTCTCTCTCTGTCCCAAAAATAAATAAACATTGAAAAAAAAAATTTATAAAATTATTTCTTACAATTATAAAATTGGAATAATTCCCACGTACCGACATCACAGGATTTGTTGTAAAAATAAAACAGAACAGTACCTGTCACATAGTAAATGCTATGTAAATGGTCACAATTATTATTTACATGTTCATATTCTAAGAACTAATTATTGGATTAACAACAAGTCAAAATGTTCAATTTGCCAAATTTATCTTAAAGGAGTGTGATTTTTGTTTGTTTTAAAAAAATTTTTTTTTAATGTTTATTTTTGAGAGAGAGAGAGAAAGAGAGCACAAGCAAAGGAGGGGCAGAGAGAGAGGGAGACACAGAATCCAAAGCAGGCTGTTAGCACAGAGTCCAATGCAGGGCTCTAACTCACAAGCCATGAGATCATGAGCCGAGCGGAAGTCAGAGGCTCAACCGACGGAGCCATCCAGGCACCCCTTAAAGGAGTGTGATTTTTGTAGCAAATGTGGAGTCAAGCTATCTGGGAACTGTCAATCCTACTATTAGTAATAAGTAGTCAAATGAGATAGCAGAATCAGGGAACTGGGGACATGGAAGGAAAGACTTTTCTAGATGGATGAAAGGAAATCCAGAGAAAGAAAGCCACAATGGCAAACCAGAAATCATGACCCATAGCTCACAGTCCCTGTCCGGGGTTCTTTTCCAGAATGCTATGCCATGGATAAAAAGGCTTTTTTTTTTTTTTAAGTGCTTCAGAAAAGCCAAACACTTTACACACAAGAGGTAGTGTGAGCACTATATTTGGGCAAATAAAGTCCAAAACTGCTTATCATTTCCCCTGATGGAAATGACAACTGGCAAAAGCCAGATGCCTTGTGATCTGAAAGGTAATGGGACCCGGCTCACTAGATCTCCTGTTATTTCTGATGGAATCCTCCCAGCTATTACACCTTGGAAAAATATTAACGTGTTCAGCCAACAAAGACAAATTCAGAAGAAGCAGCAGCAAGTTCTGCTATACGTTGTACTGCCACCTGATATTCAAATGCGCTCTTCTGAGCTGTGTCTAATGTCAGCATCATTTTTTTAAAGAGACATATCAGTTTCACTGAAGGTTTTTATTTCACGTTCCCCATTCTTCACTGCCTGGACTAGGGAAAGGAAAAAAAAAAAGGATTACCAGCTACATTACTTTTTAATTTAATGCCCTTGAGTCAGGGCAATAGCAACAGCAACGAGGCATGATAGAGATTTCAGGGAGGACGGCAAATGGAGAACAGTTGTTAGTACAGCATCTTCCATGAATATTGGTCGCAGCGGCTGTCTCGGCCATCATTCTCTCAAGGTAATGCCTTGCTTCCCATTGTCATTGTATCTCAGAATCAAATTATTTGAATTCCAGACACATCGACAGCACACTGAAGGGCCCCTGCCAATTTTTGCAGCTCGCTTGGAAAAGAGCATCATGAAGCATTACTCATTTATACGACTCCCAGGCTCCTGTTGTAAATTCCGTGCGCAGGACTGCCTCCAGGTGCGGCCCTTCAGCTTAGCTCTCTAATCCTGTAACCCTTTACCACCAACTCCCTCCCATAAACGTGTGCGAAAAAATCCCCAGGCCAGGTCTTCTCCCTCTTTGAGCTTCTGTTCCTGCAGATGGGAGTCCGGGCTGCCAGGGCTGGCCTGGACACAGAAGCCAGCTCTGTCACCTCAGTCAGGCCTGGGGGTGAGAGCCCCGAATCACAGCACACTGAACTGTCCCCCACAGCCGCCTTGCCTACATTTTCATACAGAGAAAGTCTGGCTAAAATTAACAACTGTCCTACAATGGTGAAGCAGCCGATGACGGCTCATCTCTTGTTGGAAGATGAGGAAGCCATTAGCAGGGGTGTTTTTGAAGATCTTCTTGTGTGTGTGACTTAGGAAAAATCTTACACCATAAATTTAAAAGAATATAATTTGTATAATTCTAAACCTTGTACATGTTTCATATATGCATGTAGGTATGCATATATACATGCATATTTAACTCGAAGAAAATACACCAAAATTAAGTGATCATTTTAATTTTTTTCTTCTCCATATTTTCCTAAATTTTCTAAAACAAACAGGTATTGCTTTTATGTTCAGGAAAACAAATGGTGTTTATAGAGGAAATTTTGATCAAGGGTGTTTTTTTAAACAAAAGGACTATTTCCAAAAGGTTCACCACCCAGCCTGCCCATAAACCTCCTACATAGGAGAGCGACCACAAGGGGGCTCTCTAAGCACAAATCTGGGGTTCTAGTTAAACTGTGCCGCAGGACCAACAGTGGCCATATTAGTCCAGTCAGATTCTCTCCCCGAATTGACCCATACAGGAAAAAATAGCAAAAGCAGAAGAGAAAGAGGAAGGAGAGAGGGAAAGGATGAGTTACTTGCCTAGCGGAAGTGTGGTCTGCTGAAAAGGCAATCAAGAACTTGGTAGGTGGAGCTGCCTTAGGCCCTGGACTAGTTTTGCATTCCAGCGTTTTGCCATGGAGGCTCACAATTTCTGTTTTCCCATGAGATCTTGGTCGTCAGTCTTCCTGGGTATCTGGGACACAGGCTCATGGTCAAGAATCCTGTTTTCCTAAGTACCTTGGGTTATCCTTATAACTATCTATGTGGGAGCCAGATTATATTTTGATTCTTTTAATCTCACAAAACAGGAATCTCAGGCTACCAAAACCGTGACACCAGGCAAATGTGTTTCACAGGTCATTTTATTCCTTATTAAGTATACTCTCCAAAGCAGGGCCACCACCAGCTCATACAGCATTTTACACAAATTTGAAAAAGCTACCCCTTCTTCAAGTTAAGAAAAGTTATATTAAGGAGCGCCTGATTGGCTTAGTCAGTAGAGCATGTGACTCTTGCAACTCTTTTTTTTTTTTAAGTTTATTTATTTATTTTTGTGAGAGAGAGAGAGAGTGAGAGAGAGAATCCGAGCAGGTTCCACACTGTCATCTAGGAGCCTGATGCAAGGCTCTATCTCAAGAATAGTGAGATCATGACCTGAGCCAAAATGAAGAGTTGGCCGTTTAACCAACTGAGCCACCTGGGCACCCCAAGCAAGTGACTCTTGATCTCAGGGTTGTGAGTTCGAGTCCCATGTTGGGGGTAGAGTTTACTTTTTCTTTTAAAAAAAAATTTTTTTTAATGTTTATTTTATTTTTGACAGACAGAGAGCATGAGCAGGGGAGGGGCAGAGAGAGAGGGGGACACAGAATCTGAAGCAGGCTCCAGACTCTGAGCTGTCAGCACAGAGCCCGATGAGGGGCTCGAACTCACAGACCGCAAGATCATGACCTGAGCCAAAGTCGGACACAACCGACTGAGCCACCCAGGCGCCCCTAGAGTTTACTTTTTCTAAAAAAGTTATATATTAATTGCTTCTCAACAATAACAATTACTAAAGAAAAAGTTATTCTGTATAAATTATACAAGTAAATGATTCATCTTAAAATAATAGAAAATTCAAATGTTTATAATATTAGAAGCGTAAAGTCATTTGGGTCCAATAATTTGTCATAAAATGGACATCTCTCCTTGGTAGAAATAATTGTTCTTGACAGTTTCAATGATTACTTTTTGTATAGCTCATATTTTATAGAAATGATCGTCAGTTTGGTAGTTTTTCTTACGGCATTGTGAACTTTACGTTGGTTCTAACATACTTAATTTTGAGATGCCACATTATTCACCGATATTGATATTTGGCAAAATTAATTGTACCTTGAAAATTTCACTTATTTGGAAATGGATCAAGTAAGTTATTGCCACAAAAATATTGCAAAATTTTACTGGGAGATAGTTTTTTTTAATGCGTATTTATTTACTTTGAGAGAGAGAGCACGAGCGGGCAGGGGCAGAGAGAGAAGAGAGAGAGAATCCTAGGCAGATTCTACGCTCAGTACAGAGCCTATAGCAGGGCTTGATCTCATGACCCTGAGATCATGACCTGAGCCAAAATAAAGAGTCGGACACTCAACTGACTGAGCCACCCAGAAGCCCCAAAGAGATTGTGTTAAAAGCACAATTTTATTTATTTTCTTTTTTCTTTTTTTTAATTAAAAAAATTTAATTTAAATCCAAGTTTAGTTAACATACAGTGTAATAATGTTTTCAGGAATAGAATCTAGTGATTCATCTCTTACATATAACACTCAGTGCTCATCCCAACAAGTGTCCTCCTTAATGCCCATCACCCATTTAGCCCATCCCCCCCCACCGAACCCCCTGCCAGCAACCCTCAGTTTGTTTTCTGTATATAAGAGTCTCTTATGGTTTGTCTCCCTCTCTGTTTTTATCTTATTTTTGCTTCCCTTCCCCTGTGTTGATCTGTTTTGTTTCTTATGAGTAAAATCATATGATATTTGTCTCTCTGACTTATTTCGTTTAGCATAATACACTCTAGTTCCATCCACGTTGTTGCAAATGGCAAGATGTCATTCTTTTTGATCGCCGAGTAATACTCCATTGTGTATATATACCACATCTTCTTTATCCATTCATCAGTCAATGGACATTTGGGCTCTTTCCATACTTTGGCTATTGTCAGTAGTGCTTCTATAAACGTTGGAGTGCATGTGCCCCTTTGAATCAGCATTTTTGTATCCTTTGGATAAATACCTAGTAGTACAATTGCTGAGTCATAGGGCAGTTCTATTTTTAATTTTTTGAGGAACCTCCACACTGTTTTCTAGAGTGACTGCACCAGTTTGCATTCTAGAAGGACAGTTTTAGATTGCTAGTTCTTCATATGTTGATGAGGAATGTCTAAAATTCCTTAATATGTTCATCAGTCAATTTCAGTTGTACATGTTCACCCAGCTTTGGTACTTCATATTGATAGTAATTCTTCAAATCATATACGATATATAGAACCTTGCTGCTCTAAACACCCAAGATCAGGGCATCAGGAGCTTGTCGGAAATGCAGAACCTCAGGTCTTACCCCAAAATTACTGAATCAGAATTTGTATGTTCATAAGATCCCCAGGTGCTCTGTATGCACATAAAAATTTGAGAAGTACTAATCTAGCATCCTGAAAAAAAATGACATTCTTCAGCAGTATACGCCTTTCTTTTTAATGTTATTGTTACCAATATAGGAAACAAAAGAGGGGCACCTGGGTGGCTCAGTCAGTTAAGCGTCCAACTTTGGGTCAGGTCATTATCTCACGGTTTGTGGGTTCGAGCCCCACGTCAGGCTCTGTGCTGACAGCTCAGAGCCTGGAGCCTGCTTCGGATTCGGTGTCTCCTTCTCTCTCTGCCCCTCCCCCCCTCATGTTCTGTCTCTCCCTCTCTCTCAAAAATAAGTAAACATAAAAAAATTAAAAAGAAAAAAAAAGAAACAGATTTTGGACTATAGGTGGATTGATTATGGAAATAACATTTGAAATGAATCTTCCTCCCTTCTCTGATATTTTTACATTGGAGAAGTTGGGGTCATTGTGAAGAAACTGCCATCTATTTAACATGAATATCTTTCTGTAATTATCATAAATTAACTTTTCTTGAATGTCCTCTTAGCTTATTATCTGCTTTCAAGGGATTGATATTCATTGACTTTGGGTTCCTGGCTAATTTTGCTTATGTAATAAGTAGTTCCCATTATCCCCAGGGGGATGTGTTCCAAGACGTTCCAGTGGATGCCTGAAGCCACGACAGTACTGAACCCTGTATACACTATGTTTTTTCCTTACATACATACTTAAAATAAAGTTTAATTTATTAATTAGGTACAATTGAGAGATTAATAACAGTAACTAACAATAAAATAGAACGATTGTAACGATATTCTATACTAAAAGTCATGTGAACTGGTCTCTCTCTCTCTCAATATCTTACTGAATTAACTGTACTTACCCTTCCTTTTGTGATAATATGAGGTGATAAATGCCTAGTGATGAGATGAAGTGAGGTGAATGACGTAGGCGTTGTGATGCAGCGTGAAGCTACTGTTGACCTCATGATGAGTTGGAAGGAGGGTCATATGCTTCCAGGTGACAGCTGACTGTAGGGAACTGAAACACAGAAAGTAAAACCAAGGATAAGGAGGGATTACTGTAACATTAATTTGATCTTCACTCTAAATTAGTCCTGAGTAATGCATCTTAAAGAGGATATTTTCAAAAGTACATTTCTGATTTGTATTTTTAGAATCTACGCTTTTATGCATATCATCAATACACACTGCATACTCCCCCTAATTAAGTTTTAGTAGCAAGATGGTGTCTACTCAATTTCCCCATCTCCTTTTCAACAATGATTTTAAGTTTTATGTTCCATAAATGCATTTTCAATATACTCCAACATTTGGTTGAAGCAGAAAGAGTAATTATATGATATCTTGGATGATATAAAAAATCCAGTGCTGTCAAAATAAATTTTTGCTGCATCATTCAATACCAAATGTAACGAAGATGCAGAACAAACAATATACAATGCCCTAGAAAATACTGAGGACCTTCTGTAGGAGCCATTATGTTCTCTCTGCATACTTGCGGCATTGCTATATCCAATTTCTCTTTGGAATCAGGCTTTATAAATAGTCTTTGGAAAATACATATATGCTTTCTTTTGTTTTGTCATCTACTGGATAACCCCTTTGTCCAAATATTCGTATATTTACTTTTTGGAAATCCACAAATCTAGCAATATGATCTGTTCTACACGGCTTTTACCAGTTGTACCTAAAATAATCAAGTAATATTTGCATTTCATACCTTTTTCAAAAGTAACATATTCATTGCATCTACAATAATTTTAATAGTTTGGTTTTATGTTTCCTGCCCTAAAAAACGTGTAACATTATTTGCTTTTTAAAAAATGTTTATTTATTTTTGAGAGAGAGCGCAAGCAGGGGAAGGGCAGAGAGAGAGGGGGAGGCAGAGAATCCCAAGCAGGCTCCGCGCCGACAGTGCAGAGCCTGACCTGGGGCTCACACTCATGAACCGTGTGATCATGACCTGAGCTGAAATCAAGAATCAGACGCTTAACCAACTGAGCCACACAGGCGCCCCACGTTACTTGTTAATCAATGTGCCATTGTGTTATAAAATTTTGTATCATTTCTGCCAAAGAAAGACAATTCTCATCAAAGTACTCGTAGTTTCCTGGATGATCTCTCTAGATGTTGCCTTACCAAAAGTATGTGCTCCCAGTATGGCTTCTCATTTGAATAGTATCTTTGCCTGCATCTCTCTCAATATACTATCCCTCAAACCATATTTCAACTTTGAATGCTTAACACTATTGTTGAAATGCATTTTATCTTCCGTTTATTAGTTATATGTGATATGTACCTGCCAATCCTTGTGCACACTTTCATTACTCAGTTGATATTTTTTTCCATCTCTGAAGAATTTGTAATATAAATAAAACACAGAAATCACTGAGATAGAATAATATGGAGTTTTTGATCATTAGTTAGAATTTATAAGTACATAATTTCCGAAAACTTCCTACCAGTGCTAATTTGTTAAATTTGACAAAATCTGATGAAAACTTGATGAAATTTAATGAAAATAAATTTAATGAAAAATTAAATTCCTTATGTAAGATAGACAAATTGTAACTACATTATTGTTAATATTCAAAGTTTTAAAATACTCAAATTACATAGCCATGTACCTGGATAGGCAATATCCAGTTTAATGTTTTCTTTTTCTCTTCCATTTTTCTTCAAAACTAACCAGTTAAGCTTGGCATAAATACTGATGGTAAATTCACATCCTAATCCACCAGTCTTTGTCCCCCCTCCCCACAGTCCATCTTTTCCAAAAATGTATTCAATGATCTAAACTATTCTTTGTGATTTTCTTCTGTTTTCTGATTCTGAAATTAATTTTTAAAGCTCTTTCATAGTATCTGAGCAAAAAATCAATAATGAGTTTTATTTTAGAACTTACATGTATATAACATACAAAATACACAGCTATCAAGCTGCTAAATACTATCAAGTGAATATTCTTACTAACAGGATATCCATAACAATAAGCAATTGCTATTATGTAATTACCAGATCGTTAAATAGTAATCTCTATCTTATGTGTATATCATTTATTTTGTAGATTATTTGAGCATGTGTAGCTTGATGGTGATTCATATAGTTGTGAAAGTCCTCGTAGATTTACGTTGGGAACTCAGCAATGCCTTTTGAGTACAGCAAATAAAACAGCAGATGATGTGATACAAGGTGAAACATTAAATTAGCTGGTGCACTAATATCAATGGGATTTGTCTTTAAATACTCACCTATCAGCCTATCAATTAGAAAAGCAGTTTCTTGTTTAGAAGCAGAAATATTTTTAGATGACATTAGATCTGTTGTTGGTTTTGATTACTGACTCATTTTTCCTTTGTGCGTGGAAGCTGAACAAAATACATTAACCCTCTTCAAACAAGACACTTGACTGCCATCTGCCGGCAAATCGTAATAAACATACAAGTCACCCATCTTTGCGATAAGCAATATTAATAAACGCATTAAATTTTGCAGAATAATAAAGACATCTGATGTGAATGGAGCCCTCTGGACGAGGAGTGTGGTGCCCAACCGTAATAATCCTGGGTGGCTACTCTGAACCCAACTCTACCTAGATTTTGTTCTCTTTGCTTTCAAACTTCTGCCAAAGGAGGAAAATTCCAATTGTAAAAACATTCTTGGGGCCCAATCTGGTGTTGCTCATTCATATTGCTGGTGGAAAAACATGGGAGGGGGATACAACCTACAATTCAACTTCTATAGAAAGGCCCCTCACTCCAGCAAGTCAGACAAGGAGTTCAGGATTTCCATCACTAGTCCCAGGACAGAGGGCAGAGTTGTACTTGGTCTCCTCACGACTAAGACCACTGGCACTACAGGGGGGTGAAGGGTGGGGGTGGGAGTGAGGGAGGGGCTGGGCCCAGGCAAAACATCAAAGGGGAAAGCTTCTCCCTAAAATTAGGGATGGGCCAGCAGATTCCGTGAACAAAAGAACTTTGAGTGGGGGTTGAGGATGGTGAGGGAGCTTTACAAGTCTTCAGTGCAGTTAAAAGCATCTTGCTAGAAAAGGGTAACAGGACCTCTGGTGTGCTTTGCTTAGAAACAATGGTCATAAATCCATTAATATTTTCTATTCACAGAAGAAGACAAATTTTTAAATGACAAGGTGGAAAGAAACTCCCATTACACAATCCTATGTTCCTAAAGTAAAATACTGAGTGAGTCTATGTTCTTTGCTGCTCAAACAGAAAAACTAAATATTACCAATAACAAATATAGGGCAGAAAGTAGCCCCAGTACTTGGCTCATAATGAGCATTTATTTGTTGAATGAGAAAAGTTCTACTCCAAAGTTACTCCCAAACAAGTCAAGTAAGTGCAGAGCATGCAGAATTGGGGAAAGTGGGGAAGGATTTCAGGAGGAGGTGTTAACTGAGTTAGGTCTTAACAAGGAGGCAGAACGTTAGCTTAGCGGGCAGAGAAGGAAAGAAAGGACATTCCAGGTAGAGATAAGAGTCACAGCAAGACCCAAAAGCAGAGGAGAAGCAGGAACATCCAGGAGGGAATGTCAGGAGAGCACGGTGACAATGTCCAGTGAAGAAGCAGGGTCTGGCAGGGACCACTGGACCTGGTGACCTTTGGGGGTGGGCATGAAAGCCAGATTGCAAGGGAGGATAATGAGTGAGTAGGAGAGGAGGGAGGGGAGGGAATAGAGGAGGAAGTTAATTAGGCTACCTCTCTCTCTTTTGTTAACTTTTTATTGTACAAATATATATATATATGTATATATTTATATACATATATATTTTGTATACATATATATATTTGTACTATACATATATATGTATATACATATATATATATGTGTGTGTGTGTGTGTATATATATATATATATATATATATATAATCCCCCCAGCATTTAGGGGGACCTCAGCCTCCAGGGCTTCCCTGCAGTTTTGCACTCACTAGTGGGTGCCACTGGAGGGAGAAGACTGCAGAACTCAGTTGGTCCAAAGATAGAACCTACCATCCACATTGAGATAACAAGAGCAGAACATGGCCAGCCGACATATGTTGCCAAACCTCCTTTCCAAGACCCACACTGACTTCTTCTTCCAGGGGTCCATGTTTCCCCACAGAGATAGGATTCGGTAAGGATATATCTGACTTCATTAAATAGTCCCTGAACTCTGACCTCCTGTTGGCCCTCATCTGGCCTGAGAACCTCTCTCCTGGGTGTTCTATGGCTAGGACCGACTCATAGATAAGGCTGGGCAGACCTGGGGCTCCAATCCACAAAGAGAGAGAAAACACTGGATAGAAAGTGAATATAAGGAGCCATCTGCAACAAAATCAAAGCCAGGCTCTCGACAGTGGGAACTGCAGGACAAACCTGGAGAGGGAAGGCCAGATTGGGAGTGGACCCTGGTGGACACAGATTCGCCTTTTCTTTGGGTCCCAACCACTCACTGGTTTTCCTGCCACTGACATTCTGACTGCACAAGGGCACTGCCCAGCCTTCCTATTCTCTTAATTCCTTGGAAAGCATCTGAGACAAGACTGGAAAGTTCAAATAGGGGCTTCACAAATGCTAGAGTAAAATAAAAACTCGAAGCAACATGGGTTAGAAATAAGACCGCGAAGTTACAGAGACCACAGAATCCAGAGGGGAAGTGAAACTCACTTCAAGATCACTAGAATCCACATGAAGTTTCTGATGCCTTAGATCCAAAAGTGAAAAAAGAAACCCAGCAGAGAAACAGCAGGATGCCGTGGTTAAGGGACCAGACCCAGGAGCCAGATGGCCTGGGTTCATGTTCCAGCTCTAACAGTTGTGTGACCTTTGGCAAAGATCTAATCCCTGGCAGCCTCAGTTTCCCCGTCTTAAAAACAAAGGTGATACCAGTGCTTACAGCATAGAGTTTGTATGGGGACTAATTAATCTACGTAAAGCATTTATGACAGTCTTTGTCTCACAGCAGGTGTTAAGTAAGCTTGGGATTTTGTTAGGGTGATTTTGGACATGCTCAATGTGACTAAGGGAAGAGAAGAAATGGAGCCCACCAGGGAGATAGGCAAGGAGGCAGGCATGAGATGGGGAGGCAGAAATGAGACACAGGAGATGGCAGCTACCAGGAAGGATGGAAGGATGAGAGAAAAACGAAATATAGGGTGGGATGGGGGTGGGGCAGAGGAAACATTCAGGTAAGAAAGACTTGAGATGGGAAACCCAGCAAGAGACCCACACTTTCCGGAGCCTGGCTGTCCACTGGACTCCCCATCCCTCCCACTGGGTAAAAAATCCTGGGACTAAGGGATGTGCTCCCCCACCCTGTGTCTCCCCACCCCACCCCACTTTGGCCGCTTAAGACCCTGGAATTCCCTGTCCAAACTGCAGGAACCCCACTGCCAGACTCTGGGCTCTTCTAGCCACATCGACCCCGGCCCCCCATACAGACTGCCCCTACCGACTGAGCAGACTGCCGAGGCTCACAGGTGGCCAAGGGGCAGCTATTTACAAGAGGGTGTGGACAGAGAGCTCTAACGCTGGGGCTGAGGTGACCGTAGGTGTGCCTGGGGGGGCCCTCATGGTGCCGGATGGGACTGGGGGCGGGGCGCCCCTGAGGAAGGGAGGGGTCTCCCATTGCCGGGAGAATGTCCCTTCCCCTTCCTTTGAGGTCTGATAACCTTCGCGCTGACGAAGAGATGATGCTCCTTCCCCGTCAGTGTTCAAGTCAGACCCGTCCTGAATCTCCCCAGTTAACCCAGTGGCGCCCCAAAACAGGGCCGGGGTCTGTGGTAGACTCGGGAAGCTAAGGGAAACGACAGCGGGGAAACCAGAATCCAGGTAACCTGCTTTCCAGGGCGCAGTTTCCCGCTGGGGCTCGGGTTTGCGCGCAGGTGTCCGCGGGCCCGGGCGTCAAGGCCGCCCCCGGTGGAGGCGCCGGGCCCCCGCTGCGGCACCCACCCCACCCCTGGCGCACAAGGCCAGGCTGCCCCCTCCCACCTCATAAAACTCCTAGCTTCGGCCTTTCAGGCGGTGAGCCGAGCTTTTCTGCGAGGACGCCGCGGAGGTAACGCAGCCCGGCGGTTACACCGATGGGCGACTTTAAGCGCCCGGCTCCTGGGGGGTCGGGGTGGGGGGAGCTCCTGGCCGCGGCCCTGGCGCTGCAGGCTCCCGCCAGCGTGGCGCCGCAGGGGTCCGGGAGGCGCCGGCACCCGGCGTCCAGGACCGCGGTTCCCCGGGCTACTGGGCGGACCGCAGCGCCGGGACGAACCGAGACGGCGCTGGGTCTCCGAGCGCCGCCAGCGCCACCTGCTGGCCGGCGCCAATCCCTTGGTCCGGGAGAAGTGGGGAAACAGTCGGGACCGGAGGGCGCAGGGCTTTCAGCGACGCGGAAACCTAGCTTGACATCTGAAAGGGCCCCGGCAGAGGGGTGATGATATCAAACAGTGCCTGGGAGCGGGGACTCAAGCCCGGGGAGAAGCTCATCCAATTTCCCTCTCTTTGCCGCCCGGGGGTTGGTGGGCGGGCGGCTCTCGTACTGCTTTTTAGGCACCTCTCCGGGACCTGGCGGGATCCCAGGGGCGGGGTTGGCCTGGCGGCTGTTTGGGGATCCTCCAACCACAGGGGAGCGCGCCAGATCCAGCGAGCCCCGCTGCGCAGCGGGGTAATTGCCCTTCCAGATCGAACTACTCGGAGAGGGAGTAGTTCTCTGCAACCGGCAGCGTTTAGGGACCCGCTAAACCCCACCCCCTGCTCCAACCTGAGCCGGAGAACCTAGAAAGAGGCTTTCGGAGCTCTAGGTGCTGCAGGGTGCCCAGGAGCAGGTATCCACTGAGGGGGGGCGGGGGGGCCTCACTCCCTCTTTCTGCCAGAGAGGGGCCTCAGTGTTGAGGTTGTAGCTGGTCTCTGAGCAATAGTTATTAATACTGTTACATAGCAGCTCCACTTTACTGAGCACTTACTGTTAGCAAAGCTCAGTGTTAAGCCCTTACCAAACACGGACACTAATTTTCTCACTGAACCCTTGAAATATCCCTGTAAGATTTATTCTGGGACGTTGAGGGTTTTTTACTATATATATAATATTTATATATAATATTACTTATTATAATATACGTATATATAATATATAAAATTTATATATATATACCATATATATGTATATTTCATTGGTATTTCATAATGTGTGTGGAAACCCCCTGCTTAGAGCTCAGTTTCCCGTTGTCCCACTCAGGGAGGCAGCAGGCAGCAGGGTAGAGCCGAGAGAACTTTGGAGCAAAGAGACCTAGTTAGTCCCTCTGAGACCAAGTTTCAACACCTATCAAATGTGGTGAGTGTGGCTCCAATCTGAATTGGGGAGCTATTTTTTTTAAGTTTATTTCTTTATTTTGAGGGAGAGACAGAGAGCACGTACAAGCAGGGGAGGGGCAAAGAGAGAGGGGGAGAGAGAGAGACTCTCAACCAGGCTCCTCACTGTCAACGCAGAGCCTGATGCGGTGCTGGAACTCAATAACTGTGAGATCATGAACTGAAATCAAGAGTCCATTGCTGAACTGACTGAGCCACCCAGGCTCCCCGGGGAGCTTTTTTTTTTTTTTTAATTTCCTTAAGAGTTTGGGTCCTGATGCCAAGAGCGCTCTGGTTAGTGTTTCCTGTCCTTCATCCTCTGGGCCGGACATGGGTACAGCCTCTGTCATCTTGCACGTCCTACTTACTAAACATAGGGCTAACCTACATCCCCTTCTTCCTTTGGCCTTTCCCCCAAATGAAATTATATCAGTTTGGGACCAATCAGGAGAAAGAAGCCACACGGTAATCTGAACAGAGGATGTTTAATGTAAAGAATCACTGACTATTACAGGGGATTAGAGTAACAGAAGATTGGCTAGTAAGAAGTAAAGGGAACTCTGAAATGAAAAAATGCAGAGCAGATAGAGGGAGGAGCCACCACCTCTGGGGTTGAGATAGAGACCCACACTTTCCAGAGCCTGGAAAGGGCGTCCCCTCTCCCCCACTCCGCCACTGCCCAGGCATGGCGGTGACTCACTGGATGGCAGAGAAATTGCTGGGGCGCCAGGAGAAGCTGTTCATGGGGAGGTGTCTTGCTGGAGGCACTCTTCTATTGAACTGCGTTAAGCGGGTGCCAAGGGAAGCTGCAGGCCATTCCGCACTTCAGGAGCTTGGAATTAGAGATCCTCCGAGTGCCAGCGTAGGAGGCTCCTGCTGGAGAAACCATGCACACCCCAGGAGCCAGGCACCAGAAGAATATATATATATTCTATGGCAGGCTAATAGAGCTGGAATATTTGGAGTCGGCTGGGGAAGCGGAAGTCGTCTCAGGAGAAAAGTGACTGGGAAACAGGATGCTGCAGCAGAAGCTGCCTCCCTTTTGGGAGCGGAAGCCCCGGAGCTGCCTACTGGCCTCTTAGTTACAGACTGGTCTCTTGGCTTAGTCCCGGATGAGACATACCCAGGGACCGGTGGTGTTTGAAGCGTTCAGGAAGATTGGAAGCTGGGAGGAAGAAGATGCTTATATTTATCTTATCTTTTCTTACCTGTGCCTGCAAACCTCTAAGTGTGTGAGCAGCAGCCTCAGGTGACCATCCCCAAATGAGGGGCTATTGCAAGCTATTTTCATGATTTTTTTTTCTCCTGCAAGCATCAGAATAAACCTAGGAGGGACGCGGTGTTATACAGCGGGAGAACCAAAGCATTAGTTGGAAGTACCTTGCCCAAGGTCGCCCAGCCTTCTGAGGTACAGCTGGCAAGTGATCCTGGCCTCGGGCTCCCACTCTGGCTGTGCACGGGGACCGGCTGGCTCTGAGTTCCAGCTGCGCCCAGCCCAGCTGCACCCCTTCTCCTGCACAGGGCACATGCTGCCTCACTTCCCCTGCCCTGACAAGGACAGTGACGAGGGGAAACATTAGCTGGCCATGGCAGAGACTGCAACAAATTATCATTTCTCTCCCCCCCCCCTTTTTTTAATGTTTATTTATTTTTGAGAGAGAGAGAGAGAGAGAGGGCGCACACCAGCAGATGCACGTGAGCAGGGGAGGGGCAGAGAGAGAGGGAGACTGAGGATCTGAAGCCAGCTCCACGCTGACAGCAGAGAGCCTGTGTGGGGCTCGAACTCAGGAACCATGAGATCAAAGTCAGACCTGAGCTGAAGTCGGAGGCTTAACGGACTGAGCTACCCAGGCACCCTGGTAGGTAACTTCTCTATTGTAGTTGTTTAAAAATAGTTTTCTTTAAATGATGACTTATATCAAATAGAGAACAAACAAATAAAAAGTTGGATTTAACGAATGTTGACATTTTGAAATACTGGTGTCAGAATTCTTTCTCTCATAAATAAAGCATTGCAGATACAGCTACAGCTATGTCTATTCTTAAGAACTATATCTGCTCTTAAGAGGAAACCACTTTAATGGAGTTGGTGACTGACTCCCATGTACTTTTCTATACACATGTGAAGCCAAGAGAAATATATCACATGGCTTTCTGTGTTTTAATTTTCACAAGGGACATCATACTGTACATATCCCCTTCAGAGGTTGTTCTTTTAAGTTTATTTATTGAAAGAGAGAAAATGAGCAGGGGAGGGGTGCAGAAAGAGAGAGGGAGGGAGAGAGATTCCCAGGAAGGCTCCGCACTATTAGTGCAGAGCCCAAAGGAGGGTCTCGAACTCATGAACCACAAAATCATGATCTGAGCCAAAATCAAGAGTTGGACACGTAACCAACTGAACCACCCAGATGCCCCTTCAGATTTCTTCTTAATGAGCCCTAGAGTCCTTTACTTGTCTGGATACCTATTCCCAAAGTTTTGCAAAGACGGGCATGAGGGAAGGGTACGCTAAATGACAGAGTTGGTGACTTAATGCAGCAAAAAAAAAAAAAAATCTTTTTCCATGATTTTTGCCCCCAAGTGCATTTTTTTGGTGTGTATGAAATTGTTCTTTTTAAAATAAATTTTATTTAAATCCAAGTGAGTTAACATATAGTATAATAGTGGTTTCAGGAGTAGAATTTAGTGTTGCATCACTTGCATGTAACACCCAGTGCTCATCCCAACAAGAGCCTCCTTAATGCCCATCACCCATTTAGCCCATCCCCCACTCAACACCTCTCCAGCAGCCCTCAGTTTGTGCTCTGTATTTAAGAGTCTCTTATGGTTTGCCTCCCCAACTGCATTTTGAATGGCAGACACCTAGGATCAAACTCTCATTGTCCGTGTCTTTTGTCCACAGTCCAGGTGGATTTTGTGGGCTATGCTGTGCAACTGAGAACAGCCTAGAAGGAACAATCTCATTCTTTTATCAAGAAGGAACACGCCCCGGGGCGCCTGGGTGGCGCAGTCGGTTAAGCGTCCGACTTCAGCCAGGTCACGATCTCGCGGTCCGTGAGTTCGAGCCCCGCGTCGGGCTCTGGGCTGATGGCTCAGAGCCTGGAGCCTGTTTCCGATTCTGTGTCTCCCTCTCTCTCTGCCCCTCCCCCGTTCATGCTCTGTCTCTCTCTGTCCCAAAAATAAATAAACGTTGAAAAAAAAAATTTAAAAAAAAAAGGAACACGCCCCAAGAAGAGAAGTTTCTTGCTCAAAGTCACAGATCAGTCAATGGAAAAAGAGGAACCCTCATCCAATCACTTATTAATTAATTTAACAAATATTTAGAGTGTCATCTGTGTGCCAGGAACACAGCTACCTGGAAAACCCCAGGGAATCAAAAGAAGGACATTCCTATCTTTTTGCACCTCTATTCTAGTGGACAGAAACATATAATAGACTAAAGGTATAAATCACTTAATATTAGAAGGGGTAAGTGTGAAGGAAAAAAGAAAAAGCAGGCCTGGACGTGGAGGGGACAGGTTGCAGAATTCAATAATATGCTCAAGGTAGGCCTTGCTGAGATGATGAGATCTGAACAAAGACTAAAAGAAGTGAGGGAGAGAGTAGAATATTCCAGGCAGAAGGGGCTCCAGAGCAAAGGCCCTAAGACAGGAGTTTGCTGGCAAGTTGTAGGGACAGCAAAGAGACCATTGTGGCTGGAGTGGAATACCTGAGGGACTGAGGGACTAGGAGGAGAAGGGGCCAAAATGTCAACGAGGGGCCAGAGTGTGTAGACCCTTGTAGGCCATGATGAAGACTTCAGGTTTTTTTGTTTTGTCTTGTCTTGTAGGCTCCATACCCAGCATTGGAGCCCAATGTGGGGCTTGAACCCATTACCCTGAGATCAAGACCTGAGCTAAGATCAAGAGTTGGACGCTTAATCAACAAAGCCACCCAGGTACCTTGTAGATTTCAGTTTTTATTCTGAATGAAATGAAGAATCCTTATAGGGTTTAAATAGAGCAGTGACTTGTTCTCACTTAGGCTTTAGTATGATCACTTTGGCAGGTTTGTTGAGAAGAGACCACAGTAGGGTAAAGCACAAGCTGGAGGTACTTGGGAGGCTGATGTAGCAATTTAGGCCAGACATGAGGTAGCCTGTCCTGAGGATGAGTAAAGGAATGGTAAGAAGTGAGTGGGTACTGAGCCATCATATCTACTGTTCCCTTTGACTTGTGTGCTCTTCCTTGTATATCTGTTTTCTCATCTTCTTAAGGTCTCTGCTCAGAGAGCACTTGTTTAGAGAGGACTCCCTTGACCAACCTGTATAAAATATCAATATCCTGCCTATATATACCCTTCATTCCATCCTTACACTGGTTTTTCTCCATAGTGTTTATCACATTGGGCATATCTCTCTTCCCCCTTGCTATCTCCCTCCCCTGACCAGAGTAAAAGCTCTGTGATAGTAAAGACTTTGTCTACTTTGTTCACTGTTGTATTCCCAGTACTCAGAATAGTACCTGACCTGTAGTAGCAGCTCAAAAGTAATATGTTAAATGATGAAGTGAATGAATGGATCTCATTTCCTGTATTAGTTATCTACTGCTGTATAACAAATGGCCCCCAGACCCAGGAGCTTACAATAACATTGGTTATCTCACACAGTTTCTGAGAGCCAAAAGCTGAGAGCAGCCTAGGGAGTCATTCTGGCTCAGAGTGCCTCATGAGGCTGCAGTCAAGCAGTGCTGCAGTCATCTGGAGGCTTGACTGGGGCTGGAGGATTTGCTTCCAAGATGGGTCACTCACAGAATGGATCACTCACAGAATGTGGCTTTTGGCAGAAGGCCTCATTTCCTTGCCTCATGGGTTGTCTGAGTGTCCTTACTTCGTCCAGAGCAAGTTATGAGATGAGATGAGGGAGCGAGCAAGAAGAGAGAGAAGGGAGCCCCAACGGCTTTTGTAACCCAACTTCAAAAGTGACATACCATCACTTCTGCCATAGTCTCCAGTCACACACACCAACCTTGAGACAGTGTGGAAGGAAACTACACAGAGGCATAGATACCAGAAGGCGGTGATTGTGAGGGCCATCTTGGAGGCTAACATAACACTCCTTTTTATCAAGACCTTTCTCCTCCCACCTCCAGCCAATCACCTGTACCCTGCTGGTAGTAAACTGGTCACCCACAGCTATATCCAGGGCACGTGTGTTTTTTTGTTTGTTTGTTTTTAAAACCGTTACCATGTTTTAGGTTATTAGAGGCAACATTAAAAAAAGGGAAGGGCAGGGGCACCATGGTAAAGGCGGGGTGGGGTGGTGAAGGCCTGTTGCTGGATGACAGTTGGGCGGTTGGAATGAGAAGGCCATGGAGAATCTGAGACAGTTGGAAGGCAGTCCTGACCAGGGCAGAGAGATGTGGGAGACAGAGGCAAGGGAAAAATTTCAGAGGTGGGAAGAAAGAATAAAAAATAGTTCCCTGCAGAGAGAGAGGGAAATCAGGGTAGGATATGATCTGAGAGAGAGTTTCATCTGCCTTCACTGTACTTGAGGCAGAGAGAGGCACCATGAGGACAGGGTTCTGCCTTCTGGGAGCTCACGGCCCCATGAAGGAGGCAGGCACACTCACAAGAAACTAGGCTGCAAGGCTGAGTGAAAGGAATTTGCCAATAAAGCTGCAAAATCAGGTCACTGGATGCCAGAGGAGGGGGTTGAAAGTAAGTCTGGGACTCTCTGATCCTGAGATGAAGGCGGGCCATCCAGAGGAGGTGTCCCGCAAGCTCAGAGGTGGGGGGTAGGATGGGACTGAGATGCAAAGCTGTGTGAGTAAATGAATCAGGGAAAGGGGGCATTGATCAAGGAGGAATGAGACATCCGGGACCCAGCCGAGACCACCTGGAGAACTGGACACAGAATGGCAGAGGGGTTTAAGCAAGGGGCCTGGAGCCAGACAGCTTGGATTTGAATACTGATTCTGCCCCTGGTTGGTTGTGTCTTCTTGGGTCTCTGTTGTCTTCTCTTTGCTTTAACACCTCCATCTGTTAAATGGGTACCTACGGTGAAAGCTACGTGTACTGGTGAAGTTACATAGTAAGGGTTCAGTCGATGGTAGGCAGCCCTAAGGTGGTGTAAAATCACTGAAGTTCTGGAGGTAGAAGGCTTTAAGGAGAATTGGGTCAGGACCCCAACAAGGAACATCTATTGAGCACCTGCGTGTGTTATTGCATTAATTTTCATGCAGCAACATATGAGGAACCGTTAATCAGCTCAAGTTTACAGATGAGGAAATAGGCTCATAGATAGGAAGTGAGTGGCACAGGGTCACAGAGCAAGACAGATGTGGAGATGAGATGTGAAAGCATGTCTATGCAGCCCTACAGCCCACGCGCCCACATTGCCCTTCAGGAGCCCCCAGGAGAGCAAGGAGATTGAAGACGTTGGAGGAGCTGCTGAGCATGAGGGGAGGGAGCAAGGTGTGTGGGGCTGCAGCCTGGTGGCATGAGAGGGTCATGTAGCACTGAGCAGGGACATAGGACTTGTCTTCAGGTTAGGAGGTACAGAAGAGGCTATGGGGTGTCACTGATGGAGAAAGGCCCCTCAGGGTGTGGGAAGGGCTGAAATCAGGGTCACAGCTGACAGAGCTTAGTTTTGGAAAAAGGAAGAGAGGGAGTTGATTGACCAGAAGAGTCAAAGGTGGTGCTGTGCTTGCTCTGTGGGGGGGACAGGCAGATCAGCCCTGAGACATTGGTGGGCTGGTAGGACACACCCAACTGGAACCCTCAGCGTTTAGGCAAGGGCTCAGCAGGGCGGGGAGGGGGGAGGCCTGTGGGGAGAGAAAGCCAGCTGGGTGTCAGAGCAGCCTGCAGTCTGTCCATCTACATCCCCATCTGCGTAGGCTTTTTACAGATTGTTAGAATTTACTGGAAGGTCAAGATTTAACAAAACAACACATTCTGTCTTCACCCAGGCAGCTCATCTGAGAGGGGGGCCGACGGGGGGATGACGCTGTAATTTGTGAAGTGCAGGGTACTGTGGGCACCTCGGCAGAGGCCGCAGTGCTGACATGAGTTCTCAGCTAAGAGCCTAAGGAAGGGCATGGGGAGGGGTGACGTAGGTGAGAGGCTGTAGACTGGGGCATCAGCTTCAGCAAATGTTGGAGGAGAAGACAACACATCGCAGAAACCGAAGTTCACAGCCGCTGGAGTATGTGGGTGTGGGAAGAAGCTTAAGGGCCCGGCAGCACCTTGCACTTTATTTTAATGAGGTTAATGGGGCTGTTAATGTCTTGAGCAGGGACAGCCATGATGGAATTTATCTTGAAAGCTGCCTCTACTTCCTCTGTGGGATGTGAATTGAGCGCACGCATGACTGAAGGCAGGAAACCAGGAGACTGTGGTGGTCTTGCAGGGGACAGATGACCCGGCCGTGTCAGGAAGCAGAGCGGCACGCTGAAGCAGTCATCCAGGGAAGGACCCAGGAGTCTCAGCAATTGTGAGGACCATGTCTTACACCTCAGTGTGAGGGTCGTGTTGCGGGGAGGGATGGGGTTTGTGCGAGGGGCAGGGGTGGGGGGGAGAGTTCAGTTTTGAAGCTGGGTTTTGATGCACATGTGGGACATCTGTGTGGTCATGTCCAGCAGGAGCCACAGTTGGGGAGCGGTGCTTTACAAGGGCTCTGGAAAGGAGGTGGTGGCTGGGGAGCTGTCAGCACTAAAATGAAGCCCCAAGTCTGGGTACAGTGTGTGGGAATAGGAAGACGGCTCAGCCTGGGAGAAATGAGGTCAAGGTTTGGCTTTGTTTTTGAAGATGGACGAGATGTGAGCTAGTTTAGACCTGGGTGGGAAGGAGCCAGTTGAGCAGGGGTGGTGGATCCCCAAAGAAGGGAGGGAACAGGAATGGACAGGTGTTGCTGAGAAGTTCAGAGTAGAGTGTCAAGTGCCAGGATCCACCCTGGGCAGGAGAGGGCAAGGGGCAGGGGCCGAAGGTCTGAGGGAAAGGGAGACAGGTTGATACGGCTGTTCTAAAGGCCAGGAGCGAGAATTGAGCAGAGACACTTGGGAGGAAGCCCCAGTCGGCACCGAGGGCTGCGCTGGGGTTGGAGACCAACACTCCACCTGGGCAGGAGAGGATGATCTTTGACCAATTTTGTCCACAGGACCCTGCGGCTTAGGCGCAGAGGAGGAAATGGACAGGAAACTGAGGTTTGGCTGGCCCCACACAAAGGACAGGCCACAGCCTCCACCCCGAATTCCAAAGGCATGGAGAGAGAAGTATATGCTGCAGAAATGATAGTGCAGCCAGCAGACGTCTGCGCCTGGGGCTGAGAGGTTTGGGCAGCCCTCGCGTGGGGGTGTAAGGAGTCTCCTGGGAGAGACTTCTTCCCCCTGAGGGGCAACAAAGCCAGGTTCTGACCACTGGTCCTTCAACTAAAAGAGCGGGAAGCTACCTAGAGGATCCCCACAGGGCAGCAGCCAAGCTCAGCAAGAGAGGGATTGTTTGTGAGGACATCTGAGATGCTCATGTCCAGGAGGAGGAGATGCTCATGTCCAGGTGCTTGGCTCAGCTTTCGCCCCCCAGCCGGTGCTGCCTGGGGGCTGCTCAGTCAATACCTGTGACCACAAACCGCCCTTCACACACCAGTCATACCCCTGAGCAATACCCACCCCATCCAGGGCTCCTTCCAGACGGGGAACACTTGCCCACAGAGCACATCACTTCACGTACACAACCTCGTGGAAGGGGTGCTTTGATACCGGTTTTGTGAGCGAGAAAAGAGCAGATCGGAGAAGTTGAGTGATTTTTTTTTTTCCCCTAAGATCGCCCAGCTTGTGTGTGACGGAATCCGATCGCAACACATCCTTTTGTCTTTTGACATCCAGCTGATGTTCCATGGTTGTTCCCTTCCCTGGGCCTATCTGGCAAGTGGCAACCCACCCCCTGGTCAAGGTCACCTCCTAGCTGACTCCTGCCTACTGGAACATAGCTGGGGGCAGCTGAGGAAAGCCTCCCCACCCTGATGATGGAGCTTATGATCTTTAACCTCAAGTAGGCATGGCTGGGGGTGCTGTCTAGCCCACTCTTCTGAATGACTATCTCATACCTTCTTCTTCTCTGACCTCACACCTTCTGGGAGCAGCCAAGGCCTTGGCGTGCTCCCTGGTTGACAGTGGGAGACTGAGGCAGGGGCTGTGCTCCAGAACCGTGGCTCCCTCCCACCCTGAGTAAGCGAAGGGCTGGGCCTTTACCTGCACTGCCCCCTCCTCTGCCCTGTCCACAGAGATCCACAAAACAAGCAGATTCCCCACGGTTTGGCAATAGCTACTATTGACCCCAATTAACATTTAATATGCTCTCGGGAGAGAAGGTGTTTTTGAATAGAGGTTCCGTTAATACTGCATTTTTCTCTGAATGTTCAGGGATGTGGGAACCATGGCGGAACCAGTCTGTCTGTGTCCTCACAGGGGAGAAAATCTGGAACTGTATAGGCAGGCTCTCGCCTGGCTGCGTCTCACCTGGGAGGGCTGAGCTGATACGTGGGGAGATTCACTGAAACCCCAGCATCTCCCAGAGCACACTGGGCCTCACGTACCACCTCTGCCTGAAGAGCACCAGGAACCAAGGAGAAATGTGTCTTTGGGGCAAGATAACCTCTCAGAGCCTCAGGGCTCTGGCCCAACTCTGTCACGGGTCACAGAGCAGAGAGAGTCTGACTAGGCTCTAGTCTGCCCCTGCCCCAGGGCCACAGTGTCTTTGGTTCACAAGCCTCTTTGAGCCAGTAATTACTTAGGGAGCTTTAAGAAACATATTGCAAAAAATTATTTAAAAGCATTCCGTTTCTAATCATAATTCTAGCTTTGTAACTGTCTAAATGGCTGCTGGAAACAGGCATTTCCTTCTTGGGCTGGAAGTTGAGGTGACCTTCTTTAGTGGCCAATCCTGTCTTTTAAAACCACAAATCTCAGAGTTGACTCTGGCAGGTTGTGTGTCTACAGACACCTGGCCATGCAGATGATATGACTCCCAAAGAGGAGTCCCTCATGGGTAAGACACAACAGCAATCACAACTGAAGAAATGGCAGAAGTCCATAAAGTCCCCTCAGTGGAGGAGTCAGTTCAAATGGCTGGAGTTGGCATTCTTCTAACAGGGAGACTAGGCTGGGGGTTTTGCTGGAAGTGGACCTGTCAGATTTCCTGGCTCCCCATAGGCTCGGTGGCCCTAGGCCACACAGGTGGGTGGGCAGGAAGGTTCTAGTGCGGGAGCTGGTAGGCCTGGGTGGGGGTGGGTAGAGAGGCAGAGATGTGCAGAAGGACTATGCCCTGAATTGTGTTTCTGAGAGCTAGGAAATAGTACCCAGGTTAGAGTGGGCACCCTCTGCAGAGTCATTGTTGAAGGTGCCAGGAAGAAAGGCCTAGGAGGAGCAGGGGGAGCACCACGCCTCGGCACCAAGACTTCCCTGTTAGGTCCCAGGCCCTGGCAGCTTGACCTCCTGTCCTGTTCCTGTGAGCCTGATTTCCTGCCTCTTAGTTTCGGTCTCTTAGTTCTAGTCTTGGGGGGATCCTTGCACTTGCCCGTGGCCACTCCTCATCACTCTGTTCCCGGAAGCCTCTCTCTCGGGCTTCCCCAGCACCACCCCCAGGCTGCTTCCCCAGAGCCCCAGAGCTCTCTGGATGCTGTGAGCACTGTGCAGGAGGAGGGGGGGTGGGGAGCACCCCCTGCAGACTCCCGGCCCCCTCCCACAAAGCGTCATTCTGGCCGCCTGGCCTGGAGTTTCCATAATGATGGTAACGAATTTAAGATTCCAAGCCGAAATTCCACTCTTTCAAGTGGTTCAAATATGGCAATGATGGGGAAGAGGAATGTGGGAACGGAGTCTCAAGGTGAATGGGGTGGGCGTGGGGATGGCAGGCAGGCCTGATGTCCATTTTCTCTCTGAAATTTCTTCTATACCCTTTCGTTGCTCCCCATACCTCCAATGCCCCACCTTCCCTCCCTCTCAGCTGCTACACTGCTTCCCATTTAAGCCAGAAAACAGAGAACTACCCCGATTTTATCAGTAGCCAGCAATTCCACTTAAACACTGGACCCTACCCTACTTCCTGGTCAAGGACAGCCCTCCTGGAATTGACCTCCATCCACCTGCACCATTAGTTGTTCCCTCTGTGGGGGATCATTTTCAAGCAAATAAAATCATGCTGGGAGAGTCAACATTTAAAAATCTACTCTATTGAGGTATTATAATTTGGAGATAAAATGCGCCCACTGTTAAGTGTGAAGTTAGGTGAATTTTGACAAATATATATACCCGTGTAACCACCGCCACCACCGTCAAGTTCTAGAAGATTGCTATCAGCATGCCCCAAAAAGTATCCCCTTGCTGAGCACTATTCCCTTGTAGGGACACAGTACAATTTGTTCATGTGTTCGCCTGTTGATGTGCAATTGGGCTGTTTCCACTTTTTGGCTATTATGAATAAAAAGTGCAGTGAACATTCACGTGTAAGTCTTTGCATGGAAACATGTTGTCACTTCTCTTGAGTAAATATCAAGTGAAATAGCCTGGCCATATGATAATGTATATTTAGTTTTATTAGAAACTTCCAAACTGTTTTCTGCAGTGGTTGTACCATTTGACATTCCCAAAGCAGTCCATGAAAGTTCCAGATGCTACACTTAGTTCTGCCGGGGAGGAGGGCGGGGGTTCCCCAAAATTTAGCCACTCGTGTGTTTGTGTGTGTGTGTGTGTGTGTGTGTGTATGTGTGTGTGTAGAGGTATGTCCATTTTGTTTGCAATGTGCTTTTCTCTGACAATTACTGATGTGGACCACCTTTTCATGTAACTGCTAGCTATTCACACATCTTTTGTGAAGGGTATGCTCACTTGCCTACTGTATTAGCCTTCTACATATCACCACAAATATGTCAGATAAAACTAGAAAAATAAAGCACATTTATTGTCTCACAGTTTCCGTGGGTCAGGTACAGCTGAGCTGAGTCTTCTATTCCGGTCTTACGGGCTGCAGGGAAGGTGTTGGGCAGAGCTGGGGTCCTACCCCCGGCCCAGGTCTCCTTCCAAGCACACGTGTTTGTTGGCAGAATTCATTTCCCTGCAGCTATAGAACTCATGGTGCTTTGCTTCAAGGCCAGCAGGAAAAATTTGCTGCTGCCTCTCGAACCTCACTTGAAGATTCACCTGATTAGCTCAGACCCACCCAGGATAATCTATCTCCCTTTTTAAATTTTAAATTTTTATTTTTGAAAGACAGAGAAGAGAGAGAGGAATGAATGGAGGAGGGGCAGAGACAACCTTTCCTTTGATTAGCTTTAATTACATCCGTCAAAATGCCTTCATATAACTTAATCATGGGAGTGACATCCATAATATTCACAGATCCCACTCATACTCAAGGAGAGATAATTATACAAGGGCATGGGTCGGTCATTGGGGTCATCATAGAATCCTTACCACACCCATTTTTAATTGGTTTGTCTCCTTTTTGAATTATGTGAGTACTTTATAAATTTGGGGTATGAGTCTTATGTAGATATGTATATTGTAAATATTTTCTCCTAGCCCCTAAGTTTGCCTTCTCATTTTCTTAGTGTTTTTGGTAGAACAGGAATTTTTAATTTTGATGAAGTCCAACTGTCAACTTTTACAGTTCATGCTTTTTATCCCTCCACAAGGAATCTTTGCTTTCCCAAAAGTTGCAGTATTTTCTCCTATGTTTTAGAACCTTGATGGCTTTAACCCTTACATTTAGTTCTGTGACTCCTCATGAGTCAACTTTTGTGTATGATGTGAGTTAAGAGTTGAGATTCACTTACTTTTCCAAGAAGATACACCATTTTGCCAGCAGTATCTGCTGAAAACACCATTTCCCCCATTAAATTACTTTAATTTTAATGGTATTTTAACTGAAAATCAATTTTGTGTGTGTATTACATGTATGATATGTATGTATTATATATACAATATAATTCTAGATGATTCTATTGATTTCTCTTTCTATACTTAAATGTACAGTAATCTCTTTGATTACTATGTATTTACAGTAAGTCCTAAAATTGGGCAGATTATGTCCCTCAGCTTTGTTCTTTTCCACAATTTTTTTGGCTACTCTATGACCTTTGAATTTGTAAGTTTCAGCTTGTCAACTTCTAAAAAAAAACAAAACAAAATAAAAATAAACCTGCTAGGATTTTGATAGGGATTGTATCAAATGTGTAACTCAACTTGGGGAGAAATGCCATCTAACAATATTGAGCCTCCCATCCATAAACCTGGTATTTATCTCCATTTATATTCTTTCCGCATTTTTAGAGTTTTCCATGTACATGTTTTCCATATAATCAATTAAAGATTTCCCTGAGTATATATCATATTGTAGGTGCTATTATAAATGGTATTTTTACATGTTCATTGCTAGTGTATAGAAGTTGAATTGATTTTTGTATATTGACCCTGTATTTTTGACTTAGCTAAATTCACTTAATAATGTAGCTGATTTTTTATGTTTCCTTAGGATTCTCTATATACATGATCATCTGCAAAAAAAGTTTTGGTCCTTCCTCTCCAGTCTGTATGCCTCTTTGCACTAGCTGAGCTCTCTAGCACAATGTTAGATAAAGTTGGAGATGCCAGACGTCTTCACCTTGTTTCCATTACTATGGAGGAGAGCCAGCCTTTCCTGAGGATTATTCAACAGTTGCCAAGTCTCAGCCATAAGTTCTTAATCATTTCCCCTCAGTGAGGCATGCACATGCATATAAAATTTTGTATAAGTTTCATTGGGTTGACCCCCCACCCTTGGAGGCCATATGTGTATTTATTTGATTCCACAGACCCATTTAATAAATCTTATAATAAGAGGAAGATAAAAGATTTTTAGCTGTTTGCAAGAGAAATGGAAAAGGAAGGAGATCCCTCAACAGCTGAAACTCTTTTTTTTTTTTTTCATTTAAATCCAAGTTCGTTAACATATGGTGTAGTAATGATTTCAGGAATAGAATTTAGTGACTCATCACTTACAACACCCAGTGCTCATCCCAACAAGTACCCTTCTTAATGCCATCGCCTATTTAACCCATCCCCCACCCCGATACCCCTCCAGCAACTCTCAGTTTGTTCTCTGTATTTAAGAGTCTCTTATGGTTTGTCTCCTTCTCTGTTTTTTTCTTTTTTAATGTTTATTTATTTTTGAGAGAGAGAGAGCATGAGCAGGGGAGGGAGACACAGAAACTGAAGTAGGGTCCAGGCTCTGAGCTGTCAGCACAGAGCCCAATGAGGGGTTCAAGCCCACAAACCATGAGATCATGACCCCAACTGAAGTCTGGCGCTTAACCGACTGAGCCACCCAGGTGCCCCAACTCCCTCTCTGATTTTATATTATTTTTGCTTCCCTTATCATCTGTTCATCTGTTTTGTTTCTTACATTCCACATATGAGTGAAATCATATATTTGTCTTTCTCTGACTGATTTCATTTAGCATGATACACTCTAGTTCCATCCACATCATTGCAAATGGCAAGATTTCGTTCTTTTTGATCACTGAGTAATGTTCCCTTGTATGTAAGTAATGGGGTGTGTGTGTGTGTGTATGTATATATATATGTGTGTGTGTGTATATATATACATATGTATATATACATATATATATCATACATATATACATACATATATACATAAGTATATCACCTCTTTTAAACATTTTTTTAATGTTTTTATTTTATTTTTTGGGAGAGACAGAGACAGTGCGAGCAGGGAAGGGGCAGAGAGAGAGGGAGACAAAGAATCTGAAAGAGGCTCCAGGCTCTGAAATGTTGGCACAGAGCCTGACACGGGGTTTGAACTCACGGATGGTGAGATCATGACCTGAACCGAAGTTAGATGCTTAACCGACTGAGCCACCCAGGTGCCCCTATACCACATCTTCTTTATCCATTCATCAGTCAATAGACCTTTGGGCTCTTTCCAAACTTTGGCTATTGTCGATAATGTTACTATAAACATTGGGGTGCATGTGCCCCTTCGAAACAGCATACCTGTATCCTTTGGATAAATACCTATTAGTGCATTTTGGGGGTTGTAGGGTAGTTCTATCTGTAATTCTTTGGGGAACCTCCATACTGTTTACCACATCCTTGCCAACATCTGTTGTTGCCTGAATTGTTAATTTTATCCATTCTGACAGGTGTGAGGTGGTATCTCACTGTGGTTTTGATTTGCATTTCCCTGATGACGAGTGATGTTGAGCATTTTTTCATGTGTCTGTTAGCCATCTGGATGTCTTCTTTGGCAAGGTCAACCACTGAGACTTCTCGCCAAACCCCTCGACTGCCGGCTAGCGCAGGCAGATGTCCATACCCATTTCTATGAAGATGGCAGCAATGGGCCCCAAGCCAAGTGGAAGACACGTATAATTTGGAAGACCAGGGGACCAAATCTTCCTTAAGGAAGGAGTAAGCAATGATGCCATCTTGAGAAGGTGATTTTTTTCAACAGCTGCCAAATCTCCCTAATTCATAGAACAGTAGACACCAAAGGGAAATAATCTGGAATCTATGAATGCACAACTGATTGTTTACAGCATTCCAGAGTTTCCAAAGATGTCGGCATCAGTAAAGCCTTAAACCTATATAATTATTAAAACCCTTATTGGAATAAGGAACTATTTAATAGTTTTGGTGTTCCTGTCTCATACTGCTGTCCAGGTCACAACATGAGGAAACAGCTTACCCTCTGGGCACTTCTTTAGAAAAAGGGACACCCTGCACTGGATTGGCTGAACAGTGCAGATGGGGTCATCCTGGGTCGCAGTTTCCTTAGGAAATGCTTTACTTTGGAAGGCTCCAGTGAACAGTGAAAGGGATGATGTCCTGAAAGGTTTGTATTGCTTTGCAAATAGAAGATAGTATTATTTGATTCCTCTCCTCCCCCCTCCCCACCACCTCCAACCCCATATAAAAACATGGATGGCTGAGAAGCAAAATAGTACCCACCTATCCCTAAGGAGGCCAAATTGTACAAGGTCTCTTCCCAAAACACCCAGCATCAGGAAAGATGGAGTGTGTACCTATGTGGTGACCAGATGTCATGGAAGAAGAACAAGGGGGCATATCACCAGTGCCATACGGTATAAATACAAAATAGGGTTTACTGGCGAGAAATCTGACAAGCAGAGAAGTGCAATGTACATGATTCCTGAACAACCCAGAATCCCCAAGAGAGGTAGGCCAGGCTGGGCAGAACTGGGCTGGATACATCATGGAAAACCATGGTAAAGAGGGGCCCTCCTATCATAAAGCTCTAAAGATGTACGAGGATGGGGTGGAAGGTTAATGCTGGACTTCTACAGATTTCTCAAGGTGGAGTTTTGGGGGATCCCCAAGAATATCCTGACTAGAAGAGAAAGAGTAGGGGAGACAGGGGTCCCCTCACCCTGAACACCACTGTCCTACTCCCCTGGGGTGATGGAAGTTCTGACACTGCTGTAACCGTCTGAAAAGCCCCTAGACATGAACCCCTGCTACTCTCCAAATGACTCTCTGTTTACTCTGTATCTTCTCTGCCATCCCTGTTCTCGGCCACAACCCATCACTGAGGGCATTCTTCTATTTATATTCTCTTGAGCAAATACTGCCAGAACATCTTACAAAAGTCCCATCTTGTCTAAGTTCTGAGGGCCTGGAAAAGGATGATACTAAGGGAACCCCTGCGTCCATCTTAAAGCCTCTATCCATCCAGCCCCCCGTGGCATCTTTCTGAGGCTCAGCTCACCTGTGACCCTCTTGGGCTCAGTTTCATCCATGTTTCTAGATTGAAATCTAGAACATTTCATGAAAAGCCTTGGTTCCTTGGTTCCTCTATCTGGACGTTGCTGTCTCCGTGAGCTGTGCCTCCGTCCTGTTTGATAGCGTCAACTCCCACTGGTCTGCAGGCCTCACCTCTGCCTCACTCATACTGGGCTCATTTGGCCCCAGCAATGCCCATCATTTGTCCTGGACCTCTGGTTTGAAATGTGGCCCCTACCATCCATGGGTCACTGACATCCAGCCAGTCCTCTACTCGTGCCTCACCTGCAGAAAGTCCTCCTTGATGGTAGCTGCCCTCACTCCCTCTCTCTCAATCCCCTGGTTTCTGGGAGCACGTAAGCTTTGAACCTCAGCCCACACAGAGTTGGGGTTACTCTCCAGTTGATTTCTATAGCTCTGTCCTGAATGCTTCCATCAACAGGAGCTCCTTGAACCAGGGACCACACAGCCCTGAGATCACAAAGGAGGGAAAGAGTGTTCCTTGGTGCCCCCCGCCCCTCTGCCATGCCCATGCCTCACCAAAACATGGAGGACTATGTGCTGCAGAGGAAACAGAACAGGCAGAATGTCAGAACACTAGGTTCTGTCCTCCAATGAGCCTTAAGTCTATCGTTTCTATCTTTGGGCTTCAGTTTCTACAGCTGTGAAATGGAACTGTGGGGCTGGGCTAAGTGATTCCTAAAAGCCTTTGCAGTTTTCAGGATTCAGTGTTCTCCATTCCTGGGTGTCAACTGTCTTTGCATATCAGAATCACTGGAGAAACTGAAAGACTATCAACACCTGTGCCCCTCTCCCAGGCATATAAGACGCAACTGGCTTGAGATGGAGCCCAGGCCCCCAGGATTTTATAAAAGTTCATCAGATGATTCTAATGTGCAGGCACGATTGGGAACCCGAGATCCTGAGTTTGGCTGGGGAGCCAGCTGATTAGAAGGACATGGTTAATCCTCGGACAAAGCTATGGTCTTGTGCTGCCCCCTGGTGTCCAGATTTCTCACTACAGACAGATTTCCACAGCATCTAAGTTTTTGAACCTGGGGCAGGAAAAATGTGACTCAGGAGAACAGTAAGAGGAGAGGAGAAAAAGACCTAGAGGTCTCCATGACCCAGAGGTACACAGATTCACAGGCATTTCCCTCCCCGCTTTTCCCTACGGCAAAGTGCCCCCAGAGAGTGAGTCCTGGAGACAGTCATATCTGCATTAGTGTGAAACCTGTCCGTCTAGGTCCAGGGGCTGGGTGTAAGGGGATTCAGAAGGAGAAAGGTTCAAGGAGTTCCTGAGACAGCAACACCAAGCAGGAGACTTGAGATGATAGGAGATTATATGTAGGAGGCAGGCTTGATGTTAGCTCTATCGTTATTTACTGGTAACTATAACTTCAGGCAAGCCTTGGTGATGACTGCCCACCTCACAGCACTATCTTGAACACCAACATGCTTACGGACAAAGTATTCTGTCAAGATCCCTGGAATTTTAATAGACTCCAGACTGTCCAAAGTCCAGGCCCATTTGATGTGAGGTAGGGCTTCCCAAACCTGGTTTGTGAGTCTGAAAAAACTGGGTAAGTGTTCTTTCTTTCGTTCTTTCTTTCTTTCTTTCTACCTATCTATTTTGAGAGAGAGAGAGAGAGAGAAAACAAGCCAGGGAGGGGCAGAGAGATAGGAAGAGAAAGAGAATCCCAAGCAGGCTCCAAGCTGTCAGCACAGAGCCCAACGTGGAGTTCAAACTCACAAACTACGAGATCATGACCTGAGCTGAAACCAAGAGTTTGACCCTTAACCGACTGAGCCACCCAGGCACCCAAGTTTTCTTTTCTTTTCTTTTCTTTTCTTTTCGTTTTTCTTTTTTTTTTTTACCATAAAATAAAAGCATTTGCAAGTATTACTTTATCATCACAATGCAATCTACATTTTATTTACAAGACCAAGAAGTTTTAAAATCTGGTAGTCTTGAAGCCTACAGGTTAATAAGGCTCAGGGGAAGTAGAAGCAAAGGGGTGGGCTGAACAACTCCCCATTTTGTGGCAGCCCACGGGACCACACAGGGGTGGGTATGTTGCTATGGATGAGACCAGGCTGGGCATGTATATGAAAGCCCTGGGGGTCTTCTCATCAGCAGCAGGCCCCAGATGGGGGGGAGGCTACGCGTCAACATGTGGATGACCTCACATGTGGGCCAAGCTCCTTCTCCCCTCTGGTGCCTTCCAGCACCAACCCCTGCACCTAGTACATTCCAATCCATGCTTCAGCTCTCACCTCAAACCTCACCTTCTTAGGGCAGACTTCCTTCACACCCCCAAGTCAAACGCCCCAGTTTTCAGTGTTCTCAAAGCATGCTTTATTTGTCCTTCAAGGATCACGATTTTAGTTCATTTTAAGACGAGCTGTTTGGGGTCAGTATGTTCCCAATGAGTGTGAAATTTTCACAGAGGGACTGAGAACCCAGCACAGCACCTGGCCCATCACAAGGAGCTCAGTACGTTATTGAATGAACGAATGAATCCCATCCTGAAAACCAACACTTTTTTCTCATTGTCATCCCCAATTTTCCTCTCATTAATTCAGGTCAAGGGAATTCATTTCAACGTGGTCATCATAGCCACTTTTTACTTATATTAAAAAGAAATCATTGATTTATTAGGCTAAATTAATAACAGATTATTCATACATTAGATACAGTAACAAAATTAATGCCTCAGCATGCCGTTGATCTCCACCTTTTTCTAGAAACACTTGAGTCTAACATTCTTCTTCTTGCTGCCCATGTGCCCATTTGCTGTTCAGCTTTGTTTCTAAGAGAAAATAGAGGCACTTGGGTGGCTCAGTCGGTCAAGGGTCAGACTCTTGATTTCAGCTCAAGTCACGATCTCACGGTTCATGGGATCGAGCCCTGCAGTGGGCTCTGTGCTGACAGCTCAGGAGCCTGCTTCGGATTCTCTGTCTCCTTCTCTCTCTGCTCCTCCCTGACTCACACACGCATGCTCTCTCTCTTTCTCAAAATAAAAAATAAAATAAACAACAAAAAAGAGAAAATATATGCATATACCCCACCACTTCAATTACAGTGCCAAAGTAGCACTACAAAATGATCTCTAGTCAATGTAGAGGCCAAGGGCAGCAATTAACCTCATACCATCCAATGCCTGGCCATAGGCATTCCTGGTCAGGATCACAGGTAAGAATTGTGCTCATCTGCTTTCCACAGGTGGGGTAACTATTGGGACCATGCTGCTCAAAATATGGTCCCAAGACCAGCAATACTGGCATCACCTCAGAGCTTTTCAGAAATGCAGAGTCTCAGGGGCGCCTGGGTGGCTCAGTTGGTTAAGCATCTGACTTCGGCTCAGGTCCTGATCTCGCAGTTCACCAGTTCAAGCCCTCGTGGGGCTCTGTGCTGATAGCTCAGAGCCTGGAGCCTGCTTCGGATTCTGTGTCTCCCTTTCACTGCCCCTCCTCTTCTCATATACTCTGTCTCTGTCTCTGTCTCTGTCTCTGTCTCTCTCTCTCTCAAAAATAAACATTAAAAAAAATTTTTTTTTAATTTTTTTTTCAACGTTTATTTATTTTGGGGACAGAGAGAGACAGAGCATGAATGGGGGAGGGGCAGAGAGAGAGGGAGACACGGAATCGGAAACAGGCTCCAGGCTCCGAGCCATCAGCCCAGAGCCCGACGCGGGGCTCGAACTCACGGACCGCGAGATCGTGACCTGGCTGAAGTCGGACGCCTAACCGAATGCGCCACCCAGGCGCCCCTAAAAAAAATTTTTTTTAAAGAAATGCAGAATCTGTTTTCACCCCAAACCAAAGAATAGAATATGTGTTTTAATAAGCTACCCTGATAATACACTCACATAAAAGTTTGAGAACTGCTCTTGTTGGCTGCAGGATTACCAAACTTCAAAGTTCATGGATCCTCTGAATAACACTGAGTACTCGCAGATCCGGGTGTCGAAACCCTTTCTCCCACAATTCTTCAAGAAATTAAATCTTAACTAAATCTGAAGAGGCTAAAAAAAATTGTCAATAATTTTCCAAGCTATTTTGACCAACAAAAGCGTACTGCTTACAAATCTTGCATTGGCCTTATTCTTCTGATGATACTCACTTTGCTTTATCTGCTTCGTGTTTACATCGCCTCGGTAAAGAGACACTGGGCCGGTCAGTGCCCCTGAGCTGTGGCCATGTTTGAGGCTTATTCCTAGAAAAATCAATTAACTATCGATTGAAATTTAACTTTCACAGCAAAAAATACCTTTAAGCCTTGATGTGTCTAACACATGACATGAAGCCGTGGGAAACTAGATAGAGGATAAGAATGGGTAAGCACGAACATACTCTCCAGGTCCACGAAAATGAGTATTCATTCCTTACATGGCCAGTCAGCTCACAAGAGATTCTCATGTGATGAGAGCTGCTGGCTGGAATCAGCCCACTTTTGACGTTCTGATTCCTTCCTCCACAAGAAGCCATGTGAATTTTTTTAAAACATTTTTATTTTTGTTTTAATGTTTATTTATTTTTGAGAGAGAGAGCAGGAGGGAGACAGAGGATCCAAAGTGGGCTCTGCTCAGACAGCAGAGAGCCCGATGCAGGGCTCGAACTCATGAACCATGAGATCATAACCAGAGCAAAAGTTGGACACTTAACCGACTGAGACACCCAGGCACCACACCTGCCCCCCTCTCCCCGCCCCTCCCGCCCCCTGCCCCGGCCATGTGAATTTTTTATGGTTGTTGTTAATGGTTTCCTCTTCTAGAGAAAAAGATAAATAACTAAACTGGGTTTCTTTTAATTAACAGATTCAGGAGCACCTGGCTGGCTCAGCTGGTAGAGCATGCAACTCTTGATCTCAGGGTTGTAGGTTCGAGCCCCATGTTGGGTGTAGAGATTTCTTAAAAAAAAGGAAATATTTTGAAAACAAACAACCACCACCACAAAACATTTTCAGATGAGCTTAGGTGTCAAAAGCCAGGTTTCTGAAGATCTGACCACTACTAGAGAAGGTGAAAAAGACTTTGTAGACGGATCCTGGAATGTAGACTTATAGGCAGAACATGAAGGCTACCCTTTCATACCCAGTCAAGCTAATTGTCCTCCGAACACCAAACAAGGCTCTACGGTTGGCAGAACTCTTTAAAGTATAAAAATCGAGTTTGACTATCATATTTGTTCAGATGATACTAAGACATTTGAATGACTTCTCTGAGATCACGGGAACATCTTGTTCCTATCAAAGCAACAATTAGCATCTGGGTCTTCCGATTTGGAATCGAGTGCTATTACCATCTATACCAGCCTGCTTGTGAAACATAATGCCTCTCTTTATGGCACAAGAAGAGCAATGACAACAAAACAGAAAACTAAAACCACCTAAGGGCAGGGACTGTCTGCTTATCGCTTTACCCAGTATCTCATAACATCACGTATTCACTAGTACTCAGTATTTGGTGAACGATTTGCAACAGATTATAATGTAATAAATATTTCTGAGTGACCTACAATTAACTAGGCAGCATAGAGGCAAATTTACATTATTCCCTTCATTTTGCACTACTCTTACCGCCACCATTAGTGTTATTATTAGAGTTGTATACAGTTAATACATAAGGTAAAGACATAAAAATACGGAGGATCACCATTTTCTCTCACTTGGAAGAGAAGAAAAGAAGGGTGTCATGGACGCCTGGGTGGTTTAGTTGATTAAGCGACCGACTTCAGCTCGGGGGTCATGATCTCCGGGGTTGTGAGTTTGAGTCCTGAGCTCTATGTTGACAGCTTGGAGTCTGGAGCCTGCCTCAGATTCTTGGCTCCCTCTCTCTTTGCTCCTCCCCCGTTTGCACTCTCTCTCTCTCAAAAATAAATAAACATTAAAAAATTTCAAAGAAAGAAAGAAAGAAAGAAAGAAAGAAAGAAAGAAAGAAAGATGGCAGAAATGGGTGAATAGTATTTCTTGGAACCTGTAGAAAGAAGGGTTACCTTAGACATAACTTGAAAATTGGCAATGTCTAGAATTTATACATAATTGTCTTTTTTCACCAAACATATTTTCAGAGGGAATGCTATCCTTGAATTTTGCCCCAGTTTATGCAATTCCCAGAGAAATGTCACTATCACAGGCAAAAAGCAAAGGGACACAGTCCATGAATACTTTGATGGCTAGCTTTTCAGTCTTCGCCAGGAGCTCGTGCTTTGTAGTTCCTTTTCTCCCCCCTCCCTCTTTGCATTGGACAATGTAGAAATATGTAAACATAGGAATCAATGATTTAGAAGACATAAAAAAAGAATAGCAATTATGTCTAAGGATCTGTGCTAAAGCTACCTGATCAACATCCTTCAAAAATAGCCTCTTTGGGAGAGGATGGTCTTTCATTGTAGCTCAGGCCTGTCCTAGGGAAGAAATCTAGAAAAAACTCCTACCATGTAAATTGCTTGATTTCTCGTGATATTTCATTTTTACCATTGAAGCCTTCTACCTGCTAAAACCCTAAGTGAAAGAGTGTGTAATACAGAGTGAGACAGAACTCCAGGGCAATTGTGGCCCCGCCCCCTACTGCTGGTTCAGTGGCCCCTGGCCGGTGGACAACGGTACCTAGAGGCCAGCAATTATCATCACCACTGCTATTATCTCCACGTTACCATTGTGGTTGGTGTTCCAAGCCTCCTGCTCCATTTTTGAGGATTTTCCCAGTATCCACGTGGGTCCTCATGGATCTACCATACCGATTGCTTCTCCTGAGGTGTGGAAAAAGTCACTTCTGAACTTCTGCCCTCCAGCACTGAACTTTATCTAGATGATAAAGTAGCTGCTTGGTCTTCTCGCTTCTAGTCAGATTACCAAGAATGATTTTCAAAATTTTCTACTGAAAAAAAAAATCAATACAAATACAACGCTAATAAATACTACAACTAACGATACAATAATACAATATTAAAAAATCAACACGGGTGTTGGAGGTAAGGGCAAGAGACAGACATGGAGGGAGACAATGAGTGTTCCCAAGTGTGGGATACCGAATAGGGCTGCACTGATATTGACTCCAGTAGGGACCTAAAAGCGAGCCAAACTGGCGCCTGGGTGGCTCAGTCAGTTGAGCGTCCAACTTTGGCTCAGGTCATGCTCTCACAGTTTGTGGGTTCGATCCCCGCACCGGCCTCTGTGCTGACAGCTGGGAGTCTGGAGCCTGCTTTGGATTCTGTGTCTCCCTCTCTCTCTGCTCCTCCCCTACTCGCATTCTGTCCCTCTTTGTCGCTTAAAATAATAAAATAAAACGTTAAAAAAAATTTTTTTTTAACCAGCAAAACCAACCTTTTCAGAGGAACATTCCTCACTGAGTCTTTTTTTTTTAAAGTGTATTTACTTATTTTGAAAGAGAAAGGGAGAGCACGAGCAGGGGTGGGGCAGAGAGAGAAGGAGGGAGAGAGAATCCCAAGAAGGCTCTGAGCTATCTGCACAGAGCCCAACTGGACCAACCCAAGATCGTGACCTGAGCAGAAGTGAAGAGTCAGACGCTTAACCGATTGAGCCACCCAGGCACTCCCCTCCACCCTTTTTTAAAAAAGTTTATTTACTTATTTGGAGAGAGAGAGAGACTCAGTTACTGAGTGTAAGCTTGTGGACCATTTTGAGATAATCTTTGAAAGTTATTGACCCTCTTTGGAGACTTTGGAGACACTTCTCCAAAGAAGACATCCAGATGGCCAACCGACACATGAAAAAATGCTCAACATCACTCATCATCAGGGAAATACAAACCAAAACCACAATGAGATACCACATCACATCTGTCAGAATGGCTAACATTAACAACTCAGGCAAAAACAGATACTGGCCAGGATGCAAAGAAAGAGGATCTCTTTTGCATTGTTGGTGGCAATGAAAGCTGGTGCAGCCACTCTGGAAAACAGTATGGAGGTTCCTCAAAAAATTTAAAATAGAACTACCCTACGACCCAGCAACTGCACTACTAGGCATTTATCCACGGGATACAGGTGTGCTGTTCCAAAGGGACACATGCACCCCCATGTTTATAGCAGCACTATCAACAATAGCCAAAGTGTGGAAAGAGCCCAAATGTCCATCGATGGATGAATGGATAAAGAAGATGTGGTATATATATACAATGGAGTATTACTCGGCAATCAAAAAGAATGAAATCTTGCCATTTGCAACTATGTGGATGGAACTAGAGGGTATTATGTTAAGCAAAATTAGTCAGAGAAAGACAAATATCATATGACTTCACTCATATGAGGACTTTAAGACACAGAACAGATGAACATAAGGGAAGGGAAGCAAAAATAATAATAATAAAAAAACAGGGAAGGGGACAAAACATAGGAGACTCTTAAATATAGAGACCAAACAGAGGGTTACTGGAGGGGTTGTGGGGGGGGATGGGCTAAATGGGTAAGGGGCATTAAGGAATCTACTCCTGAAATCAGTGTTGCCCTATATGCTAATTTGGATGTAAATTAAAAAAATAAAATAAAATAAAAAGATTTTAAGAACTTGGAAATATTAAAAAAAAAAAGAAGTCACCTACAGGAGTCACTATCAGGGACATTCAAGGTCTCAAGATCACACATAACAATTATACAAAGAACAGATCACTATTATTACCACTATTATTAGCTTCATAAGTTCTGGTCTCTACAAAATTCAGGAAATTTGGAGCCCTCTCTTGAGAGAAAGAGAGAGAGAGAGAGAGAAGTCAGGGAGTCAATCTCAGACCTAGCCCTGGTTCCTGCTGGTGCCGTCTCTGTAATTTTCCTAGAGCCATTCCAGGTTTTCCCATTGACCCGGAAGTCTGGGAAGGAGGGGTGGTTTGCAGAGGAGGAGGAAATCCACACCAGGTTTTTCTGTCAGTCCATCTGCCTGGCTGCAGGTCTGACCGCCCCCTCAGTCTGTCCCCTCCAACCTCACTGTGTTTCTATCCTCTGCTTCAATAACCACCTCCTTTTTTTTCTAGCAATAAGCAGCCTCACTACTGGGGTTTTGCCTCTGTAGTCTATCTCTCTTTTAAATGGCACGCTTGCTTTTGAGCTTCAGGGACTGGCAGAGTCCCTGCTACCCTCCACTTCCCTCCCAAACCTCAGAGCACACCCCATGCAGTCTAGATTTTTAAACTGAGGCCACCTCACCCACTCCTGGGTTTGCAGACACCTGAGGCCCCGGTGCCTAGTCTTCAGCCCTTCCTAAGACCCGGCACAACCCCTAAGAAGCAATATTTCCCACCCCGAAGGTGGCCCCGCTTGAAATGACCACTTCCAAAAATTAGAGACAAAGTGTGCCTTTGTGGTCAGAATAGTCATGCAAGAGGACAAGGATCCACACGTCACTGGGGCCAGTCACAAGTACAAATATGGTTCCCAGGACACCTAGGAGCAGTGGAGGCAGGACCTCCTCCCCGCCCCTCAGCTCGTAACAGCGCATGTGTCTAAGCTGGGCACAGCTGGCCTGGCCACTGCAGTGGGAGATTGGCGGTGCTGCGCTCTCCCTAAGGGACGTGCAGGAGGCCAATGACAGCACAGTTTCTTGCCTGGAGAAATGGCCTTGTTAGAAAAGAGGCACCCCTAGACTCCAGCCTGTCCTTCCTCTGAGCTAACTCAGACCTGCTGAACCAGGGCCCCAATAAGCAATAAAGGCAGAGGACATGAACCTTCAGGTCAACCTGGTTGGTTCCTACTTAATTAAAGTGTTGCCTTTCTTACTCTAGGGACTTAAGAGCACAAGCAGCATTGTGTCAATCCTTGTAACCCCCTCAGTGCTGAGGAAGTAAAACACCAGACCTGCCATTCATCGGACTGGGGTAACAGACACAGGCAAAGGCAGCTACAAAGTTCACAGCAAACATTACTTCTCCCAGGGACACACTGCAGCTGAAAAGTACCACAGGACCGCCTTCTAAGAGTGACTACCGCTTTCTTGCTCTCAGAAGACTTGTCTTCTAAAATCAGACTGTCAGTAACGTCACTATTTGAAATTATTTCCATAAGAACGAAATATCCCAGTCTTGCCTGAAGGAACTAAGACACTCCGAAGCAGAGAAGCAAACTTGACATAGAACCCAGGTGCAGAGGTTCAGATAAAGGTGTCTGGACACAAGAATCTACATTTACCTTAACTTAGTGGTTTCTGAGGAAATAGGACCTTGTGCCCATTTCACAGTCCAGACCTGGTGATGAGCCTTTTACATTCACCCTGCATTGCCTAAAGTGCATTGAAACACTACTTCATTTGAATTTCACCCAGATTCCATTCTTCCCCCAAACTCTACAATAACTCTACTTTTCCCTATTTGGAGAAGGTCCAGAGTAACTCTACTGTGTGGTTTTTCTCATTGCAATGAACCAATAAACCTGACTTTGTCAGACTACAGGTTTATCCCTGGTGGTCCTAGCCTGACCGGGCCGTGACGGTACCAAGTACAGAAACTTACGGACAATGGGAGACACTTCTGAAGAACCACTGAGCAGTCGCTGTGGACTGTAAAACAGATGAAGATATTGTGTAATTATCCAGAGGTAGGCAGTTTTCATTATACTGAGTGGCAGCATATTATCTATCAAGCATTATCCAACTGTTTTCTCAAGACAATTATGTGAGAAAATGATGACTTTGTTTTTAAAGTGCACAGTTCAGTGGTTTTTAGTATAGTTACAGAATTGTATAATTATAATTCTTTTGCAAGCATAAGAAAGTGTAAGTCCAAAATACTTTCATCACCCCCAAAGAAACCTACTTGTTAGCAATTGGTCTCCACTCCCTCCCTCCCCACATTGTCTGGCAATCACTAATCTGCTTTCTGCCTCCGTGGAAGCAATGGCCTATAGTGGACATTGTAGTATGTGGTCTTTTGTGATTGGCATCTTTCACTTAGCATATTGTTTTCAAGGTTCATCCACCTTTTCTTTCCCTCTCTCTTTTTTTTCTTGCTAAGTAATATTCCATTGTATGGATGCGCCACATTTTATTATCCAACAGTTGATGGAAGTTTAGGTTGTTTCCACCTTTTGGCTATTATGTATAATGCCACTATGAACATCCAGGTGTAAGTTTTCGTGTGAACATAGATTTTCAATTCTCTTGGGTACATACTTAGGAGTGGAATCGCTGGGTCACACCGAGATGATAACTCCATATTTAACTTTTGGAGGAATTGCCAAACTGTTTGAGAGGTCTTACAATGGAAGTTGGATCCACTTTTTTTGTTTTTGTTTTTTTTCCTGCAGTGAACTCTTGCTACTATGTCATATAAACCAGTGATTATCTGCTTGGTCCTTAATACTATTTTAATTTGGACAGATTTATTCTAGTTAAGCCTTAAGTGTCAACACGTGTTTTGGTTAAATAATTTCTTTCATCACAAAAAAGTGACTAACAATTTTACATTCCCACTAGCAATATATGGGGTTTTCAATTTCTTCACATATTCATCAACACTTGTGATTATCTATCTTTTTGATCATAGGCATCCTAGTGGACGGAAAGTGATATTATGTTTTGGGTTTTTTTAAGTCATCTCTACACCCAATGTGGAATTTAAACTCACAATCCTGAAATCAAGAGTTGCATGATCTTCCAAATGAGCCAGATACCCCATGACATTGTTTTTGATTTGCATTTTCCTAATGCCTAATGATGTTAAACACCTTTTAATGTGCTAATTGGCCACTTATATATCTTCTTTGGAAAAATGTCTATTTACGTATTTTACTCAGTTTTTACTTGGGCTGTCTTTTTATTATTGACTAAGTGATAGATACATAGATGATAGATAGATAGATAGATAGATAGATAATATATTTTGCAAATACTTTCTCCCATTATATGGGTTGTCTTTTCACTTTCTGGATAGAATCCATTAAAACACAAAAGCTTTTAATTTTGATGACCTCCAATTTATCTATGTTTTCTTTTGTTGCCCATGGGTTTGATTTCATCTCTGAGAATCCATTGCCAAAGTCATGATGATTTACCTGTACTTTTTCTTCTAAAAGTTTTATGGTTTTAGCTCTAATATTTAAGTCATTGACCCATTCGGAATTAATTTTTATATAGGGTGTGAAGTAAGGATCCAACTTCTTCTTCTTCTTTTTTTTTTTTTTGCATTTTTTTGCATCCGTCCCAGCACTGTTTGTTGAAAATATTATTCTTTCTTCATTGAACTGTCTTAATATCCTTGTCAAAACTCAATTGAATTAAATGTATGAGTTTATTTCCAGACTCCCAATTTTATTCCACTGATCTATATAATTCTCTTGCTAATACTGCACTTTCTTTCTTGCTGTAACTTTCTAGTAAATTTTGAAATCAGGGTATGGGAGTCCTCCAACTTTATTCTCCTTTTTCAAGATTGTGTTGGTATTCTGGATCCCTTTCATTTCATATGAATTTTAGGATCATCTTGCCAATTGCTCCAAAAAAACACTATCCAGGCTTTTGACAGAAATTGAATTGAATCTGTAGATCAGCTTGGGAAATGTTGTCATCTTAACAACAAATCTTCCAATTCATGAATATGGCATGCCTTTCCATTTATAACATCTTTAAAAATATCTATCAATGATGTTTTATAGTTTTCAGGGTACCTATCATGCCCTACTTCTGTTAAATTTATTCCTAAGTGTTTTTATTTGATCCTCTTTAAATGGAACTATTTTGTTATTTTTCACTTTTTGGGTTGTCCATCGCCAATGCATAGGAATACAGTAGATTTTTGTATATTGCCGTATCCCACCACTTCACTGAACTTGTTTATTAGCTCTAATTTTGGGGTGTTTGGATTCCTTAGGATTTTCTATACATAAGAGCATGTCATGTGCAAATATAGTTTTGCTTCTTCTTCTCCAATCCAGATGTCTTTTACTCCTTTTCTTGTTTAATTTCCCTGACTGGAATCCCCACTATAATATTGAATAGCAGTGATAAGAGTAGTTATCTTTGTCTTGTTCCTGATCCTAGAGATGAAAACTTCCAGTCATTCACTGTTAAGTGTGATTTTAGCTGTGGGATTTTCATTGATGCCCCAGTCTAGTGGTTCAAATGTTAATCTTATCCAGAAACACACTGAACAGACACATTCAGAATAATAACCAAATGTCCGGGCACTTCATGGTCTAGTCAAGTTGATACATACAATTAACCAGCACACCAGTTGTCGCTGTAACAAAACAATACAAATGTATAAATAAAAAGGAACAAACTAATCATCTCCTTTCATTCTTTCCCCTCACTCACCTTTTCCACAATATTCGCCTCTCCATCCCCAAAGAAACTTTATATATATATATATGTACATGTATACGTACATGTATATGTATATGTATATGTATATGTATATCTATCTATCTTTCCGCACCTTTCTCTATGCTTTGACAAACACTCATCACACACACACACACACACACACACACACACACACACACATGTTAACATTCTTTCCCTCCCAAAAGGAATAATACTAAATTCAGAAGTTTGCATTTTGAAAATACTCATGGGGTGCCTGGGTGGCGCAGTCGGTTAAGCGTCCGACTTCAGCCAGGTCATGATCTCGCGGTCCGGGAGTTCGAGCCCAGCGTCAGGCTCTGGGCTGATGGCTCAGAGCCTGGAGCCTGTTTCCGATTCTGTGTCTCCCTCTCTCTCTGCCCCTCCCCCATTCATGCTCTGTCTCTCTCTGTCCCAAAAATAAATAAACGTTGAAAAAAAAATTAAAAAAAAAAAAAAAGAAAGAAAATACTCATAATAACAAGGACAATAAAAAGTTTCTGGAAATACCTTTCTGGAAAAAGAAGTTCTGCATACCTCATTCTTCCTATTACATACTTAGTAAATAAGATACTATAACTGAGTCACGGGACATCCAACAGATACATTTCTAAAAGTTTAAAATTAATGAAAAGATTTTCATAGGGTTTTACAGACTCTCCTTTCCTTGAACACACATAGATCCATGCCACATATCCTTTCAATAGGATAAAGTAGATTTGGAATTTATCTTTGCATACTAACATCATTAGCTAATTACATAAAAGAAATAAGACATTTAATTTCTATGAAGTTCATTTTCTGCCATAATTATTAATAATATAAGGTGGGATCTAAAAATAGTCTACCCGAATCAAAAGAATCCTGCTCTAAAAGAAAACACACAATTAAAAATGATAAGACTGTATAGTTAATAGTCCCGTAGATGTCTAGAACTGATTAGGCATGGAAAAAAAATACTAGTGCCTTGAAAAACAATCCCCTATACCTAAATTTCACTTTCTCTCTACAAGCATTTTACTTGGCAAAATCCTACCCATTGCAAGATGCTCAATTCAGCTGTCACATTCTGTGGGATGCTTTCCTTCACTGACCCGCCCACCACTAAATTAGTCATTTCCACATTTGTGCTTTCATGGCACTCTACTGACTCTGACATTATCCCAGTTAATCCTACTGTGAGTGTTGGTTGGGTTTGAGTTTGTCTTTTCTCCCAACCGTCAGCAAAATGTGGGAAGTTTCCATGTGGTCCCTGCTCCTTTGAGCACACATGAATACACACACATACACAAATGCAGACTTACACACACAGAAAGCAAGACAGGGAACTTTTTTGTCAATTCTATTTTCTATTTTCTATCCCCTATTCTTTCCATTGTCTTTCCCTTAATTTATATATATCTGGCATCCCCTAAGTGTATTTGTTCTTTTAGAACTTGAGCAGAATGTTTGATATGTCTTTTGGCTTCCTTGTTTAATACAGAAAATGTTTAAGGTTTTAAATTTGCTTCTTGGTAAAGTTTTTCCAGAAAAATAAAACACTTTTTTTGTAAGCCATTCTGACTGGTATTACTGTCAAACAATTCCATAATATCATTGTTCATTTCTTCTTCGGCCAAAGAGGTTTTTAGACAACACTTTTATTTATTTGCTTTTTGAGGTCAGGCTTTTGAGATGATTATTCATTTGTGATTTTACTGTATTTGGGTCAGAGAATGTGGTCTGTACTACTTCTATACCTAGAACTCAATGTTTTATCTGTAGCCTATTTTGAGAGCCATTTAGAAATAGGGGACAAGCTAAAAAAAAGTTTGCAAGTTTGACCCAGCAGTTCCACACCTAAAATTTGTTCTATGAATGTGACTGAAACAATTCACAAAAATGAATGTACATGGGTATTTATCACACTGCTGTTTATTGTGATAAAACTGGAAATTTTCTAAATATCACACAATAGGAGACTGATTACCTAAAATATGGATGTATTCCTATTAAGGAACACACATGCAGTCATCAATAATGATGATGTAGTTGAGTATTTGCTAAGAAGGAAAAGAGTTTACAAATTCTTTAAAAAGTACCAGTTATACAACAATATAAGCATAACCTTTTAAAAATATTTATACATTTCTTTTTAAGTTGTATTAGCATTTTATTTATTTTATTCTCTCTCTGATTTTAGTTATTTAATTATTTTATTTTTAAAGTAAGCTTCACGCCCAGCGCACAGCCCAATGTGGGGCTTGAACTCACGATCCTGAGATCAAGACCTGGGCTAAGATCAAGAATTGGACTCTTAATCGATTGAGCCACCCATGTGCCCCAATTTTTTTCAGCTTTATTGAGCTATAATTGACAAATAGAATTGTAATATATTTAAAGTGTCCAACATGACAATTTGATGTACATATACATTGTGAAAAGATTCTCACAATCAAGTTCATTAACACATCTGTCACCTCACATATTTGTCTTTTTGTGGGGGCTGAGACCACTTAAGTGGGGGCCGTCTTAGTAAATTCCAAGTATATAATGCAGAATTATCAGTTATAGTTATCATGTTATACATTGGATCCTCAGACCCATTCATTTTATAATTGAAAGTTTGTACTCTTTTGCCAAGCTCTTCCCATCCCCCCCATCCCCAGGCAGCCACTATTCTACTCTGGTTCTATGAATTCAGCTTTTTTTTTTTTTTAAAGATTCCACATGCGAGTGATACCATGCAGTACTTGTTTTTCTCTGTCTGGATTATTTCATTTAGCACAATTCCCTCAAGGCTGATCCATGTCTGGTACATATTTATACTAAAAAATTATTCGTTCTTTATCTGAAATAAATTATAATTACATAAATTACCTACCTGTTTCTTTAATTATATTTCCTTGGTGATTTGGCCCTGCCTAATGTTTTCTTGTTTTGCAGAATTTGCTTACAAAAGTCCTTGCATAAAAAAAGAAAGAGGGGCGCCTGGGTGGCGCAGTCGGTTAAGCGTCCGACTTCAGCCAGGTCACGATCTCGCGGTCTGTGAGTTCGAGCCCAGCGTCAGGCTCTGGGCTGATGGCTCAGAGCCTGGAGCCTGTTTCCGATTCTGTGTCTCCCTCTCTCTCTGCCCCTCCCCCGTTCACGCTCTGTCTCTCTCTGTCCCAAAAATAAATAAAAAATGTTAAAAAATAAATAAATAAAGAAAGAAAGAAAGAAAGAAAGAAAAAGGCCTTGCATTTGCAATCTGTTTCATTTACATTGCAACAGTTTCTATAGTGGTCACACCCAACTTGTTTTGTTCTTTTGTCCAATGAACATTTATTAAAAAGAAAACATGCTCAACAATTACATTGTGAGCTAGTATCCTGATTGTACTGGCTGTCACTAACTGGCTCAATTTCAGAAGCTTGGGGCTATCAGACAGTTGAGGACTCAGTGCAAGATGGGACTGACAGGTGGCAGTCATTCAAAAAGAAAAGTCACTTCCTTTCAGTGACATTCTCTTTTCCCAGAACAGGCTAGGTTCAGGCTTGGCCACAGAAGGAAGTCCTTGTAGGCTTAGCTGACAAGAAAATCTCGTTTCCAAATTCTCCAATCTGCTGTGAGACTGAACACTGATGATACCTGTAATTCCGTGGGTCTGAAGGGGATAGGAATTTCCAGGACGAGGTTCGCTTTCCTGTATGACTGGATTGCTGTCAAGGCTTCTTGCCTTAGAAGGTGGTCCCTTTTCAAATGCGGATGCTTAGCCTGTATATAAAGGCTGTAGTCAAATTCCTAGGTATGAAGAGCCTTATTTCCAAAATAGGCCAACCAGAGGTTGGACCCCCATTGCTATCAGTAGCTGGTAGCTGTACAGGAAGCCCCCAAGGGGTCCCATGAATAACGGAAGCATTTCTTCTCTTATTTTTGTCTTTTACAGCTTTATTGAGGCACAACTGGTACACAAAAATTGCATGTATTTAACGTATGTGTTTTGATGAGTTTGGATATATACACACACTCCTGTGATACCGACCCCACAATCAAGGTAGCAAACATATCTATACAGCCTTCAAAAGTTTCCAAGCCCATCCGTCTTTGGTCAGCTTCTCCAAGATGGGACACAACAGAATGCACGCAATATGTGCAGTGCTGTGCCATCAGTATATTGGCATGTTCGGCCCCAAGCAGCAGATCTCATTGTTCCGGCACCGTTCAGCCCACTGATAAGGTTCTCCTGGGGAGCTTATTACAGTACTCTTGCTGGGGTAAGTCAAATGACGTTAGGCGGGGTCCTATAAGGAAACAGACTTTTCAAAATGAAATAAATGAACAGAACTCAATGAGATTACTTGCGGAGATATGAGCAGGATGGAGGAATAAATATAGGGTGGTGAGGTGCCCAGAGATCAGTAAATGGAGGAGAGCTGTTTCCAACCCTGAAAGAGCGATGGGAGGGACCAGGGTTACTGGACAGTATGAAGAGTTGAGAGAGGGCACCACAAGGAGTGTTCTTCACAGAGAAACACAGCTACTGCTAAAACCCCAGCTGGTGGACATTAAATAGCCCTACTTTCTCTTTTCTCCCCTCTTCCCCAATCTCCTACCAATGCCTCCCAATGGCTGAACCCAACCAGAAGCCAGATGACAAGGGAGCCCAGGTGAAGAAGTTCATAGAGATCAGCCTCCAGGGACATAGAACAGAGCTTAGGTCAGAGGCTGATTTTTCCCTTCCTCCTGGGGAATATCCTCCCACCACCAAAAAAAATTAAAAATTTAAAAAATTTTAAAAAATAAAATAATAAAAAAAAAAAAAAACACTAGCCCATCTAAGCCTACCCACCAAGTGCATACTGGTTCAGCCTCTCTTATAATGTCTATCAAGGAACTACAGGAACAACAGTGGATAAACTGACCTGGTTAAGCCTCAAAAGGTCACAGTAAGACTCAAATTCTAGTGGCTACTAGTGGCTTCCCCAGCCCCACAAGCTATTAAATTGGTGGATGGTATTATTTGGCATCCTGGCCCATACTGTGTGAGAATACTGCATTTTCTTCGCCCCTGATAGGAGACATTGTTTCAATGATGCACTCTGGGCAAGCTTTGGGATTACAAACCATTCTTGGTCGCACCTTCAGTGTTCACTAGTTTAGAGTCCAGTATTGGGGACACTTTAAACGTATCCAGTCTGCACGGTTCAGTCACCATGCATCCAGAAGGTTCCTATCAAGTACACAGGCTGCAGGAAAACAAGAAGCATGTACCAGACAAAACAAAAGACATTTATTGAGCAAATTCAGGAACATTTAAAGTCTCACCTAAGGGAGGAGGAAGGGTGACCAGTCCCAGAACAAATTTATATGACTTCTGGAATTGTGCCTTTAAACCTCTTACAACCATTCCAGACTTCTCATTAGCCATCGGTTTGTGTTTTTGCTCCAGAGGAGCAGAGAAATCCATTCCAGATTTTTGCATCAACGCATCAGGCAGGTTGCCTTTCCGAGCTGCAGTGGCGGCCTCTCATTTCCACACATATCTGTAATTTTATCCTTCTCCCTGCTTTCAGCCGTAAAGCATAAGCATATTCCTGAATTTTTCTGGGCTCTGCAGAGGCAGGCCTCCTTTTGACCAATCACCAGCTGTCTTTTGGCCCAAGGTTTTTCTTTCGGGTGACGTACTTGTTTGGGGCAGTAGGGGTCTGGCAGTTCCAACCCGGTCCTCCTGCCTCATTATCCCCTATACTCCCAGATGCCCAGGCTGCCTCACCACAACTAACAGCGCTGATCCCAGAGGTGGCGGGGTCCACTCCCAGGCCTTCCCTGCTACCTGAGAATCACCTGAGAATGTTTCCTGCCCCAGGAGGCCATTCCCAAAAACACTTAGCAAGGGACAAAGTGGAGTGTGACCTTCATGCAGCCGTCTTTCAAGGGCTCAGGACACACACACCCTCAATGCCAGGCAGCATAAATGCAAAATGTTGGGGGGAGGGGTACAAGCAGAGAGGGAGGAGAGAGCACAGGATCCCTCTCCCTGTCTCAGCTCTCAGCTTTCATTATCCCACTGAGAGGTACATGAGGCTGGGCAAAGGAAGACTAGACACATCCCAGAAAGTGTTCGATAGAGAGCTAATAGAGACCCTAAACTATGGTGTTTTATATATGGGGGGCAGGGTACGGGTAAGGCCCCGTTTACCAGGAGCCTCTAGAACTCAGAATCTGGTGACTGCGGTCCTGCCTCTCAGCAAACTCACATCTGCTGAGGCAGCTAGTTGCTAAACCATGACAATAAGGGACTATGTGGATTGTCCCCCAAACAGGAGGGGATGTATCTCTCACCTGCTGAAGAGTACTGGCATCAAAGCTGGAACAGCACTGTGCTCATCTTAATTCCTTACAGGCCAGAGCCCAGATCCTTGCCCGTGATAAGATATGAATGAACGTCTGAGGGACTTACTGGAATAGCGGATGGGAACCTGGAAGCTGATGATACTACAATGTAATTATCTCCAGGTAAGGCGTTGTGCTCTAAAAACCATACACCATAGGCCAAAGTGACACTGGGGTTCTCAAGAGAACACGTAAGCATATTTATTTCTCAAGCATCATCACTCCCTGAGAGAGCAGAGAAACCTTTTTTAAAAACTTCCACATATGAACTCTTTTTTCAGAACCTTGTGCTTTCTGTGATTTACCACAGGAATATTAATGGCAAGCAAATACTATTTTAGTGAAATCCTTCAGTGCCCTTTAAAGAATAGCATCCAAAACAATTAGCAGACTTGGAAGAACTGTTTCTCCCACCCAGGCACACAGGCTCTGGAGCCCTCGCCCTCAGTCTTAGTCCAAGGCACCCAAATAGTCAAGTCCTGCCTCCCTATTCCTACCCCTTCTCCAGCCATTATTGTAGGTATTTGGGAGGGAGGTGGTAACAGAAAGCCACAGCCCAGGAACAGGCTCTTCTGGCCTCGCGCACCTCCACTGCTCCCCCAACCTCCTCTACTGACTTCATACCACGTCGGGGAGGAAATTGGGGCCCGGGTTGAAACCACCTCCCCAGAAGGCATAGGCTGTTGGACAAGAGGGCCGGCAACCTGATGGAGGTCTCCAAGATACGACAGTGGCACAGCTCTGCAGCCTGAGATAGAAGGTCTAGGGGAGATAGCAGGAGGTCTGAACCCCACCACCTGGGAGAAGCTGGTCCTCCACCTGAGCGCCCCTTCTGACCTTCTGGGGGAAAAATAATCATTTAAAAAAGACATGAAAACATGTATTTAGCTGTACATTTTTTCCTTGCCTTTCGCTCCAATATAGCTTGAACAGCACTGTGGTAATCCAGTTTTTACTTAAAATTTTGCTGTTTTGTTCATTATAGATTTTTGCATTCATTTTGGTTTTTTTTTAAAAAAATACTGCATTAAAATATGACTTATTTTGATTATTGAGGTGTTTGGGGTTTTTTTTTTGGCACTCCCTTCAATTTTGTCTCCCAGGTGAGTACCTGTCTCATCTCACCTTAATCCCGACCATGGTAGTAAGGTAACATCATACTTCTGGTCTTCTCATTTGGTCATAACTGGAGCAAGTCGAGAGGAAAGGAAAGGAAAATACAATAGGGTAGCAGAAACAAATGCATTGCACTTAAAACTCCCCGCCCCAGCTTTTGGACTTAAAACAAGTTAAATTGCTTATCCGAGGGAGAAATAGAGACAAGCATGAATTAGAATCAAATCAAAATAAGCATGTACCTGTATCTACACTTAGGTATGGTTCCATGGCAAATAGCAATGATTGCTCTGTCTTCATCTGCTCAACCTAAATTTAAACTTTCTACTTGTTGAATGTCATGCTAGGCCCTGGAGTCACAAGGATGAAAAAGACTGAGAGCTTACAGTTTGGTAAGAGAGACAAATAGGGAACAGCCGGCCTGAATCCAACTCTCGAAATGCCCTAAATATGTCCATAAATAGTTTGAAAGTACAGAGAGGTGAGCAGAGTTTCCTTTGTTTTAGTTTTTGTGTTTTCTTCCTAAGTGAGGGTCTCATTTGTATCAGTGGGATTTTAACGTATGGAGGTGAGTGACAACATGGCAAGGCCAATGCCATTGAAAGATTTTTACTACCTTTCACTGGAGAAGGGGGCATACCACATCATGTAGGGCCACAGTGGAAGCATCTGGTTTACTCGGGATGCAGAAGCAGGAGCAAGGGGAAAGGTTAGGCCAGGGACTTTATTGGGGTTTCCAGGAAAGGCAGGGCAGGGAAGAGTAAGCAGCTTAGGACCGGCTAGTCTGAACAATACATGGTGGGCCTGGGCTCTAGTTGCCTGGTACCTGGCCCTCGGATGATTTAGGGCAGGGGAAATATTGGCTTGGTGTGTGAGAGTTAGGTAAAGGAGGGGTTGGCTTGCATATGAGAGGCATGCTCCCAACCAAGTTATTTGCTCCCTGTAAGAACTAGCTAGCCCTAGGAGGACAGTCTGTCCTCTGACAGCAAGATTTTTAGGATCAAAACATCATAACATACAGAAAATTCAAAAACGTGATTAATACACTGTGGATGGGGGAGAGGAGTTATAAATATTAGAAAATTCATAAATATAAAACATTAATGGTGTGGTGAATTGAGGAAATGGAGTGGTTTGGGTTGGATGGTGGACTTATTTCTACTTTTCCATATAGCTAGGAGGAAACCTTCTCCAGGATATGGAAGAGTTTGGAAAACTTAGTAATGGATGTATGCATAGGCTTCGGAAATTAACATTTACTGACAATCTAGTCAGGCACTTAACACAAACAAAACTTCATTTCCATCCATAAACCACTTTAGGGGAGGGATAGATTTTAGAGATGAGTCCAGAAGCTCACAGAATTTAGGCATGGTTAGCTAGTCCACCAGCTCAATTCTAGTAAAGTAAATGACAGATTCGTGATCCCCAGGTCTCACTGGACTCCTCGAAGTCCCTTACACCATACTGCCTTTGGAAAAGCAAGGGAAAAGAAGGATTCAGGTAAGTGTATATTCACTTCTCCCACCAGCACTTTTGTACCACCTTGGCGAAGCTAACAATGGGCAACCGCCATGCCTCAGTTACGCCCACTAGCGGTTTTGGCTCATCCCTTCACACCCAGGATACTTAACATTGCTGAGATTAAACCTTGGGGGGGAAATCCATTTAGTACACACTTTGCATTGCCCTAATAGGCTGAATAACCTTGACGACCAAATTAAGTGAAAGCGTCTGACCTTTAGATCCAGTACCTGTGCACCTATAACTTGGGGAGGTGGTTAAAATAATGCCCTCAACAATCATTTCCCCAATTCGGAAGGAGCCTGGCACCTCTGGCTAATTTCCCAACTCTGCGCCTACTGAATGGACAAGGCTCAGAGCCGCCCTGTTGTGTGCTAGGGACACGCGGGGCGAGGGAGGCTGACCGGAAAAACGAAGTTTCTAGGTTGGAAGACTAAGAGGAGCGAAGGATTTGGGGGTCAAGGGCGGAGAGGACTTAGGGTGAGATTTGGGGCCTGTCTCCGAGGATACCGGGTGTAAAATTTCACATACGGGGGCGGGAGGGCTAGAGAGAGCCAGGCAGACAAAAGTCTTTGGGAACAAAGGCTGAAAGGGGTTCGGGGTGGGCAAGTTTAGGGACTGGAGTGGGAGGAGAGAGTGCGGGAGATGTCACGGGGAATGGGAGACAGCCTGCAGAGCTCGCGCACCGTAGCGGAGCCGTGATCCGCGAAGCAGCGGGTCCTACTGCACTGGCCTGGGGCCCACGGGGCGGGGGTGGAGCCTTACCGGGAGCCGCCCCTTCGATCCGCCCTGTGGGCGGGGCTGTCCTGGCGGTTACATAACAAACCTGTACCAGCGGCTGGGGAGCGGCTCGGGCGGTGGCGGCGGGGGGCGGGGTCTGGGCGGGACCGGGGCGGGGCCAGGCCTGCACCGGGCCAGGCAAGATGGCGGCGATGGAGACCCAGTCGGCACCGCTGACCCTAGAATCGCTGCCGACCGATCCCCTGCTCCTCATCTTATCCTTCTTGGACTACCGGGACCTAATCAAGTAATGGGACGACGCGCATGGCAGGGGTGGGGTCACGGGGGGGGGAAGGCAGTGAGACAGGAGGGACGGAGGCCCGGCTAGCCGACCGGACCTGGACTCCCGCGTCAGCCAGAAGGTGACGCCAGGGCAGCCCTGATCCTGCAGAGCCACCCCAGGGCCTGGGCGAGACGGGGGCGGAAAGGGCCCCGCCTTTAGATCTTCCTCCCGTCCAGGGCCCAGGCCTGAGGAGCGACGAGAGTCCTCTCTCCCAGGCCTCGGCGAGGCCCAGTTGTAAGATCGGGGAGGTATTGCTCCCCGCTGCTGCCCCGCCAACCCCAGTGCCCAGTACCCGCCGCCCGCCCCGCTGGTTTCGGCCCGATCTGGCCCAGCCCTGGATGCTTTGGAAAAGCCCCTATCCAGGCCAAGTGCTCTTTCCTGCTTGGACCAGGGCCTGCGGACTGGGACGCAGTAGTGGGCAGGTGGGGCGCCGGAGGGAAGGAGCCAGGCGACCCTCTGACCCGCCCCCAGGTGCGACTTACGTGGTACCATAATATCTAGCAGGGCTCACTTTCGGACATCTATGCTTGATAATTGTTTTGCTGCCAGCTTTCCTCCTCACGGTTGCATGTTGGATTTTGTGTTTTGGTAGTGACTTCCGGTGGTGCGATACAGGTGACCGTCTTCTCCCCTGTACGCTTTGGGTTTCCCACATTACCAGCATCCGTTCCAAAAATAAACACCGGTTGCTGGTAAGGGTGGTTAAGTGCCCAGTTCCTTCTGCGCTCGGGACTGTCAGGGATGGTGGAAGAAATGGCGTTGTTTACACCCTTGACAGCTGGTGGCATGGCTCTGTCTTTCTTGTGCCACCATATATATTTGCAGAGGAGGCAAAATCGCCCTCTTAAGGATGGGTAGGCAAGATTCGTTTTGTTTTGTTTTGATTTGTTTTTTTGTATTACCAACTGGATTCTAACCATTTGATTATTGCGCCCTGTGTTATCAGAAATTCTTTTAGAAATACAGCATTCTTGGATTTATTAATAATAATTGTTGGCTTGCCTAGCTATGTGGCGAGAGAGGGATAACTCCAGTTTCTGGCTGCTATCTATATTAGTGCCTGTAACTTTGTTTTTCAAGAAAATAAATTTTTCTCTACCCAGGCTGGTACTTAAAGCAGAGAAATAACGTTTGTCTTTTCTTTGGAAAAGGCTGTTCCAGGAGCAAACTGTTTTCATCTGCAATATTTTGTTGCTATATAGCCTCTTAGAAATCTAAGACACACACACACACATTGCTGCCAGAGTGATTTTTCTAAGACAGATCTGGCTGTCATTCTCCTTAACCTATGATACTTCTTGTTTATTTACAGACTATAACCTAAACTTCTGGGAGCGTTTATGGTCCTTATCAATTTGGCACAAACCACTCTAGCCAAATCAGACCTCTGCCAGCATACTGCACACTTGTTGTTTTTTTGTTCAGTGGCTTAAGATCTTGACCCTGCCTGGAAGCCTTGCTTGCCTTTTCTCAACCTGGCAAGATGGAATTTCTTTAAGACCCTCTCTCCTGATTCCTCTACCTTCTTCTTTCTTTTGCAGAGTTTATTTGCCATACCAGATAGTGTGCTTTTTTTTTTTAATTTAAATTTTATTTTTTTTAGAAAGAGGGAACGAGTGGGAGGAGGGCCAGAGGGGAAGAAAGAAAGAATCTCAAGCAGGCTCCATGCTCAGCATAGATCTAGCCTGTCGTGGGGCTCGATCCCACAACCCTGGGATCATGAGCATGACCTGAGCCGAAATCAAGAGTTGGACCCTCAACCCACTGAGCCCCCCAGGCACCCCTAGATTTGTGCACTTCTTAAAAGTAAAGACTGTCTTGGGGTGCCTGGGGAGCTCAGTCAGTTAAGCATCTGATTCTTGATTTCCACACAGGTCATGATCTCACAGCCGTGAGTTCCAGTGGAGTTTGAGCCCAGGGTCAGGCTCTATGCTGACAGCTCCAAGCCCGCTTGGGATCCTCTCTGCCCCTCCCTCATGTTCTCTCTCTCTCTCTCTCTCTCTCTCTCTCTCTCTCTCTCTCACTGTCTCTCCTTGAAATAAATAAATAAACATTTTTTAAAATTCTCAAAAGGTAAAGACTGTTTGTTTATCTTAGTATTCTTCATTTATTCAGTAGATTGTTTTCAGTGTCTGCTGTGTGCCAGCCAGTTAAATGTTGGGGATATAACAGTGAACAAGACAGAGAGGCCTCTCTTACGAAGTTTTACAGTTGTGTGGGCAAGATGGGAAAACAAAGTGCATAATTACAAGAGATGCTGTTTGCTATGAAGGAAATAAACCAGTTCCTCTGTAAAGGAATGGGAGGGAGGGATGATCAGTTCACATTGCAAGGAGTTGTCGTATATGAAGGAGGGCATAGAGCAGTCCTGGCAGAGGGAACAGTGTGTTCAGAAGCTGATTGGACAATAACATAGCCTGTTGGAGGTGCTAGAATGGTGTTGTGGGAGTTAGGGAGTGACTCACAGGCAGAATGGCTTGAGAAGAGACTGGTGAGATCATGCAGGACCCTGTGAGCCAAGATGAGGGGATCAGATTTTATTTTAAATGCTTTAGAGAAGAACCTTTTTGTTCTATTCAGGCCCTCAATGGATTAGATGATGCCCACCCACATTGTCCACCATTTCAAATGCTAATCCTTTCCAGAACATCTATACACACACACACACACACACACACACACACACACACACAGAAATGTTTAACCAGCTATCTGGGTATCTATCCCTTGGCGCAGGCAAGTTGACACATAAAGTTAACTGTCACAAACATCACATTTTATTTACAAAAAAGTTTCCAGTGTACTACAACTTCTTTCCTGCACTATACAGCCCCACTTTGCCAAGTGTCTTGCCTATTGCTGAGCTCCAGAGTTTTAGATACATATTTACTGAACTGGATGGTGTTGGATTGGGGTAGTCTGTTGGGATCATTGTGTAATATTAGCTGCACAATGTGGATCTCTTCCCGATGATTTATTGTGTACTATTCATTCTTAACCCTCACTGTGTATCAGAATTATATGTGACACTTTTTTTTAAGTTTATTTTGAGAGAGAGAGAGAGAGAAAGAGAGAGAGAGAGAGAGAGAGAACAAGCAGGGGAGGGGCAGAGAGATAGGGAGAGCGAGAATCCCAAGCAGGCTCCGATGCGGGCTTGATCTCACGTACTGTGAGATGATGAGCTGAGCCTAGATCAAGAGTCTGATGTTCAATGGACTAAGCCACCCAGGGGCCCCAACATGTGACACTTTTTAAACATACACATGCTTGAGATACAGATCTTACCCCAAGCTAACAGAGTCAGAATGTCTAGAACAGTATTTCTCATCCTTCACGTACATCAAAATCACCTTTGGTGCTTATTCCAGAGATTCTTTTATGTTGTTCACCTCTTGGGACAGTAGAGAGAGAAGGATCAAGAAAAGAAGGAATGAACTCCAAATTCACAAAACTGGAGGGATTCCTATGTTTGCAAATATTAGTTTGGGCACCTCCTGAGCTTGGAAGAAAAGGATCAGGATGATGTTTGTGTAAAATCTGAAAATTGAACAAAGGCTATTATATTATTTACCATCAGTTGGTTTCTCACATGCCCCAGTCATGGCTTTGACAAGCCCCATGTAATTTAAGATTCCCTTAATTGATTACCTATTGCGCAGCTGAGATCTTTGAATATCGGCTTTTCTACAACCTGTGATTCATCTTCTGAAAGGACCGAAATCCATTTTCCTAATCCTAGGTTCTTTTTGCAAATTAATTAAGTAGAGTAGGCTTTATAGGACTGGAGCACTATTGTATTAGAAGTCTCTATATAATAAGAAAATTATTTATCTCTAATATTCCATGTTTTTGAGCAGCTGATACTAACTTGGATCACTATGGATACTGAATCAGAACTATAATGATTCTGACGTATTTTAGAGATGGGCTTTCCAATAGTTGCTATAATTAAAATTGGTTTTGGCTGCAATATTTCTTTCCTTTAAGAAAAAATTGGAACAAAAAAGACAAAAGGCTTATGTATTTAATATCAAATGTCTTGGGGCGCCTGGGTGGCGCAGCCGGTTAAGCGACCGACTTCAGCCAGGTCACGATCTCGCGGTCTGGGAGTTCGAGCCCCGCGTCAGGCTCTGGGCTGATGGCTCAGAGCCTGGAGCCTGTTTCCGATTCTGTGTCTCCCTCTCTCTCTGCCCCTCCCCCGTTCATGCTCTGTCTCTCTCTGTCCCAAAAAATAAATAAATGTTGAAAAAAAAAATTAAAAAAAAAATATCAAATGTCTTGCAGATCTTAACATTTCTTTTTTGTTTACATCTGAATAACATTTCTTCCTGTATGTAGAAGTACTGCCCCAATAATAAGTGCATGAAAACTCTTTGATTTGAAATTAACAACTCCAAAAGTTTATGTTTTATAGACTTTCATACGAAAACTATAGTTGTAGAGGTTTGGGGGGGGTTTATTTGTGAACTCAAATAGTTAAGATTTCACCACTCACAAGGTAATTATAGTAGCTAACATGCTGAACAGGTTTTAGAAAATACTGTTTTGCAATTATAAGGGTGGAAAGTGGGAAATAAGAAACGTAAAAGGAATAAAATAAAACAACACTGAGTATTTTTATCTTTATTTCTAAACTGTTTTCTTATTTTCTTTCATACTAACCTTGAATCTGGTTACTGCCAGTTGTTGCTATGTCAGTCGAAGGCTTAGCCAGCTATCAAGTCATGATCCGCTGTGGAGAAGACATTGCAAAAAATACTGGCTGATATCTGAGTGAGTATTCAGGAAATATGTATTTCTGAAATCCGTCCCTTGGCTTCTGTAACACTAGTCTGTCCGGATCCTCCTCTCTAACCCTTCTCTCTTTATCTCCTTTGATTGTTCTCCTTGTGCCTCCCAGTAAATGCTGGTGTTCTCTAAGCTTCTGTCCTTGGGCCACTGCTCTTCTCCCTCTATGAATTCTGCATGCATGTTGCTGTTTATAGTGGCTGCCTGTGTGCTCCTAACTCCCAAACCTGAATGTCCATCCCTGACATCCCCACGGAGATCGCAACCGCCTGCTGGACCTTTTCCATTGGATGACCCACAAGGGTTTTCTGAGTTCAGTAAATGTGAATAAACTTGACAGAATGAAAGTGTAGTTGACAGAAGGTGGCGTTGGGAAAGACAAAAGAAAAGGTAGGGTTGTCAGTATCTATTTCTTAGATTGAGGGAATCAAGTCCTGGCAAGTTGGCAAAGCAAGAAGTAAAGGTCTAAGTATATTATTTAAAGCTGCAAGTTACTCAGTAGAACTAAAAATAATAGGCTATCAAACCCTGGGAGGAGGAAGAATGGGGAAGAGGAAATTTTAAGTATTGTCTGAACTGATCTTTTTCTTTGGGGTATCAGTAGATAGATATAAAATCTATAGATCAAGACTAGAGGCATAAATGTTTAGACTTATAACTTCCAGAAATAACAAAAGTTTCCTTTGAAGGGTTGGACTTAGAAGAGGAGACTAGTTTTTCATAAGTTCGTTGGTACTGTATGGTTTTGATAATATGTATGTACATTATTTTCCTTCCAACCCCTGTCTCCCCCCACCCCCCAAACAACACCTGAATTGTTGTTTTCACCATCCCTAAACCCGATTCTCCTGCATTCCTCATCTTCATGGTGGTACCATCCACCTGGGCCTTCCAAGCCAGAAATAGGCATCATCCTAGATCTCCTCTCTTTCTGTTTCTACATTCATTCAATTACCAAGCCCTTTCTGATTTTAGCCTCTCTATATTTCTTGAATCTTTTTTCTCATTTCATCTAGCTACCCGTTTTAGGTCAGTTCATCATCTCTTACCAGAACTCCTCACAACCCTCCTGACTCATCTCTTGTGCCTCTAGTTTACACACCTCCCAAACCACAATCACAATTCTCTCTTTCAGCTCCCCTGTTAAAACCCTTCAGTAGCTCTCCGTTCCCTACAGGATAAGGTCCAACCTCGTTAGCATGATACCGGAAGGCCCTTTGTGGCTGCCTTATCCTGTGCCACTTCTGACTCTTAAGTCTACGCTTCATTCTTTCCCCCTGATTAGAATATACATTATTTGAGGGCAGAAAATAAGCCTCATTTTTAATGTCCTCCATGGCTGAGTAGACACTCAATAAATGTATGTGGAATTGTACCAAATGAGAGATTGAATCATGTGATTACTTTGAATGCTACATGATTTTCTGGGTAACCCAGTGTGTAGGTAAATTGTATTAGTATCGTTATGTCATTAAATTCTAAATGTTTTCTAAAGTAAAACAACTACATAATATGCTTTAAAACTTTATAATTGTGATGTTTTAAGGAGTAAGTTGAAATTCATACCTTATATACTATTCACATTGTGTTTCATTAAGGACATAGGGGAAAACTTAGGGGAAAGAATAAGTAGAAATAAGACAATAAGTGACTCATAATCCCACCCTGCCAGCAATAACTCCAGTAGAATTTTTTGATGTATGTATCACTTTTGCTATCTAGTCTTCATTTGTAGCTAAAATAAATGAAAAGGAAGGGAGAGGTAAGCACAAATTCCCAATAAAGTATGTTGGTAAGTGTTTAATTTCATTTCAAAAGATTTTTAATCTCATTTTTTAAAATCTGTTTAGGGAAGAGAAAACACAGAAGAATCAGTGTTGGAAATCTCTCTTCATAGATACTTACTCTGATGTAGGAAGATACATTGACCATTATGCTGCTATTAAAAAGGCCTGGGATGATCTCAAGAAATATTTGGAGCCCAGATGTCCTCGGATGGTTTTGTCTCTGAAAGGTACTGGGAATGCAGGGTCTCCCTTCTTCATCTAGTAACTATAGTATAAATAGGTTAAATAACTTTGGTTTTCTTATCATCTATGCTACTCTGTAATTCACCAACATTATCTGTAATTCACCATTCATATTTGGCCAAGAAAATAGGAAGCCTATATTACTAAAAGGACTCTTGCTTTACTGCTTGTCCCATTTTTGAGTGCCTGGGGACCCATGTGATTATTTATTAGAAGGGAAAGCTGAACTCCTTGTATCCTTATATTTTATAATAAACTCACTAATAGGAAGATTGCTTGAGGATAACTATTGTGATTTCTTTCAGAGGATTTGTTTTTTAATTGAAAAACTGCCTGCTGTATCAACCCTCTTTCTTATTTTTAGTGCAAGTAAATTGTTGTTTGATAGTCTAATGATTTAGAAAGATCAAGTATTAAAGACCTGGGTCTTTAAGAGTGTGAGAGGAGCATACTAAAATAAGGAAACCTTTCATCCCTATTTTGACATTTACAGAACAGTTAAAACTAAGATTTGAACTGAGGTCTATTTGACCCCAGAATTTGTGCTCTTTCTATTATTGTCCAACTCTGGGAAGAGATATTAACAAGCTCTTTCCCATTCATTTGATTTGCTAATTTATGCCCAGGAAAGTATATAAATAGGTTGCAGATATATTGCTACTTACCTGCTTTAGTCTCCAAGTTTTTTCAGATTTCTCCACTAAAAGGAATATAAAACATGTTTTGGCTTTGCTGAGCTGAGCTGAGCTGTAATTGGAATCAGTTCTTCTCACATGTATTCCTTTTGAACTAAGGTCTCTTTAGAAACAGCCTTCCTTTTACATTCCGTATTTCCACTGTAACTTCCCATGCAAACATGAATTTCGTACAAACCATGATTGTATGACCAGGCACTTCAAACTGAGTTGCTAGGAGCTAGAGGAAAGATTGATTTGGCAGGGAGAGTAGAGCTTTGAAGGAAAGTATCCTTGATTAATATCTTCAGTGGCTTTTTGGTCTTGGAAGAAAAGAACAATATGACCAATATCTACTTGGTATGTGGGGTTAAATAATTTCAAGAGGAAGGTCATTCCGAAAATAGGTATTTCAGAATATAAGTAAAATAGGTAAGGGTTTGTAATAGCTATTATTTTGTATTAAACACAAATCAAGGCACTAAGCTAATTGTTTTATATTATTCCATTTAATGTACCCAAATCTTATGAGATAGATAATTATTATATAGGTGAACTACCTAAGATATAAAAAGCCAAGTAAGTTGTTTGCTGTCACAAAACAAAAGGCCGCAGAGCCAGGATTTGAATATATAGAGCTGACCCCAGAGCTATGGTCTCAATAACTGATGGGAGAGAGGACCTATCCTATTTTGTCCAGAGTGTCTTAGGACTCTTAGAGAGCAAGTCCAATACTAGCATGTTCGGAACATGAGAATATAACCATGGTTCTCCTTTTAGTCACAGAGCTACCAAGAAATGAAGAAACTAAAGATATAGAGCAGCTTCTTTTTTTGTTTTTCTTTTTTTTTTTCTTCCTTTTTTTGGGGGGTTGGGAGGACTCCCATTTGGCATTCCCAGGTTCGCTGCTCACTGTTCTGTATCTAATGGTTAGAGGTGAGGTTGTCAGAGACTTCCTTGATGGCCCCTGTTTCACTCCCAGGTGCCAGTTGTCTGGGGGTTTTGCCCTGAGGAATGGGGTAAAAGCTGTTTGATATCTGGAATGCTGGGGACTCTAGGGGTGCCAGGCCTATGAGTTGTAGGACTGAATCAGGAACTAGCTACTCACCTCAGCGGCGACAGTCCCTGACTCAATCTCAAGGTTATGGAGATGGCAGATAGAAAGGAAACTTGGAAAGCAAATAGGCATCGGGCTTGGGGAAAGTTTTACAGAGTACCTTGAAATTATGGTATATTAATATATCTTGTACCAATCTATCTAATGGTATATAACATGTGTCTTCAGATTCCATATTTACCTTACATGTGGGCTTAGAACTTCAGATTTGAAAGGGGCCTTTGAGACCATTTAGACCAGAGGTTGGCAAACTTTTTCTTTAAATGACCAGATAGTAAATATTTTAGTCTTTGAGAGATAGATGGTCTCTGTCACAACTATTCAACTCTACTGTTATTGTGGGGAAGCAGCCATAGATAATACATAGACAAAGGGGCGAGGCAGTGTTCCAAGAAAACTTCATTTACAGAAACAGGCTGCAGGCTGGGATTTGGGCTGCAGGTTGTAATTTGTCAGTCCCCGATTTATACCAGTTCCCTTGTTTTACAGGTGCAGGGACAGGCTCAGAGAGTTTAGGTGATTTACACAAGGTCCCATAACTAGTAAGTGACAGAGGTAGAATTTCAGTGGAGGTTTCTTGGCTCCCAGTAACCTTTTCCCTGCTTTTTCACACAAGTAGTCTAAGGAGCAACGGAAGTACATGAACATTTATTGAGTGCCAGGAAAGCACTATATTAAACACAGGAAGCTTATTTAATCCTCACTATAATTCTCTCAGGCAGGTGGTATTATTCCCCATTTGGCAGATGAAATGGATTAAAGAGGTGAAATTACTTGCCAGAGATCACACAGCTCGTGGGTGGTAGAGCTGAGATTTGAACCTGGTCTGGTTGTGGCCCAAATTCTACCATAGGAAGATGTCCCTCTCAACCTTGATTTTACTATATTGTAAACATGTATTTCCTTATTTTTCTCTCTTGTTGTCATTGTTTTACTTTTTTTCGTCCAGCTATCTCTTCTTCAAGAAATTCTTATTTTCTTAAGGTTATATGTTAAGTGTCCAACATGTAGCACTAACTATACCAATATTAGTTTCCTTCCTCTCAATTTCTGGTTCAGGCAACTATTCATGTTTTCTTCTGTACTAAACTTTTTTTTTTTAAATAAACTTTTTATTTTGGAATAATTGTAGATTGCAGTAAGTTGCAAAGCTAGTACAGAGAGTTCTTGTACACACTTCACCCAGTTTCAGTTTCCCCTAGTGTATCTCCCTACGGGACATTTGTCAAAACTAAAGTCGTCATTGGTATGTAACTATTAACTAAACTCCAGGTTTCATTCAGATTTCACCACAGTTCCCATTAATATGGAATTTGATTCTGGAATTCAATCCAGAATACCACATTGCCTCTAATTGTCATGTCTCCTTAGTGTCTTCTGGTCTGTGGCAATTTCTCTGTCTTTCCTTGTCTTTCATGATCTTGATAGTCTGAAGGAGTATTGGTCAGGTATTTTGTAGAATGTTTCTCAAAACAGCTTTGTCTGAAGAATTACTTATGATTAGATTGGGGTAATGGGTGTTTAGAAAGATTATCATCCACACGCCATCACTGGTGATGTTAACTAACATACAGAAATGCGTGTGGATCATAAGTGTACAACTTGATAAATTATCACAACATAAACATGACCATTGTAACACCCTCCAGGTCAAGAAGTAGAATGATTTTCTGTACCTAGAGCCCCGCCCCCACCCCATCTTTCTCAGAGGTAATTGCTATCCTGATTGCTAGTGCCACTGAATAGTTTTCTCTTTTTGAACTTTATATAAATTGCATGATTAAGTCTATATTTTATGTGAATTATTTCTATTTTGTCTGTGAGATTCAACTGTGTTGTAACAGTAGCTTATTCATTTTTGTTGCACTATAGTCTGCCATTACATGGGTAGGCTCTAATTTATAGATTCATTCTACTGTCGATGGATATTGGGTTATTTCTAGTTTGGGGCTATTATAAATAATGTTACAGATAATTTTTGGTGTACATATGAGCATATTTCTATCAAGTAAATATCGAGGATTGAGTTTCCTGGCTTGTGGAGTATGCTTATGTTAAACTTTAGAAGATACTATTAATTTTCCAAAGTGGTTCTAAAACTTTACAGTCCTACCAACACTTTAACATTGTCATTCTTTTTTTTTTTTTTTTGCCTTTCTAGTGGGTATGTAGTGGTGATTTTAATTTACATTTCCCTAAGGATATTGAATAATGACACTTTTACTTCTAGCTTTCCAGTCTTCACGTCATTCATTTCTTTTTCCTGTTTTACTGCACTGGCTAAGGCCTTCGGTGTGATGTTGGATAGAAATGCTGAGAGTGAGCATCCTTATCTTTCTGATCACAGAGGGAAAGCTTTCAACATTTCTCCTTTAAAGATGATGTTTGCTGTAGGTTTTTTGTAGCTATTCTTTATCACATTGAAGAAAGTCTCTTCTGATCCTAGTTTGTGGAGAGATTTTCTTTTTTTACTTTTGTCTTTGTGTTTTATTTTTTATTTTAAAGTTTATTTGTTTTTGAGGGGTGCCTGGGTGGCTCAGTTGGTTAAGTGTCTGACTTCAGCTCAGGTCATGATCTCATGGTTTGTGAGTTCAAGCCCCACAACGGGCTCTGTGCTGACAGCTCAGAGCCTGGAGCCTTCTTGGGATTCTGTGTCTCCCTCTCTCTCTGTCCCTCCCCCACTCTCTGTCTCTCTCTCCCTCTCAAAAATAAATAAACTTTAAAAAATATTTTTTAAAGTTTATTTATTTTTGAGAGAAAGGGAGAGGGAGACAGAGAATCCCAAGCAGACTCCACACTGTCAGTGTAGATCCTGACGTGGGGCTTGAACTCACAAATCTTGAGATCATGACTTGAACCAAAATGAAGGGTCAGATGCTTAACCAAATGAGCCACCTAGGCGCCCCTATTTTTGTCTTCCTGCTTAAAATTTTTTTTTAATGTTTATTCATTTTTGAGAGAGAGGACAGACAGACAGACAGAGGATGAGCGGGGGAGAGGCGGAGAGAGAGACACACACAGAATACCAAGCTGGCTCCAGGCTCTGAGCTCTCAGCACAAAGCCCCATGTGGGGCTCGAACCCACGAACTGTGAGATCATGACCTGAGCCAAAGGCAGCCGCTTAACCAACCCAGGCCCCCCTGTCTTTGTGTGGATACTTGAGTTTTTGTCAAATGACTTTCCAGCCTTCTGATTATCACATGATTTTCCTACTTCATTCTGTCAATATGCTGAATTGCATTCATTGATTTTCTGAATATTAAACCAACTTTGTATTTCTGGAATAAACATACTTTGGCTGTAATATCCTTTTCATATGTTGGATTTGATTTGCTAGTATTTGATTGGGGTTTTTACATCCATGTTCATGAGAGACTTTGGCCTGTAATTTTTCCTTCTTGCAATGTTCTTGTCAGGTTTTGGTATCAAGATGATGCTGGCCTTATAAAAGGCCAGCCAAGTTGGAAAGTGTTGCTTCTTTTTCTGTTCTCTGGAAAAGTTTATATAAGCTTGGTAGTCTGTCTTGCTTAAATTGTTAGTGGAATGCACCAGCGAAGCCATTCAGTCCTGGAGTTTTCACTGTGGGAAGGTTTTAAGTTACAGATGCAATTTCTTTATTAGATAGAGTACTATTCAGATTTTCTACTTATTCTTATGTCAGTTTTGAGTATATTTCTAGGAAATTGTCCACTTCATTTACGTGTTCTAATTTACTGCTGTAAAGTTTTTTATAATATCCTTTTACCTGTATGATGCTTGCTGTTGTATCTGTAGTGATTTCACCTTTCCGTTTCTGATATTATTTGTGCTTTTTCTGTTATTCTTGATCAGAGTTAACCTTAATAGTTTTTTCGAAGAACTGACTTTAGCCTTTGTCAATCCTCTCTATATTCATTTTCTCTTATTTCATTAATTTCTCTGATTTCTTTCTGAGTTTACTGTGGCTTTTTCCTTTACCTGAGGTGATTAGATCATAAATTTTTAGGCTTTCTTGTTTTCTTCAGATGCATTTGCTACAGATTTCCCTTTAAGCATGGCTTTAGCTTCATCTCATAAGTTTTAATATGTTGTATTTTAATTTACGTGAGATTCAAAATATTTTCTGATTTCTTTTGATTTCTTCTTTGAGCCACAGATTATATCGAAATGTATTGCTTGATTTCCAAATATTTGAGTTTTTTTTTAAAGTAATCTTCTTAATATAATTTATATTTTAATTCCACTGGATCAGAGAATATACTCTGATTTCAGTCATTTGAAATTTGTTGTGCTTTGTTCTCTGGTCCAGCATATACTCTGTCTTGGTAAATTGTTCCATGGACTCTTGAAAAGAATGTATATTTTGCGATTGTTGGATTCAGTACTGTATATATAATTAGGCAAAAATTGTTAATTTTGTTTAAATCTTTTGCACTCTTACTGATTTTATTTTCTTTTTTCTTTTTGTCTACTTGTTCTATTAGTTACTGAGAGGGGTATGTTAAAATTTCTCAGTGTGGTAGGCAGAATTCTGAGAGAGCTCCAAAGATTCACCCCTGCTGTACATGCCTGGTATGATAATAGCCTCCCTTTGAGTGTGAGTGGTGCTGGAGATAATTGATTTCAGTCCTGTTTTTAGGTAATATGTGACAAAGGTGAATGGGCTTTGCAGATTTAATTAAGGTCCCAAATTAGTCGAATTTGAGTTAATTGTTAATCAAAATTAAAATTATCTGGAGCAGGCCTTACCTAATCAGGTGAGCCCTTAAAAGGAACCGGACCCTTCCAAAAGGCAGAGAGATTTGAAGCATGGGTATTTCGTATTGGCTTTGAATAAATAAACCAGCATGTTGTGATGAGGGCCATGTGATAGGGAATGGCAGGTGGCTTCTGGGAGCTGAGGGCCACAGTCCTGCAACTGCAAGGAAATGAATTCTGACCATAACCAGTGAAGTTGGAAGGGGACTTCAAGCATAAGATACATAACCTAAGATGCATAGCAGCCGGAGTTGACACAGTGATTTCAGCCATTGGGACCTGTGCGGAGGATCCAATTCAGTCATGCCCAGACTTCTTACCTACAGAAATTGTGGGATAGTAAATGAATGCGGTTTCAGCTGCTAATAGCACAGCAATAGAAAACTAATAACTGTGGTTGTGGATATATCTTTTTTCAATTTTAGTTCTGTTATTTAAAAAAATACATTTTGAAGCTGTGTTATTTGCTACACAAAATTAGCATTATAATATTTGTGTAGTCAATTTAACCTTTTTGCCATTACAAAAAGCCTTCTGTTACTTCTGATAATGCTGTGTGCCTGAAAGTCTATTTTGTGTGATTTTGGTAGAGCTATTTTAACTTTCTTTTCTGTATCTACATCTCTAAGATGTTTCTCTTGTATGTGATTGTGTTTTGTTTTGTTTCTGTCACTCTTTTATTTATTAGATTATTTAGTTTATTTATATTTAATGTAATTATTACTGCATTTGGATTCATATATATGCCATGTTCCTAATTATTTTTTATTTGTGCTCCTGAACAGATGTTCCTTTTTTTCTATTCTACTTAATTATGTTTTATTCTGTATCTCCTTTTCTTACATAACTTTTTTAGCAATTACCCTAGAGATTAAAGTATGCACCTCTGATTTAATTAAAATCTATTGTAAATTAGTATTTTTACCACTTCCTGGGCAATACAAGAACCTTAGACTACTTTAACTCCAATTATCTCCCTCCTGCCTCTTGTGTTACAGTTTTCGTGATTTTAATTTTGAACATATTTTCTATCCCTGAAAAGATTATTATTATTATTTTGTATATTCAGTTCAATTTCATTTTAGACTTACCTCCATATCTACCTTTTCTCATTGCTCTTCATTTCTTCCTGCATCTTCATGCTTTCATTTGGGATCATTTTTCTTCTACCAGAAGAATTCCTTTTAGTGTTTTGTTTTAATTTTTAAAAATTTCTGTTTATTTATTTTAATATTTTTTTATTTTTTTATTTATTTATTTTTTTTTAATATTTTTTTATTTTTGAGAGAGAGAGGCACAGAGCATGAATGGGGGAGGGGCAGAGAGAGAGGGAGGCACAGCTCTATGCTGAGCTATCAGCTCCAGGGCTCAAACTCATGAACTGACCAATTGTAAGATCATGACCTGAGCCAAAGTCAGATGCCCAACTGACTGAGCCACCCAGGCACCCCATTTTTAGTAATTTTTTAAAGGAGAGACCCCTACTCCTGAATTTTTCAGATTGTTTTTCATCTAAAAATGTATTTCTTTCACCTACACTTTTGAAATATATATATTCAGTGGGTATAGAATTTTAGTCAACAGTTATTTTTTTCAGCACTTTGAAGATACCATTCTTCTGGCTTCTGTTGTTTCTGTTGAGAATGTAGCTGTCAGTCTGATTGTTATACCTTTGAAGGGGACTGTCTGACTTTCCCCCTTTGGCTGCTTTTTAAGATTTCTCTTTGTCTCTGATTTTCAGCAGTTTCCCAATAATGAGTCTAGATATGATTTTCTTTATAACTGTTCTCCACTGGCTGAAGTGCTTCTTGAATCTGTGGTTTAGTGTTTTCATCAATTTTGGAAAATTCTCTCAGTGTTGCTGCCAAAAGCCTTGCTCAGCTTCTCAGCCACATGTTTGCTTTTAGACTTGGCACTTGCCTCTAAGACAAGGTTGCTCCAAAGGCCCTGCTGAGCTCTCAGTTTCCCTGTTCTTCTGACTCTCCTCTCCCCCTGTCCTCACTGTCTTTGAGGTTCTGCAAAAGCCCTGAAACCAATTTTCGGTTGCATTTTCCTGGTTCTCAGCAAGAAGTTTGCTCCAACAACCTGGTGAGCCATTGCTGGAAGTGAATCCCTTCTCTTGGTATTGGTAATCACTTCCGGCTTTTTGAAGCTGGAATATATGACAAGCTTACAAACATGCAAAATTGGGTTTAAGTTAATGGCTTCCCCACAGCATGAACTTATACCCACCTATGCCCTATATTTCTCATTGAGAGACTATGTTAAGACTCTTGAACAACATCAGTTTGGAGAACTGGAGAGGTTCTCCAAACTGGAGAGGCTTTTTTTAGTAGAGTGAGTGTGTTAGATTAAGAAAAATGAGATATATCCTAAAGTTTGCAGCATAATGTAAAAAAAATTACTGTGGATCCCCCTGCTGCCTACCTTTCCATATTTTACGGAGTGCCAGTGTTTTCCCTGTTGAGGGGAAACTGAGGAGTTTCTTTCTCAGTGCTTCAAATGTCAGAGTCAATCCAAAGTGATATATTGTTGTTCTGAATTTTCCATCTAATTTCCCTATATTTCAGCAGTACAATTTGGACAGAATTCACTTGCTCTACGATTGTCCCACTGGCTAGAGGAAGGTTGTATTTGTCCTTAGATATAAGGATTCTTGTTTCTTCATAATTTGCTTTTTTGTGTATTTGCAGAGGGCGCTCGAGAGGAAGACCTAGATGCAGTGGAAGCTCAGATTGGTTGCAAGCTTCCTGATGATTATCGATGTTCATATCGTATCCACAATGGGCAGAAGTTAGTGGTTCCTGGGTAAGATGTTTGCCATTTGGATTATTTTTAATGACACAAATGATTTCCCAGAATGAAAATAAAAACAATTTGTACTTGCTCTTGACAGATTAAAGGTGTACAGGAATTCCCTCTTCTTCTTTGTAAGAATCCAAAAGACAAAATCTCGGGGCCCCTGGGTGGCTCAGTCGGTTAAGCATCCGACTTCGGTTCAGGTCATGATCTCACAATTCGTGGGTTCAAGCCCCAAGTCCAGGTCTGTGCTGACAGCTCAGAGCCCAGAGCTTGCTTCAGATTCTGTGTCTCGCTCACAGACACATGCTCTCTCTCTCAAAAATAAATAAACCTTAAAAAAAATCTTAAAAAAAAACCAAACCCTATAGCTTGAATTTGATTTTACTAAAGTAAATATGTCTCATGCAAGCAATATTTCTATCAATGCATCTTTATGCTTCTAAAACAAAGTCTGATTGGGGTTGGGGTGGGTACTGTAGTACATAGGGTGGATGTGTGTGTGTGAGTATACTTTAAAACTGTTCAGAACCCTTAAAGTCTCTGTCCCAGGTAAATTGTTTTGAAGAGCTTGATATAAATTCTGAGTACCATATATATAAAACGCAATAATTTGTTCAGAGCTACATACACCAAAGAAAGTATAGTTTTGTCCTATTCAGGCATAGCGTATAATTAAACGGCCTATTTTTAAGAGGAAGTATTCATTATGGAACCTTTGGCAAAAGCAGGCCATGTAGTAGCAGCTGTTGAATTCATTCACAGTATTAAAAACTATATACTTTGGGTCTAATCTTTTTGTTCTTTTGTGAAAATTAAGCTATTTCAGAGACGTTGCATTTAATGAAATGCTCCTAAGAGTTTAGGGAGAACTTTACATTGTTCTTAGTGGAAGGTGATGTGTCTTTGTGTGTGAAGAATCATATGAGACTCTGTTACCATTTAGATCAGGGTTGAGTGAGTACAGGGTGATCATACTGAGATTACAAGGTAGTATTCAGAAATCAAATATTGGGCAATTAGGACTAAATAAGTGTAAATTACTGGCTGTTTTTTTCCTAGTCTTTTTAACCTACTGAACCGAAACTTGACAAAAATTTAAAAATTGTCATAATTTAAGAGCAAATAGGAGAGAACTTTAATAAAAGAGTTTCCCAGAATTGACACGACAAACAGGTCATAATTTCTACACAGGGATTTATATCTATCTTCAGTGCAAATAGTGAAACTTAGGATAGGAATCCTATCATCAAGGATTCCTTCCATCAAGGTTCTATCAAGCACCAATACCTATGTTCTCATGTATATGCAGTGAGATCAGTTTAGACCCCATGCATCCAAAGTTTATGAAAATTTGGGCAAGGCTTAGGTTGGTTTACACTGATATTGTCTGGTAGGTTAGGGTAAGCTAAAGGTTGTAGTAAGATAAAACTATCAGAATTTACACCTTCAAACATTAAAATAGTCATACACACATATATAGCAAAACACTAGCAAATCAGTATATTATGGCAAGATGGTCTTGAAAGCAATAAAATGATTTTTCTTTTAAAAAGGTCTTTAAGACATTTTAGACGCTTAAGCTTTTAATTTAGATCAGAATCTTTCCACTCAAGTGTTTGAATGTAAAGAAATTGTGGTGTTTTTGGTGTTCCCGCTTTAGAATGGACATATTCATCAGTTCTAATAAAGATGTTGATGTAAACATCGTTCATCAAAAGGATGAAGCACAGCTGTTTGCTTGGCACTGCAATTGATTACATTTTTGAGTCTCTGTTCTTAGGTTGTTGGGAAGTATGGCGCTGTCCAATCACTATCGTTCTGAGGATTTGTTAGACGTCGATACGGCTGCTGGAGGCTTCCAGCAGAGACAGGGACTGAAATACTGTCTCCCTTTAACTTTTTGCATACACACTGGTTTGAGTCAGTACATAGCAGTGGAAGCTGCCGAGGGCCGAAACAAAAATGAAGTTTTCTACCAATGTCCAGTAAGTAGAGAGTGTTTTTAAATATGGCTGTAAGATGTGTTCTGATAAGTGTATAAATGTGTGCCTTAGGAATTTTCAGGACTGTAGAATGGCATAGAGCATCATATAACTTAATTATAGACCCATCTAATTAGAGGGCTAATATCTGGCCGTAATATTCTGACATAATGAAATGCCAGAAGACATTGGATAAACAATGCAAACCACTGTGCACAGAGGGAGGGCTGTGATATGTGTTAAGGTAATTCAAATTTAAGGAAAACGAATGAGATTTTGTTGAAGTAATTGTAATATACATTTCCAACTTAAAAAATTTAGCTTTTGAACATCAATTGATTCAAGTTCTGAGTGCAATAGAAACTTTTTAAACACTTCATTAGATAGCTTGAGTTGTTGAAAAATAATGACTTTTTTTGGGAGGCTTTTGTTATGATTTTAGTATAAACACAGACAGTGTGGTGTTTGGTTTCATTCTTACTTCTTCAGTTCTTTGTAATTTTGTAGTTGTAGATCTTCTGGCTTCATTTTTGCCAAGATGTGAACTTTTAACTTAAAAAAAGAATTTAAAGTAGAAAATCATAGGTTTCTCAGAGACGTGACTCCATATAACATTTAAAATATTTAAAGAGCTTTCATAGCTTTTATTTCTTCCTAAGCATTTTCATGTCTTTTATCTCGTTTTTGACTTGCTACCTCTGTAAGGTTGTAGGATGATGGCTTGGTCTCTCCATTTACTGAGAGAAGTAACCAGTCTAGAATTGTTCAGGTCTCTTGACTCTGAATCCAGAGCCCCGTCTTAATAGGCTGTATATCTTCTTACCTTAACTTCTTAACTTAAAGGATAATTTTTTTAGTTCACTGTAACAGTAATAGCAGTACATAAATGGTTTAACTGTTATTGAGAAGTGCCTGGCACTCTTTTAAGGACTTTCTAGAAAGGGCCTAAATATAGAAATCCTAATAAGAGCAGGACTGAAAAGTGTAAGGAATGTCCGAGTGTTGGTTAGAGCACTTGTTATTTTTATCAATTTTGCCTTGTCTCCAGGGAAAGATGCAGGTAACAAACAATGAGAAATTAAGTAAAATGTATTTTTCTCCATTATAATATTCTTTTTCTTGCCTAGGACCAAATGGCTCGGAATCCAGCTGCTATTGACATGTTTATCATAGGTAGGACAAAAAACAGTCTTCCTTTTCCTTTCTCCTTCCTTGTCAAAAAAATGAAGTTGGTAAAAACTTTTCCAATTACTTGATCAGCTGACAGTTTACACTTGTCCTTCTTACAGCTTGCTGGTTTAGAAAGTACTGCATCTAGGCTCTCATTCGAGTAGCCCTTGTACTTTGAATTTCTTTTCTATTTGGGAAAAAGCCATGCCCTGTATAATCTTGTACTCCTGGGACTCTGCTGTAAAACAGTGAAATGAATAGAATTACTATGAGTATGTGTGTATGTGTACACGCATGCACTTTCCATCAATCATATTAATACATAATTAGAGATATCGATAGGTAAAACAACTTTATACCTATAAAGTCTGTGGGGCCAATTACAGTAAAATACTGGTGAGTCACACTAGAGATCTCCCAACAGCAGTCTTCAGAAACCAATGTAAACTCTGCTCGATGAACTCCTTGGCACAACTAGTTTTTCTTGGCCTTCAAAGGTATTTCTCACAGGATTTTGAGAACAATACAGTTTGTATGCAGTTGTGGCTCACCTCTTTGCTATTCATCCAATCTTGTTTTGCTTAGATTTTCCTCCCTTAAGAGATGCTTCCTGACTATCCACTCTGCTTTTTAAAGGCGCATATTACACATCCCCATATATTAATAGTAAAGGGGCCTTGGAGGCTAAGGTGTCTGTATTTAATTATATCTCCTAATTGGAACCTCAAACAGAGTATTAGTCTCCATTTGTTCCACACTGTGACACATTACGGATTTGTGGTATATGCTTCACAATATCAAGAAACTCTCACCCCTACGTGGTAAGTTACAAAAAAACTATTTAACTTAGCCTCTAGCTTTTAGCTCCCCCTGATTCCTGTAGTCTGTTGTTTCCAAGTTAAGTGCCCTCTGGGGAGTATGCCCCTTCTCACTGCCCTCTTTGGCATCTTTGCATAGCACATACCTTCAGAGGTGATCACCATGGCTCTAGAACAGTGGTGCTACTAATTTATAAACTAAAGGCTTCCTGAACTCTAAGGTAAGCTACCAGCTGAGCTCTGTGAGTTTCTTATTCTTAGTTTGGTGCTGGTCTGACGTGGTGTGGAAGGCCCCACCGCTACAGCAGAGTACTAAGGTCTGATGAATAGTATTCTAGTAGCTGGGATTTCTCCTGGAATAAGAGAGCAGCAAAGCAAAAGATTTGAGATGCAGTGAGGGAGGAGAGATGGGGTGAGAAGTTAGTGCTGGGAGGAGAGATAAGAAAGTGGCTTCCTTTAAGCTGCCTTGATAAAACCCCAGTGTTATCAAAGAGACGCCAAGATATAGGCTTACTTTAAAAAGTAAACTACCTTGGAATATATAAATTGCATCTTGATTCAACTAAGTTTGACTTTCTTGGAATTTTTGGTAAAACACAAGATGGAATCTCTTGGTGTTTGGTAAATTATTAACTGATACTTAAGAAAACTAGAAGCTGTTCATATAAGTTGAGTAATGAAGACTACCTAGGAAATTTTGTCCTTATTTTAAAGAACACACTTGGGTGTGTATTGTAATAAATTAAGATATATTAAAATACAACACCAATTTCTTTTTTAGGTAAACCATGAACAATTTGTGGTTTTCTCACCGTAACAGTTTATTCCATGAATTATACAAAATGATGTTTTAAACTTTACAGGGAAATTACTAGTTCTAAAAACAAAATTGTAACTTATTTGAATTTTAATGACATTATTCATGTGGCTCCTTAATATCTTGTTCAGAGTGGATAGATGGTAGGTGATCATTTGAATACAATACCATTCAATAAATAAAGGGTCAGAATAGGTCATTCATTAGTAGACACTGAGAAAAGAGCCTACTATTGTGGTTTCCCTTCTCTCGGTTGATGCCCTTAAAATTTTAAAGCTAGACACAAGACCCAAGCTTAAATTGTATCTTCTATTATTCTCTGAATAGTAGAATAGTAAGTAAATGCTATAAATTTAGCTCCAGTGTTCAGCATGGCAGAATGTAAGAACTGGGTTACTAGAAACAAGATTACAGAGAAATACAGAAAAACATTGATTAAGGGACTAATATTGCCAGGCACTGAGTTGTATTAATAATAGATAATGGGGATCTGAGAAAGTTATGTTATATTACCTAGAAGGGGCAAACATAATTCATGTAAATACTTGTCATTGATCCACTCAGTAGATCACGGATGTGTAGTCCGGTCTGGACAAGAAAATGGAGGTCGTTGAATATGGAGGACTGTAATGCATTTGAATCTGTAGAGGTGCAACTAGACTACTTTGGGATTGGTCTGATGCCCAGAACTCCACAGTGCCCTACCCTTGTTAGATGCCCGGACTGAGCCTGGCTTCTGCCAGAATTTCGTGCATGAGTCAGGACGTACCTGGGCCAAGGGTATACCCTGATCATCTGAGGATAGGTGCTGATATTTTTCCTGTAGTTTCTTCTAAACATAGCTGTATCTCTTTTGTTCCATATGTTCTAGAAATTATAGACAGAAGAAGGCTTTTTATTCTTGTACCAGCACAAAATAAAGTTTAAAAATTTATTATTGAATTATAAGCATAAAAATAGTTTGAAGGTAGATGGAAGATTCCCTAGCAGGGTAGTTGAGAATGAGATGAGAATTGAGAATGGAAATTGATCTGTGAACAGTAAGTAGAAGTGTATCTGTGTTTCTAGTTTTGACCTCATATCTTAAGCATAGAGAAATTATCATTGTTTACTTGTTTCCTGTACAGATTTTGCAAAAATTATTTGTCCTTTTCTTCCTCCCCACCCCTTCCTGGTTTATAGGTGCTACTTTTACTGACTGGTTTACTTCTTATGTCAACAATGTTGTATCGGGTGGCTTCCCTATCATCAGAGACCAGATTTTCAGGTATTTCACTCAAGACTTTTTGAATAAAAATATTTGTAAATCAGAAAAAAAACATTAGTTACAGATCTTGAGATAAAGTTTGGAAGAAGGTTAATAATAGAACCTCTCGTTTTCTTAAATGCCACTACTTTATTTTCACTTTAAAGCCACATTCAGACACTTGGAGAGGCAACATTTTTCTTCTCTTGAAGGATCAAGAGAAAAAACTGATTTTGACTTAGAAGTTAGGGCTTTGTAGTATAGTTTCTTTTTATACATAGTTTCCTTTGGGGTGGGGGAAGCTGTTTGCCAGTTAATGGATTTATTTTGAATAGGAAGTCAGTAACTACTAACTCCTGGCAAATACTATTTATTGTCTCTAAATGGACCCTCCAGGTGTGACAGATAGTAGTAGAGGTAATATTGGTTCACAATAGCCTGGTTGGCAGAAATGACAAATTAGTTAGAAATTAGAGGTCTCTAGAATAACTTGCTAACACATTTTATTGTCAGAGCCACTGTTGATAGGACTTTCAGGTGTCCCAAAAGTTTCCTGGCTCTGAAAACTGAGATAAGCTCTTTTCAGTTTCCAGTTTAATCAGTGAATCATTACTGGAACCACTGCTCATTGAGCCTTGGCTGCTGTCCTTACAGATCTAAAGTCTTCAAGGTTTTCTAGTTCATAATTTATAGTTTTCTTCTAAGCTTAAAGGGACTATACCTTTACGTTCCCAAATATGGTTTAAATTTTTGATCCTAAAATGAAGTAAAAGCCATTTCACACTGTATCTTGAGATCTTTCATCTTAGAGACTTGAAGTTAGTTGATTAAAAAATGTTTAATGTTTTAAAATTATCTAGATATGTTCATGATCCAGAGTGTGTAGCAACAACTGGGGACATTACAGTGTCAGTTTCCACGTCGTTTCTGCCAGAACTTAGCTCTGTACATCCACCCCACTACTTCTTCACATACCGAATCAGGTGAGAACTGTAAATGGGGTCGCCTTTCAGTTAATGGTGGGCTATATCCTGTGGTTGTGTTGTTCTCTCCCCTTTGACATGATACATGAAACGCATTTTGAAAGACAGCTTCTTGCTGAGGTGTGGAGGAACGTGGATAACAAAATTTTTTATAAGCTAGTGTCCGTAAGGGACTTGAGTTTCCAGTAACCTCCAAGTTACTTAAGTTATTTCTTGCAGATGTACTGTGTTTAAAGAATTGTGCCAGGTTCCTTGAGGTGGACACTAAGTTGTAATCATCATGAAAGCTCTCTGTGAGAGTTGTAATGCATTCCAGAAGCTATCAAATTGCCCAGGATGAAACCGTGCATTTTAAATTTCAGTTAGCTTGCCTATATTCAGTTAAAAATCAAATATTTATTAGGTGCTGCCTAGTATCAGACACGGTGTTAAGCACTGGATTTGGTTAAATAAAAAACAAATATTAAATTCGCTTTAATTAGAAGTACTCCGAGCTGTGACATAAAGATAGCTCATTGCTCTAAGGGATTAAGGATACTTTGTTTTTAGATTTATTTTTATATTTATTTTTTATGATGTGTTATATATATTTGAAAAGTACATATACATGCATATATACACACTGGAAATATTTTTGCTACCATATACTAACCAGGGAGCATCATAGGATTTTGGTATTATATGCAGCCTTTGATATATCCAGTTACATATGTGCAGATGTTTGTGTTTTGGATTTTTTTTTAAGTGTATTTATTTTTGAGAGAGAGCCTGCAAGTGTGAGCAAGAGAGGGGCAGAGAGAGAGGAGAGAGAATCCCAAGCAGGCTCCGCGCTGTCAGCACAGAGCCCAATGTGGGGCTCAATCTCAAGGACTATGGGATCATGACCTGAGCTGAAATCAAAAGTTGGATGCTTAACTGACTGAGCCACCCAGGCGCCCTGATGTTTGTTATTTTAATTGTTTAATTCAAATCCTGCCTCGGCTTGAAACATGCTTAAAATTATAATACCGACACTTGCTTATAGGGTACTCAAAATAAGGGACAGCAGATTCCTAGAGAAAAGGGGGAAATAATAGTATTGGGAAACAGTCAAGGTGTAATCCTAGTAACTGACTAGTGACATTTTGCTTTGAGCTTTCTAGAAGCAAAAGGGAAATGTCCTGTGAAAAAGAAACAGAAATTTTTCATTGCACTGAATTCTAGTAAGCATTTCATACATTCATCTTTACTTGAACAACAAAAGATTATTATCACCCAGTGTGTTTATAAATTTTTATGTTGCCCTTTCTATTGTTGATTCTTACGGAAAGTTAAGTGAGCAAATTGAGTGAAAGCATTTCTGTGGGAGAGTCAAGCTAATCAAGCCATTATCTTTGAGAATTTATAGAAATAGATGGTTAACACAGACGTTGGGTTGGGTTTCTTAATTTCCTTTGGGAACTTTTTCATAGTCTTAGTCCAAATATTATAGCTCTTAAACAAAAGAAACAAAATCAGGCCAGATTTGTGTCTCTACCACCCCATTCCCTTCTCCAGGATTGAAATGTCAAAGGATGCACTTCCTGAGAAGGCTTGTCAGTTGGACAGTCGCTATTGGAGAATAACGAATGCTAAAGGTGATGTGGAAGAAGTTCAAGGACCTGGAGTAGTTGGTATGTAACTCAAGATTTGGGTTTACATATCAGTTGCCTCTAAGACATTTTGGAGAGCATCTATGTTGCATACAGCTTGGAAAATGCATGATGTAGTCAGTGGATAAGACTGATCTTTTAATAGCTGTGTTTACAATGTGAAAGATATCATAGATTTTGGGCTTTCTTTGACTCCAATATTTGCTTCATAAATATAATGTGTAAAGATCATTATTCTATTAGATTAGTACCTTAAGCATGAACTTTTCTAAAATTATAGCAAACAATTATTCAGGGATTGATTTTCCGTTCTGTAGATCACCCGAGTTCTTTATTTGCTTCTTAAGTTCTTTATTTATTTTTTTTTCCGGTGGGATAATTATTTGTTATCATATTCTGTGGTTACTGGGCATAGAGCAGAAGGAGAAAATAAATTTCATATTGGTCATCTCTTTGAAATTTGGGGGAAATGTTAAAATAAGTAGCTCAGGTTTTTATTTGTGGATTTCAATCATCTTTAGCTCTGATTGTCATTGACATTCAGCTTTTTAAAAGATTATGATTATCTTAAGTTTCTGAACCCTAATACCATCACTGTTAACATTTTGCTATGTTTCCTTTTAGTTGTTTTTTTTTTTCTAATCGTGCATTTACTTTAACATAGTTTGCATAATCCCACAGAGGGCATTATCTTATTTGCTGTGATGAAGAACTGAATTATAAAATTCAAGGTATAAACCTTGGTTTCTTATTACTGTCTTCTCTGCAGGTGAATTTCCAATCATCAGCCCAGGTCGGGTATATGAATACACAAGTTGTACCACATTTTCTACAACATCAGGATATATGGAAGGATATTATACCTTCCATTTTCTTTACTTTAAAGACAAGATCTTTAATGTTGCTATTCCCCGATTCCATATGGCTTGTCCAACATTCAGGGTGTCTATAGCCCGATTGGTGAGTTAAATTTTCCTCTGGGACTGATTTATGTGACTTTGTAGAATTAACTCCACAGAGGGATTTTGTTGATTAGCCAGACAAATGGTTTACAAATGGTGTTCCCAGAGAACCCTAGAGATTCTGAGGAAATATCATGGGGGGGCCATGTGAATATGTAGGGGTGGTGGATAATAAGTAAGCTAGACTGCATACACTTCAATCAGAGTAACTCTACTGTTAGCTGTTTTTTTGTTTTGTTTTTTGTTTTTCATAGACGTCACTTTTTTTGAGCAGTTTTAGATTCATAGAAAATTGAGCAGAAGGTACAGAAATTTCCCAAATACCCCCTGCCCCCATGCATGCACAGACTTCCCCATTATCAGTAGCTCCCACCAGAGTGGTATTTTTGTTAACAGTTGATGAACCTACATTAGCATATCAAAATCACCCAAAATCCATAGTCTACATTCGGGTTCACTCTTGGTGTTAGATATTCTGTGGGTTTGGACAAATGTATAATGACACGTATCCACCATCATAGTATCATGTAAAATAGTTACTGGTTTTAAAGGTTCAGTCTCTTTTCCACTGTTTCCAAAAACAATTCTGTGGCCTAATGAGAAACACCACACTAGACCAGTTAGAACAGGCTTTATTTTATTTCATTAAGATTAGGAAAACAATTTCTTGCAGTGTTTTTGCTAAAAATCCCAATTTTGTAAAGTAATACAAATATCCTATAGAGAGACTACTAAAAGTACAAGTCTACCCATTAAACCCTCTTTGTAGTCGTCTCTCTTTGGGATCGTTTCCTAAATCAACTAGGTATAATTTTAAAATCTCATCTTTAGGATTACCTTATGATTGTGGCAGTACCCCAATCTTATGGATTATAAAAGATTATGGATTAAAGAGAATTATGAGGCTCCAGCTATATAATAGGAATAAAATAAAATATGACTTGTATACCCAGAATGTAACTGAGTCATAGGCGTTGAATGTTCAGAGAGGGCCCTCCGGCTCCTGGGATGACCCTGATGGGCGAGTCCAAGATAAGTGTGGGAAGATGGACGTGATATTAATCAGGCCTAGAGCTGACACATTCCCCGTTTGGAAAGAGAAGGATAATGTTGAGACTGTAGGCCATTACGCTTGCATGTCTGGTGAAAAGGATCTATAGTCTGGGTTTGGAAGTGAAGTTTAGCTTCCCTCCCAGTGGAAGAATGCTTTCTACTGTATATTTCCAGCACCAGGAATTTGTTACTTCCTATAACATTCTCCTGTTTTTGACCAGTCCAGTTTCTGTATGAGATTGGTATCACCTATGAATGTTTGATACAGCTCATTAGTGAAGCCATCTGGCACTAGAGTTCTCTTGGTGGGAAAGTTTGAAATAGGAATTTAATTTCTATAATGTATTTTCTATTGCGTCTTGTTTCACTCTTGGTAATTTGTGTCTTTCAAGGAATTTGTCCATTTTGTCTAAATGTTGAACTTACTGGCATAAAATTATTTACAATATTCCCTTGATAACCTTTTAATGGCCGCAAGAACTGTAGTCATATGCCCTTTTTTGCTCTTAATATTGGTAATTTATATATTTTGTTGATCAGTTCACCTAAGGGGTTATCCCTTTTACTAGTCATTTGAAAGAACAACTTTGGGTTTCACTGGTTTTCTCTATTGTTTGCTCATTTTCTATTTCATTGATTTCTGCAGTTATATTTATTTATCTCCTCCTACCACTTTGGGGTTCGTTTGTTTTTTTACCAGCTTCTTAAGGTAGAAGTTCAGATTATTGACTTTAGGCCTTTCTTTTCGCTAAAGCACTGTTTTGGCTGTGTTTCACAAATTTCGATATTTTGTTTTCAATAACATTTAATTCGAAATATTCTCAAATTTCCCTTGTAATTTAATTTTGGTCTGTAACTTTTCTAAAAATGTGTTAATTTTCAAACATTTGGAGGTTTTCCAGTTAACTCTTGTTTAATAATTTCTAATTTTGTTATGGTTAGAGAACTCACCGTGTGTAGTTTCAACCCTTTTAAATGTTTTATGTCCCAGCATTATGGTCTATTTTGGTAACTAATCCCTGTGTATTTGAAAAGAATGTACATTCTGCTGTTCGTGGGAATATTATACTATAAATGATAGTTTAGATTGGTTGACTGTTTTTCAAATCTTCTATATATTAACTGATTTTTTTTTGTCCTTGTTCTCTGAAAGATGATTGTTGAAATCTCCAACCACAATTAGTTTCGTCCATTTCTCTTTTTAATTCTATCAGATATGCTTCATGTATTTTGAAGCTCTATAATTATATGCAAATATGCTTGGGATTCTTATGTTTTTTTAATGAAGTGCTTTCTTTTATTATTATGAAATCTCTCTCTCTGTCTCTGATAATATTTCTTGTCCTAAAGTTGCTAATATTCCAGACGTAAAGTGTAAAGAATGTTGAGGTTTGTTTGGGCAGGCAGTTAAGTTACTGTGGGGTCAGCTTGCTCCTGTTGAGACTTGTTTTTAATGTTTGTTAGGGTGGGGTATAAAGTAGTCTTTAATTTAGGACAGTAGTTCTCAAACTTTTCGGTCTCATGGCTCCCTTAAACTTTTAAAAATTATTGAGGACTTCAAAGAACTCTTGTTTATATGGGTTATATCAATATTTATCATGTTAGAAATGAAAACTGAGAAGTTTTATAATATTTACATACTCTTTTTTTAAAGTTTACAATTTTTAAATTTATAATTTTAAATTATAATAATAAACTCATTACATGTTCAACCCTCTTAACCATGTTCTTACTTATTTAGAGTTTTAATTTCCTCCCAACCACAAATAAGCATATAAAATTTTGACATGCCTTGTGGAAAATGTTTCTCTCTCTCAAGGATGAGAAATCAATAAAAGAAATGAGAATTCTGGACTTACTTCTAATCAACATGAAAGAGGCAGTGGGGATTGTATTTGTATTGTGTTGTACTTGTATTGTACCTTCCCTGTGGAAATACTCGTTTTCTTGATATGGAAATGGAATTGTTCTCCTTTTTTGTGCCCTGACCATATGATAATTATTGTACTTAATACTTGGCTTTTGCTTTATACTTTGAATGTCACTATAAAATATACTTTTGGTTGATCTTAAGCCTTTTCTTGCTCTAGGTGGGTTTGTTGTTTGCTTTTGGACACTTGAGAGGTTCCCGCTGCTTATTTATTTCCATCTTACCCCTGTGCGCCTCTTTCCATCCGCTGCTTCTGTGTGTACACTTTTATCAGAGACCATCAGCAATCTCCCTCTTTAGCTGCGTTGATTTCTTTAACAGTTTTTTCTGTTCTCTTCTTCATTAAGATGACTAATGATCATGCTACCTGAATTTAATGTTTTAGAATTTCCTAAGCCTTCCCCGTCGCCCCTTTGGAACCTTCTACTGAATTTTAAAGTCTTCATTCCCTAGATTGAGAAAATAAAAAAATAAAAATAATGGAATATCATGTCATATTTATGTATATTTTCTCTGATTGTTGTTAATGTTGTTGTTATTAGTGTCATAATAAATCCTAAGTGACAATCCTTTGACAGCTCCTAAAGAACAATTTCTTTCTCCCACATTAATTAATTTGCTTGCTCAACAAATATTATTGAGTACCTACTAGGTGCTGGGGGAAATGCAGTGAACAACACAGCCAAAATCTGCCTTCGGGGATGTAATGTACAGCACGGTGACCATAGTTAATGCTGTATTGCCTATTTGAAAGTTGCTAAGAGAATAAATCTTAAAAGTTCTCATCACAAGAAGACATTCTGTAACTATGTATGGTGACGGATGTTAACTAGACTTACTGTGGTGATCATTTTGTAATATATACAAATATCAACTCATTATGTTGTACACCTGGAACTCATGTAATGTTGTATGTCAATTATACCTCAATAAAAAAAAAAAAAAAAGAAAGTTGAGGAAATTAAAAACAAAACAAAACAAAAAAACCTCTGCCTTGGAATTTACATTCTAGCTGGAAGAGACAAGGGTAGCAAATAAACACTATCTAGTTATACCAAGTAGTAAAAAGTGCTCTGGAGAAAAATCAGAGTAAAGGATATAAGGAGTGTCTGTTGGGTTGTTCTCATATAAAGATATGTTGGGGAATGCCTCGGTGACATTTGATTTGAGACTTGAAAGAAGTAGAGGGAGCCAGGTGGATTTATGTGGGAGAATGGTGTTCCACACAAAAGAACAGCAAGTGCAAAGGCCCTGAAGCACTCATGTTACATAAACATAATACTAATGCTTGGTATGTTTGAAGAATTGCAAGAAGGCCGATGTAGCTGGAGTGCAGTGACTGGGGGAGAGTGGTCAGAGATGAGATCAGAGGGGTAGTGAGTGCTGGATATGAAATGCCATAAAGGCCTCAGGGGAAGGGCTTTTGCTGACATCACATCCCACGTTTCCCAGTACTTCCTACATCACCACCTAGATGCTCCCTGCTGTTCAGAACTCTGTCCCATATAGCAACTCCTCTGAGTCTTCAAATGTATGAAAGAGAAAAACTGACAGCAGAGTAAATCAAGACCTGATTAGAGACACTATTTAAGCAGAATTGAAGTTTCCATGAGATGATCAGATATTGCGTGTTCAACCTCACTATTGCCCTATTCAGAGAGCCTTCAATGAGTTAATTTCAAAGTAGAGGCTACCCATGGTGGTTGAATTGAATCGATGTGTCTTTATAGTAGGAGCTCCATAGAAATCTAGTAAACCTCGTGACAGTACATAAAAGTTACCAGTAGAGGTCATACCTTATTAATATTTTTGCATCCTCTTTTCTACAAGCATATAGATTAATAAAGAATTGTTACTTAATCCACTGAAATAAATTCAGTAAAATTTTATCTTGGGTTGTTAGGAGTGGTCTGTTGGCTACCTTGTACAAATTATCAACTACCAGGTAAAAAATAAATACTGTATTAATGAAATATATCTACCACTAAAACCACATTGAGCATTCTAAAACATGTATATATATATCTACATATATATATATATAGATAGATACATATATATATTCTTGCATCAGCATAAGTATATGTATCTATACATATATAGATTCTTGCATCAGCATATGCATTATGAAAATACATTGTTCAAGTCTATAGAAATTCATATATGGCATGTCCAGTTGTTTATAGATAAGTGAGAACTTACATAAAATAAGTATAAAAAACTGATGGAAGTTCTTATCAAAAGATTGTCTTCTCTTTCAAGGAAATGGGTCCTGATGAATATGAAGAGATGGAAGAGGAAGAAGAAGAGGAGGAGGAGGAAGACGATGACGATTCGGCAGATATGGACGAATCTGATGAAGATGACGAGGAAGAGAGACGAAGGAGAGTCTTTGATGTTCCCATTCGCAGGCGCCGCTGCTCACGCCTTTTCTAGCAAGGATCTGCAGGCAGGAAGCACTGGCATGAATCCAGTTTGTTAAGTAGATTTCTCAATAATGTAAATAACTAAATTGTTCTCAGCACATAGCAGGAAAACTAGCATGAAATGTTGTTCCAGGCCCTGGGTTCTCTGCGACACTGCATTAGGAATTGGATTGTTTTGGTTTGCTTTGTGTTTCTGAGGTAGAGGAGGAAATGGGAATCTTTTTTTTTTCTTCTTCTTTTTTTCCCCCTCTTTTAGAAGTCCATGGGTGAATAGTTCTCTAGCTAAAGAACAGACATTGCTTTGCTTTAAAAGATTTTATACTTCTACAGATAGGGAAATGGGAGGGAACTGTTTTGAATAAGGATTTTTAAATGTAGCAGAAATACCTACACAGGGATAGAGAGAAACTATGTGACTGAATGATTCTGTGAAAAGACTTCTTGCAGTTGTGAATTATTTAGAAATGAACAGAATTTGTAATTAGGCTAATCCATTTAGTGATTCCTATATATTTTGTACTCCCGGGGAACTAATTGACCTAATAGTTTGAATGCTAGTTGTTTGTCCTTTCTTAGACAATCTGTCCTTGAATTTAAAGTTTTCATCACTACAACCTCGAACTTAAAGTCTTTATCACTATGACCTTGGCCTTGCATTCAGTCTTCAACTCTACCAACCTTGAATTTAATTTAAAACCTTCAACATGACAACCTTGAATTTAATTTAAAGTCTTTAGTGCAATGACCTTTTTTCATATTGTTCACAGATGCATCGTTTTCAAAATGTGTGTAAAATTGTGTTGTGTGGTTTATTAACAGAAGAATCTTCACGATGTCTCATGTAGTCTAAATCTGTAAATACTGCTTCTGTTTTGTTTCTCCTTTATACACTTGACTGTCTAACTTTGTGATAAGTGACATGAATTTTATGTTAAGTATAAACATGAATTTTTTTGTAATTATACAATTAAGAGTTTGGAATGACATCCTCCAAGTGGCAAAAACTCACATTTTAAAAACGAATTTTGGTTCTGATCCTGTATTTTGTGTAATTGCCTATTTTCCATAAACTAATATTAATCAGCCTTTGCACCTTTCCATCTTAAGATGGGAAATGAAATTGAAATTCATTGTCCTGTTGCCAGAGGCCCATTCAAAGTCATTTCCTGGCTTTGACTATACCCTGTCATATGCTCTACTTCCTGTTTTCTGCAAGAATAGTTCTTTTGTAGGGAAAACTGTAGGAAGAGGGAAGTATATGCTGGGTTAAGCAGCTGCCCCCAGGGACTATGAAGACCCTTTCATATCGTCTCGTGTCAAAATGTTCTGAAATGGAGTAAGTAGTTTTTCCTGCTTATTTTTTAATTTTATCATCAGTCTACCAAATCCTTCTATTATGCCTATCTCTCCCTTTAAAAAAAAAAAAAAAGCCAACCTACTGAGCTTTAAAAAGAGAAAGTTTCCCAGTAAAGCAATAATTTAAAACTAGTTAATGTGGAAAGTTAAAGCTGGTCCCAGCATCCCTTGCCATTTTTGCTTCTTTGTCTTTTCTGGCTGACCTCTCCTCTCTATTCACAGAATACTCAGGATGCCCCACATCTCCCCTGCAACCCCATTCAATTCTTGCTTCTCAGAATACTGCAGGCTTATTTATCCTCTCATTTAAATTCACTTTCTCTTAGCATGTTGAATGGATGCCCTCTCATTCATACCAAGGTATGATTGATTGGTTGACAACATGCTCAAGTGTTGTATTTCATTGGCAAGAATGTGCATTCACACATAAAAGGGATCTAATGGTTGGCCAGCCTAAGCTTTTGTAGAGCGAAGCCCAGGTATAGTGAAGGCGGAGGTCCCTTGAGACCACTATCTATCTTTCACTCATTTGCCTAAAGCTTGATGTATCAGTTAGGATGAGACAGATACCTAAATGAACAGCAGCAAATAGTTTAGGGGTTATTTTTCTCTTGTGAAAAGTCAGGGGTGACTAGTTGAGGACTGATACAGTGGCCCAGTGGTGTCATCATTTGCAGATTCCTTCCAGGTTTCTGTTCTGCCATCCTTTGCACAAGGCTTTAATCATAAAGGTCACCTCGTGGTTGCAAGATGGCAGCTGCAGTCCTATTATAACCCAGGAAGGATGATGAGAAAAGGGACCAATTAAATGGAAAGTAAAGTCAAACATAAGGCTGGAGAGGTAAGCCAACCAGGTTTCCAACAGTCCTGTGGAGAACAGGTAGAAAAGTAGGGGAGGGGGGTACACGTAAGGACAGTGATGCAGAAATTAACACGGGCAGCATGGAGACCTGGTGTGAAGGACTTGTAATACTCCAAGTAAGACATGCTACCAGCTTGAATTAGAGCATTAGCAGTGGGAGTGGACTGAAAAGACAAAACCGATATCTACATGATTATGTAGGAGTTGGTGATTAGATGTGAAAGAGTAGAAGAAATCAAAGTTGATTCCCAGGTTTCTGGCTTCATTTATGAAAAACAAAGTTTGCAGGAAATCCAGTTGGACACTGGAGATGAAATTTGGACACATTTTGAATTCAAGAAGCCTGTAGGACACACTAGTTCCAGCAGTCAGGTATGAATATGAAAACTGAGGGAGAGTGGTCAGGAATGGAGAATATAGATTTGCAAATTACCTGCAAATGCACATCCCCAAGGTAAAACCAAGCAGATGCAGTGTTCTTGCCCAAGGAGCACAGAGCAGTGGTTCTCAGTCCAACCTGGCAACACCAGATTTGTGAGAGGTAGTGGAAAAGGCTCAAGACTGAAACGACGGGGCACCTGGATGGCTCAATGGGTAAAGTTTCTGACTCTTGATTTCTGCTCAGGTCATGATGTCACAGTTTGTGAGACTGAGCCCCGCATTGGGCCCTGTGTGACAGCGAAGAGCCTGCTTGGGATTCTCTCTCCCTGCCTCTCCCCCACTCATTCTCTCTCCCTCTCAAAATAAATAAATAAATGTTTAAAAAAAAAAAAAAGCCTGAAAGATCAAGAAACTGGAAGCAAAACCAGGAGAGGGTGGCATCTCAGAATCCAAGAGTTACAAGGAGGCAATAGTTAATAGGATGCCTATGAGATAATGCATGTGAAAGAGTTTAGTAAACAAGGAAATACATGTATTTGCTGTTTTTTTTTAAGTTATTTATTTTGAAAGAGAGTGCAAGTGGGGGAGGGGCAGAGAAAGAGAGAGACACAGAGAGAGACTCAGAATCCGAAGCAGGCTCCAGGTTCAGAGCTGTCAGCACAGAGCTGGACCAGGGCCCAAACTCACGAACCCCGAGATCATACATAACCCTAGCTGATGTCAGATGCTTAACTGACTGAGCCACTCAGGCGCCCCTGTATTTGCTGTTTTCAGCAGACACATTTTAAATATCAAAGCAAGTCTTTGTTTGAGACTCCCATTTCTAGAGAGGAAAACCAAGATTTGGGCACCACCAACTGAAACTCATTCCCTGACATCCAAAAGCCATCAGGATCGTGGTAGAAAGCCCATGTCATAATCAGTTATATGATTTCCCTACTTAAATGGTATCTCATGCATTTACGAAAAAAAAACCCTCATGCAGCAGGGTTGGAGAACCTGACAGCCAGGCCAAGTGGGGGCTTGGCATGGGCACAATAAAGTTTTTTGAAACATTTTATTTTTTTTAACGAACGGAAAATCTGAAGTCATGGACTTTTCATATACTTGTTTCCTAAAACAAATCAGAGGAGGACATAAACTTTCCGTTTCTGTTGTTTTAAAGATCTTAATCTATTCGTGGCCACGGTCTTTTTTCTGAATCTGGGCGGGTAGCCTGAGTTACCCTGCGCGCAGTGGCTGCCCCGTTGCCTGGCCAGGGCTGGTTGCGCGGCCGTCGCTCAGGTGGTCTGGGCTCGCGCGGTGAGCTCCAAGGGTCTACAGATCGCTCTAGGACCTGGGTGACCTTGGGCTCCCAGACTGCGGCGCGCGAGTGCCAGACCTAGCGGCCGCGGGGGTAGGGCCAGCGGGAGGGGGCGGAGCTTCCGGGCTTTCAGCGACCCAGGCTGAAAAGACCTGCGGGGCCAGAGCACACGGGCCGCGCGGCGCTGGAACAGACACCCTGGTTGCTGGCAGGTAAGGCCGGAGGCTGGGCTGGGCTGGGTCCGAGCCGCACCCGGAACCTGAGGCCGCAGTGAGCTAGATTCGGTGCGTGCCCTCACCTGCGGCGGGATCGGGGCGGGCGGAGACCCCAGGAGGAGTGGCGACTCTCGGCATCCTCCCCCAGGCCCTTCTGCCCGCGGCCCGAGGCTTCCCGGCACCGGAGGCCCCTGGTGGCCTGCCTGGGGCTGCCCAAGAGAGCCCTGCACAACTCCTCCCTCCCTTCTCTTCTTTTTGTTAACAAAAAGAAGAGAAGGGGGGAGGAGTGGGCGCCCTTTCTGAAACACCCCAAATCCTGCGCGCCGTGCCCTCCGTTGCCTAGGGAATATCTTCCTGGAACCCCGACCACCTGCCCTCGCCTCGCTCTGAAGGGAAGCTCTTGCACCTTAGGGAAGAGAAATCATGCCTCGAAAGGAGGTTAAACCCGCTCCGTGCCAGGTGGTAACAGACCTTCTCTAGCTGTACAAATTTGGAATTGGAAAAAGGGCGGGACCGAAACGTAGACATTTTGTTTTGAGGGGGCTACCCCCTTCCTGGAGTCTGGCAGCGGACTTGCAAAGCAATGTTAAATCGAGGTTTGTGTTGTTATTTAACGAGAAGCAGGTTCTCCTTGGATCCTGGAAATGCGCCGCGTCACATATGCCATCTCTCGGCTAGCTAACTAACACACGTGGGCGGCGGCCGGGCAATGGAAATGGCTTCTGGAAGCTAGCCTGGAACGCACCCACAATGAGAGGAGCTGGAGTTAGTGACTCACCTTGGCAGAGACTTCTGAGATCAGGTTTCCTGCTTCTGTCCTGGGCAGGCCCGGGTTGTGAAATAGTGCGTTCATCTTGCACCTTGTGAAGGCGCTAGCCCAGAGACTTTCTCACGCTTTCCTTTTGACGGTGCTTTTCCTACTCTCTATAACCGGCTGTGGCCATGGTACCTCCTGTTGTGACCAGCTGATGCCTTTTTTTTTTAATGTTATTTATTTTGAGAGCGAGAGAGCACGCGCATGAGCAGAGACGGGGCGGAGAGAAAGGGAGAGAGAGAACCCCTTAGCAGGCTTAGCCAGGAGCCGATCTGGGACTCAGTCCACATGAGATCATGACCTGAGCCAAAATCAAATGCTTACCCACTGAGTCACCCAAGCGCCCACCAGCTGGTGCTTTTAAAAATCATGTTCTTACTTGGTGGTGACTTTCTTCAAGAGGTTAAGGGGCCCCAGTGGAGACCTGGCTGCCCACCTCTCTCAACTGCAATACTTCTACTTAATTCTAAACAAATCAGCCCGTACATTTTACAGATTTAGAGACATAGCCTACATAGGGCCCCTGTCAAGGTTAGCTTGTGATAATAAACAATTTGTGAAATGGAGGTAAAGACTTCAAACGTAGGAGACTTAACCCAGAGATGACTCTGTGTTCAGTTCTCAGGAAAACACCTCTTTTCTACCACTTTTGCCCTACCTTACCTAGCTTAATCTGTCTCTTGGTGACCATGGCTCTGGAATCCACCTGGAATCAGGTAGAGTTTGAAGCTTGATGTGCATGAATAGAAATGGTGAATTCACAACCACCAAGTTCATGTGTCACGGTGTAGCGGTCAAGGGCCTGGGCAGCACACCCGGGTTTGAATCTTGGCTCTGCTGTTTACTGGCTGGGTAATCTTGAGCGAGCTGTTTAACCTCACATTATTATCAGTAAAATAATAGGCCTTACTTCATAGGGTGTTAAAAGGACTGAGGTAATTCGTGGAAATCAGTTTGGCACCTGTTTGTGAGGCACAAATGGTGGCTATTAGTATTTTGGGTGTCCCCACAGCAATTGTTCCTGTTCCCCATAAGGGCATTTTACGCCCACTTCTCCAAGGAAGATACATACAGCTCAGAATGTTCATTGTTAGGGGTGTTAACATTTCTCAAAATGTGGTTATTTATGGGGCGCCTGGGTGGCTCAGTCGGCTAAGGATCTGACATCAGCTCAGGTCATGATCTCACGGTTCCTGAGTTGGAGCCCCGAGCAGGCTCTCTGCTGATAGCTTGGAGCCCGCTTTGGATTCTCTCTCTCCCATTCTCTCTGCCCCTCCCCTGCTCATATTCTCTTTCTCCCTCAAAAATAAACATTAAAAAACATTTTTTTTAATGTGGTTATTTACTCTGGTGGTAGATTTGTAACCCCAAGGAAGATAAAGACTTGCCTCGCAGGGAACCAAAAATGCCTACAAGTTGTCACTTCTGTATTTTTAAAGCAGAAACAGGAAACCTTTTGCTGAACCTTGATATAAGGAAAACAGCCCATTATTACTGAGTGATTTGGAAAATCAAAGCCCAAAGAAAGTGGGTTTTACAATGAGGAGAGCAGCTGTGTAATGGAATTCACCTTGACAGCTGCAGGTACAAGCTCCTGAAAAGAAGGAAATTAAAAATTCTGGGTCAGCTCTTAAACTTCGGCCAGAATGCCAAAAAACAAAACCAAGCCCAGAGGTGCTTGAGGTTTTCCTCAAGGGGAATATGTACTTTTTATCTAAGCGCTGTATCTTTGTGAAATATCTTCACTAAACCATTGGCTATGCATGTATAACCTCAAAGGGCAGGGCCATGAGTTGGCTGTCTAATAAGAGGCCCTCTTCGGAGACCTCTAACTCTTGCCGTCCTGGAACAAATGGCAGAGAAGGCCCTTGTAGGGAAAGCTGCAGATTTATGAGGTTTAGAGAGTTTTGGGGGGGTTGTCCCTGGCAGTGGGACCTCCCAGGTGGCTGGGAGGGGCTGTTCATTATGATGGTGGCTTTCTGTTTGTCTCTACCTTCTGATGTAATTACTTCTGTGAACTGAGTAACTGATTTTTGTCTAGGTGTCTCTGTATACGTGGCTGCAGCAGGCACTGTATGTGTCCCAAGGTGATAAGGAGGCAAAGCTCCAAGCCTCTGACACTAAGCCACTTGTGAGTTACCAGCCCCTGGTGAATGGAAGCAGGACCCACCCAGTGTGGCTCTGCAACTAACGTGTTGCCTCGGGACAGGTAACTTCATTCCCTGGGGTTCCAATAATTTTCTAGAAAATGAGAACCCTAGATTTCATTTTTGAGGACACTTCTGGCCTTAAAGTTCATCAGCCTCTGAGGTGCCACGCTCCCAGGAGCAGAAACTAAACTGATGGGTATCTGTGAATCTCTTGGAACCAGCGTCGATATAAAAGTCTCTTCTCTGGTGGCCTCAGCTTAATAATTTACTTCAGAAGCTGAATTCACGAGAAGTCTACTCTCCAGAGAGTTTAACTGTGGGTAAAAGCTCAGAGCTGAGTTTAAATGCTGCTTTAACTATTTACCAGTTCTGGGGTTGATGCATCCGTTTTCTATTGCTGCTGAAACAGATCATCACAAGTTTAGGGGCTTAACACAACACAGATTAATTAAATCTGTGGTTCCGTATGTCAGAAGTCTTGCTGTGGGCATCACCAGGTTCATGTCAATGTGTTGGTAGTACTGTGTTCCTTTCTGGAGGCTCTGTGGGAAAAGCCATTCCTTGCTCATTCACGTTATTGGCACAATAGAGTCCATTTGGTTAGAGGACTGAGGTCCCGTTTCCTGGTCAAGTGTCAGTTGAGGACTATTCTGTAGGCTACCTGTATGCCTCATCTGTGGCCCCCCACCCCGCTTCATCCGTTCACAAAATCAGCAGTAGTAAGAGAGCTCCATCATCCTCCTTGAATCTCTTGCCTCTTCTTCTTCCTCTTTTTTTTTCTTTAAGATTTTATTTTTAAGTAGTCTGTAACGTGGGGCTCAGACTTACAACCCTGATATCAAGAGTCACATGCTCTACCAGCTGTCAATGAGGCTCCCCCACTTGCTTCATTTTCTTTTCTTTTTTTTTTTAATGTTTATTTATTTTTGAGGTGGAGGGAGAGAGAGAAGGAACGAGTGGGGGAAGGGCAGAAAGAAAGAGAGACAGAAGATCCGAAGAGAGCCCGATGTGGGGCTCGAACTCCCAAACCCTGATATCAGGACCTGAGCTGAAGTTGGACACTTAACCAACTGAGCCACCCAGGCGTCCCGCTTCTGTTTTCACATCTCTGACAGATCCTACTGCCTTCCTGTCCTCTTCAATGTAATCGCCCACATGATTATGGATAATCCAGAACAGGTTGTAACCTTAATCTCATCTACAAAGTCACTTGCCATCTAAGGTTGCCAGTATTCACAGGTACCGGGAATTAGGACGCGGACACCTTTGGGGAAGAGAGGTGTTATTTATTCTGCCTACCACAGTTGCCTAAATTCATTCCCCTCCTTGATCCAGTTTCCTCTTTTGATAAATGGAGGCAGATTAAATTTACTTTACAACATTGTGTGAGGATTAAATACAGTTAATGCATTCAGTGACATTGGACCCAGTGTAATCACACAGGCCCTTAAAAGGAGAAGAAGCCTTTAATTATTTAATTAGAACTAACAGCTTCTCTTACAACATTGTTGGGAGAGACGCTTCCAGCCCTATCTAAACTAGCCTCACTCTTGTCCCTGGTCACCCTCTAACCCAGTGGTTTTCAGTGTGTTCCTGGTTAGAAATGCAAATTCTTGTCCCCCACACCCCAGACCCAAGACCCAGAACCTCTAGAGATGGGGCTCTGCATCTGTGCTTAATGGCCTTCCAGGTGACTCTTATGCCACTTGTGTTTCAGAACCGGTGCTGTTTCCTTGTTTTGTTTTCTTTCTAGTCTTTAGCACTAGGTGATGTCTACCTCCACTAGATTATAAAGTTCTTGGTGGGGCCTTGCCTGGTTCACTGGTCACTAACATAGCGCCTAGCACAGTACCTGCTCACAGGGGGCTCATAAATAATTGTTGTGGGATGAATGGGGTGTTGAGAGTGAACCTACTTAACGGCAGTAAATATGCCCACTCACCAGTGAATTCCTTTCATTTGCTTAAGCTGTGTCATTAAATAGTGATGTGTTAAATGCTTCATGTTCAAGTTCTATGGATTGTTTAGATAGTTATTTGGAAGGACTGGTTGGAGTTTCTGGATGGACAGTAACATCCCTTTGTTTTCCTTTTAAAATAATGGAATATGGGGGGGGGTGGAATGTGGGCTCACACTATCCATAAATTTGCTACCTAAAGCATTTTCAGGAACTTGATCAGGGATGTCTGTATTTGTAAATCACCTTGCAACGTTTCAGCTTCCTTTTCCATCTCAGGTGGATGCAAATGAATAAATAATTATCAGGTTGGTTTTATTGTAAAATGAATCTTTTGTACTTCTGAGAACTTTGGTTTTAACCCCTTGCTGCCTTCTGCAGGAACCTTTTCTGCAATGTCTGTGATCCTTGATCTCTGCTCTCTGCTTGAACATTGTCAAGTGATGAGAGGTTTTTTTTACATTTTACCAAGGGAATTGCTTTCCAGACGTGCTGATACTCTGTACATTGCCTCACACACAGCAGGAAGGTAGGAGGGATGGGGTGGAGGCAAATAGTTGTTCCTTAGGAAGTCCTGATGCTGCCTTTGGAAATTACACAGGATAACCTCTCCCTCCCTTTCTCAGTGACCCTCAGCATATCTGAAGACAGTAATTGTCTCTGACTATATTTTTTCAAATAGAAGAGTCCTGGTTTCTTCCTTCAACTATTTCTCCTGGGTTCTACACCTGTTTATTTTACTATCCTGATAAACGGGAAAGAATTCAGAAATTGGCCGCTAGGAAGTAAAAATACTATTTCCAGGTCAGGTCTGCTTAGCCCAAGACAGAGTAACTCCAGGATTGCATGTACATTTGTCTGCTTGTTTGTTCCTTAAACTGCTACTTTTTAGTCCATATTAAGCTTTAAAACCCTCACATATTAATCTTATATTTTTTTCATTATATAGAATAATCATTACCCCTTCACAAATGAGGAACACGTCAGTTCTCATTTGACCGCTTTAAGGTTCTATGAATCGGCAGCAAAGTGGGATTAGAATATATCTCTCTCTTGCAGGGCTGCAAGAGAATCACCCAAGCCTCGTATTTTACCAATACAGAGTGTGACTAAAATAATTGTCACCAGATAGACATAGGAGAGGATATGTACACAAAACATTTTTTACCTCAAGCCAATTTTGAAAAGTGGTATCTATTTTTATACCTAATCAGGTTGAGTAGTAGAAAAAAAACTTAAGCTGCAAGTAAAATGATTTGTAAGTACATTAACATATCCTGCTATCACGTTCAGAACTCTTTCTATAAAAATGTTTATTGTTAAGAAAATACATTTAAGCATGAACAAGCTGCTCATAATTCTGTTCTATCAACCACATGTTCCAAAACTGTTCAGGAAAGTTGATATAGTATTCCAAGCGTCACTTTCAACAAAAAGTAATAAGATTATAGCTATTTTTAAACTGGCTTTTTCCTTAATACATTGTGAACAGCCTTCCCTGTTTGTCCCTCTTCATGGCTGTGCAGTTCCCCACCATAGAACTGTATCCTAATTTACTCATAGCCATGTATGTTGCCAAATGTTTACTGTTTTAGACAGTGCTTATCTATCTTCTAGTGTTTACTTATTCCTGCAGATGAAAAGCCTATTTGGAGCACCCCTGAAGGAATCAGCTTCAGAGTCACCCAGAAAAACCTGTCCATACTTCCTAAGACTGGCTTCAAGTGTGTATTACAACTCCAAAATGGTATTTTCCAGGAGGCTTACCCATCTTTAGTCTTTGGACTTTATTCAGAATGACTTTAGTCTGTTACCAATAATTAAATCCACGGTTTAAATTTTTTTTTAAATTTTTAAATTTGTTTTTTTATTTTTGAGAGAGAGAAAGAGACACACACACACACACACACACACACACACAGAGCGTGAGTAGGGGAGAGGCAGGGAGAGAGGGAGACACAGAATCTGAAGCAGGCTCCAGGCTCTGAGTTGTCAGCACAGAGCCTGACGCAGGGCGGGGCTCAAACCCTGGAACCATGAGATTATGACCTGAGCCGAAGTTGGACGCTTAACCGACTGAGCCACCCAGGTGCCCCTTAAATCCACTGTTTAAATGAGTTAATGTGCTTAGCAAAGAAGAGTGTTGGGGCCCTCTGGATGCATTTTGCATGGAAGTGTTTGGCTTGGGTGGAGTGGGAAAGTCATGGCAGAGCATCTGATGTACACTTAACTTATGGGCATCATTTTAAAGTTTAAAGCAGGGGCGCCTGGGTGGCTCAGTAGATTAAGCGTCTGACTTTAGCTCAGGTCACGATCTCGCGGTCCGTGAGTTCGAGCCCCGCGTCGGGCTCTGGGCTAATGGCTCAGAGCCTGGAGCCTGCTTCCGATTCTGTGTCTCCCTCTCTGTCTGTCCCTCTCCCGTTCATGCTCTGTCTCTCTCTGTCTCAAAAATACATAAACGTTAAAAAATAAATAAATAAATAAATAAATAAATAAATAAATAAATAAATAAAGTTTAAAGCAGAGGGTGTTTTAGACTAGGGGGTAAGAGTTTGAAATTTTGAGGTTCAGTTTGTTTTTGTTTTAATTCTGAAGAAAGATTTGCCAAAAGATGGGTGATATTATGTGACCACCAAAAGGGAAACATTTGTTATGGGTGGATTTTCCCAATATCTCTGATTATAAAAGTAATACCTGGTACATTATAGAATAGCTGGGGAAAGTATGGCAAAAAGTAAAGGGTCAGGAAGAGAAATAAGAAATCATAAATAATCCGTCTTAGCATTAACTACTGTCAACATGTTGGGGGCATTTATAAAATAGCTTTAAAGCAATCAGGTATTTTCTTTCCTCCCTCTCCTGCCATGACAACATTTTGCCCTTGGAAATTGATATTTTAGTAGTGGTTAATGAAGACTTGGTCTCATTTCGATTTGAACAGCTTAACCTTGGTATCAGCACACTGGCCACTTCTTCCTCTGCCATCTTTGCCCTCCCCTCCCACAACCATGTCACGGAAGTGGCCACAGTGACTACCAGCCAGCAAAGTGATGTGTTGAAACCAAGACTTGACACTCTCCATCCAGCCCCAAAATCTGGGGGCTGCCTTAACGTCTGGTGCCCTCGATGCCCCCGGCTCATCCATTCCAGGGCATTTGTCTGGCTTCCTCACCTAATGCTACCTTCTGTCTACCCTCCACACCCCTCCCTCCCATCACCCCCTCCCTCCCCAGTTTCTTCCTCCTGGTAACCTCACAACTCTTCAGTAATACTATAGTGGCGACTGCTTTCGGAGTGCCTTCTTGAGTGCCGGGTGTTGTACCATGCAGTATGTGTATTTATCCCCATGCTAATGAATGGAGAGTGGAGTTCAGAGGTTGAGTTCACAGCACGTAGGTGGCAGAGCCAGAACTGTTCAAGGCCTTGTTCAGACTCTCCAGACCAGACCGGAAAGCCTATCCCTTAAGCAGCTCATTGTTTCTTCCCTGCTTTTGTTAAGAGATGAGCGTTTCTTAGTAGGCAGGTTCTTTCCGATGCACTTCATCAGGGGACACCTCTGTGTATGGCCCCGTTTGTCATGACGCTGTCACCATTCCAGGGGAAGCCTGGAAGTTCCTGCCAGCCTGACACCTTCCCAGTTCCTGACCCTGGCCTGGAGCTCCCTCCCTCCTCCTCCTCCAGGGGGGACACCTGACGTGGCGGCCGTTCTTATTTTGTAGCCCCTGCCCTGCTGTGGGGGACCTCAGATTAATACCTTCCTCTCCTTGTTCTTCACAGACCTGAGCCCTGTCTAACTTGAACGTGTCAGTTATCCTTTCTGCCCAGAAACTGGTGAACGTGAGAAGCCAGGCGGGGAGCTGGCAGTGTGCCCAGGCCCAGGTCACTCACTAGCAAGGGGAGAGTAGATGGGGTTCTCACTCCTCTGGTTCCAGGCAGAGGGCATTGCAGGGCAGTCAGGATGCCAGCAGGAGGGGCTGACGCCTCTTCCTCTTCGCTTAGAGTACGGAGGCCTCAGGGCCCCCACCTCTCAGGGGGAGGGGCCAGGAAGAAAGATCCGAGTACTCAGGTACTCAGAACAGGAGGTGTAGTAGACATGCCTGTCTGAGTTAGGGCAAGAAGTCGGTGTGCATCCACACATCCACCACTTGTGTGTGCCTGGCTGTGTCAAGCACATACTCATTTAACTTGTTTTACTTCCATAAATCCTCACGGTGTTGGATCGCACCTCTGTACCCGCCGCTTGTTGTAGATGAAGTGAATGAGGCCTGGTTGCAGCCGCATAACCTGCCCTTACATCCAGATCTCTGCCACTCCGACATCTGAGCTCTAACCTCTGCCCTTGGGCACGTCCAATCCTCACTGTATGGGGTTGCTGTGGGTAGCTAACCCCCAGGAGGCTCAGCATGGGGGGTGGTGGCCATTAGTAGGTTGTTGCAGATTTTGAAGAGGCCAGAAGGAAGTAGAGGTTATTCAACTTGTAAAGAAAGGCCAGGCCCTGTTTGGTTTTCTTCCTAGTTCCCCACACATCAGGAAAGCAACGTGTCTCTTTCATCCAGGCACGACTTACTCAGTGTTTTCTTTGAGCAATGCCAGAATCTGTTCTTTCTGGTTCTCAACCCTCCCCTGACCATCTTCAGCCCATTCCTGAGCAGAGGATGACCTTCAGAGGTGTGGAGATGATGTTCCTAACTTAAAGAGGGATGGGGGCTCACCTACCAAGAGACCCTGGGCCTGTCAGGCAGAAGTCCTGACCTGTGGAGCTGAGGGGCCTAGACTGTGGGGCATCTTGGTTTAGAGGCACTCTTGCCTCCTTGTTTCAGGAGGGGGTCGGGAAGGTAGGGGTGGGATTGGGAGACTTCTTAGAGCTGACTTATACTTACTCAGTTAGAAATCTCTCTGTGCTTTGCCTTCCTTATCGGGTGAAAAGGGTTTGAGCTATCTCAACCCTTCCGTCTCCTCCCCTGATGCTCACTGTACCCACGTAGGCATTACTGTAGTGGGACTGGTCGTCAAAGTCACTCAGACCCCTCTTTACCTCCCCAGAGGGGAGGAGGTGAACAAGGCGGTGTCTCCATCACACTTGCTAAGGTGGGGAGCTTCTGTGCATGCTAAACCTTTGCCTCCTGTTCTGCCGCAGGAGGCACCGGCATCTGGAGGGCACCAGTGTCACCTGTCTGGCCTGACACACTTAGTGGCATGGCCTGGAAAGGTGACCCTTGCTAGGCCCCGGCCCAGCCAGCAGCTTCGGGTGGGGCCAGCAGAGTGGGAATTGTAGTTGCTGAATTAAGTATTTTTCTCGTATTCCCGTTTGACTAAACAACACTTATGGGGAAGAGAGTGCTATCCCCACTGCATGATCGTGACGACTGTGGCTTGGAGTGGACGTTTATTCATGGCCACTGTAGGTGAGAGCTGGGGTTGGGGCCCGGGCACTGCTGACTCTCGGCCAGGTGCACTTTGACTCCCACAGCCCCCCTTCTCCCAGGACCGGCAGCGTTTCTTTAGTAACCTGAGGTTTGGGGGCAAGAGGAGGGACCAGGAGAGCACCTTGGTTCACGGCACCCCAGACCATTTCTAGACCATTTCTCGATCTGCTAACTCCTTCCCCGTGCTACCTGAAGGTTCCAGGCCCTCCAGCTGTTGGTCTCTGAGATAACCAGCACCCATTTGTTGGTTTGTGACCACCCTTTGTGTCCCTTCCTTGCAGAGTCTGTGGATGATCATGATGGGAAGCCAAGGATTCATCCTGCTGGTGCTCCTGCTCATCCTGGCTGTCCTCTGCCATTCAGGTGAGCGGTCCCTGGGGACATGGATCTGAACCATGAGGTCATGCGCTCACTTTTTCTTCGACCTCAGCAAGACTGACCCAATGCTTAGCATGTGGGTACGTGGATATTTGCACACTGAATGAACATGGTAGCTATGAATATTTCTGCCCAACAGAATTTCCAAAGGTGAACTTTGGTTCCACTGTTTAAAGGTTTGTCAAGAAGCCACATGAAGGGGCGCGTGGGTGACGCGGTTGGGCATCTGACTCTGATTGCCGCTTAGTTCAGGACCTCATGGTTCACGGGTTTGAGCCCTGTGTCAGGCTCTGCGCTGGGAGCGGGGAGTCTACTTAGGATTCTCTGTCTCCCCCCTCTCTCTGCCCCTCGCCTGCTCACTGCTTTCTCTCTTCCTCTCTCAAAAATAAATAAATAAACATTAAAAAAAAAGAGAAGAAGAAGAAACCAAATGAACTCTGGCTCTAGCCAGGAGAAGATTCAGTCCTAGGAACAACCTTTCAAACGGCCGTCTCCAGGATCCGAGCCAGAATTCACCCTCCCTCTTATATTCTCCCCTCTCATATGTGTGTACACGCATCCGGAACAGGAGGGGACTGCAAAAACATTGCGTCTCTGTCCCTTCCGATTGTGGCTCCCCTCCCACACAGGGGCAACCAACGCCCTCAGGAAGGAAGAGGCAGAGTGGGCTAACCACCCCCCCACACCACCTTCACCCGATGGGGGGGCGCCTTGCTCCAGGCATCTGTCTCGTCATCTGCAAACAAAGTGGTAGGAATGAGTTATTTGGACTGACCTTTCAAAGGTTAATCTGGAACCTTCACAGATGGAGAGTCGTCTACTAGGTGGGATTTCACACCAGGGAAGGCGAACATGGCCATTTAAGATGCTCTAGAGAGCTTGGCTCCTGTATGCTCAGATAGTGAGGAGCCACTTTCTTCTGGCCTTCTGGAAAATTCCCTCCCCCCTGGGGATGGATATATGCTTTGGCCTTAGAACTGCAAGTTAGCTCTTGGGTTCTAAAACCCACACTTGGTCTGGGTTTCACCATGACATTCTTCTATGAGATTTTACATATTTCATTTTCAAAAATGTCCTTTCACACAGACAGATACTGCCACATAACTGATTATCGATCTATGAGAATGTGATCAGAGAGTATTCGTTGCCTGGAAGGCATTTATAGAATTCTGTTAGTTTATTCTCTTGATAGTTACCTTTTAATACATCGCTGCAAATTAATCACTTTTTAAAAATCACTTCTAGTTGAGGGTAAGAGGAAGCTTCTCATTTGCACAGTTCTAGGGATTTTGACACATGGAAATTCTTTTTGTACTTGTATCAGGGTCCAAAAATTGCTGCTGGGACTGCAGTTTGAGGTTGGAAAAATAGATCTGCTACGGATCTGTGTGGGAATGAAAGCGCGCTGTGAGCTGCGAGCCCCCGTCCCATAGAGCGCAGATGGTGGGCCTCCTTCCACCAGGACGGCAAGTTAGTGCTGCTCTAACAAGTCCTGACGGGTTTCTTTCTGATTCTAGGTCATAGCCTGACATGCTACAGCTGTGTGTCACCAGTGAGTGGTAACTGCACTAAGACCTCCGTTTGTTCATCGAATTTTGACTCGTGTCTCTACATTGAAGCCGGTAAGAGCCTGCCCCTTCCCTGCCTCCTAACTGTAAGGGGATGAGGAGGGCCTGGGAAAAAATGAGCGCCACATTCATTCTCATCAGGCTTGTATTCAACAAGCAGTAACTGTCATCTAAGAGAGAAAAATAAAAACACCCTTCAAGGTTATTCTCTTCTTCTATACTCTACCACAAAGCCTTTCCAGAGTCAGCCACAAAGAATACTGAACATATCGGGTGAACTCCTAAAAGGCTCGGGAGACCCACAGGTTCAGAAAAACCCAATAGAAAGGAGAAGAAGATTAATTTGCCTAGAAAGGAGAAATCCTTCAATAAGTAAGAACAAATCAGAATTATCCTAACTGGAGTATCTGATAATTTTGATATAAATTCCTGGAATGTGGCTAAAATTCCAAGCCCTACAATGCAACGTCCTTGATTGTGTAGGACAGGTCCTCTACCTCGATAGAGAGGCCCATAATAATTCACTGTTAATGTAGAAAGCACAATAAGGCCCCTGGAGAGAACATGGCCACTCACTCCACAAATATTTGAACACAGTTATGTATGAGCACATGCATCAAGTTAACCTTGATCATCTGTGTCTCTTCAACCACATCTCTCCCACCTCCCTCCACAAAAAGTATCATTTCCAAATAAGAGAATAGAGGCAATATTTTTTTTATATTTAATTTTATTTTTTATTTTTTTAAATTTGTATCCAAATTAGTTAGCATACAGTGAAACAATGATTTCAGGAGTAGATTCCTTAATTCCCCTTACCCATTTAGCCCATCCTCCCTCCCACAACCCCTCCAGTAACCCTCAGTTTGTTCTCCATATTTATGAGTCTCTTCTGTTTTGTCCCCCTCTCTGTCTCTGTTTTTATATTATTTTTGTTTCCCTTTCCTTATGTTAATGTGTTTTGTCTCTTAAAGTCTTCATATGAGTGAAGTCATGATTTTTGTCTTTTTCTGACTAAATTCACTTAGCATAATAACCTCCAGTTCCATCCACATGGTTGCAAATGGCAAGATTTCATTCTTTTTGATTGCCGAGTAATACTCCATTATATACATACATATATATATATATATATATATATATATATACACACACACACACACACACACACACACCACATTTTCTTTATCCATTCATCCATTGATGGACATTTGGGCTCTTTCCATACTTTGGCTATTGTTGATAGTGCTGCTATAAACATGGGGGTGCATGTGTCCCTTCAAAACAGCACACCTGTATCCCGTGGATAAATGCCTAGTAGTGCAATTGCTGGGTCGTAGTGTAGTTCTTAGTTTTTTGAGGAACCTCCATACTGTTTTCCAGAGTGGCTGCGCCAGCTTGCATTGCCACCAACAATGCAAAAGGGTTCCTCTTTCTCCGCATCCTCGCCAACATCTGTTGTTGCCTGAGTTGTTAATGTAAGCCATTCTGACAGGTGTAAGGTGATATCTCCTTATGGTTTTGGTTTGTATTTCCCTGATGATGAGTGATGTTGAGCATTTTTTCATGTGTCGGTTGGCCATCTGGATGTCTTCCTTGGAGAAGTGTCTATTCATGTCTTTTGCCCATTTCTTCAGTGGATTATTTGTTTTTTCGGTGTTGAGTTTGAGAAGTTCTTTATAGATTTTGGATAGTAACAGAATAAAGGCAATATTATGAGTAAGAATTAGATTAGCAGTTAGGAGCTCCCATCTCCCATCTCTGTCCTGCCTCCATCCAGTAAGTTCCTTCTGCCTGTGTTTTTTCATTTATGAAATGTAATATGTGTATTGGATGGTAGAGGTGAAGAGGAGAGGGAAGGAGGGAAGTAGAGCCAAATCTTTTTTCCAGCTCTCAAATCCCATTGTTTCTGATTGTTAAACTTTTATTGAAAAATTTTCCAACTTTACTGAATAATAATTGATAGAGAAAAATTGTGTATGCTTGAGGTACACAGTGTAATGATTTGATATTTGTATGCATTGTGAAATGATTACCACAGTGATCTAAGTAACACATCCAGCACCTCACACAGTTGCCTTTTTTGTGTGTGATGAGAACACTAAGATCTATCCTCTTAGCAAATTTCAAGCATACAATACAATATTAGTAACTATTCTCACCATGCTATGCGTGAGACATCCAAAACTTATCTATCTTATAATGAATTGTTCCACTTTTAAAAGTGGTTTGTGTAGGGGCGCCTGGGTGGTTCAGTGAGTTAAACATCCGACTCTTGACTTCAGCTTAGGTCATGATCTCACTGTTTGTGAGTTTGAGCCCCACATCTGGCTCTGCTCTGACAGCATGGAGCCTGCTTGGGATTCTGTCTCCTCCTCTCTCTGCCCCTCCCCCTCTTGCTCTCTCTGTCTGTCTCTCTCTCAAAATAAATAAAAATAAACTTTGGGGAAGAAAAAGTGGTTCATATAAATAACAAGACCCACCTATTAATAGTGGCCAAAATCCAAAATGCTGACAACACCAAATGCTGACAAGGGTTCAGAGCAAAAGGAACTGTCATTCGCTGCTCGTGGGAATGCAAAATTGCGGCTTGGCAGTTTCTTAAATAAGCTAAATATGCTCTCACTGTGTGATTCAGCACTCACTGAATATATACCCAAAGGGGTTGAAAACTTCTGTCCACACAAAAACCTGCACACAGATGTTTCTAGCAGCTTTATTCATGGTTGCCAAGATTTGGAAACAACCAGATGCCCTTCAGTAAGTGAATGAGTAAATGAACTGTGCATTGTAGTACATCCAGACAATGGACTAAAAAGAAATGAGCTATCAAGCCATGAAAAGACATGAAGGAAAATTAAATGCCTATTACTGAGGGAAACAAGCCAATACGAAAAGGCTACGTAATGTATCATTCCATGGTAGGACATTTTGGAAAAGGCAAAAGGAGACCATAAAGAGGTCATTGGTTGCCAGGGGTTAGCAGGAAGGAGGGAGGGATGAAAAGGTGGAGCACAGGATTTTAGGGCAACAAAACTACTCTGTGTGATACTATATTGGTGGACATGTGCCACGTGTATGTCAAACTGCATGCAACACCCAGAGCGAACCGAACGTAAATGATGGATTTTGGATGGTAATGATAAATCCATGTGGGTTCCTCAGTTGTAACAAGTGTACCACTGGGGGGGGGGGGCGGTGGGGGAGATGCTGATAAAGGGGAGGTTCTTTAGGGTGGGCACAGAGGTGTCAGGGGGCTGAGAACTCTACATCTGCTCAATTTTGCTGTGAATCTAAAGGTCCTCTAAAGAATAAAATCTATTTTTTAAAAAGGGATAACATGAATCTTAAATATTTTTCTTCTTATGTACAGAAGTCCCCAAATTCGGCCAGACATGTAATAGCAGTTCTTGAACTAGAGCTGTTTTGACCTTGCAGTAAGACAGATACTAACAGAGCACCTAAATCCCCCTGCAGCTCGGATTGACGTCTCCTGGGAGAGGCAGGGCACACTGTCAAAAACATGAGTCAAAGGTCAGGTACTCATTGGAGAGATATTCAACTACTCTAGCCACATTTTCCCTAACTAGAAAGTGGGCATACTTCTCTTCTGGGGTCAGGGGGGCAGTTTGAAGAGAAAACGCACATGATGGTGCTGTACAGAGTGAGTCTAGAAGAGAAGTAGGCGTTGAGTGTGAATTCAGCTGATACTTCCTGGCATCCTGGCCACGTCCCAGCATTACAAACCACGTGCTTAGACTCTGGCAGAAGCCTCGTGACTGCGCCAAGCCATCATTGCCCTTATGACCTTCTGAACAAGGGGCACACTTAGAGGTGCCGAGGACAATTAGGGACTGTTGCTTGGTGACGTTAGATGCAAACTAAATCTTCAAAGAGAGCCGGGATGATGCGTCAAGCAGAGAGAGAACCTCTAACATTCCAGTGACTCTGATATAATCCGAATTATTTGGGTGGTTCTGACGGAGGCTTTGGTGAGCTCACCACATCAGAGGTTGTTATGCAAATAAGATCATTGAAGTAGAGGGGCACCTGGGTGGTTCAGTTGGTTAAGCATCCGACCTCAGCTCTGGTCGTGATCTCACAGTTCATGAGTTTGAGCCTGGTGTCAGGCTCCCTGCTGAAAGGCTCTGAGCCTGGAGCCTGCTTCAGATTCTGTCTCCCTCTCTCTCCCTGCCCCTCCCCCGCTCATGCTCTGTCTCTCTTTCCTTCAAAAATAAACATTAAAAAAAAAATTAAAAAGATCATTGAAGCAGATGCTTGGCTCACTGCAGGACACATAGTAAATGATTAATTGCTAGCAATTATTAATAAATTGCTATCTGCTCTCTCCAGGCTGTTAGGTTCCCCTAATTAAAATTCTGGTAGCTTTAATGTTTTTCCAGTTCCACTGCCTGGTTAGTATTATGGAAAGCAGTAACTTGCCCTATTCTACAGCATCCTCTATTGGAGGCATCTTCTTAAATACCGATGACCAAGAAAGTAAAGTCACTAGAACACTCTGGCCTCTGCCACTTGACCAAACTTCATTAAAATTCAGTCCAAACACACATTCCCTCTGAGGGGGAGGTGGGACAGTTACATTTGCAATTATGAATGTAGTTTTGAGGGCGTCTGGGTGGCTGAGTCAGTTAAATGTCCGACTCTTGATTTCGGCTCAGGTCATGATCTCAAGGTCGTGAGATCAAGCCCCAAGTTGGGCTCTGTGCTGATGGTTCGGAGCCTGCATGGGATTCTCTCTCTCCCTCTCTCCCTGACCCTCCCCTGCTTCTGTGCCCCTGTTCTCTCTTTCTCTCTCAAAATAAATAAAACTTTTTTAAAAATGTAGTTTTGTTCCCAGCCATGAATGAAATTTAGTTACAAGCCTTTAATAAGGAAATAGGTATCTGCATTTTTTTTTTTCTTTTTTCCCAGCACAGAAGATAAGAAAGGGATTCCAGGGCAAGGCCCATACCTCCTATGTCTGTATATCCCCAGTTTGTAGCACACAGTCTTAGCACATAGACAGTTATTTCAGAGAGGAAAATCTACCATAATTCCTCTCAACTAACACATTGTTTTTCCCTTCATTTTTCTGAATATTAAAAAAAACCATGGGATAGTTGGCATATATGCTTTTGGCTTTTATTTTTCTATGTGTGCAAAGATTGGGACCATAGTGGCATGTTTTCTTGGAAACTCTTCCTATATTACTGAATAGTCTAATGATTTTTAAATGAAGTTTAAAATATTTTAAAAAGTTATCCAATGACTTAAAAAAAAAAAAAATCTCGGTCCATAAGCGATATATAAATGAAGGATAGTCTTCTGGGAAGGTAACACTGTTAAATTCCTTGGGGATTTTTCCAGAAAAAAATTAATGCATTTACCTCCACACATACACTTTATTTACACAGATGGCTCTCATTCTACATACTGTCCTGCATCCATTCCATTGAGATATAATTCACATACAATTTAAAATAATACAATGCAGTGACTTTTAGTGTATTCACAAGGTTGCACGTCTGTCATCACTAACTCCAGAATATTTTTATCCCGAAAAGAAAATCCTTACCCATTAAGTAGTCACTTCCCATTCCTTCCCTGCCACATAACCCAGAAGTTACTAATCTACCTGCTGTCCCCATGGATTTGCCTGTTCTGGACATTTCATATAAACGGAATTCTACAGTATTTGTGGCCTTTGTGACTGGCTTCTTTCACCAAACATAATGTGTTTAAGGTTCACCCGTGTTATCACACGTTATCAATACTTCCATTCATTTTTATGGCTGAATAATATTCCAGTGTATGGATAGACCACATTTTGTTTATCTATTCACCAATTAATGGACATGTGGGTTTCCACTTCTTAGGGATTTTTTTAAATGTTTATTTATTTTTGAGAGAGACAAAGTACGAGCAGGGAAGGGGCAGAGAGAGAGGGAGACACAGAATCTGAAACAGGCTCCAGGCTCTGAGCTGTCAGCACAGAGCCCGACGCGGGGCTCGAACCCACAAACCGTGAGATCATGACCTGAGCTGGAGTCGTCGGATGCTTAACCCACTGAGCCACGCAGGCGCCCCCTGCAGTAACCATTCTTCAGGATCTCTCCTAATCTTTTTCACAAGGAACTTCATAGAGCAAATTCTAGAAGTAAGGTTGTTGGATCAATGGGAGTATGTGTTTAAAAATCTTAGCAAACCCCTTGGGGCGCCTGGGTGGCGCAGTCGGTTAAGCATCCGACTTCAGCCAGGTCACCATCTCGCGGTCCGTGAGTTCGAGCCCCGCGTCGGACTCTGGGCTGATGGCTCAGAGCCTGGAGCCTGTTTCTGATTCTGTGTCTCCCTCTCTCTCTGCCCCTCCCCTGTTCATGCTCTGTCTCTCTCTGTCCCCAAAATAAATAAAAAACATTGAAAAAAAATTGAAAAAAAAAATCTTAGCAAACCTCAGCACGATCCCCTGTGGGCTCCCACCACACACAGCTGTGCGGGTTCTCACGAGACTTTGGTTTTAGGGAAAAGTTCCTTTTCGAGCCGCATCATCAGTCGCTCAGTCGTTCCCCTTTATAGCCCGACTAGGATACGTATTCTTGCCCGGATGTCTCTACTTCCCTTCGGAGCTAGGTTCTAAGAAGTAGGATCAGGAGTTCGAAGGCAGGCACAGAACATTGCCCACTTGCTCACCCTTGTGTGTGTGTGTCTCCCCCACAGAGCCCAAATCCTATTACTACCAGTGCTGGAAGTTGGCGGACTGCAGTTTCGAGCGCATCTCAGCTTCCTTGGGGCTTCAGAAGCTCCAGTACCGCTGCTGCCAGCAGGACCTGTGTAACAGGAGCTTTGGCACCACTGTCTCCGGGAAGATGGCTCTGCTGGTGACCCCGCTGCTGGCAGCAGCCTGGAACCTTTGTCTCTAACTCAACACTGGGAGGCCCTTCTCCTAAACTTTCTGTTTCTGTATATTCCTTGTTTCCTCTGCTGCTGCATTCCCAAGGCTATTTTCACCTGGATCCTATTGGGAAGGATTAAAACTAGCTTGAGCCACTTGGTAAAAAGAGAGACTCAGCGCCTTTGAAGACCGGGCGTGTTGGCAGCAAAGACCCGTCGGAGGGAAGAAACTGAAGAGGGAGGCGCGGGTGATTTGAGCTAGGTCACGTGCTTGTTGCAAGACCAGCTTTGCGGTGGCCGCTGGAGTACATTAGACTCTGCATGTCTCCCTTCTTTCCTGTCTCTTCCTTGAATGTAGTTAAAGAGTATCATGAGTGCTTTTGGGGGCAGACCGGGGCAGGGGGTTCTTTTCAGCAGTCTCTCGGGGAATGCTTTCATCCTCTCCCTTTACGGGCCCTGTGCTGTCACGCAGGCACAAAGAACCTTCCACGTGTGGGCTGTCAGAGGCAGTGAAATTCCTAATGCAGAGCAATTGGAATGACCTTGGTCTTCGCAACTAGCAGGTGTCTGGCAAGGAAGAAGGTAAGCCCTCCACATGGCGGGGCACGGAAACCCCAGGTCTTCCGAGATCTGAGTTTTCCTCTGTCCCTAGATTGTATATGGGCTACTCTGTCTTCCCTAGAAAAACTTAATAGGACATATTAATGATATGTTAAAACTACCCCTCCCACTTTTTTATTGGAATGGTGGGATATCTTGGCTGTGTCACACATAGTTAAAAGTCTGAACATTTGGACATCCTGTGTTAAAAATGACTTGCGGTATTGTGTGCTTGTTTTGCATAGTACTGGTAGCAAGTCTCTTCATACGTGTACTTATACTGTATGAACACAATGGGAAGAGCCTCTGAGTTGCAGGTGGGGACCTCCAAGTGTCCTCACGAACAGCAGCAACAGCAAGGGTGTGATTTGCCTGCCAACTTCCGGCCTGTTGACTCCTAGCTGACTTAGCACAGATTGCGTAAAATGCATGTGTAAGGGTTATTAACATAATCACAATTGTTAAGGCTTTGGGAAACTCTTCTGGTTTCCTGAAAAGTGATCCACCTTTTCAGGAGGGCAACATTTTGCCTTTTTCTAGTGGGTGATGGTGAATAATTCTTAAGGTCCGGTAGACTTAAGGACATTTGTGTTCTTATAATCTTGATTGTACTTAGCAGCATAGCCTGATTTTTGCAGATGATGCTAGGCTTTCATGATTAACATTTTTTTAAGACCCCTTGATTATGTAATCTCAACAAACCGGGAGGAATGCCCTTCCAAAAATAAAATTTAATCAAATGCACGAGCGTGGTTATTGGCCCGGAAGGAAAACAACATGCGGGACACCCAGTGGTAGCAACTGAAAGAGAAGAGCGTGACCAGTGTCAGCTGTCTCGTGTTGATGCCCTTACTTAAACAGAGACGACTAGGACCTTCCTCAACAAAACCTAGCATTGCCTTGGTGGTCTGGGTTACTTACTGGCTCCGTGTTTTTCCTACAGCGTCTTTAATTCCCTTGTCCAAGACAAAATACTACGTGTACCTCTTTCCTCACTAGGATCTTTCCCGCCCAAAGAAGTACTGAAGTGCGCACAGCTATTGGCTGAGCAAAAAAAACAGTTCCTTTCACACAGGCCTTTAGGAAACAGAACCAATTTTGACTCACTTACGTAGAAAATTAATCTAGGGGAACTTCTGAGGGAGAATTCAGCCAGACTACAAAAAGCCAGGATTTGGGCAGTTCCAAAATGTTCTCTCTAAAGATTCAGATTCTAAGGTGTGACTGTCTGACTGCTGTCTTGGGTCACGTGCCCACTTTGGGGCCAGAGTGCGTCGAGAAAGGGATAATTGTCTAAAGCAGACTCTGAATGCTGCTAAATAGGGAGATGGGGAGAGGGCTCCTGGGAGTTGAAATGACCAAGGGTCATAATAAACGGCCTTAAGCTTTGGGTTTTTTTTTTCTGCAAAAAGTTCCGACTCACACCATGGACTGGAGCATTGGGCGTCTTGACCCAAAGGCAATAGGCCAGATGAGTGGAGAGTCAATAGCCTTTGCATGGTTTTTATAGGAATTTCCATACTGGGTTTAATATTGGGGGGTGATAACCCCATTGGATCCTCTCTCTTGGGGAGTGAGCTATGGATGCAAGATACACCCATTGCGTAGATAGTGGAACTCCTAGTATATCCCAAAGGACACTAACCCATTGTCCAACTTCATCCTGAAAGGACTGAGCCTCAAGATATGAGTATATTCCCCTTGGGTCCTATGAGTATATTCCCCTTGGGTCCCATAACTTAACATGTAGGGTGTGTCCTGATAAGATAAGAGCCTGCCTCACCCACATTTTTGGACTTGGAACTCCCTGAGCATGAACCATGCTTTATGTGTTTGAGTCCTCTGGGGCCAGATGATTCATCTTGCACATTGTAAGTTCCTCATCAGTGTTCAACATCTGCTAGTTTACACTGGGTTTGTTTTCCTTGCAAACAGTCTGAACTAATGCTAACATTTCTAAGAGATTCTTGTGCTGAGAAGGCACAGCCCTGGCTGGAAGCCGTACTTACCTGATATCCCCTCTAATGAGGGGAACTTGATGGTGTGGGGTTCTGTGCTCTGTTTTACATGTATTTTTTTCTGTACTATCATCATCTCACTGATTAAGAAGAAAACTATGTTTGAAGAAATTTGAATTGCTGACTGTCACCAAGGTTAATATATCGTCAAGTCTAGGGTTCACACTCAGCTGCCCAGTCGGCCACTGTGCTGCCTTATGTCCTTTGCACCTGCCTTTAATGCATGCCAATTTGACTTTGGGACAAAGCCTGGAGGAGATCTGGGTGCTTTTTTTGCTTTGAAGAAATTGATTCCTGCCTCTTTTTAGAAATAAAAACATTAAGTACAGTTGTTTTTTCACTGAAAGTTTAGGTTATCCAACCGGGTGAGCTTTATAGAACCCACTTAGGACTTTTAGGAAACATGATATAATTTCAAAACACTGTGTTTGCCAGTCTGTTTCCAAGACCCACTGCCTCTCATCATTATTTCATTTCAGGATAACAGCAGTTGAGTGCATGGACTTGGTAGTTGGGGGCCTGGGTTCAGATCCTGTCTCTTCCACTAATTGGCTATGTCTCTGGACAAGTTTTCTGGCCCCCTCTGAACTCCGGCTTCCTGCACCTACCTCAAAAAAAATTGTGTGAGGCTTGTGGTCTCACATTTGCAAAGTGTCTGGCAGATAGGAAGTGGGCTGTAATAAAGACGCAGGTTACACGGAGTCCAGGGTTGTTAAAACTAAAGGGATTGGAGAATCGACAGTGAAACACATTGTATTCACTCCACTGGCTTTGTAGAAATTGACCAGAGATCTCCTATTCATATTGCCTATTATGGGATTGTTCACCACAAGATTTTTACTTGGGCTAAAACTTCCTGTTTATATATACATTATTTTGGAGTAGATGGGTGCCTGCAAGGCTCTGTCGTAAGTAAGGATGTCTGTCTGTCCTCCTTTTCCCCAGCAGTCATGTAGGGCCACAGCCTCTGGGAGGCAAAGTGGTGAGACACCACACACCCTGCAGGGGGCAAGGGCACTGAACTGGGAAACAAGTCCTACACTGTGGAGTGAGGACCTTCATTTTCGTGATGGGCTTCCCAAAGGGTGCTTCTCTCTCCAGCCTCACTATTGTTGGCTCCATGCAAGCCAGCCGACCACACCGTGTCACTCCTATATACAATCCGTGCCCACGCTGGCTCAGTTAACACCACCCCGTCTGGCTGTCAGTTTTATAGAAATCAGGCAAAACGTTGATGCTGATAAGATGGAGGCCTTACGGGAATGTAAACAGCGTCGTTTACCTTCTCATGTGTTTTCGTGACATGGTGTTATGGCCAGAACTGGAACTTAGTGTTTCAGTTCATAAACTCTCCTGATGTAGACAAAATGGGGCCTGACCCTGAATGTTAAACCCTGGAGTATACTGGTCCCAACTTGAGGGCTTACCGTGTGCCAGGCACTATTCCAAACACTATAAATGTAGAGCTCCACTTAATTTTTCTCAGTAATCATGAATAGTATTTATCATCTATACCCAAATCCATCAGAGTGCTTACAAATTACAGTTTCCTGTCCATTTCTGCCCTTGGATTCAGTCAGGTCTAATCATACTGTAACTCCTCCTGCCCTTTCCTGGTGCTTGAATGAGTGAGAAAGGTTGTGTTCTTTGCAACCAAATATCTCTAACCAAGACATCTAGTGAAAAGGGTTAACTGACAGTTGCTAACTAAACCACCCTCCTTCCGGAGCTATGGGAAGCAGTTAAAAGAACACTCAAGATTGGGATGGAAATAACGTGTATATGATATGAATAATGTAGCTTTGAGAATATTTTTTTAAGATTTGGGTTTATAATGAAATCCCACGCCAGCAATCCTTTACTTAAATGCAATACACTTGCAGCAAGGTAAAGTGCCAGGCCCCGTGCGTGCCCATGCCTCAGAGGCTTTGGGCATACTATGTCGCCACCCTGAGACTCTGTGTCAGCATCATGGCTGTAACCGTGACACCCATCTTAACGGACATTTGACTTTCAGCCTCTTGGCCTCTGTTCCCCCCACCTCTGGCAACGAGAGCACACTCACCTTTTGAGGAACTCCCCCCACCCTTTAAGTGCGGTATCGGCCGAACCGTTAACGAAGGTGGCCTACCCTCCTCCAGCTGAGAAAGCTGGGCATGTTCTTCCCCAGAATTTAAGTCTTCGGTGGAGTTCTGCAAGGACTGGGGGGAAAAAACGGTTTTGGTTGAAGGTGTGAGCCTCTCAGGAAGCCTGAAAGTAACAGACAACCCAACTCAGAGTAGCTTAATCAGACAAAGTCTGATTTTCTCGCATAAACACTCTGCAGGTAAGCAACCTCTGGCATTGGTTCAACTGCTCCACAATGTCTGGGCTGGTGTGTTTGTTGGTGATAGTCTTGGTCTTTCCCTCCTGATCACAAAGGGACTGCAGAAGTTCCAGCATTGCAAGTTTTAAGGCAGAAAGCGAGGAAGGGAAAGCTTCAGTTTTCATCACTCTTATCAGGAAAGTACAATCTTTCCCAGAAATTCCCAGCTATCCTCTGGTCATATCTTCTGACCGCAACTGTGTCCCATGGCCACCCCTACCTTAAAGGGGGACTGGCAAAGCTAGTATTTAATTTTTCCAACCTCTGTAAGGGGAAGGTGGCAAGGGTAAAAGGATAAGGGAATAGTCATTAAGCATAGCCAGCCAATGAGGCGCCTGGGTGGCTCAGTCGGTTTAACGGCCGGCTTCGGCTCAGGTCATGATCTCACAGTTCGTGGGTTCCAGCCCCACATCGGGCTCTGTGCTGACAGCTCGGAGCCTGGAGCCTGTTTCAGATTCTGTGTCTCCCTCTCTCTCTGTCCCTCCCCCTCATGCTCTGTCTCTGTCTCAAGAATAAATAAACATTAAAAAAAGAAAGAAAGAATAGCCAACCAACAGCTGGCTACCACCCCCGGGACGAAACTGAACAGGTTATTGACTCCTTCCTGCTACCTGGATCCTGAAGCTACTCCGGTTTTTGTACCTCCTCCACCTAACTCTTAAGCTTTCACACCCATGAGCTGTCTCCTAGCCCTCTGTGTAAATTCTCAGTATCAATTTCTGTTGCTTGTGCCCAGAAAATTCTGACAGATGTATACCCTGTGAGTGTTGCTGTCCAGGTAACATGAGAACGCACAATCGTAAGCCGTCAGGAGGGGTTCGCTGCAATTATTTTTACCCAAAGGCCATACAGCTGGCTAATGCCGGTGGATCTTCCAAGGCCTGTTCGCTCCATTGCGCTCAACTGCCTCTCAGGCTTCCGTTTATTAAAGGATTTGCTGACCCTGCCAGTACAGAGGAACACCCACTGAGGGAAATGAGAATAAGGACTGAACTGTACTTCTCAGAAACTTTTATAAATGGAGGGTGTTGTGAAGTGTGAACGTCCCCTGGATCTGGTCCCCTAGATCCAGACCAACACAATGGTTAATTCAGATGAGTGATCAAGAAAAAGGCTGTTCCCAGAATTGCTGGGCACAAACAACTTCCAAGTAGAGCCAGCCCCCTGCCGGGAAGAGGACAGGAGGCCAAGTGCCCAGCTGTGGGCCTGCCCTGAGGGCTGGGGGGCCTGTGGGGGGGGCCAGAGGAGGGGCGGTGGAGCTCATCTGCCTGTTAGGAATGCCAGCTCTGACGCTAACCAGTCACAGGACCTCGGGCAAGTTGCTTCACTTCACGTGCCTCAGTTTTCTCACCTGGAAAATTCGGATAATAACACCCCAGACCAGGGTTGTTAGGAAGATTAGTGGAGTTAAGACAAGTGCGTGGCACACGGTAGGTAGCCTCTCTTCACATGTTTACTATCACTGTCCTCAGCACTACAGCAAGGAAGCAGTTTCCAGGGTATAGGGCTTGCTAAATTCTCTGGAGTGGGTTTGGTCTTCTAGAAGTGACACCCCCCTTCCCCACTCCATTTTCCTAGTCAACTCACCAGGGCTTTATGGTGGACTAAGGAATCCACCTAAGACTGTATAATCATCACAGTCACACTTTATTGAGCACCCACTGTGTGTCCCAGGTACTGCTTGTACATATTTTCATCAACTACATCAACCCTGTGAAGTAGATATTGTCTTCATTTTATAGAAGATTGAAGTTCAGGGAGGTGATGTGATTTTCCCCCAGTCGCAGACTCCTGGGTTCAAACGTGCATTCAGGCTACTATAACAAAATGCCACAGACTTGGTGGCTTAAGCAACAAACATTTATTTCTCACAGACCTGGAGGCTGGGAAGTACAAGAGCAAGACTCTGGCATATCTTGTGTCTGGTGAAAACCCCTTCCTGGCTCACAGGCATCCATTATCTGGCTGTTTCCTCACATGGTGGAAAGGGCAAAGGAGCTCTCTGACCTCTTTTTTCTTCTTCTTCTTCTATTAATGTTTATTTATGAGAGGGAGAGACAGAGGGAGAGACAGAGCGTGAGCGGGGGAGGGGCAGAGAGAGAGAGGGAGACATAGAATCCAAAGCAGGCTCCAGGCTCTGAGTTGTCAGCACAGAGCCCAATGCGGGGCTGGAAATCAGGAACCCTGAGATCATGACTGTTAGGATGTCCTTGGAACCACAGTAGAGGGGACAGCCATCTTGCCAGTGCAACCCAAGGAAAAGCCCCTAGTAGCTGCCAGAACGATTTGGAGGTCAACCAATCACCGAGCCACAGCACGACCTGATGCGAAAAAGGCCCACCCGGACCTAAACCCGGAACCGCTGCAGCTTAAAAACCCCACCCCACCACACCTGGGTGCGACTTCCCTGTCTCCTCTCTCTCTTTCTCTCTCCCTGAGTCACGGAACCTCACCCGAGACCTTAGTTCCCAAATAAAGCCTTTGACTGCTAAAATTTTTTTTGCCTCTGACTCCTATCTTTACCCTGCCTTACGCCTGACCCTAACATTTGGTGCCGAAACCTGGGGGGAGGTAGTAGCTCGTCTCCCTTGGCGGAACTCCCTCCTTGCCAAGCCAGAGGCCAACCACCTACTCTCAAGCGCCTACAGGAGCCAGTAAGTAGGACAGACCCCTCCTTCCCTCCTCCAACTACGGCTGACACCCACGAGAGACGTCTCTCAAATCAGCCTCCTTTCCTCCACACGCCGAAAGGCCTGCACGCCAATAGGCCCCTTATTGTAGCGCGAGGGACGCCTCGCCCTGCCATGCCAATGGGGAGTAACGAGTCTAAACCGCCTCGATCTCTTACCCCCCTCCAATGTCTGTTAAAACTTCCAGCTCCTGGGCTTACAAGGCGAACTTCATCGTAACCGACTCATCTGCCTTTGCGCTATAGTCTGACCTCAGTACAAATTAGATAATGATCCTCAATGGCCACTGGAGGGGTCTTTACAATACCAAATCTTAACCGATCTGGGCAATTTCTGCCATCGGCTGGGAAAACGGGGAGAAATACCCTACGTCATGGCCTTTTGGGACCTCAGGTCTCGCTCCAACCTATGTTCCTCCTGCCCCTCTGCATGCATGCTCCTTGCCCGCCCACAACCCCCCCGATGACCCCACCTCACCAACTTCCCCAATCTCCGACCCCGTTAGAGGATCTAGCCCCGCCGCCCACCGGCTCTCCCCCCCTCCGTACTCCCAACCCCCAGCCGTCCCGCCCTTGCCTCCCATATCATCCCCAACTGGTGCTCAGGCCCCTTCCATTGAACAGAACCCAGCGGCCATCTTACCTCTCTATGAGGTGGCAGGACCTGAAGGCCTGGTTCGCGTTCACGTCCCCTTCTCCCTCCAAGACTTATCCGCCATTGAAAAGTGGCTAGGGTCATTCTCGGCTGACCCCACCCAATACATTAAGGAATTCCAATACCTTGCCCAAGCCTACAGTCTCACATGGCATGACATCCATGTAATCCTCACCTCTACCCTCACCCCTGAGGAGAAGGAGCGCATCCAGGCCACAGCCAGGGAATATGCAGACCAAACCCACATGACCGACCCCACTATGCCTGTCTATAGGGGCCGATGCTGTCCCGGCGGCCGACCCCAATTGGAACTACCAACATGCAGGCAATGGTCACCGGCGCCGGGACCAGATGATCCAGTGCCTACTAGCAGGCATGAGGGCAACCTCAAATCAGTAAATTTTAACAAACTTCAAGAAATAATACAGGACCCCAATGAAAACCCCACAGCCTTCCTTAGCCAGCTCACAGAGGCACTTACCCAGTATACCAGACTAGACCCTACCAACCCCGCTGGGGCCACAGTATTGGCCACCTATTTTACTTCCCAATCAGCCCCTGATATTCAAAAAAAAAAAACTAAAAAAGGCCGAAGATGGTCCTCAAACCCCTATGGCCGACCTGGGAAAGATGGCTTTTAAAGTTTTTAATGGCCGAGAGGAAGCTCAAGAACAACGGCAATAGGCCCGTCTCCAACAAAAGGTACAATTACAGACCCCAGCCTTGGTAGCTGCCCTGAGGCCAGCCACAATAAAGCCCTCCGGGCCATGGCCCCCTCCGGGGCCATGCTTTAAATGTGGCCAAGAAGGCCATTGGTCTCGTCAGTGTCCCCATCCCAAAAAGCCTACCAGTCCATGCCCATTGTGACAGCAAATGGGCCATTGGGAATCCGATTGTCCTAACCCAGGGCACAACAGACTCACAACGCCCCCACATGGCGAGGCTTCACCTCGATTGGACTCTGCCTTCCAACTGCTGGAGATGGAGGATGACGACTGACGAGGCCCAGACTCAGGAACTCCGGTGACCCACACTGAGCCCAGGGTAAAACTCCAGGTAGCGGGTACGTCCATCTCCTTTCTGTTGGACACGGGGGCTACCTATTCTGTCCTGCCGAGCTATTCTGGCCCCACCACGCCATCCTCCGTTTCGGTCATGGGCATAAATGGCACTCCCTCCATTCCCCCATGCACACCGGTACTCACCTGCTGCCTGGATGGCTTCCACTTCTTCCACCCCTTCCTAGTCATCCCCTCCTGCCCCGTCCCCCTGTTGGGCCGAGACATCCTCAATAAATTAGAAGCCTCAGCAACCTCCCTATCCGCCTTACAAAGGCAGATCAACTCCCTAGCACAGGTCACTCTACAAAACCGACGAGCCCTACATCTCCTGACAGCAGATGCCTGTTCCTGAGGGAGGAATGTTGCTACTACCTCAATGAATCAGGCTTAGTTGAAACCAATCTAGAACACCTAAAGGAAATCCAAAAAACTCTGCCCGCCCAGGATCCTCAGACCCCCTAACCTCCTGGTGGCAATCACCCCTCCTAACTTGGCTCCTCACCACAGTCACCCCCCTAGTTGCTATCTGTATAATACTTATGCTCTTACCTTGTTTTCTCCGTTTCATACAAAAACGAATTCATGAAGTTTCCCAGGTTGCATTTCACCAGATGGTAGTCCGGCCATATTCCCGCATTCCAACCTCAGACCCCACATACCATGACGTCGCCCTTCCACCCGCAGGAAGCAGCCAGATCAGATCCATCGCCCATTATCACCAATAAGAGGTTGGAATGTTAGGATGTCCTTGGAACCACAGTAGAGGGGACGGCCATCTTGCCAGTGCAACACAAGGGAAAGCCCCTAGTATCGTGCCAGAACAAATTGGAGGTCAACCAATCACCGAACCACAGCACGACCTGATGCGAAAAAGGCCCACCCGGACCTAAACCTGGAACCGCTGCTGCTTAAAAACCCCACCCCACCACACCTGGGTAAGACTTCCCTGACTCCTCTCTCTCCCTGAGTCACGGAACCTCACCTGAGACCTTAGTTCCCAAATAAAGCCTTTGCTAAAATTTTTTAGCCTCTGACTCCTATCTTTACCCTGCCTTACGCCTGACCCTAACAATGACCTGAGCGGAAGTCGGATGCTTAACTGAGCCACCCAGGCCCCCTGAGCTCTCTTTTCTAAGGGCACTAATCCCATTCACGAGGGCTCCACCTCCTGACCTAATCACCTCCCAAAGGCCCCACCTCCTAATGGCCTCATATTGGAGGTTAGGATTTTAACATATAAATTTGGTGGTGGTGGGGGGGGACCACAAACATTCACTCCACAACAACTCTGTTGTATTCCAAACCACAAGCACTACATGGCCCTAAAAGCCATCTGGAGCCAAGGCAGACATGGCAAATCACAATGTGCCCTTCACGAGCCTGGGAACCTGGGGAGGCTGTGATCACCAGCAGCGTGTCTAGATGCAGAGCTTCGGTGCTGAGCTGTCTTACTCCTCCGGCAGGCCACGGCTGAGGAAATGAGGCAAACAGTAACCCGCGTAGTCCTGGCAGCTCCTGGCTGAAGAGGGCTTTGGCGATGGGAAATCATAACCCCCGACTAAGGGGCGGCAGCCTGGGTTAGAGAGTTTAAATCAGAGTGTTGGGAGAAACCCTCACCCCACTGTGCCATGTGTCTTTTTTTTTTTTAAGTTTGTTTAAGAGAGAGAGAGAGAGATGGAGGGAGCAGGGGAGGGACAGAGAGAGAGGGAGACACAGAATCCAAAACAGGCTCCAGGTTCTGAGCGGTCAGCACAGAGCCCGATGTGGGGCTCGAACTCACGAACCGTGAGCTCATGACCTGAGCCGAAACCAAGAGCCTTAATGGACTGAGCCACCCAGGCGTCCTGTGTCACATGTCTCAAGGGTGACACTCGTGTGCCTCCTTCTCCTGCCCTTTTGGGAAGAAGAGAGTGGAAGAAGAACTGCCCTTTTGGGTGAGTTTGGAGAACAGACCAGGTCTGTCTTTGGCCTGCTCTTCGCTGTGCCAGTAAAGGCTCTTTCTCTGTGGACAAGGCCCTTTCCCACAGCGCCTTGCGCCAGGTAGGTGAGCTCAGCTGAGGGATGTAGTTCTAGTAATCCCACCTGGCTTCCAGACCTCAAGTCGTGTCCTCCAACAGACCTTTAGCAGCAAAGAGGAACCCGTGTGAGCATCTCTCTCACTGGTTCCAAGTGCAGGCAGGGAGCTTGGGTCTTAGCAATTGAATCCCTCAGGGGTACCTGGGTTGCTCAGTCAGTTAAGCATCTGATTCTTGATTTCCGCTCAGGTCATGATCTTACATTTCATGAATTCGAGCCCCACATCAGGCTCCACACTGCCAGCACAGAGCCTCCTTAGGACTCTTTCTCCCTCTTTCTATGCCCCTTCCTCTCTCGCTCTCTCAATCTCTCTCTCTCTCTCTTAAAAAATAAACAAATCAAAAAAAAAAAAAAGAAAGAAAGAAAGAAAGAAAGAAAAAGAAAGAAATGGAATCCCTCCCTCAAGCTCCAACAGGATGGTACTTATTGGGGAATTTGAAAGGCAAGACAGGTGACACTAGAGCTTTAGAGCCCAGGGAGGGGAATGTTCTGTTTAAGATAGATGAGGTAACTAGGGGTATCTAGGGGCACCTGGGTGACTCAGTTAAGCATCTGACTTCAGCTCGGGTCAGGATCTCACAGTTCCTGGGTTTGAGCCCCATGCCGGGTTCTGTGCTGACAGCTCAAAGCCTGGAGCCTGCTTCAGATTGTGTCTCCCTCTCTCTCTGCCCCTCCCCCGCTTGCTCTCTCTCAAAAATAAACATAAAAAAATTTTTTTTTAAATAAACGTAAACCTGTTCTGTCTTTTCATCACCAACTTGACTTTCCCAGATGTTTGCAGGAATAATTTGTGGGGTTTTGCCGTAACTACTGAGGTTTGTTATTACCCCATATAGACTTCCCTGGGATTTATCTCAGTGTTTGTTCACTGTGGCACCTGAGTTTTCTTGTGTGGTTGTTAGAGGAAACCACCTTTCTTTTAACCTGCACTTTGTAATGTTATGATTGTCTTCTAATTAAGCCACCCAGTATAAAATCTGTTTAGATTACCGTGGAGTTAAAATCTGTAAGCTTTTCCTCTTTGAATGGATACATAGGAGTAAAAATGTGATTGCATTGCATCATTTAAAGAACATAATGCAAAATCTAAGGATCTTCAACATAGAATAAAAGAGTTAACATTACTGAACATGTTCTATGGCAGAGTACTTAGATTGTCTCATTTAATCTTACCAATTCAAGGAGTAGGTATTGATGAGGTTTTAGGGGTGATAGCGGGGCTCATGGGGTCCAGAGCCAAGGACATCTTCGGTGCAAAAAACGTGACTTTATTAAGCCACGAGGACAGGAACCATGGGCAGAAAGAGTTGCCCAGGGACAGGAGGAGAGACTGGTTATATACTATGGGGCTGGGGGAGGTAAAATCCAGGGGAAGTTTCCAGTGAGATTTTCACAGGTTAAAGAAGACTCCCAAGATAGTGGAGGCCTAGCTATTGTCAAACTAAGGTGGTTTTCCCTCTAGCAAAGCATTAGCATTAAGACCATAGGGAGTTCCTGGAGAAACATTTTACTCGGCCAGCCTCAAGTATTTGTCAATGGGCTGCAGGTTATAAGGTAATTTAGTTCTATCTGCCATTTCCTTCTGCCTTTGTCCCCCACATCAATAGGAGGGGTGATGGAGATTTAGGTCCTGCAGGATTATGATCTCTATCAGTTAACAATTTGTTTTCCCCCTTTCCTTTGTTTTTGGGCAGCCAGCAGTGCCCGAGAAATATCACACATATTCCACCTGGGGGTGGGGGTCAGGGGAGGGGGTGTGGCGGTGTTTGTGGCCGTCAGCTTGCCTTAATGCTCCTTCATCTGGTACCATTATTATTCCCATTACATAGATAAAAAACTGAGGTTCAGAAAAGTTCATCCACACAGCTGAGTACACAGTAGGTCCAGGGCTTGGTCCCAGGTCTGAGTCTAAAACTCTGGTTCTCACCACTACTATGGTTCTGTAGAGGTGGGGGGGGGGGCGGGGAGGAAGTTTCCTCTATTCTCTTAGGTTCAGTAGTTGGATCATGTAAATTAAACTGGGAAAAAACAGATTAACAGAAAAGATTTATTATGCATGCACATGGGGCCTCACAGAAAAGATGTGAAAACCCAAAGAAACATTTAGGCTTGAGAGCTTATAAGCCATTTTAACAAAGGGTGACAAATTGTGGACAAGAGACAAGACAAAGGAAAAGGGGATTGGGCTTCTAGAAGTCATAAATTGTAGGAAGGTAGATATATGGGGGAAGTTTATCAAAGATAAGGGTTGTGTAGTAAGATTTGTTTATGCAGGCTCAAGTCCGTGCCATCTCCAGTGATAAGAATCATCTCTTCTTCCTGATATGGGAAAGGGGAGGAGGATACCTTCACAAAGGGAAATTTACATTACCTTCACAAAGGGAAATTTATACCCTGCTTTTAGGCAGAAAGGGAGAGTACAGAGCTTCCCCTGTGTCTGCTGTTCCTCAATTGCCTTCAGTTCAAAATAATCCTCATGCCAAAGTGGCATGTTTTAGGGTGCTATATTCTGGTCCCCTTCAGTTCCCCAAACACATAACACTGTTTCAAAAGTTCTCAAGTATTTATTAAGTCTATTATATGTTCAATATTATAAGGCTGGATTCTTGCCCTCAAGGAGTTTACACTAAGTATAGGAAGGCAAAACTTCTCAGCTTCAGATAGGTCCCTCAGTGGGGACAGCTGCTCCTTACACTTGGACAGTTTCTAAGCTTACAAGTGCTTCACACACACCATTCTGTCTTCTGTCGGATTGCCACAAACAAGTGAGGCAGCCTGGTTCTCTTATTTCTGTTTTACAGAAAACTGTCTTAGAAGTCAAGCAACTTACCCAAAGATCTCCAGCCTGGACATCTGTCTCCACTGTTGCGCTACACACACACACACACACACACACACACACACCTATATACAGCATCTGTATATAGCCATTTTTGCTAATGGAGCTGGTACTGACTAGCCAATCTAAACTGGCCCCTACATACCAATAATCATTAGGTACCAATAATCATTAGGTAGAGGCTTTGAAAGAAATTTATCCCCCCCCCCTGCCCCCAGTCTGTGGCTAATACAAGTTACTCATGTATGTAAATGAGCTGGACAAGTCCCTTGGACAGTACAGGTCACTTTTTTTTTAAAAATTATTATCTTTTTTAAATGTTTATTTTTGAGAGAGGGAGACAGAGGGTGAATGGGGGAGGGGCAGAGAAAGAGGAAGACACAGAATCCGAAGCAGGCTCCAGGCTCTGAACTGTCAGCACAGAGCCTGGCACGGACTCGAACTCAAGAACCGTGAGATAATGACCTGAGCTGAAGTCAGGCACTTAACCCACTCAGCCACTCAGGCACCCCTACAGGTCACTCTTAAAGAGAGTGAGCTATTTGAGGTAGGATTTCCTATGGGCAGTTTGCTTCCTGTTAGCGCCTGGTAATGTGTCTGGAAAAAAACTAAATTAAACTGCATTTCATTGAAGACCTTCTACTGCCGCTCTATTACAAGTCCATACCAGAGTCCCCTTTTCCAGAATCTTCCACAACCCTGGGAAGTTTGGCAGAAACATTGGTTGGTTTTAACAGCTATTCCCAGTCAACCATCTTCTCCTTTGCCTCCCGTAGGATAGATGTCAACTCATTTCCCCAGATACTTTGCAGAGAGGGTGGTAAGGGAAGTCTGCTGTCGCAGCGGGCAGGTTTCTAGGAAATATTATTTTTCTCCCTATGAAAGGAGAAGACTGAAAAAATGTATTCTCTTGCAGTTCTGGCCAGCTCCCTGCTTCCTGTTTTTGTCTGAGATTCTGATGACATGTGAGATGAGAGCTGGAGCCAGGGCCGCAATAGCGGCAAAGCCAGGTTTGCGGAACTTAGGGGCAGTGGGAAGAGTCGAGGCGGGACCGGAGGGGGCGAAAAATTGGCTGGCGTCTGATGGCCGCGGGGCACAGCGGAAACCCGGGGGCGGTAGGGCGGCGGATTAAGGCGCGCCTGCCGGTCACCGCTGCTAGTCAACCCACTCCTGCTCCAGGGGAGAGTCCAGTCCTCAGTGGGCGGGGCACGTTCTGGGGCGTGGCCAGCCGGCCCGCAGAACCCCGCCTATTCGGGGGCGGGGCTGGTCGAAGGGGTGGGGCCGCGCTCCGCCGGGGCGTGGCCTGTGGAATCTCAGAACCTGAGGACTCGGGGTTGGGGCGCGCGTCTCCAGGCGCGGGGTTCCTCCCACGCAGCCTCCCATTCAAAAGATGCCGAAGGGGCGGCGAGGCGGCCAGAGCCCCACCATGAGCCAGCGGCCTGCTCCGCCCCTCTACTTCCCGTCCCTCTACGATCGCGGCGTCTCCTCGTCTCCGCTCAGCGACTTCAACATCTGGAAGAAGCTTTTCGTGCCGCTGAAGTCTGGCGGGGCGGCGCCGGGGGGACGGTCCCTCCCTCAGGCGCCCCTGCCGCCGCCACCCGGCCTGGGGCCCCCAGGCGAGCGCCCCTGGCCCCCGCCCTGGCCTTCCGGCCTGGCCTCCATACCCTACGAGCCTCTGCGCTTCTTCTACTCGCCACCGCCAGGGCCCGAGGTGGCTGCCTCGCCCCTTGCTCCCCGCCCCACGACTCCCCGGCTCGCCTCCGCCTCCCACCCCGAGGAGTTATGCGAGCTGGAGATCCGGATTAAGGAGCTGGAGCTACTCACCATCACTGGGGACGGCTTCGACTCCCAGCGCTGTGCGTGACCTCCTTGGCCGGCCTTGACTCGCTCCCCCCCTTGTCTCCATGCCCCCCAAATCCCCTCCCCGGCAATGTGGCCACCGGCTAAGACTTCAGTCCAGATCCCAGATCGGCAATCCCCGCCCCCAGCACCCAGATTCACTCCTCCTGGATTTCAACCGACGCCCTCCCTCATCACTGTCAGGATTTCGTGAACACTCTTGTCCCAAACTTCACCCTCCCTCCATCCTGAGCCCTTTTGGTAATCTGGACTCTCAGCCTGCAAACCTCCATCCACCACCACCCCATCCTGCACTTGATACCTCCTGCACCATAATTGTCCCGTCCCCTGTGGTAGTAATACTACCATCACCCGCCACACACAAACCCCTTCCTTTAGAGACCTGAGCTTTAGTGTTTACCTCCAACTGCGGCCCTCCATGTGAGGAGGGGGAAGCGAATAGCAGTTGGAGTGTCTGTAAGTAGAGGTGGGAATTGTGCAAGACCCAGAAAGCCCAAGGACAGTTCACTGAGGGCCTCTGGGGCCCTCCACTTCTTAATGCTGGAAGGTAACCTCCTTGTGAACCCTAGCCCTGGCTCTGGTAGCCCTCTCACCAGGGTTTTGGACTCTAGATGTTAGATCTAAAGTCTTAGGGCTCTGGACGAGGGCTGACCAGGTGTGCTCTGATGTGGGCAGGATTCCTCTAGCATGCAAGCTGACTGGTTGTTCTCCTTGAAGGGTAAAGTTAAATTTGATTCTACTTGACATGAGACATCTCACACTGTAGAATATTCACTAGCCATAGGCTGTTCTGCAGACTTTCTATCACCTGTTCCAGCTAAGGCTTGCAGTTCAACACTGGAGGAGGGAAGATTGTTCTAGAAGGACTATCCCCGCTATTATAAACAACCACACAGGTTAAATTGGTTCCCCTGCCACACACGGAAGGGGAGTATGAAATAACCTAAATGTTTAGGTTAATGTGGCCATGAGAATGGTTCCCAACTCATCAGGCACGCTGTAAGGTCCTCTTCTCCAAAGGCATGGAAAAAATCCCTAGAAAACAGGCTGAGTCTTGGACCTCTTTACTACATTTTCTCCACTTAAACATGTCTTGGCTGTTAGGGGTTTTTTTCCTACCCATGTTGGGTTCTGGGCTCATGCAGGGAGCACACAATTGCGTCCCAGAAGCTTACTTTGGAAGTGTTAGAAGAGCCCTTATCTTTACTACAGCCATGTTTGTTTTGCTCTCCTGCAGATAAATTCTTGAAGGCACTGAAAGATGAAAAGTTACAAGGACTGAAGACAAGGCAGCCTGGAAAGAAGTCAGCCTCTCTCTCCTGAGGATCTGCCCCCCAGAGCTAGGGCAGCAGCCTCCTTAGGTGTTAGTGCTTAGATAATGTGTCCCATTTGTTGTCGTGTCAAAGATCATTATTTTCTGTTCTGTATTTACTGCTGTTCTCATTGCTCCCAGCATGTACTCCATATACAGTGCCCACTTGTGTGGTAAATCTCTTGGTTTGTCTGCTCTCTGTGCTGCTGCTGGGGGAGCTCTCTCACAGGGTCTGGAAGCTGCTGCCCAGCTGGCATTCAGGGGATGCCCCCCAACACCTCCAAGTGGAGGGAATTGGGAAAAGCCAAGGGCAATATATATTTGGTTGTGGTGCCCCTACTTAGAAAGGCTCTTTGAGGACTGGAACAGATAGTTGGCTTTCAAACAGCTTTAGTCCTGGGAAGAGTTTTGTTGGATAGCTTTTGGACCACAAAACTCTTTGATGATCTGATCAAAGCCATGGTCCTTCCTAGAAATTCACGTGCTTATTATGTACCAGGTACCCTCCTAGACTCTTGGGATTGGGAGTTGGGGAGACACAGACAATAAATATCATGATATGGTATCACAGATAACCTGCTAAGGGGGAAACAAAAATAGTAGGGCAAGGTTGGTCAGGAGGGTCAGAAGAAAACAGGGTGGCATTTCAAATAAGGTTTCTAGAAGAGGTAACATTTAAATAAGGTATGAAGGAAGTTGAGGGTGATAGCCATGTGGCACGTGGGGGAATGTTCCAGGCACAAGGGCCAGTGCAAAGGCTGAGGCTGGGGGCATGCTGGGATGTTTTAGGGTCAGCAAAGAGCCCAGATGGCTGGAGCGGGAGGACTGAAGGGAGCATGGTAGGGTTGAGTGCAGAGGGTCCTTCCACATGGGGCTTTGCAGCCATGGCAATGACTCTGGGTTTTACTCCCAGTGGAGGATGTAGTAGTTAGGGGTTTTTCACCCAAGTGATAGTGTCTGACTTGTGCTTGTAAGAGTAGACTAAGAAGCAGGGAAAGCAGGAAGAAGGCTGTCATAATAATCCAACTAAGAAGTGATGGTGCAGCACAGTGTGGCCCCGCCCCACCTGTCCTTTCCCCCCTGCTGGGGCAGAGATGTCTATGGCTTGTGGCACCACCCGTGAGGCCAGGTGCTGTCTTTATGGCAAGGAGGAGCGGTTGCTCAGCGACACAAGCCCACAAATAAAGAATATTTTAGGAAACAAGTCTTCATCGAGTGTAACATTTTGATGCTTGGCATCTGGATTTCCTTGTGCCCTCACTATGCCTGCAGCCACTGTGGAACATGGCCAAATATTTGTGACGTTTGGGCTTTGTGCAAAGAAAGGCATCTTAGAATCAAGTGAAGGAAGTGTCGAGGAGGGGGCGTGGCCAGCTCTTGACCAATAGCCCTGAGCCTGAGATTCACTCTTGGACTTGGCAACAAGGATTTAGTGTTGGTGATCTTGTCAAGAGCAGTTTCCGTTGAGTGATAGGGGTTTAACGCCCGACTCGAGTTGGTTTAAGAGAGAAGCGGGGGAGATGAATTGGAGACCATGGGTAGAGGACACTCTTCCGAGGTCGCTAGCTGCCATGGAGAGCAGAGAACTAGAGCAGAGACTGGCAGGGCAAGCGGAGTGGAGAAGGCTTTCTTTATAAAGACGGGAGAAGTGACTGCCTGTGGTCGGGAGGGAGAAAAAGTGATGATGGAGGAGACGAGGAATTGCTGGAATTGTGCCTGGAGTGGACAGATAGGTGGGACCTATTTCTGTACGTGGAGCAGAGATGGTTCATCGGGAATCACACCAGGTCCCGTCTGTGGTGTGAGGATGCAGATGCGGGGAGATGGGGAAATGGCTGGTAGGAGCCAGGAAGTTGCATACACAGGCCCAAATGTTCCAGCAGCGACCGAGTGTCTGAGGACGCAAATGCGCATGCCTGCAAGGCCCAGCTGGGAACCGTGGAAGAGCGTGCAGGGAGCCCCGTGGAGACAAGCCAGCCGCGGTGCGTGCCGGGCAGCCGATCCCGAGTTCCAGCGGCGTGTCGCCCAGGCAAGAGAGGAGCACCGTGTCAGGTGAAAGTTCCAGGCTTCTAAATCTTAGCAGCGAATTCAAATGGTTCGAAAACGCAGTTGCTGCCGAATAAAGGCTGGTGTGCCCCGCAGTTTGTAACCTCTGATCCGGTAGGAGTCCTCTTAACCCTGGGCAGGGATTCCAGGCCCTACTCCCCTCCCCGGGAAGAAGGCAGATTTCTATTGCCCCAAGCCGGTTGTTGCTGGAGAAGCTCCCTTGTTCACCCTGGAAAAATTCAGGCTGGCAAAGCCAGTGAGAAGGGCCGGGGAATTTTAATGAGAAGGTGGGGAAAACCAAGGGCAATGTATCTAGTGGGGGCCTGTTTCCCATCCCCTCCCCCATCCCAGTAGCTCTCGCCCCCTGAGGACCCCTAACCACTCACCTCCTTCCCCACCACGCTCATAAGATTGGCCACCTATTTATTAATTGCATACCATGTGCCAAGCACAGAGAGACAATTGACATGAACAATTCAATTCTCACCATCGCCTTGTGGAGTAGGCACGACACTTGGCGTGTTTTATAAGTGAGGGAAGAGAGGCTCCTCCAGAATAAAATGGAATGGAAGAGACCGCTCGCCAAAGAAGAGGATATTGGCAGATGAAAAGGACAGGAGTCCTGATTGAGAGGACAGCATATGCAAGGAATAATAGATGAAGGCAGTGGCGTGCTGGAGCCAGCTTGAAAAGCTTGTGAGAGCCGATTGTTAAAATTCAGGAATTTTGTAAGCTGGTTGTTAAAGACATCCGTTATTAAAAAGTAAACTGCATCAGGGCGCCTGGGTGGCTCAGGCGGTTAAGCGTCCAGCTCTTGATTTCCAGTCAGGTCATGATCTCATGGTTCGTGAGATCGAGCCCCGTGTTGGGCTCTATGCTGACAGTGCAGAGCCTGCTTGGGATTCTGTCTCTTGCAAAAGAAAGAAATGAACACTAAAAAAATTAAACTGTTTCAACTCACAAACTGTATTTACAACTAAGTTTAATAGAAATTCAAAATCCATCACTTCCTAATTATTTTGCTACATTTTACAACTAGCTATGTTCTTCAGGTTATGTCTATTTGCACCACTATAGTTGGTGGAAATACTATATAACAGTGTAATAATGTGCATTACTTCCTGATAATGTCATGTTGGTATTTTGATATTGGCCATCATGAGAGTTTTTACACCAGTGGAAACTGGTGAATGTACAAATCAGGTTTGTTCCTACCCATCTCCACTCCCCCAAAGTGTTGGTTGTTGAACATTTACTAGCACACCACCAGATAAGAAACAGAAGTACCACTTTGTTCATAACTGAGCTAAATAAAGAGAAAGCTGTTCTGAAGCATTTGAAGTTAGGCTGAAGGTATAAACGAGGCTTCCTTCTTCCTCTGGCCTGATTGGCCCACTCCGTTGTAAACATGACAGAGGCAGGAAAGAAGCTTCTGGTCAGGCCTGGCCACAAAGGCTGTACCCTGAAATAAATAGGCTTTCATGGAGCACATATGTGCTGACATAAGATCTAGTAAGCCTACCCTCTGGTAACATGGGGCCCAAGGAATGTTCTGGACTCTGGTCAATCAGATTAGTGACTTCTACTTTCTGGTAATTAGGGTACAGGGAATCTAGAGGTAAAATACCCTGCAGGTGGGGGACTAAAGTCCCTCCTCTCCAGTGGTAACTGTTTTGAGCAAGATAGAACATGGAACTTTATTGAACATGAAACCAGCTATTTATGCCACACCCCCTTCATCACAGATCTGTTAGTCCTGAGGGAAATACAAAATTCAAGTGTAATGGGAAAACCTCCCACTTCTTTATGCAAGTGATTTGTTCCCCACTCTATGGCCAAAGGAGTCAGGCAGGATCTGCGCCCGAAGGAGCCTGACTTCTAGGAAGAGAAGGAAGAGAGAGCCTATCACCGCTTTAACACTTTTGCGGGAAGCGAACATGGGTGCCTCCTGACACACCGGCTTTTTCAACAGTGTCTTGATTTTGTCGCCAACCAGATGTGTGGCCTTGAGAAAGTCACCCAACCCCTCTGAACCTGTTTCCTCATCTGTAAAATGGAGACGTTGCTCTCACAGGATGGTTGGTGGGGGTCAAGAAATAAGGTGACAGATGTGAAGCTACCCCCAGTTGGGAGGAAGGTGAGTCTTTTTTCTTGAGAGGGCCCACCACATTTCTTCCAGGCAGCACCCCATCGCCCACAGCGGACAAGCCAAGGGCTCAGCCTCTCTGCAGGTGGGTCCTCTGAGGGAGGGCTGTGGCCACCCACCACCCGGCGCCTTCACCTTCCACACCAGGGAGTCAGCTCACACAGAAGGTGCGTGCGCAGCGCCTGGAGGAAACAGAACTAGAGGGGAACCCGAAAAATGAATCCCTGAGCTGAGAATCCACCTATCTCAGGGTTTCTTTTGGTTGTGGGGTAGGGGGTGTGGGGGGAACAGAGTGGCTCTAACTAGCTTAAATAACAAGAGGGGCTGACAGGGAGGTTCTCTGGTTGCAAGCAATAGAAACTAACATGAGAGAAATGTTAAGAAAGGAGGCATCCAGGTCTTTAGAAGGAAAGGAACACGGTGCTGCCAATGGAGGGCTACACTGCAGCTTTCAATCCTCAGAGAGGAAATGTGGTTGGGCCTCCACCCCGGCTCCAAGTCCATCTCTGTCCATGTTGGGAAGGAGGGGTGGCCAGGCTCCTGTGACGGCAGCCCCCTCAAGCACTCAGAGTGAGGGGACAAGCTGCGTTCAAAGACACCACTTGTCCCTCATGGGCCTCATACTGATTGGCGCAGCCTCTTATCTCTTGCTCCACATTCCTGCCTCGCCCTCCTCGTAAAGTAACTCCTCAGTGACTCACACAGCCACACTGGGCTTCCTATTCGCAACCCACAGCAAACGGTTTCCTATTCCCAGTTCCTAGGAGTTATGTCACAAGCTGGGGGAGAGGGGAGCCAGAGCGGCGAAGGTCACACAGTCAGCAGGGTCCGAAAGGAGGATTCCTCTGGAGGGAGGAATCAGTCAGTATCAGCGATTCCATCTGTCCATTCACAGACTCACCGAGGATTATTAATCTCATCTCAGAGTTGATCTGAATGCAGCTGGTTCTGTAACTCTGAACACTGCATGTAAATTAAGCCTGCATTCATTTTACTCCTTTGTTCATTTATTCATCCAAGCATTCTTTCAGTGAAGCAGGTTCATCACTTTCTCTGAGCCTCTTTTCTCATCTGGAAAACGTGCATAATAATACCCCCTGCTTGGGGTTGTTTCAAATGAAGTGAGATAACGTGTGTAAAGCGCTCAGCTCACGACTTGACACCACCATTTTGCTTGGTAGGGTTTGCTGGGCACATTTTGCACCCGGGTTTCTGGTCCTTAACACAAAACCCTCCTGTTTCTCTCATGGTGGGACCCACTAGGTGGCAGCCCGAACTTAGAAGTGGGTGGGAAAAGACCCCCCACCCCCCACCCCCCTTTGCTTTCTAGTCCTCTCCCATCCAGAGCTGACATGTATCAGCTTGTTCATTAGTATACAGGAAAATTCTAGTTTTGAAACCTGTGAGGAGGAGGAGACATTCGGCCATTCACTGCAAAAATAAACACAGGTGCAGGCCGGGGCCTTTCTGAGCCGCTGCAGGCGGCTGCCTGCTGAGAGGCACATTTTACTCATGTGGGGTGGGGGTGGGAGGTGGGGGGGGATCTCTTTTCAGAACCAGTTGCAAGGTGAAAAGTCCGGTTCACATGAATAAAAGAAGCTAGACTGAAAACTCATTAACACTTATTGTCTGTGTTGGTCTGCCGGGGCTGCTATACCCAAATTCTGCAGACTGTGGGGCTTAAGCAAGAGATGTTTACTTCTCACAGTTCTGTAGGCTCACAGTTCTGTAGCCCAAGCCCAAGGTGCAGGCCAGTTCTTGTTCCTGGTAAGAGCTCTCGTCCTGGCTTGCAGTTGGCTGCCTTCTTGCTGTGTCCTTACATGGCAGAGAGAGTTCTGGTGTCTCCTCCCCTTCTAATAAGCACACTGATCCTATCTTGGGGACCCCACCCTCATGATCTCATCCAAATATAATTACCTCCCAAAGTCTCCCTCTCCATATACCAGCACATCGGGGATTAACATACAGGTTTGGGGCGGGGTGGCACAAGTCAGTCTGTAGCATCATCTACAGTGTATTCCTAGTTATTCCTCCCTCCTGTCATTTATCTACCTAGTTCCTATTAGTCATATATATATATATATATATAAACACCATCCAACCATTAATGGATGACAATAATAAATAGGCAGATAGACAACAGTCCCTAAGTAAGTACATCTCTCTCTCTCTACTTTCATATAAATAAACAAACATAAATATATATAAATACAGATATTTATCTCTTGGCTGTTGTCTATCTGTCTATTATCTGTTATTATTGTTATCCATGAATGGATGGATGGTCTAGACCTATGCTGTCTAATAGAACTTTCTGCAATGATAGAAATGTTCTCAGTCTGCGCTGTTTAATATAGAAGCCATTAGCCACATGTGGCTGTTGAGACTTGACATGTGGCTAATGCAATTGAGGAACTGGATTTTAAATTTTATTTCATTCTAATTATTATATTTCTGTATATTTTACTTTTTATTATTTTATTTTAGAGAGAGAGAGAACGAGCCGGCGAGAGGGGTAGAAGGAGAGAGAGAATCTTAAGCAGGCTCCATGCTTAGTGCTGAGTCCAATGAGGGGCTTGATCCGATGACCCTGGGATCATGACCTGACCTGAAATCAAGAGTCAGACATTCAACCAACTGAGCCACCCAGGTGCCCCATTATATTTCAGTTTAAATAGCCACATGGGTTACTGGCTACTGTGTTGGACAGCTCAGATCTAGACAGAGGTATATAAATAAATAATAATCCATCATGCTCGTAGGGTGTCATGCAGGTATAAGCCAGGCACTTTCTCCTTTCAGCTCTATAGTCACGTCATAAACTAGATCTTCTCTTCATTTCACAGATAAGTCTCAAAGAGGGGACATGACTTGTCCAAAGTAACTAGAATGAGGTAAAAGTGAGGTTCAAATCCAGGTCTGGATGATTGCAAATCCTAAAATGGGGATCCCTATACCCATGTGATAACAATGGTCATGGCATAGATTCAGAGCTACAGTAAACCTTCAAAAAAGATTTTAGTGTCCTCTTACTCCATATGTAGCTTAAAATGAAGACAATTCCCCCACTTCCACCCCATGGCGACTACATTACTTTTTTTGCCCTAAATATCAAATGATATTTTACCAGTCTCCATCTTCCCCCCAACCTCCCATTCATTTCCCTCCCCCTCATTTTGAGTACCTGCCTTGCTGAAGCCCTAATTCTGCTTAATCTTTGGCCAGGTAAGCCAACATGCTGTATACAAGGTATGAGGTTTATCCTATATTGATTGCAGGGTACAGAGCCAGATAATTTCCCCACTAAATTCTCTTCCAACTCAGTGAGTCTGGGATTGTATAATTAAAAAAAAAAACAACAACAAAATACATCCTTTCATCACACGGCGATTTCTAATATTCTGAGAATTTGTAAATGCTTGTTAAAATCTTTTTCTTATGGGGAATGGAGAAATTAATTTTAAGTGACAGAAAAGACAAGTTGTGAGCAGAATCGCCTCTAACACCTTGGAAAGAAAATTATCACTAAGACAACGTGCTTTATTTCAAATGCAAATTTTGCCAAGAAAAAAACAAACACAATTTCAACTAAGCTCGACAGACAAATGCAGCAAAGAAATGGTATCCTTGCAAAGCTCTACCTGATTCGCCTAGATTTGCTCCATCGAGCACTGTATTTCAGAGGCTGAATAAAAACCAAAACCCATTCATTAATAACCCAGTGCATTCTGAATGGCACTTTATTGATATGAACAATGTAAAATGAAAGTATTCGGCGTACTGTGGTTTCATTTGTAAAATATGCGGTTCCTGAAATTTTCATTTGGTTTGCATAGTACAGTCCCCAAATCGGTTATTCCTTTTCTTACAATTTGGGTGCCTGATTTCATTTGACAGCTCTGAAATTTGGGTTTGTAACATTTGTTGATTCTTGGAAGATGGCAATTTGCTCTCTGTCCCCAAGGAGATATTGTGGGCATCCTCCTTGCTGGTTAAAGATCACTGGTAAGGAAAACTGTGTAACATCATTAGAAGATGCAACTGTAGACTCTGTCCTTTCTAAACCTAAATGTTTCCAGAAGGAAGGGGACTTTGGTTTTCATTTGGATGCATTTGTTTTTTATTTCATCTACCTCTTATGAGCTGGAAAATGCACTGAATGAAAGGTGGTCCTTCACATGTTGGGCTCTGTGTCTCAAGGATCAATCTTTCTTGATCGTAAGGTCTGCGAGGGGCAGCGCTGTGTCCTGTTCACTGTTGAATCCTCATCACTTAGCGTGGAGTCTGCTGCAGAGTAGGTACTTAGGAAATGTTTGCTCAGCCAATGAAGAGCTGGCTGGATGGCTGTGTGGAAGGTTCTATCAGTGCTTCCTGTATAGTTCCAATGAGATGAAAGATTAATGATCCATAGGATAAAACCGTGCCCATAATGCATGGTCCTGGCAGAAAGGCAGCCCTGGAGCCTTTCTTCAGCCCTCATTTCTGCTCAGTTGTGGCATCTGATTTCTGGTCCTAGTCTTTGGTTCTCTTACCTGGGCCCATTCTAAGGAATTGGTCCCCCAAACACCGAAGGCTAGTATGGGACCTACCAGTTTTGGTGACAAAATCTTAAGGAGAAGTAAACTCTTAGTTTCCAAAGCACCTGAATATTAATATATGAAGCAATTCATACAATTTGGCAGCTCTGTGTTTTCACAGTCTGAAGACTTTCCAGGCCCTTTCTTTTGACATTACCAAATTTAATCTAGAAAATGGGTCTTCTCCAGGAGGATGCAAATAGCTTTTGACTTTGCCATCACAAATCCTAGCAGCGTAAGGTGAAGCAGGAATAATCTAATCGAACATCTGGCTTACTTATAGACTCTGTGCCCCAAATCCAACTGTTTCCAAATATCCTGCGGGCAAGACGTCTATCTGGGTGGTAGCCTGATTTTTCATTAGGTTGTGTTGGTGTCACTAGAGATATGGCCTCAAGAGGTGTGGCCTCCACAGGCCCTTTGGGTCTCCCAAAGGCTGTAGCTACCAACTGTGATGGAGTTGGCACCAGGGGCAAATGCAAACTCTTTTATATGTTCAGTGAAAGTCCATCAGAGTCCAGAGCAAGCTCATATAGCCCATTTAGAGACCAGGTAACCTGGAGGGCCTTTACCTTCAAGAGTTTGCTAGAATTCTTTGGTTTGGAGGAGGGGTTGGTGGTGAAACTGTTAGGCTAATAAAACTTTATTTCAGTTCTAAGGAGTCAGATGGACTCTCTTTAAATATGAGTTATATGTTTATGTGAAAACAGGAACACTGCAAGGTTAAAATGAAGCGCCCAACTGTGCAAACCAGTATTTTGCCACAACCACACCTCCAAGACATCATAGAGAGACTCCAAGCAATTATGTTTCCTGCTAACCGTCTGTGTACATTTTACAGGTAATTGACCGTTGACCACTCCCTCACTAATGTTTCCATTATGTGGTTCCACACCCTTCCTTAGGTGCATTCTTTCCAGCTTCCAGTGGCCAGCAGAGCTCATGAATTGGATGCATGACAGTGACTCACAGAAGTCTAGAGATCATCCTTTGGAATAAGTTTGCTCTCCTTTTTCTGATGGGACCGCAGTAGGGAAAGGCTGGGATTGCCATGTGTCTTTTCCAGCTCCCTGCGTCTGTGTCTGTCTGCCATTCCTGGGATGAATGGCACTTCCCTATATTTGATCATTTCATTTGTCCTGAAGGTTCAGAGCAGCCAGGGTCCAGGAGGGAAGAAAAAGAAAATGGAGGCATAGGGAACCCCTCCGTTCCTGGGCACACTGGCCCTATTCTCTGCAATGGTGAGTGAGCACCATAAAATTTTGTGGAGGTTCCAGGTTTAGTCCCCATCACCGCAGCAAGACAGTGGCTTTGGGAGTGTTTTTTGTGCATATGTGAGCCCTCTTTACAGAGGGGCAGAGAGAGGAGTAAAAGTTGCTTCTTCAGTCTCTAAGTACTTCTGAGTACTTGCAGAGAGCTTCAGACTAGGCTCCAGTGAGAAACAACATGCAGTTACTGTCCAAGCTGAGTCTGAATGGAGCCACAAAAGCCCCCGGGTTGTGGCTCTCCATTAGGACATAGGGACTCCTCCAAAACACTCAGAGTTGGTTTTCATTTGTCTATTTTTGTTATAGTTTTTGTTATAGGAGATATTTTTTTGTTTTATATATATATATATATATATAGTTATATATATATAGTTATATATATATATATTTGAGATATTTTTGTTATAGGAGATAGTTTTACTTACCTATATTCTAAGTCTCCTTGGCCTCAAGGCTACTTCTTACTCAATATTCTGTTTTCTTAGACCTTTGCTCTGAATACAGCCCATCATGGCCTCTGAGGCTTGACTATTGAGTTTCAGCATCTTTTGCTAATAGACTCTGTGTCTTGGTATTTCCTACAGAGAGAATCCAGTTGGCTTGGCCCCATGTGCTGAGCTACATTTCTTGTGGCTGGTCAGCCTATGAATTTGTGGCTCCTGGGTCAGAAGGGTCTCCTGTTCAATCAGCTTACATCAGAGGGCAGGGCATTGATACAACACACAAATAGGACTGAACGTAAGGCAGACATCATGATTGCTGGGACTAGCAAAGGCAGGGAAAGGTAGGTGGTCTTGGAAGTTTGTGTCCCATACCAATGTCATCCTGGACTCCTTGGGAGCCACTGACCTGGATGGGACTTCTTTATGCTCTGAGAAGGGCATATGACAAGACATTGGCTTATTCTGCCCTGGGTGCCCTGGGAAGTCATTGGCTCCAAGATCACAGTCATGGATGTGTTGACTGGATGGCCAGGGGTGAGTTCTTTTTGGCCAAGGAGCTCATGCCTCAGGCTGGGATGGCTTCTGAGACCACAATGGGTGCTCTTGTCCGATAACTCACTGTGCAGTTGGATTGTGAAGGGGATTCCATCTCACCATATAGAGGAAATAGAATGAGAAAATAGGCAGGTTTGGGGGAATGAAAGCTTATGCCTTTTATTTTAAAATAAAAAATTCTACCAGCATATGAACACTCTGTTCCTGCACAGGCCAAAGATGTACGAAGTTAATCAGAAAGCAAAGCATGAAGTGACAACAGCTAGAGTCCAAGTTCCTGTTCAGTACTTATCTTTGCCTCATGTGTATCTAATGTGGTTGGTGGGAATCGCCAGCCTAGGTTTTCCACCCTGAGTGAAAGCACAAGTACAAGTGCTTGTATCGCCTCTGAAATGTAAACAGTGACAACAGCAACAGCAAAATACAGCTCCACATGAGGCTGGCTTTTGTGGGCAGTTCCAGAGTTGGGGACATTTTCATTTTTTTATTTTATAGAATATATATTATTTTATTTTATAGAATATGTGACCAATTAGTTCAGTAGATAGGAGCTAAAATATTTCACCACACAAGACAGAATTATGAAGCTAATACTTTAGTAAGAATGCCTTCAAATATACTTCTCAAATCATTTTCAGATACAATATGCCATATGCTCCTCACAAACATCATGGGAGGTAGGATGTGTTATACTCACTGTTTCAAAAAAAATTTTTTTATGTTTATTTATTTTTGAAAAAGAGGGAGACAGAGTACGGGTTGGGCAGGGGCAGAAAAGGGGAGACACAGAATCAGAAGCAGGCCCCAGGCTCTGAGCTGTCAGCACAGAGCCCGATGCGGGGCTCAAACCCACGAACCGCGAGATCATGACCTGAGCCGAAGTCGGACACTTAACCGACTGAGCCACCCAGGCACCCCATTATACTCAATTTATAGATAAGGAGTCAGAAAATGGTTTAAAGTGAGTTGTCTAAGGCCTTGACTATTCATGGCTTCTTCAAGATTTCCAGACCAATGAATGATATATTCTGATTCTGTTTGGTACAAACCTTCTCTCAGTATGTGGGTGGGGTGAATTTAAATATAAGCAAGAGATGGGGGAAATAAGGTGAGGTCACGGTTAATTTATGTAATATACATTGACAGCCTCCCTCCATAATTTATAAAAGTCTGGTCAAGGTCAGAGACTGAAAATAATCAATTTCTAGATTTCATTATGTAATGGCTTTCACTAAAGTATGGGTTTGACATATGGAGACAAATTCTGCCACCTCACAAATGTCCCTGTTTTTGAAACCTGCGTAGTCAAAGCAACTTAACATTGTCTAAAAGGATTTGTTTCTGGCACTATTCTATTTCCTAAATTTTCCTTCCAGAAGCCCCCTACATTTTAGTACTTACCACAGGCTAGGACTCTAATCTGTAACCATTCACCTTGCGAAATCAAGAGACCTTTCAATTCTCAGGACACCAACTTATTATCTTTGGAAGGGCAGAGCCACAATAATATCAATTTCACTTGACACTAATTTTGCTTCAAAAGACTCTATAAAGAGACTCATCAATTTCCTCATCCATGCAGGTGTGTGGTGGTGAGCTACATTTAATGGCACCTGAGCTAAGATCATGCAATTCAATTTACAAGTATTTATTATCTGCTGAGCAAGATGTGGTGCTACCTGGGGCTTGGCCACAAATCATTCTTAGACCCAGAATCGTATCAGTAGCACTGCTGCTGGGAAGGCATGTGGTTGGGGCAAGGCCGGCCAGTCCACCAGGGTTTCAAATGCATGCATTTCCACCTGATGCGCAAGTCAAGGGGGACAGTCCTCTCTGTGGCAGTTTCCACAGGGATCACTCACTTGCTGTCTGGAGTGCTGATCAATTCCAGTGCCGAGGAGGTTCCTTTTGAAGGTTCTGCCCACCCACGCTCCTCCTCTGGTCTGGGAACTAGCCCCCAACAAAGGCTCTTACTGAAAGAGTCAGTCCAGGAGGCCATGCTTGTCTTACAGGATTCTACCTCCTTGGTTATAGCTGATTGGATAGGCACAGGACCCAAGGGTGGCTCCTCCATAGGCCGATGGACTGGACCGCTCAGAGTCTCAATATTTGGGAAGAGATGGTACCAGGAAGGGGTGGGTACAGGAAAGAAAAGGTGGTGCAGAGTGGGTCCTGGGATGGATTCTTGGCTGTGTACACAGTAAAGAGAAAACAGAGAATGCTAGAAGGCCAAGGGAAGCAAGAGAACTGAGCAAATACACAGAATATACAGAGAGAAACAGAGATGAAAGCACATATAGAGAGAAGATGTGAGAGAAAGCAAGAGTGAGGATGGCTGTCTCCAGCCTTTCCCATGTGGGAGCTGTGTTTTGTTTCTATGAAATGGCCCTGTGTTCTGTCGGTCAACCCCCACACTTTTGAGCAAGTGTGAATTGTCCCTGCAAAGGACTTTGACTAGAATACCTTCAAGGTGGGGCTATAGGGGAGAATTTAATTTCTAAAGCATGGATCTGAGTCAGTTACTGCTCTAAGCTGGATCACTATATTTCCCTAAGAGTGTTTAGCTGTATTTTGTAAGCAAAGTCCAAACTATTTTCTGGTGTGTGGTAGAAGGAACAGATCAAGTTTAAATTATTTTCTCAAACTTTAGAAATAATATCTGTTATTTTACTCATTAAACATTGAATGCGTAGAAAAAGGTGGCTTAGGTAGAAAAAAGAAGCTTATTTATCTATAATCGATATTTAAGTCTTTTGATCCATTTTCTCTAATATCCGTCTCTTCTAATTTCTGTTAGAAGAATTTTCTTTTCTTTCTTCTTTTGGTCAGGTATTTAAATTCCTGTCTTTCTCCATCTGTACTCTGATATATATTTTTCCTATCCGTTCTTCCATCAAGATTATTCAGAAATTACATGTTCTACTGCTGAATTCTTAAATTAAGTGCACAACATAACTTCCAGGACCAGAGAACTGATGCTTATATAATCCACTCTGTCTCAGTCAGCCCAGGCTGCCATAACAAAGTACGACAGACAGAGTGGCTTTTAAACAACAGAAATTTATTTCTCACACTTTTGGAGGCTGGAAGTCCAAGATCAGGGTGCCAGCAGGATCAGGGTCTGGTGAGAACCCTCTTCAGAGTTGCAAGACCGTTGACTTCTTAGTGTATCCTCACATTGCAAAAAAGAAGGCAAGAGGGCTCTCTGAGATCCCTTTTACAAGGGCACTAGTCCCATTCATGAGGACTCCACCTTTATGACCTATTCAACCCCAAGGCCCCCACCTCCTAATAGCATCACATCGGGATTAGGATTTCAACATATGAAGGCGGGGGTGGGGTGTGGGGTGGGGGTTGAGACACATTAAGTCCATAGCACAATAGCACACCCTGAAAGAGGAAACTTGCTGTTGCATAGGTAACCACTGCCATCCCAGATCATAGGTACCAGGGCACACAATAGACTTTCATGTTCTTGCACCATGGGACTGCCTCTCCTAATGCATAGCATAGAATCTGCTACCTCATAATGACAAGCTGTCATGGCCTCACCGCCTGCTTGTTTGGATACATGGCACTGAGAGAGGACTGCTCCCCTGCACTCTTGAACAGCAGTTGAGAACAACGTTTCCTCAATGGCACTCTCTGGAAAAAGCCCAAATGCATTTCTTTTCATGAAGGCAGAAAACTCACATCAAAACAAGTTCCAAAAAGTGTTTATTATGCCACAAATGCATCGTCCTCTATACACTTTATCTGAAGTCCTTTACATATCCAATCATCTTTTTTTTCTTCACAAGAACATAGGGCGTCCCTCACATGACCCTTGTCTGCTTTTTAAACTTCCTAGCACAGTTCAAGAAACGCATCACAGACAGGCGTGCAGGCAGCATGGTGAAATGGAAAGCAAGTTGAATCATGAATCAGCAGGCTTGGGGTGGAATCCTCCAGGAGGTCACTCCACTTTTCTGGACTTCTGATTCCTTCTCCAAGATTGCCAAGGTCCTCTGTGGCTTCTCCAACTGTCTGGAGGGTCATGAGGAACATAGAGCCCCTGGGCTGTCACGGGACTCTATTTTTGCCTCCATGAGGCACTTCTGCCTTTCCTCAGAGGAAGCTGTCCAGGCGTCTGTCCCCTCCATGACACCAGGAGACTCTTCAGAGAAGGGACTACATATTAATCACAGAAAATCTAGCAATGGCAGCTGTCTCCCCATTGGTGGAAAAAAACATGAACAGATTGATTTCTTTTCAACTTAAGGTTTTCCTTCCATATACTTTTCTTAAACCTGTGGTGTCTAGTTTATCAGAGTGTCTGATTTAGCACGCTATATTTTTAGTCGTCTCAGTTGATGAACTCAATATTTCATGGGGTTCTGCAAAGACTGCAGTGATTTGTTTCTCCATCCTCTTAGCAAGCTGGGGCCACACCACTGCAGACTGTAGGCTCATTCTCTGTAAGTCACTGGAACATCCAAAGCTCAGACATTGTCTTTGAAGCATATATTTTAATTACACTAAGGTCTTGAAACTTCATTGTCACATACAGGATTTCCAGGCATTTACCAAGTAGACAAAGTACTGGGTTGATATCATTGCACTGATGAAATATTAATATTATTGATAAGGCGGGACAATGTGGCTGACTTTATCAGACTCATACCATTTGCATGAAAAGGCTGAGTTTCTTTGGCTCTTTGTTCATTCAAGTGCATTGAATACCTATTTGGATAGACTTAGGCATTGTGTTAATCTGTCAATAAAATCTTGCACCATCCACAGTGTTTTGCAAGCTGATTTAGGTTTTGGACTACAACAACTGGCCATTGGTAGAAATATACCATATATACACATGGAAATTACAAAAATACATTTTATTTATAGCTGATTTTTTTTTTTTTTAAGTAACAAAAAACTAACACTATGAAAGATCAACCAGCATACCAAAAGGACACTACCTAATATCATCTGAACAAGAGACTTGTCTGGGGATACCATGACACATCATCTCCGGAACTTTCCAGAAAGGGCAATTTGCCATTGGGAAATAAAAACAGCTTCTTTGAAAAGTCTGTGCTTTGACAGTTTGAATCTCCCATTCTAATCAGTTCCACTCCTACTCTTCTCTCAACTTTTAAATTTCTACCTTCTCTCAGTAAAGACCAAAGAAACTCATGAGGGAAATGGAAAGATGGGCTCAAGAAGGCATGGACACAGCTGAAGCTAGATGGGTCATGGGTGAAGGCAGGACAGGACCTTGTTCTCCAACAGACACCAGGTAAGCCCCAGCAGAGTTGGTGAGGGAACCAGAGTGTTCCCTCTCCTGGGCTACCTGAAGTTTTACTTTTGCACTGACAGTCAGCAGCTGGTGCCTCAGGGCTGTGAGGCAGTGTCCACCCAGAGCTCTAGAAGCTGACTCATCATGCCAGGGAATGTCATTTACCACATCGCGGTCACAAGGTCAGCAGCCCTGTCCTTTCAGCAAATGTCCTCCTGCATCCATTAACTACAGGGGCGTGGAGGGAGGGAACTGGCAAACTCCATACACTTAAAAAAAATGTTATTTACATTTAAATGTAAGTCAACAGATTTTCTACATTCAGAAGCTCCTATAAACAGAGGCTGCAGCCTGGGGAGACCGAGGAGTCCACTCTTTCTGCTTCAAACAGGCATCAATTGCTACTTCCTTCTGTATCGCTCAGCAGCACATGCTGGACATCGCTGTTGAAGAGACAGAGGTTTTCCTGTCAAAGTCCATGTATCCATTATCTCAAAAAAGAGAGAAGCTTGTTCTCAGGCCACCTTCATTGCAAGGCAAAGAAAAACCTCCACAAATGACTGTTTTTCTTTTGTAGGATCTTAAAAGCTCTTAGCACCAATTCTCTTTCAGTGAGATCCCAATGTGCGGGGTGCTCAAGTTCCAAAACAACAACACCTCTTCAGAAACTTGTCAACACGAATCCGAATCCGCCATTCCCTCTCATCTGCTCTCTTTCTCAGCCTTTGTTTAGTTAATGGAAGGACAAAAGAGTCAGGACTATTTATAGGTACAGTCATCGACAGTCCTGATTTTGATCCACTTCATCTGAATATGAACCTTTGAAAGAAAAGGACTGAAGTTTCTTGGCTGGAGTCAGTGCCTCCTTTACAGACCGGAGGTGATTTTAACAATTACAGTCATGGCTGAATGAGAGAGAGTACAGTCTGGTGCTTAATCAGATGCCTGCATTGCCTTTAACACAGAAACAGAGTTAACATGCAGAACTCACCGAAGACAGAGCAATGTTCTCCCCCTTCTGGTGATTTATTAAAATGTGGCATTGGATAGGGATCTGCAGATTAGTTAGTGTCTCTTGTGACTAAGGCTCCAAAGGGAAATACACCCACAGTTCAAACATTTAACTTCACAGATTATCAAACATATGGTCCCACACAGGGACTTCTTGACATACAATCAGTTGAATAAGCCAAGAATCAAGTTGTTCAAGAGTCTCCTCTGTTGCCCAGAAGCCCCACTGTTCACCTGTTCAGAGACTGAGGGTGAGAAAGACTCACACATGGTCTATGCCTCAAGTCCCAACACGTTAGGCTGAGAAAGCAGAAGACGGCTTCCTCAGAGTCTGGAAGTCCCACGGGGCTAAGGCGTTAGACCTGGAACTCAAACATGTCTGTCTGTTTCTTGGCCAGCTTGGCCACCTCTTCCCGGATGGCCTTCACGAGGGCCGCCGTGGAGATGTTGGTCAGGGGCGTGTCAGACGGGTCGTTCTCGGTGAGGCTCTGCTGCGAGGCCGCCGCGGATGGCACCGGGGCCTGCTCCAGGCTGGGGTGCATGCCTGCTGGCTGGCTGTACTGGCGAGGGAGCCTGGAGGGAGAGTTTTGCTGATAACGTGACCGGGGGTAAGCCTCGATGTACCCTGGGAGGGGGACCTGCAGAGGGTGTCGGGAGAGAAGAGAAGGGCCCGGGATTAGGAAGGGGTTCAAGTCACAGGACACGCTTGATACTGGACGCAGGAGGGGACTGAAGGCAACGAAAGAGATCCAGAAGAAAATGGGAGTCCACCGTGCACATAAAAAACCTGGAGTCTGTTTAGAAAATAGGTAATTTGGACTCGCTGGATATGCTGGTTGGATGAATTAAGTAGGTGTTTTGAAGGTTGCTATAAACAGCTGGAACATGCCCGAGTCTCCACCTGAATCTATCTGCCTACCTTTTTAACATAAGCACAATCCAGCAAACAGAAGTACTGTTCTTTATGGACCTCAAAGGACTCAGGGATTTATTCCCAACGATAACTGCTAACACTGAGGGAGTCCTGTGCTTAGGGCTTTCCACACATTATCTCACTTAATTCTCAAAGCAACAACTTAGGAGGTAGATATTGTTATCCTTGTTTTACAGAAGAGGACACTGAAGGAAAGAGTGTCACGGTCTCAGGTGACATGGTTAACAAGCCACTCAGACATGCTTTGAGCAGGTCTGTCTGATGCCAAGGGCTGGGAGTTAATCACTGTACTGTCTCGGATCTGGGATACGATCTTGGTTTCTTGAAAAATTTCTTCTTTTCGTTAAAAGTGGAAGACACAGGGGCGCCTGGGCGGCTCAGTCGGTTAAAAGTCCGACTTCGGCTCAGGTCATGATCTCGCGGTCTGTGAGTTCGAGCCCCGCGTCAGGCTCTGTGCTGACTGCTCAGAGCCTGGAGTCTGTTTCAGATTCTGTGTCTCCCTCTCTCTGTGACCCTCCCCTGTTCATGCTCCATCTCTCTCTGTCTCAAAAATAAAATAAACGTTAAAAATAAAAATAAAAAAAAAGTGGAAGACACATACTTCTGTGCTTCAATATACAGACATATCTAGTAATAAGGACAAGTCAATGATCTGCAATTCAGGATCAACTTTCCCCACAGAAACAGTGCCACACATGGGGATGCTGTTCAAGGGCAACCCACAAAAGGCCTTTATATCCCATAATGCTAGTTGGAAGCCTGTGGGATGAATGCCTGTGGACAACGTAGGCAAAGGGTGCTGTGGGGAATGGACACGAGTAGGGAGTCAGGCGGCTTTCGGGGAGCAGCAGCTTAGCTGTGTCTGGAAGATGAACAGGCCCTTGCCAGGAAAACAAGTTGGGAGGGGCTTCCGAGCAGAGGAAAAGCAAAGGCAAAGGTTGGGTGTGCACGGGGATGCAGGGATGCTTTGGGAGTTCCGTCTGACCAGAGAGGATGTACAGTGTATGGAAGGAGCTCAGGAAAGACAGACGGGCAGGGCCAGATCAGAAAGCCACCAAGTGCCAGGTTACAGAGTCTAGTTTTCTATGGCACACTTCCGAGGAATACAGCATGTTTCCATTCTTTACAGAGATACTTGTCTGGGCTCTGGTGAGGATGGAGTAGGATGGGTTGGGTGAAGAGTCAGAAATTTTGGATGGGTGAATATTTAGCAGGAAAGTGGCCTCCTTCTACTCCCCGCCTGAGATGTTCTGACAAGCCCTCCTGGGAAGGCAGCTTTCTGAGATGGATGCCTGACACCTGGCCAGGGAGCCACCAGTGCGCATCAGGCAGAGGAGGGGCCTGTATTCTAGAAAGGACACTCTGGAGGTAGACCCACTGGAGGTCAAGAGGAGAGATGTGAGGCTACGTCAATGGCCTAGGTGAGGGCCTATGGGGACCAGAGTGAGGGAAGAAGTAATAGGATGGATGTCCCAAAGTTTGGGGCTTTAATTTCCCAAGACCTGATAAGAAAGACAAAGTGGCAAATGGGTACTAATGGTGGGTGAGGGCTGTGCATATTTCCCTTACACCTTAGAGGAAAAGCAGAGTTGAGCTGTCCATGTCCTTGGGCCACAAGCACTAGGAATGTGCAGGAGGTGACTGGAGGGAAGCAGATCCAAAGCCAGGATAGGGGACTTGCCCATCACGTCTCAGCGCAAACGTTCGTTCTTCCAGGACACCTTCCCCTGCCCTACGTTAGCCAAGGGCTCCCTGTAAGGTGCTTCCGTGCAGTTTCTCTAGAGTAACAGCCATCACCCAAGATGCCAACACCTGTCTCAGGCCACCAATTTCGTCAAGGCAAAACTGTGTCTTGCTTGCTTATCACTGTGTACCAGTGCCCAGAATTATGCATGGTACACAGCAGGGAGTCTCATAGAACTTGGGGTTCTGAGGAACACAGTTGGAAAATCACTGGAGGATGACCCGCTGGTGCCATATGTTTGTGAGAGAAGCTGTCATATCTCCTTTCTCTGCATTTCAAATTTAGCTGGAGCTTAGAGTGAGCGTCCAACTCTTGAGATCCCTCAGTTCTACAGCATCAAGCATCTTGGTACCAATGGCTGGGACAGGCAAGGGATACCTGACTCCACTGGAGTGCCCTCAGGGTAATATCCAGAAGCAGAGAAGACGAAGAGACGAGAAGCTCTTCCTCTCTTACAGTAGATTCAGGCCGGAGCCATCACACCTTGCTGGCCAAAATTCAGGACTGGCAAAAACCGCCCCTTTCCTAGGCAGTGCCCACGGCAGGCATCACCTGTTGATCACAGCACACCCCTCCCAATCCTTCTCCATCCAGCTCCAAGGATGAAACCTATTTGTCAAGCCAGGTTGAGGTGATTTTATCTGAGCTTGCTCCTGAAGTCTGGAGACCTGGGATCGGGAAGGTCAGACACCCAAATGATGGTGGGACCTTTCTCCTTCTCAGATGGATGTGGGAGCGGACACTATCCCTGTCCCAATTTCTCAAGCTGACAAGCTCAGTCTCTCTGAGCTTCCTGCACTTTCTTTCACATGTGAGAAATCACCTGTCCTTCTCCCCAGTGTGGTTCCTGCATGGACACAACCTCCCTGCTTAACTGCAGGTGGTAACTGGGCCCCAGCAAAGACCCATTTAGGTTGTGGTGATCACATTCCTCTTAAAAACAACTAATAAAAAACTAACTCTCCCTAACACTGAGAGGATGGGCCCAGAATGATCAGATCATCCCATTAGGAAGGTTAGGTTTTGATTTGCTGGGTTCCTGTTCCTTCATCCTTAAGGCAATATGAACCCAAAGGCATCTGGAAGTCACCATTAGCCCAGCTAAGCTATCATCTGTGTCTTGAGAGCAAGAGGTTTTGGAAAACACTTCTGTTGACTCCTCCAGAGTACCCACTGGAACTTTCCATGCAGAGGGTGAACCGACAAAGCTGTAGATTTACTGTTTAATTAGCACAAGTTAAGTATCATCTACTTTCTGAAAAGCACACATTATGTTTAGACTGTAAGTGGAATTATGGAGTCAAGTAAGCTCTGAATTGATCAACTCATACCCAGTGATTTTAGCTATTTAAAACAGCTGAGCACGACAAAGGAAGAAAAAAAAAGCCCACAAACAACCAAAACAGATGCCATAAAGTCTCACATTAAGATTTGTAGACTTGGGGCACCTGGGTGGTTCAGGTGGTTAAGCATCCGACTTCAGCTCAGTTCATGATCTCACGGTTCGTGAGTTCAAGCCCTGTTTTGGGCTCTGTGCTGACAGCTCAGCGCCTGGAGCCTGCTTTGGATTCTGTGTCTCCTTCTCTCTCTGCCCCTCCCCAACTCTCTCACTCTCTCTCTCAAATAAACATAAAAAAAAAAAAAGATTTGTAGACTTAACAATAGGGAATCCTTACAAGTTACTCTTAAAGCTTATTTACTCCAATTTGACAAATAATTCTAATGAGCTCAGACATGCCCCATTTGCAGAAAATAGCCCGTTAGGAAAAGCATATTTAAGGTGAGTATATCTGTGGAAGTGGGGACACTGACAGCAATATAAGCTCTGGTTGGGAGCAAGATCAAAGAAAGAAAAATCATATTGAATGTTGTAATAACTCCAAAAATTATAGTATTTTGGAGACGTCTGATGTAGGGGCGATAATCCTACCATCAGAGCTCATCTTACAAATGTCATTTTAGTATAGTAAGGCATCCTAATGATGCTGAATCATTTGTTAAAGACAAATTAAATTACATTCCTCTTTTAAAGGAGGGGAGGGGAGATATAATTTATTCCAGAATTTTTTAATGCAAGATAGCATGCATTTTTAAATATTTTGAAAATTAAAGGGATAAGCTTTGATCATCAGGAAAATTAATATATGTAGGATAGTTTTACCCCAATGATGTTGTTTAGACGTGGCATCACTACCCTAAGAATAGACACCAATGCTGAGGCCGAGTTGAACCTGTAGGGGTAGAAGGTATGGACCTCAGGGTTTTAGACAGAGAGAAAAGATGACCCAGGCCTTGGGCTAGATGTTTGATAAATCTAGGATATATTTCAAATGGTGAGACCAAACCCTAAAATGACACTCATCCCCAGGTGGCCCTCAAGTTAAGTCTGGGAGACAGCCTGCCTTTCTTATCCATGATGGATGACAACACAGAGGGATTGGGGCAACCCACACCAGAGGCCAGCATTGTGCTGTTTTCATTTGCTTGGTTTTCTCACTTAGCAGCCCTTGACAGGTGACTCCGAGACAGGTCTGGGTGTGACTATCCAGGTTCATCTGGCTGCTGCCCTCTTTGGTCTAGGCCGGGCCAGGTCCACTGTGCCATATGCTCCTACTTATGATAGAGCATGGAACCAGGGGGTCACAACAACACAACCCTTTGCTGGAAGTCAGGCAGAATGCCTTAGGATCTATGTGCAAAGTAATTCAATCTTGAGTTTCTAAAACTATATCTTCTGATACTCCATCTAGAATTTTTACAGAATTTTAAAACTAAAAGGAACAAATTTAATAAAGGCTTTGGAGCCAGACCAATACAGGTTTGAATTTTGGCCTTAGCACCTTATGAAAGCTGTGTGGCTTTATTTTTATTATTATTATTATTATTATTATTATTGTTTTAAAGCTGTGTGGCTTTAGACAGTCATGTCACCTGACTAGGCCTCAGTTTCTTCATTTGCAAAATGGGACACATCATGGGAATAATAATACCTACCGGATAGGATTGTTGTGAAGAATAAGATAATATAAATAAAACATCTAACATGATGTCTGGCACATAGAAAATACTCAAAAAATGATGGTTACAATAAAAATTTATTTGACTAAGAACGCCCTGCTAGAATGAGGTGGAATCCAGACCGGAAGGTGGGTCTCAAGTTTTCTCTCAAAAGACATCCCACTTGACTACACTGTCTCCACTAAAATGCTTGATGTCAGCCACCTGGTTGGTGGGAAGGGGGCTGAGATAACAAAACGCTGTCTCAACCTCTCATCTGTTTTCTCCCTAAAATGTGTCCAGCAGATAAGGCTGTGAGGGAATCAGCGAGGCTCTCACCGAATCGGCCCACTGGCTTGGGAGCTCATTCTCTCCTGCATAGGACATCCAGGCCTGGTTTCTGTAGGACGAGGGAGGCGTTGGGATGAAATAGCCGGTGAAGCCAGGTCTGTTGGCAGCTGGGATGGCGAACACTGCCGGCACCGTATTACCTGGCATGGAGGAGATGGATGGGGAGGATTAGGCCAGCATCCCACCTACCGGGCTGACATTTGCACAAAGCTGGGGGAAGCTGGCAAACGGCGAACTCTGGCATGGGGGGAGGGGAAAATGAGGTGTGGAGCAGACCTCTACCTGCAGCCCTAGCCTTGCCCACCTGCCCAGTCATCTGCTATGACGCAGACCTGGTTTTCTAGAGAAATGATGGCCCAACTCCCCTCGCTGAACCCTCACCAACTCCCCCATCCCCATCCCAACGCCCCTGACCTACTGGCAAGAAGAAGGGACACCTTAGTGTCCAGATACGTTTCTCCAGGGAGAATGGGTGTTTTAAAAAAATCCCAGAAAAGGAACCAAAAGGAATGGATTCCACTGATGGAATTTCCGGACACGGTGAATTCTTTAGTTAAGTGTTGACGATTAAGTGTTTGCAGTTTTAGTCTAAAAGGTATGCTTTGAATAGACTAAAAAAGCAATCAGGGCATGAAAAAACCTTGGCGTTAATTTCAGCATTGTTTCTAATAGCAAAAGACTGGAAACAACCAATATGTCCCTCATTAGGGGAAAGGTTAAACTGGCATGTCATATCATTCAATACCATGTGGCAGTTTAAACAAATCAACTAGACCAACATGCACGTCCCCATCCTGAAAACAATGCTGAGTCAAGAAAACAAATGCAGAAGGAAATGTATGGTTTGATATCACTCGTATACACGTAAAATAACAAAAGCATTTAATATGCACTATTGGATATGCACACATATGTAGCAAAAAGCACCCTCAATTTAAGAACTGGGATTACGTCTGGGAAGACGGGGAATGAGATAGAGCTGGAGGGTTCTGTCTGCAATGCTTTAAAGATACATAATAATTTAAAAAGAAACCCTGAAGTCTGGCAAATGTTAGCATATACCCTTACTGTAACATACCTTAATATTTTGTCATATTTCAGATTTTTTAAAGAAATAGAACAGTAGCTCTTCCAACCAGAGCTACTGAAGTCAGACACACAGTTGCCTGGATTGCTAAGGATGACAGGGAGCAGATGGCTTGTGTGGATTTGGGGGATGCGGGAGTGCAAAGAGCACGGCACCGGGGTGGGGCTGGGGTACAGCACTGGCCTTTTTCAGCGTTTCTCCTCTTGCCCACCTGAGTAATTTAAAGCCGACTGGTCCAACTGCGCCACGGACACGGGGCCTCTGGACACCTGCGCGAAGGAGGGGCTGTCGTGCAGCTGGGCCGGTTCGGGCCCTGCAGACTCGGCCATCCTGGTCTTGCTGCCCACGTCCGAGGTGGACCTGGGGGGGTGCAGAGGGGCTGCGTTAGCCGCTCCCGCCCAAGGCGAGGTTCCCACCACTTGCACCTCTGGGGGTCGCCTCAGGGGACCTTGGCGGTCTCCAAGCCCCATGAGGGTGGGGGTCCTCAGGCCTGGATTTGCCGCCCCCCCCTCCCCTGAATAACAAAGAAGGCCAAGCGCGTCCGGAGTTGGAGCAGCGGTTGTGTTGGCCCGAACTTAAGTCATTTTTAGATATTCAAGGTCAGTGCTCCCCCAAGGGTGGCTCTTGTGTCTCTGGGGAGTAGCACACTTAATTTCCACATAAAATAAGCCAGGCAATTAGCGCTGGGTATTAGCTGGGGATGGTCGACCTGGGGGGATGACATCATCAGCAGCCAATGAGAAGGCTCTGTCTGGAGTGCCTGGTCGCTCCCCCTCCAGACACCAGGGCTGGTGACCTGCGAGGGCCAGAGGACCACAGTTTCCTGCTGCTGGTGAAAGCAAGAAGCCCAAGGCTCTGAGAAGCTTGGGCTGCTCCCGGAAGCAGGAGCCTAGCACTTTCTAGGCGTTATGAATGACAGAACACTTTTTGTCCCCCGATCCCACAGGCGAGCAGAGAATCCGGCCCATTAAACACATCATATTTCCACTTAGTGCTCAGAATGCCAGTGAGAAGAGGGCTGCCTGGGCTCCACGGGTGCCAACTTCTCCCCTCTAATAAAGGGTGCTTTAGCCAGTCTCTAACCTCCCCTTCACAGAGGGATTTCAGGCTCCTAAAATTAAAATGGAAGGAGGCAAAGACAGCCACAGCAGGTGGCAGGCTGCCAGCTCTGAGCAGCCAAGTGTCTGTCACTGTAATAGCAGAACAGAGCCACAGCACCGCAGCCGGACCAGGAGGCAGGGGTCTGGGTTCTAGCTACCTCTCCTCGCTCAGCCTCAGTTTCCTGGTCTGTGAAACAAAAGGGGTGGATGACCCCCTCTCCGAGGCTCCTCCGTGGTCTAATCGTCTGGGTCTATATGGAAAGCAGTGACCTGCTGATATTTGGCAAGATGGTAGACAGTGTGGAAGGGCAGGGGAAGAGACTGGTGGGTAAGAAATAAGAAACAGATACTGGCCTTCGGCAAATGGGCCACAAATGACTGATGTGAAGTTCCTGGCATTCAGAACCATCAGGAGGAATTGAGGCTTCCCAGTATTGCCCAGGGAGGGTTAAACACAGAGGCTGTGATGATTTGACTCTACATCAGGGTGGCTGCTGGAGGCTCAGTAATGTGGGGTCTCCCTTCCTTTCTTGATCCCTCCATCTTTCCCTTGGTTGATCTCTCCCACAGCCCTGGCTTCCCAGATACTATTCCAGGCATCTGCTACGAGTTTAGAAAACTCTTCCAAGGAAAACTCCCGTGTTCTGCCCCATACACTTAGCCCCCTTGGAGGAATCCTAGAATCTCTGCGATCAGTTAGGCCGTCTCCCTCGTTTTACAGTAAGGAAACAGGGGCCAGAGAGTTGAGGCAACTTGCCCAGGGTTTTATACAGGGTTAGGATAGAACCCTGGTGTGCTGCTTCCCAACCCACTCTGAGCTCGACTGGAGTCAAGGGCTGGTGTCTACACACAGCCTGGCATTCTAAACTGCGGGAAATGAGGGCAGGGACATTTTGGAGGAAAAACTCATTTTTCTTCACCATTTTCACAAAGTTCAGACCTGTGGTCCACAGATAGGGTGTGGCTAGCATATTGGGGGAGGCTAGGGTAGGAGGGCCAGGGCAGGGGATCATACCTATCCCAGGGCATAGTTGTTTCTTTAACCCTGGACCTGATGCCTATTCCAGCATCTTCCAGCACTCATAGATTTTGTGTTTCTTGCCTATCTTTATTTAAAACATGTGCTTATAAAAATAAGATCACAAAGACAGTATTTTTATCATATCTGAGTTATGTCTTTATATCTGAGTTAATACATTTATACATATCTGAGTTCATGTGCTCTCAGCCTCCCATCTTGGAAGTCATGAGTTAGGCTGGGTGCCCAGACATGCTGTTCCCTGGCCTCTTAGGCACCACCCCTAAACAACAAAGGGACTTCTGGGTATACACATGTGCCAGGAGGGGCCCAGACTGGAGGCAACCATTGGAGTGGCCTGAGCTGGAATAATTTTTAGATGTTGAAGATAAGGGTATGGGGCTTCTATGGTATGGGTTGGTTGACCTTGAGTTTCTTCAGTTGTGGGTTCTAAAGGACTTCCCATGTCAAATGATAAGAAAGTTGGTGAACCCTCTCTGTGCTCCCACTTCCTTCATGGTACTTGGAGCACCCCAGGCACGAGGTTGTCTGTACAGGTGATTGCACCCTCAGTGGGACGGCCATGAAGGAGATGTGTCAGGTCAGGGTACACAGGAACAAATCTCCAAACATTCCAAGCAAAGCAAAGAAAGGAATGTGTTACCGCCTGAGAGAAGCAACAGCCACAGGGCCAGTCCGGGGAGGTACAGGTGGAGGGGGAGAGCCCATGACCATTTCAGGAAGCTGGGAAAACCTGTATGCCTGTGAAATAGACGAGCAGTAGAGGAAGATCTGTTAAAATGCAGTGTCCATCAACACACAGGTTCTTCTTACTGAAAAGGAAAGCAGACTCCCAGGTCAGGTTTTCCTGCCTTCCTCAAAATCTCCCCTAATCTTCCTTATGTTCCCCAGTCCCCTCTTCCATCTCATCTCCAGCCAGGCTCCCCTTTGCTTGGGCCATTGTAGTCACAGAGTCCTTCCATTGATCTTAGAATAAGCCAAGTTCTTTCCTGCCTCCAGCTTTTGTATGTGCTGCTTCTTCCCCCTGGGACGCTTTTCTCCTAATCCTTCCCGTGGTTCCTTCCTTCATCTCATTCAGCCAGCCCCATGTTCCCCTAGAGCCCCATTTACTCTCTCTCCATATTCTGCTTTATTTTTTGCCATAGCAATTGTCACCCTGTGGTATTATCATTGCTTGTTTAGGTATTTCCTGCCACCAGCTGGACTGTAATGTGGGAAGGGCTTTGCTGTCAGCTATATCCTCATGCCTGCAACAGTGCCTGGTAGATCATGTATGATCAATAAATAAATGAATAAATGAATGAATGAAGGAATGAATGAATCACTGATTGCATTTTACTTTGTCACTCATGGAAAGCAGATTTAGTTGGGGGGGAAGGGAAGGCTTTAGAATCAGGAAGTATGGGTGGAGATCCTAGTTTGCTGACAAATAGACTGTATGTCCCTAAGCAAGTTGGGTGACCTCTCTGGGCCTTGCTGTCCTCTTCCAAAGTGGGGACAAGGATGCCTTGCTCAGAGGGCTGCTAAGAAGATCAGGCAAGTCGGTGTATGTTTAAGTATCTCACAATCTATAAAGCACTATTCAAAGATAAAGGATTGGAACTGTCACGAAAGCGAAGACTTTAATCTACACGTGAGGGGATAAAATGAAAACAGTCAGAGGATAGACAGGATCAGAGAGCCAGGCCACAGCCTCCTTTAGCGAGAGAAAATCTAGAAATGCTCTTTGGCAAGACAAAGCTTAACTTGTGCTTCTCATTCATCTTTTTCTTTAGGTATCATGCCTGCTAGATCTCTTGAGGAACAAGCTGACAAGACTTTAAGCCCGAAGGCTTCAGGACAAAAAGCAGCAGCAGAGGGAATCCATAAATAGGGTTCTTTGAACTGAATGAGGTCTTCTTCCCAGCGTTATGGCAGACTACATACTTGTAAGGGCCTAGATCCTAGATGAAACATGCTTCTTGATGCACTGTGGGAATTGCAAGATGTAAGGGAAAGCTCAAGGACCCTACCCACTACCCGTATCCCTGCCCCGGCACACACCTCAGCCAACTAAAACAAAACCATGTGCTGAAACCAGAGGTAGAAATAGTGAGTAGTAAGCAAATATGAAAGGTGGAGGGTTTTGCCTGGAAGACAAGTGCATGTTGGCAAATGATTAAGAGAGCAAGCTTCGGGACAGGGCAAGGGGATGGGACAGGTGGAACTGAGACACTCACAATCAACCTGGAAGGAGCTGACATTGGTCCCTTCCACAGAGGGAGGCTGGTAGCATTCAGGCAGGAGCAATTCTAAGTCCTGTTTGGAGGAGATTTCCCTAAACCAGGCTCTCAGGATCAGCATAGATTAAGATGAGCAAATAATAGCTCATCATCAAAGACCAGAAAACATAGGTGAGAGTCAGGAGAAAAACAAACAAACAAACAACATATTTAGATCTTTAAGGACTTAAGAGTTAAAAATTTCCAGATACAAAACAGAAAACAGAAAGGTAAAAAATGTAAAAAAAAAAAAAAAAAAGACCAGACAGAGAAACTATCAGGAATGATCTGGCAGATTTGAGAAAGAACAATTAGAACTTTTAGGAGTGAACTGTAATTACTGAAAGAAAACACTCAACATAGGGGAATTAAGTAATCGATGTGCCACAGATGAAGAGAAAATTAATAAACTAGAAAACGGAATTGAGGAAATTACTAAGTATGAAGCACAAAGACATAAGGAGATAGGATATATAAAAGAGAAGTAAAAAAAAAATACGGAGGACAGAGTAAGAAGGTCTAAAAGTCCCAAAGTCCCAGAGAGGAAGAGAGGCAATATTCAAAGAAGCAATGACTAAGAATTTTCCAGAATTGATAAAATCAGTAGATTAATAAGTTCAGGAAGTACGATGATCCCAAGCAGGATAAATAAAACACATGTAGATACATTGTAATGAAATTGTAGAGTACCAGAGACATAGAGAACATCTTTAAAGCAGCCAGAGAGAAAAGGCATATTATCTACAATATGGGGACTTCTCAATGTCACCCAAAAGACCATGGAATGAATGCAAAGTGCTCAAAGAAACTGTCAGCCTTGGGGCGCCTGGGTGGTGCAGTCGGTTGAGCGTCCGACTTCAGCCAGGTCACGATCTTGCGGTCCGTGAGTTCGAGCCCCGCGTCGGGCTCTGGGCTGATGGCTCGGAGCCTGGAGCCTGTTTCCGATTCTGTGTCTCCCTCTCTCTCTGCCCCTCCCCCGTTCATGCTCTGTCTGTCTCTGTCCCAAAAATAAATAAACGTTGAAAAAAAAAAAAAAAAAAAAAAAAAAAAAAAAAGAAACTGTCAGCCTTGGAGTGTAATAGCAATACTAATTTTCTAGGACAAGAATGAAAGAAAACATTTGCCCAGGTTTAGAGGTACTGGCTGAGTCAATATGGAAAGCTACATTACCGTGTTGCATTTCCTTTTTTTTTTTTTTTTTTTAAAGTATCAATAAACTATGTATGCTAAGGTAGGATTCCGGGAACCAAAATCTGAAGCTCTACTAGATCCTAAGCTAGGATGGGGTTCAGCAACCATGCTACCCCTACCTTACAAAGCAAAATGCTTTGCACAGAATAGTGCTAAATAAGTATTTGCTCAATGAATGTTGAGTGAACCAAACCCAGGAGACCAAATTCTCATCTTGATTCAGCCATTCACTTTCTGTAGACAGTCTCTCTGCACCTCATTTTTGTTGATGTTTTTCATTTTCCTTGTGAAATAAGGCATTGGAGTAACTCACGGGCTTCCAAACAAACTCTTCTACAGCCATGAAATAGCTCTGACACAACTTGAATACATAACTAGATCAAAGCAGGGCTTCTCTGGTTGAAGTTGGGGAGGGGGCGGTGCCCTGGTGAATTTGGCCCTTCACTTGCCTGCATGATGATAACCTGGGACCTCCCTGAACTCTAAGGTTTTGCAGAGAGTTTGAAAATCATTGTCTTGGGACATCCTTCCAGCTTATACTCCATTATTATCAAGAAACCATCAAGTAAGAACATGCCTTTCCCAAAATAGAGAAAGGGGTTTAGAGTCCCTCTTCTCTCTTCTGGCCTCTCACAATACTCAGTAGAGAGACAGACAACTTATTTTTATCCCTGGTTCCTGGAAGGCTTATTCTTTGCTCAACATAGTTTTCCAGCCGAGAAAAAGCCCTTCTATGCCTGTGTCTGTCCTGTAGCCAAAGAATTGATTAAATTCTTTATTTAATCTATGGTAAATTGATTTACCAAAGAATTGATTAAAAATTCTGAACTTTTGATAAGTACCAAGGGAATTGTCTTCTTCAGAAGATTTTGCCAGTTACAAGCAAGACTGAGCAGGAGATCACACAGTCTCCTTTGGGCTGTATCTACAGGGCCCTGGGGTAGCCACAGGGGCCACATAAAAAGCAGAACTTGTGCCCTGTGCTTGGGGGCTGAGAGAATCCCCACCCACAGTGTCTTCCTACCTCCCCCCTCCCCCTTGTGCAGGTTACCCATAGTTCTAAGCCCTCCTGGCTTCACATTCTGATTTCTCTTGATATGTATCTGGAACCTTGACTTCCTGATGACTGCTTTGTGATTAGGATTTCACTGGAAGCTATTCCTCAAAACTGTTGCCTGATTTCAAGTTTCCAGTTCCATGACAGTGGCCATAATGTGCCCAGCCTGGCACCATCTTTTGGGATTCCTGCCTCTGGCTAGAAAGGAGATCCAAGACTCAGAATTGAAGGTAGTTTTTGTAAACAGGTCTGAGGTCTCTGAGGTGGAAGGAGCCTGGGAGTAACTAGAGTAGGCTGGCCAGTCTTTGGGCTCAGAAGTTTGGTTGCAAAAGTAGAAGGGGAAAAGGGGACTACATAGTCTACTCAAAGGTTCAGTTGTAATGTTCTTGGGTGGGAGGTGATGGGGTTGGGTCAAGGCCATCCTCTCTAGTAACCCCAGTAGAGAGTGAACCCAGGTGAAACCCACTGGGTGCTGGTCCCTTCTTGTGCAGGTGCACCCATCCAGAAGGAGGAAGGTGATCAGGATCAACCTCAAGGGTAGCACTATAGGCATGATAGGTCCAAGAGGGCAGCTTGTGCCTACAGGAACAGGTGAGGGGTCTCAGGCTTTGCATGGGTGGTGGAAGGAGGACTGACAGGTCAAAGTCAACCCACCCTCATTGGAGGCCAGCCCCAGGTCAGAATGGATGCATGAGTCTTTCCATACCTGCTAACCACGCTGGGTTGCACTGAATGGTGTCCCTTCGAGTATATTCTGTTGATGCTGACAATACCACTTCCAGGCTAAACAGGTGTCTACCTAAGTCTACATGTGGCTGTAACTTCTTATCCTGGTGGAAGAGGTAAAATCTTCCAGAAGGATAGTTCCTATTTAGTTGAAAACAGAGGACTTGGTAATCGAAGACTAACCCTGTAGTAAAAACCCAGTGCCTATCTTGATCTGTTAGTTTACCAGGAGCTACTGATAGAGCAATATCTAAGGCTTCCAAGGCCTCTGGAATCATAAAAGGTTTGAACTGGAAAGAGAGCAGGAGACATTGAGACCATATACTTTACCTTAACCAAGGAGGATACTAAAGGCCAGAGAGGTAAACTGACTTGTCCAAAAACACACAGCCAGTTAAGGGCACTGTCTTGCAATTCTGAGCTAAGGGTATCGTGGTACAGAGGGGATGGGTTTGAAATCAGACAAAACTGGGGTTGAATCCTGGCTTGATCCTTACCAGCTGCTTGATCTCAAGCAACTTACCTTGCCTGTGCCTGCTTTCTCACTAGTGATGGAGGTAACAGTATTATACCCCCATTTCAAAGGCTGTTTGAAAAACTCATTTTATATGTTAATGTAACATCTGGCACACATTGGGTCCTCTATAGTAATACTCTCTTCCTTTGAGACAGGATAATATTTTGATACAATAACTGTAGTAATCAAGACTTTTTTCACCTCACAATTCCTGAAGTCCAGGGCCCTTCCCCTGCCCCAAGCAACAAGGGCATCCTACCTTCCTGCCCCAGGGAAGGAAGGTGATGGCCATGAAGAAGGCGAGAGAGCCAGTCCTCAATGGAGTTTTGATGGTCAAAACTATTGAATTGCAAAAGTTTAGGATTTTATTTTTTTAATTTAAATTTTATTTTATTATTTTAAAAGTAATCTCTACACCCAACATGGGGGTCTAACTCATGACCCCAAGATCAAGAGTCATATGCTCAACCAACTGAACCAGTCAGGTGCCCCCCTAAGAGTTTAGGATTTTAAATATCAAAAACTTAAGCTCTAAAGCACTCAAGACCTAAAGTTGATGCCAAAAGAAGAGATTTGGAAGAAGTGAGGTATGTTTAGATTACTGCCCCTAGGTGAGGTAAACACCCTTGGGTTAAGAAAGGGAGGGAGTGGGAGGCAAGCCAGAGAGCTTAGATGCTGATGGGTCTGGACAGGGGGCTCTATGTTCTGCCTCTCTCTGGGGGGAGACAGGGGGGAAAAGGATAATATGAGGAAGATGCTAGAAAGGGTGAAAGGATAGATGTGTGTGTGTGTGTGTGTGTGTGTGTGTGTGTGTCAGAGGGGGAGAGAGACAGAGACACCAGGGGAGAGACAAAGAGGGGGGAATGAGTATACTGAAGCATGGAAGGAAGGTGGGGGGAGTCTGGAAGGAGCTTACAAGCAAGAGGACCAGGATACAGCTGTGCTCTACCTGGACCAACACCTGGAGACTAGATGGAATCAAGGACTTCTCAGGGATGCCAGCCAGAGGAGTTAGATGAGGACAAACTGGAACCAGATTCTTCCCACCCCCTCGCCATGCTTTGCATCATGTAGGCCCCCTCAATAGCTTAACCCAGGAGGAGAGAAGGAGACCCTGAACTGAAATTGAGCTTTTGGCACATGGAGAAGATAAGCGAAAAATCAAAGTACATGTCTTGCACCCCTGAGTTTTGTGGGCTAAGTATTCTCTAGACTTCATCTCCTACCTCCCTTTCTCCCTTCCCCTGGAGCCTTTGCTGGATGTTGGGTACTCAGACGGTTTTCAAGGAGGCTTTCTCAGGGTAGTCCAGAGGCAAAGATCCCCAATGCCAAGGCTAGCCTAGGTATAACAGCGTGACCTGCCTTCAAGGACTCCCAAGAGTTGGACAATGCCCCATCAACAGAGCCGGGATGGACCCTCTCCCTGTGGTCCAACTGCCTCAAACCGCCAGTGACTTTTAAGCAATGAGAGGTGGAGGGAGCCCAATAAAAACATTGAATTTCTGACCCACCTGGCCAGATGGGAGCTCAGAACAGATTCAAATCAGGTTTACAGAAATATAAGAAACATAATCATCTCTTGAACCCAAATGTTGTGGTGGATGTAAACTTATATCTGACATGTCTGTCTATCTCATCAACAAAGGTTTTTGTTTTGTTTTTGAGGGGAGAGGAGGAAAAAAAGCTGTAAGATTCTCATTTTCATTTTAATAGAGTTGTCTCCTTCATAAGCAGCAATGATAGTATTGGACAAAACCCTCTCAAACTGGGCCAGCTTCCTTATGAGAGGATCACACTCTGAAGTTCTGGAGATTTGAGTCTCCTCAGGGTCTGCAGGACATCCCTGGGCTCACTGGGCCAAAGGGAGGAAAACATGTGGTCCTTGAAGTCAGCTCTAGGTTCTCACTTTGTGTCTGCCCTTGATAGCTTTGTGACCTTGGGCATGTTTCTTTACTTCTCCGAGCCTCAGTTTCCTCACCGGGTACACGTGGATAATAATAACATTGACTTCACAGGATGCTTGTTAGATGAGAAGAGGTGATGTCTACACAGCACTTAGCTTTGTGTCCGGTATATGCAATGAGAGCTCAACAGATGGCAGCTGTTGACGTTGTTATAATTATTACCGTTCATTGCTCTGGAAAGCCTCTAGTGGGGAGGATGTTTTAACCCTGCTGCCTTTCTCCAGATCCCTTACTCTGACACCCACAGGAAGGCTTTAGGATGTTTTCATTCCACTTGGTGCAGACCCATTAGGGCTGCTGGCAAAACTGGATGGGACATTAGGTGTCAAGTCCAATCTCTTCACAGATTCAAGGGGTGAAATATATTCAGGACTGCGGTGCAGGAGTCCCAAGCTGCCAGCAGTAACCTTTTCCATGATATAAATGACATCAGGCTGGCCCAGCACATTGAAAACCACCAGCTTCCAATTATCCTCCGGCCGAGCTCCCAGTGCTTCCTTTTGGGGAAGCTGAAAAGTAATCATAGTTATCATTCTAAATTGCCACCTTTTCTATTGATTTCCACATTATCATAGCACAAGGGGGCTCGGCAAGAACTTGGGTTGAGACTCATTATTTCTACTGTGTATTGTTAGTGATTTTCTCTTCTCATGAAAATAGGGACCATGTGTGTTGGCAAAAAAAAAAAAAAAAAAAAAAAGAAAGAAAGAAACAAAGAAAAAAAAAAGGCGGAAGCCTTAATAACAAAAGAACTGCCTTTCATATTGTTCCGGTTTGATGGCCCATCTCTCTGCTGTGTTCTCAGTTCTTTTCCAGTTTTTTGGTGGCCTGATTTTTCAAGAGTATAATGCTGATGTTTTTGCCCTTCTTGGCACAACTGCCAACCCCAAATTATAACAAACAGAACGATCTAGGTCTTCATATGTGCTAAAAATAAGAAATTTTTTGATGGTTTTGTTAAATTGAGGCATCATGGATGTGGATTCCGTCAGCAGTTGGAAGACTCATCCTGGTTGTTTTTTCTCTCTGAAACCAGACCTCTTTATGGATCCCCGGAAGCTGGCCTCCAACCCAGAGCCAGATTCTCCAGCCGTTCTTGAGAATCATCTTTAACCAGAAGTGGGGCTTCTCTGGGACCCTCGGGTGGGGCATCCGGAGCATGCTCTTAAAGGAATTTAACAGAACAGGAGGAGGAATAGAAGTAGTGTCAGCACAGTCAGGAAAAGGGATATAACTAGAGGGATTCTGTGAAAAGGACAGGATATTTTTATTATAATGACTACCGTCTCTCAGGCGATTTGAGGTGCTAGGCAGCATCTGAAAGCCCTCTGACAAACATCAGTAAACAAGCAGTGGGTGCTCACCAGGTGCAGGACCGTGCCAAGCATTTTACATGAATGATCACTTCATCCTCACCGTGGCCCTCTCATCACCACTCTTTCATGGCTGAGGCATCTGAGGCTCAGAGCTGTAGCCCCAGGCTAAGGTCATTTAGCTGGTGTGTGCCATTCTACTCTGGACTGAGGGAAAATCCAGGCACGGGGTCCGTGTATGGAGATCAAGAAGGATGAACCAACAAAACTGAGGTCAGTGTGAATCAATACAGAACAGAGACAGGTGATTTTCCCAGGGGACAGACACTGAAGCGCTGCTTATAAATGTGGTGAGATCAGGGTGTTTTCTCAATCTCAGTGAGAAAAATCTCTTCTTTCCCCCATAAGGGTGGGTACCAATTTAGTGGACAATCAGAAAGTTCTAATTGTGCAAACAGTAACATGATGGCCAAAGGGAAGTATTTTATTTATTTATTTATTTTAATGTTTATTTATTTTTGAGAAAGAGAGAGAGACAGAATGTGGGTGTGGGAAGGCAGAGAGAGAAAGAGAGGGAGACATGGAATCCAAAGCAGGCTTCAGGCTCTAAGCTCTCAGCACAGAGCCCAACACAAGGCTCGTATCCACGGACTGCGAGATCATGACCTGAGCCAAAGTTGGACGCTTGACCAACTGAGCCATCCAGGTACCCCCAAAGGGAAGTGTTTTAAAGTTGATGGATTTGTAAGGCTCAGTGAGAATTATTCTGACTCTTTCTGGAAAAAGGATGTTTGGACTTCAACTGAGGAGAGCATGTGGCTCCAGAGTTGTTGACACACTTCCGGAAGGCAGAGCTATTCAAACATACCCAGCAAACCTTCCTGATGGCGGAGGCTAACTCATATTCTTAAGATCTGGGCATTGCCCCAAAGTCTTCTATTTTAGCTTAAAAATTATTTGAAGAATTTTGCATCGTATTCTACCCATATCTCAGAAAATGGGATGTAAAAAAGATGGCTGGTGTTTACTTATGTCCTTTATTGCCTGTACTCTCCAGATTTGTGTATCAGAGACTGAGAAGACGGCTCCAATAATAACCAGCTCTCCTGACAATGTCTTACTTTCCTTAGACTGACTTTTACCTAACGAAAGACCACACTGACCAGCAAATGGAAGTATTCTGGCCTCTGTGGTCACCCAGCTTCTCACTGCAGGTTTGTAAGTTCGAATCCTTAATAACAAATCAGTTATTGTGAGTGTAATCGGCGTTTGAGTCAAATTCCCAGGGGCTGGTCAATGTGAAGTGAATAGAAACAGAAATTCTGCACTTCCCAACCTAAGGACAAAGCCTTGCAGTGATGATAGCCCCAAGCAAACACAGCCGCCCCACCCCAGATCTTCAGTCTGTCCTGTTCAACTCAGCCAACAGGAAAGGTAAGGCTAGACACAGACATTCAAGGACAGAAGGTATGAGGAGCAGTGTCAAGGGGAGACATCTCAGTGACTTGGAGGAGAGGAGAAATCTGGAGCAAAGGAGAACAATAAAGAAATTCACACTAGTGTGCAGGCTATGTAGTTATGTAGCGTAACAGCAATTTATTAAGTGCCTGTGTGGTGTGGACCATGGAGGGTAGGGGTGTGAAATCATCACAAGGCTCCACAGGCCCACAGATTTCCCAAATAGTCTACTGCAAATGAAAGAGGCAACGCAACATAGCACAAGGGAGAACAGCATGCCGGTTAAGCACATGGGCTCTGGAGCCGGACACAGCTGGCTTTGGGTCCCAGCTGTGCCCCTTCCTGTCTGTGTGACTTGAGCAAGTGTGTAACCTCAGTTTCCTCATCTGTAAAACAGGGACAAAACAGGTACCCGCCTCAGTGGCTTGTCGTAGTAAGGACTAAATAAATGAGCTAACATACATATGATCAATACCTAATGACTAAAACACTCAAAAAATGTTGGCTTTTGTTATGTAATTACATATCACAATGACAATTTATAAAGCTCTATTAATGAGTAACCCTTGGGGATGGGTCATGAACTATTACAAGGATGGAATCTGTACATGCACATTGCATTGTTTATTATGGTCTGTGGCTTATCCATCTTTTAAAAAAGATATCTGTAGATGCTATGGTAATGAATGAGACGCATCCTAATTAAAATTGTTGTTTAAATTATGGAAGCTTTTAATCACTGGGTGCTTTCTCAGATATGGAAGTGCAGTTACCACTAAATGAAATAATCACAAGTGACACCATTGCAGCATCTGTGCCTGGCATTCTTATAAGTGCCTCACATATATCATCTCGCTTAATCTTTACAACAACCCTAGGAAGTTGGTTATCTTGTTCATTTCAGCGGTAGAGAATTTAAATGATGTCTCCAAGGCTAGTGAGTGGCAGGGCAGGGATTCGAAGTCAAACCACCTGCCCCCTGAGCCTCTGCTCTGAACCACCAGGCACATGGCCCCTAACATGCAGCTTTGCAATGTGTTCTGACATTTCCTCACACTTGGAAATGCAGGAAACCACCAGTGCATGAAGAATGAGGTCAACCCTTTACAGGAGGGACAGTAGAAAAGGAAATTCATTCTAAAATGTACTATGGTTTGATGTAAGGGCTGTCTGTGTGCTTGTGCCCACAGGCTTAGGCTTGGATCATGGGTGGAGGACGGGATGAGGGTCCAGAAAAGTATGTCTCAAAATCCCAAGGTGATTTACCACTAGAAGCTCCCACTCTGAGACCCCTGTCATAACACCCTGGGCAGAGCTGACCCGATGGTGGCAGGTGGATGGGACGTCGGACTTACCGGTCGAGGCAGACTGTACTGGTACATTTCTGGGCGATAGGTGGGTACCCACTGCACCCCTGCCCTGGGCCGCGTCATGGTCCCTGGAGCACTGGTCACAACCTCCGAGTAGGGCAGGTGCTGTGCTGAGCCGTAAGCCTCCTGGTGCCGGCTCTGGCCCGCGTGGCCTGCAGATGCCAGGCTGAAGGCCTCCTCCAGTAGCATATGCATCTGCTGCCTGACCTCATCGATGGAGGGCTGGGAGCTCAGTGTGGAGGTCTCCGAGTGACCTTTCATCTGCCTTGATCGGGCATAGCCCCGGGGCTCATTCACTCTGTCGATGTTGGTTTCCTCTATGATCTCAGGCTCAGTCTGTGGGATCAAACACACGCCCGTGGATTTGTTAATGAACTGTCCTTCCCATTAATGTTGTCTGTACTTACTCTAAAATGTTCAGCTTGGACATGTGATATTAGGTGAAGTGTTCATTTATGTTATCTCCTAGCTGCCCATCTGGAACTCACGCACAGGGTGGGTCAGCTAGCATTATGTTAGTAAGGTCACACTCCAGCTATCCATGCGTACCTCACTTTCCCATAGCTCGAGCGATGCAGCAGGCTTTGCTAACTGTCATAAGGATGATGAGAAATGGCTTTTCATTGACAACATTAATGATAATCTCTAAAACCTTGTAGAGAGATTCTCCACACTCATGCATTTTAGGTAAAAGAATCTAGAGCGTCTGGCAGTCTAAGTGTTGGTGCTCTAGACTAAACTCTAAATGGTCGCGTGTCCAGCCATGTAGGGGACTGCCGGTTGCCTGATACCAATTATCAGAGAAAGCAACAAAATCCTGCCTCTAGATCAATGATCTCAAAGTGCGGTGCACACTCTGGGGCAGGGTCCAGCAACCTGTGCTTTAGCAAGCCCTCTAGGAGATTCTCACACCTGCTCAAGTTTGAGACCAACTGATCTGGAATGTTCCCCCGCCTTCTTCCTGTGAACCTTCCATTTAGGGAGCAGCTGCAGTACCTAAGTGGGCAGAGGCTGGGGCGTCATGAGCTTCCAGAGCAGGCTGCATGGACTGTCTTATGCTCACCTGCAGATGAATGCTTATTCAATGAATCTGCCTGTGTCTTTGGTCTCTTGGTCTGAGACTTATTTTTGTGATACCCTGAAAGTGAGGCTGTAGGAGAGTAGTTAATCCACGTTCACTTCAAGCGTGTCCATGGCTACTATTGTCTTCTAAAAGACTCGAGCGTTCTGGGAGAATAAATCAGCACAGATCAGTTTGCCATTCTGCTGTCCATCCGTGACGTAAGTGACACATTGTCACTTTAGCAAAATTAGACAATACAGATAAGTAAGAGGGGGAAAAAAATCTAAAAATCCATTAACCTTTGGTGTACTTGTTCTACTCCTAAATCTATCCGGGTGTGCGTGTAAACTTCTCCATACACACATACCCATTTAAAAAGATGTATGTACTGGGGCGCCTGGGTGGCTTGGTCAGTTAAGCGTCCGACTTCGGCTCAGGTCATGATCTCACGGTCTGTGAGTTCGAGCCCCGCGTCGGGCTCTGTGCTGACAGCTCAGAGCCTGGAGCCTGTTTCAGATTCTGTGTCTCCCTCTCTCTTTGCCCCTCCCCTGTTCATGCTTTGTCTCTCTCTGTCTCAAAAATAAATAAACGTTAAAAAAAAAAAGATGTATGTATTTATATCCTAGTTCTGGGTATTTATTATTATTTTACGTGGAATGAACATTCTCCTACCGGCGTGCCACAACTTAACAGCTGTGTGACCATTGGCAATGTCTTAGCTTAGGTTCCTCCAAAAGGCAGGACCTGAGACTTATTTTATATGCAGATTATTTATTTTGGAAAACAATTCCAGGAAATAGGACTTGGGGCCTGGGATGAGTAAATTGAGGGAAGGAAAAAAAGCCAATTAAGGGTGGGCACTAAATTCATGATTGCTGTGGGCAATTGAAGCTTAATCCCACCAGGACGCTCCCAGGAACCAAGCAGAATATGCTTTAAGATTGTAGAACAAAATTTTGTCTACCAGTCCTCAGCCCCCATCAGTCAAGAGTTCCTCTAGAAAGTGTCCTTGTACTCTGAGATCTGTGCAGGTGCCAGATCGGTGCAATGGGCTCCCATGGGTGTCCCATGGAACAGAGATGGAGAAGCCTCAGGGCAGAAGCAAAAGCCAAGGGATCGCTAAGGTGACATGGTCAAGTTATTGCTGGGTAGGGTAGAGGCTGCAGCCAGGCCAGATCTAAAAGGTGTGCTGAGAAGATAAAAGACAGGGCATGAAAGATTTTCCAACCTGCAAAGTTACTTAACTTCCTGTTGCTTCAATTTCCTCATCTGTAAAATGAGGATAATAGCGTCTACCTCCAGGGGTCTTACAAGGATTAAACACAATGATACACACAAAGTTTAGAACAGTAGCGTATGGTGAAACACAGGAATAGTAGCTACCGTCATCACCATAATTGTCATTATTATTACTTTTATATATTCACCTGCACCTGTTTCTCATGTAATTACTATGCATAAACTGGATACATGAGATAGAGCATAAGAAAAGGTCACCAGGGAACTTGTTCATAAAGGGAAGTCTTTCCCTCCTTAAAATCTACATATGGAAGGTCAGCAATTTGTTATTTTTCCTATTTATATGTATTTTAATGCTTATTTGTTTTTGAGAGACACACACACACACACACACACACACACACACACACAGCATGAGTGGGGGAGGACAGAGAGAGAGGGAGACACAGAATCTGAAGCAAGCTCCGGGTTCCAAGCTGTCAGCACACAGCCCAACTCAGGGCTTGAACCCATGAACCATGAGATCATGACCTGAGCTGAAGTTGGATGCTTAACCGACTGAGCCACCCAGGTGTCCCTATTTTTCCTATTTTAAAAATGTTATTTACTTTCCTTTAGTCTTAAATTAATATAAGTGCATTAGAGAAAAAATAGAAAATACAGAAAACACAAAAAAGGAGACATTTCCTCTAATTGTATCACCCAGAGTTAAGGCTTAGCCCTAGTTCAAGATCAAAAGATGAGGTTCTCTGTCAACCTTCAATTCTAGATTTGTCAACAACCATCTATAGTATGAATTGAGAATACTATTTTGATATGAACACAGGTAAAAATAGGTTCTGGAGTAGAAGGCAAAATTACTTTTGCCATAATAAACAAACTCCTAGACACTTCATACCTGGGTGCATGACCCCGTGGGGCTCTTATAAATTGGGGATCTTTAGGAAGAGGTTTGAGATCGCTTTCTTGGAAATGTGCTCCCCGAAGGCTTGGGGATTTCTTCCAGGGTAGTGAATGCAACTTCTGACAAAAATTTTCTTCACAATGCATAGAACATTCTGGATAGAATTTCAGACCCTGGAAGGACTTGAGGAGACCATTTAAATCAAACCCTATTTTACAGATGAGGTAATCAAGGCCAGAGTGTTTAAGTGACTTATCCAAAGTCACCCAGGTGGGCAATGGCAGAGCCTTGTTCTCTCAGCTCCTGGCCCTTGCACATCCTGCTGCACCGCATTGTCTCTCACATTTCCCTGTCAATACTGGTTGCTACCCACACATTGCCCTTCCTCCCTACATCCCCGTCTCCCTAATAAATAATGAATGCTTAATGCTAAACTACTCCCAGGTGGAAGATTAATGGCACTGGGGTGAGCTATGATTTTTCCCACCCGAGTTGTGCTATGCATTTTCAGTCATATTGGTAGATCTATTATGTGAATTTATAGTTGTGCCTTAAGTAGGACAAAAATACACTTCTTAGCAACAACTCTCCACTCTGAGGCTCTCCCAGGAGCCCTGCGGGGGGGGGGGGGGGCTGTGCTGGCTTGGCGGGTTGGTTCTCTGAGTAATACTGTTGGGGAGAGATAACCTTGGCTGAGGAAGTGGAGACACTTTCTCCAGGCTCCCACTGCATCCATCCCACAGTACTGCAACAGAAGTCAGCCTCTGCTTCCCACCCCAGGGTTTGCATTTCATATGGGACAGGGCTTCCCTTTAACGGGAGGGCCCACAGTTATAACCCAAGTAACTTCGATACGTTTGTTCCAGCCTCCTATTTTCCCACTCTTCTCACTTGGTTTTTCAGTCCTTGACATCTACCAATGGAAACAAGACAAACTCTCCTTATACCCTGGGATTCCCCCTCATCACACTTGTATTTGCTTATTTAATGTCTGTCTTGTCCAAGTCTGGACACTCCCCGAGCCCACTCACCTCTGTCTCTTAGGAGCTTAGCATCAGATACTTGGAATACCCAAAACAGCTTTGTGAAATTAAACCAATATGAAATCCTGTCTAACTGCCCATGGGGTATAACTTGAGGTTATGTTAAAGAGCCCACATTCCTAACACATTCATTCGAGTGCTGATGAGCTGTATGACCACAGGCAAGGCACATGAAATCCCTAAGCCTCAGTCTCCTCATCTATAAAATGGGGGAGTTGATCTTTAATCTGTGAAGGACCTTGTGGTTCTCACATTTACTGTTTTTGGACTCCATGTGCTCCAGGAGGGCTGGGGTTCCTCCTACTGTCATCATTCTGGGGGGAATCCGATGTCTACTCATGAAGGAAATACCCCTCCCAACCTCCTTCCCCACCTTGAAATATGTGAGCAGTGATAAATTTGCTCTTTTACTTAACAGACAATTATTATTTCACCTAGGTCCTGGGTTGAGAGTTGTGGATACAGCAATTAATAAGATAGTGACCTAGCCCTCAAGGAGTTCCCAGTATATAGGAGGAGACAAATAACAAGGACAAGGACAACAAAAATAGCAGCTAACAGTTATTCACAGCTTATGTGCCAGACACTGTTTTAAGTGCTTTATATATATTCATTTTTTCTTTCAGTAATCTATGAGGTAGCAACTGTGATTCTCCTTATTTTACAGATGAAGAAATAGATCATTCAATATGTTGCCTATAACTGGCAGATTACCCTTTGTACATATCTAAATAGATCCATTACCTTACCACAGAAATGGGCTCTGACAGAGGGACAAACAGACTTCTGTGACCAGGAAGACAGACTATACAATAATTACCGAGACTATACAATAATTATCTCATAGATTACTAGAAAGATGGAAAACACCATTATATAGATATAAAGCTCTTCTAAGAGTGTCTGGCACATCAGCATTTGATAATTATTAGCTTCTATCATTATTGTTATTTCTTCATCCCATAGATTGGGAGTGCCTACAGGGTTGAGCCCACATCTCATCCTTATGTCCACAGCCTCCATCCCAGGGCCTACCCCAAAGCCGGAACCAGGAATTGCCTTCTGAGTGAAAGAACTTAACATAGCACGTGCTCAAATGTACTTGAGGACTAGTAATGGGCCAGTCTTGTACTGGTTTTTCTAAGCATGTTATCTCACCCATCCCTGAGGACCATATGGTTGTACCTATTTTCCAGATAAGGCATAATCATGTCTACTGGCTTAACTTGTCCCAAGCCATTCTCCCTGACTTGCACATTTCTGAAAATACCTTTTGCTTTTATTTGACAAAAAGGGGGAGACAGGAGCAAAGACAAACCTCCCAGTGTTGACAGATGCTTGGCTTGGGTACAATGTTGGGAGCTGCATCTGGGACAGATAATATATTTTTAAACCTCTTTAACTTGAAGTTCACCGTACTTGCTTCTCCAACCTCATACTCTTGTGAAGCACTGGGGAACGATTTTTCTTAAAAAAAAAACTATTTTTATAAATGAATCAAGATGTACTTCAATAAAAATTCTAAGAAATTAATCAGGGAATGTCTGTTCATGACAGGAAATTAGAAAACACAGATAAGCAAGAAGAAGAAAATTAAAATCCACTCTAATCCTACCACCAGAAATAAGTACTGTTAACATTTTGGCCTTTGTGCATGTCCTTCTAGATGCTTCCCATGCATATGAAATGGGAGAAAGATTACCAATGCGGGAGCATTGCCAACAACCCTCTCTCCCCAATTCTCACTACCCCATCCTGGGCAAGTAGGAAGAATGCTCAGTTTCTCCCCTCCCCCCTTCCAAGGAGGGCGCAGCATTGGACACACATATTCTCCAGCTTTCATGATGGAAAATATGAGGTGGAAAAGAAAGAACAGGCAGAAGGGATGTGGGCTGTAGGATTTTTAAGTGGGATTTTGGAGAGAGGTGCAGAAGCAGCTATGACATGTGACTGGGAGAGGAACTGAGGAAATTTAAAAAGTATTGCTGGGCATGATATAATAGCCTTCATGTATATGAAAAATATGAGTGAAGGAGTAGAAGTATTTAAAAATTACTTTTGTTAACACAGACACTCTCTCAGACTGAGCCATCTGGGTCATGGTTTTATAAACAGAACACACACACACACACACACGTATATATACATATATAAGGTTTTTTATAAAATGGGATTATATATAATATTTTAAAACCTTTTTTATACAACAATATTGTGAAATGTCTCTGACAGTAAATATATGTATTATAGGGAATACCTTTAAATGATGTCATAGCATTCTGCTATATGGAGTTTTCAGGCTATATGCAATCGTCCACTATTTTAGATGGTGTCCTAACACCTTACTATAGAAACAAAGCTGAAATATGTATACTTGTGATTAACACTGTGCATAAACCATGGATTCAGCCCTGGGTTAAACTCCTAGAAGTAGAATTATGGGGTCAGAGCATATATACATATTGAAGATCTTGGATTCTTATGGCATATCATCACTCGGCAGCAAAGGCCATAGGTATTTAGAAGAAATTAAGGCCATTTCTTCTCCACACCTGAATACATGAACCCCCCTAGGCTTGAATCCTGGTGCCTACTGGAGAGAGTGAGAATCTGTGATCCTTTCAGTGTTGTCCTAGGACAGCCCACACAGGGGCTAAGTATCCATGTTACTTCAGCTTCTCTTTGAAATACCGTAGAACAAACTTGAAGGAAATGGCAGCCCTGCTGGGACCCCCGAGTACCTTCTTTCTAGAAAGTATTTCAACATGGGACACAGCTTAGGACACAGCTCAGTCCTACTGCCTGGTCCCAGAGCATATTCTATAGCTCGAAGACTTCATCAAAATTAAAAACTGGTTTTCTATCAGACACCTAATTAAAGGACTAGCCATGGACCAGGAGAAAATATTAGGATCTGTATCCAGAATATACATGGAATTCCTACAAATGAAGAACAAAAGGACAACTCAATTCAGAGATTTGGCAAAAGGCTGGAATAGATATGTCAGTTAAAGAAGATACATAACATGTCCAATAAACACATGAGGACATGCTCGACATCATTAGCAATTAGGGAAATCCTATCATTTCACTTTCAATGGAATGGCTAAAATGAAGGAGATTAATAACGACAAATGTTGGTGAGGTTGAGGAGTAAAATTAGAACTGTCACATTGCTGGCAGATAAAATCGTACACGTGCTTTGTAAACATGTTTGTAGTTTCTTAAAAGTTGGACATATACCTTATGACTCAGAAATTCCACTCCTACATATATTTATCGAAGATAAAGGAAAAGGTTGTTTTGGTCTATTCAGGTTCCCAGAACAAAATACCACAGCCCAGGTAGCTTATAAACAATAGAAATGTATTTCTCACCGTTCTGGAGGCTGGAAGTCGGAGGATGCTAGCTTGGCTGGGTGAAGGTCCTCTTCTGGGTCTGTGACCCAGAAGGACTCACTATATCCTTACATGGAAGACTCCCCCTCACAAGGACTCACTCCTCACATGGAGCAAGGGGTGAGGGAGCTGTCTGGGGTCTCTTTTACAAGGGCACGAATCCCATTCATGAGGACTCCACACTCATGACCTCGTCACTTCCCAAAGACCCTGCCTCCTATTACCAACACATTGGAGATTAGGATTGGAACATACAAATTTTGGGGGGATGCAAACATTCAGACCATAGCACATATGTTTGCAAAATATGTACGTGAAAATATTTATGGCAGTGCTTTCTGGTAGCTCCAAACTGGAAACGACCCAAATGTCCAACAACAGAATGACAGACAAACAATTAGTGGTCTATTTATACGACACAATAGTACTCAGTAATAAAAAAAGTAAATAAATGACAGATGCATACCACAACATAGGTGAATTCTAAGCAAAAGAAGTCAGACACAAACAAGTACATGTTGAATGATGGATGTCATTTATATGAAGTCCAAGAACAGGTAAAACAATGAAGGTAGATATCAGGAATGTGGTTGCCAGACGGGGGGTATGGTGCAGACTGAGTGCCATGAGGAATGGGGTACTTTCAGGAGGTGATAAAAATGTCCTATATTTTGAGTGGACTGGTGGTTATAAGGGTACACACATGTGTCAATGCTCATCCACTTGTACTAAAGACCTATACATTTTATCATAAAATTTGCCTTAGTTACAACAAAACAAAAAGGCTTGGCCAACATCGCTAATTCTATGGGGATGATCAGGGAAGGCCTCTCTGAAGAGGTGGCATTTTTGAAGACCTGAAGAAGGGGTTAGCCATGGGAAGATCATAGGGGAAGCTTATGAAAAAGTCCTGAGATGGGAAAGAGCTTGTAGTATTTGAGAAAAAGTAAGGTGGACTGTTATGGGGTAAATTGTGAACCCCCCAAATTCATATGTTGAAGTCCTAATCTCAGGACGTGGGAATGAAACTGTATTTGGAGATAGGGTCTTTGCAGAGGTAATTAAGTTAAAATGAGGCCATTGTTCAAAATGCCTGGTGTTCTTATAAAAGAGGATATTTAGACACAGGCATGTAAAGAGGGAAGACAGTATGAAGACAGGGAAAAGACAACCATCTAGAATCCAAGAAGAGAAGCCTGAAGATCCTTCCCCACACAACCCCCAGAAGGAACCGACCTTGCCGACACCTGGATCTTAGATGTCTAGCCCCCAGAACTGTGAGAAAATACATTGCAGTTGTTTCAAGTCACCAGGTCTGTGGCACTTAGGACTGCCTGAGCTGACCAATACATGGACCATGTGGCTGGAGCCCCAACCGTCAGAGGAGATGGGGCTAGAAAGGCAGGTAGGAGCCAGATCACGTAGAGTCTTGAAGGCCATGGTAAGAAGGCTGGAGTGTTTTCAAAGGGCAATGGGAAACTCTTGAGGAATTTTAAGCAAGGGAGAAGTGTGATTGGAATTTATGGAAGGCAAGTTAGAAGGCTCTTGCAGAATCCAGGTAAGGAGAAATGGCAAGGGCTTGAATTAGGGTGGTCATGTACAAAGAAGACGTGGATGAGCTCGAGAAATGTTTTGAAAGAGAGCTGACAGGACTTGTTGGGGATGAGATCTGAGGATGAAATGAAGGAAGGAGTCGAAATTGAGACCTTTTATCAAGAAGGAGTACCCTGTTATATGAGTGTCCTTGATGTTGTCTGAGCTCCCCAAGCATGCATCTTCCTCTGCGCCCTCCCAGTTGCTATTCCTTCTGCCCAAATGCTCTTCCCCAAGGGGCCAACCTGGCTAGCTCCCTCATTTCAGGTCTCTGCTCAGAAGTCACTTCCCCAGACAGCCTCACCCCAGCCAACCTATAAAGAGTGCCTCCTGTTTTCCTCCATTGTGTTACCCGGCTTTATGTTCCTCCACAGCATTTCTGACGTTGTGCTGAACATCTGTGTGATCAGATGTTTATTACCTGTCCTTCCTACTGGAACAGAAGCTCCGTGAGGGCAGGGACTTTGTGGTGTGTCCTGTTACATCCCAGAATGGCAAATAGTAGGACTTTAATACATACTTGTTGAATGAATAAGTGGAAATTCATCTTAAAAAGAGCCTGGAGGTTCTCTGCTCAAAAGCCTTTACCAGTAAAAGACATTTCCAAGTGTCTAAAATGAATTAGATATAGAGGCCACTTTTAGGCAAATGGGCTTGAGCAATGGAATGTAGAAAGGGCCCACAGCAACCACCTGGCTGACTACAGACAGGCCCATCAGGTGACCTCAAAATATCCATAGATGCTAACTAACCAACGGGCTACTTACAACGAGGCCCAGTTACCAAAAAAGGGAAAACTCCACAAGTTGCCATACTTGCTCATCTTCCCCCTTTAAAAACAGCTCCCATGGGCTGGCTCATGGCAGACAGGCTCTCCTTTGCTGCCCTGCCCACCACTCCCTTGCAGTGTATTCAGTAGACTTCCGTTTCTTTTGCTCTGCCTCAGGTGGATTCTTTCACCACCCACGCCATCAGCTTCTACCGGATCATTGATCATCCCCACACATTTGGGGGCCCCCATCGGATCAAGAGACACGTCATTTAGACACCACATGAGACATCCTTATCCAGAATAGAGTTGAAGAGGAGGGACGAAGGGCTCTTGAGGCCATTTATTCCAGAATTTCTTGAGTTTTGAGCCCCAAAGTGGATAGACGTCTTAGAAGGCCATATTTCCTAGGACACACAAGTATGTGCAACATCGCTTTGCCTCACCCAGGCAAGAATTTGCCCCAAGGCTCTGATTTTCAGCTCAGCGCTAATCACAGCTCTACCCAGTAAGGAGAACAGACTGAACAAATTCTGCACCTTCACAGCAAGGTCCCAGAGACCAAGTGGAGGGTTCAGCAGGATCCATTTCTGGGCTAGGTGGCCATGATGACTTGACCTGGCTCCATGTCCGTTTTTCTCTCCACCAAACAGGGTCCCTTGGGCAACACAAAATAGTACTGCTTCTCTCCATCTATTGCCTGCCCTGGCCAGAACGGCCCCACTGCAAGTGCTGCCTGCCACTGAGGAAGCAGACACATATTCACAATATTGCTTCTAGAAACCAGAGTCCAGGGGTTTTCACTTCACCTTGTGGGGACAAAAGCTAGCAGGGCACAGGTGGAGGCAGCAGCTGCCTCCCGAGCCTGCCTTCTGCTGAAGGTGCAGAATTTGTTCAGTCTGTTCTCCTTACTGGGTGGAGCTGTGATTAGTGCTGAGCTGAAAATCAAAAACTTCTCTGACAATAAAGGGACATTGGTACCTTTCAGAACAGGTAGGAGGGCTCAGATTAAGGGTTTGGTGACTTCTTTTGCCCAACAGGCATGCAAATGGAATTTTTTTTTTTGAAAGAGAGAGAGAGAGAGCATGTGCACAAGCGTGTATGAGTGGGGAAAGGGTAGAGGGGGAGAGAGAGAATCTTAAGCAGGCTCCATGCTCAGTGCTGAGCCTCACGTGGGGCTTGATCCCATGACTCTGGGATCATGACCCAAGCTGAAATCAAGAGGCAGATGGGTAGCTCAGTCGGTTAAGTGTTTGACTCTTGATTTTGGCTCAGGTCATGATCTCAATGTTTGTGGAATCAAGCCCCACACTGAGCTCTGTGCTGACAGAGTGAAGCCTGCTTGAGATTCTCTGTCCCTCTCTCTCTACCCCTCCCCTGCTTCTCACTCTCTCTCTAAATAAATAATAAAAAAAAAACATTAAAAAAAAAAAAGAGTTGGATGCTCAACCCACTGAGCCACCCAGGTGCCCTACAAATGGAATTTTTAAAAGTCTCAGCAAAACTGCAAATTTCACTGAAAGTTCCAACCCCCTTAATCACAAGGTTGGCTCTACAGACAACCAGCCCCCATCCTTAGGTGCTTTCCAAGTCACCTCATTAACATAAGAAAAGACACCTTAATCTTCTCATCACTTGGGAAATCCCAAGGGTTTTTGGAGCTCTGTGCCAGGAATAGTGGACGAAAACCAAACATATATTTCTTTTCATAAATCACAATATCACAATGTGTGATAAAATTCATAGCAGTCCTGAGATGTCCAAAGTGCTAGAATGGAAAAGAACCAAAACATAGTCTCCGTCTCTCCCTCCTGGAATGTGTTAGCCATAGTTAGAACAGCCAATGTTCACTGTATGTTTTCTATGTGCTTTATCTGCATTAACTCATTTAATTCTTACAACAAACAGCTCTGTAAGGCAGGTGCCATTCGTATCCCCATTTTATAGATGAGAACACTTAAGAATGGCTTCTCTCATGGGAGCTACTTCACTGTGCACTTTTGAGGGGAGCCATCACTTGTTTTTCCTCATCTTCCTAGCGGAGCTAGTGCTGCAGGCAGCGAGGAGACAGTAGATCAGTTTTGAAAGTCCACACCCATGGACATCCCATGACAAAACAGGCGCTCCCACCGCCCACACAGATCTGCTCTTTCTCCTTTCGGGTCTGTCTTGAAAAAGCCAGACAGGATCCAAAAAAATCCCCCTTTCTCCTTCTCTGCCCCTAAAACACAACTTCTTGCCATAGCTAAGACTTCCTGAGCCCATGAGGAACAGTGGCCATTGGCTTTTCACCGCTCTCATCTTTCTCTTTATGGAGGGCCTACCGAAGAAGAGAAGATTGAGACTAGAGGGACCGGTGATGTAGAGGGTGACACTGGTGTTGCTCCTTAAGAGGCCCAATTACCAATGTTCCTCAAGAAGCAGATACTGCGATGGCCTCAGCACCCATCCACTCCTCTCCCCATGTCTCAGCCAAGTGGTCTGGGGGAGGGGAGGACTAGCCTACCCCAGGTCTTATGGTAAGGTCTGACTGAGTTAAATCAATCAGCGTTAGGTCTCCTATCGATACGGGGGTGGGCACTTGACCTTCAGAGGCTCAGTTATAGTAAAACCCACTTTGTTTCATGGCTGGAAAAAAGAAATTCTCTCTTTCAATGGTCAACAGAGTATGTAGCTATGGGGCCAAGGCTGCTGTAGCCACTTTCTAGTAGAGCCAACCTATGGATGAATCCAACACATAAGGAGGACAGCGCAGCATAATGTGAAGAAATACAACTGGAGCCCCAATCAGACCAAGCCTGGATTTATTGTACTCAGTACATTCCTTTCATGATTTAAGACCATTTGATTCAAGTCGGGTTTTCTGTCATTTTAGCCAAAGCATCCTAACTGATAACCACTATTTACACTGAACTTCAAACAGTAACATACATTCATCTACACTTTTGATAAGCCAGTCAAATCAAATGTTTATATGACTCAGAGTTATAAATCTGCCCCATATTTTCAAGTCTCAGCTTGGGAGTCACCACTTGGGGTTGACACAATTGTTTGTTCATTTGCTCAACAAATAGAGGCACTGCATTTACTATGTGCTCGTTCCTATTCTGAGTGCTGAGGTTTCCAGGATGAATAAAACATGATTCCTGTCCTTGAGGAGTCAAATGGAGGAAACAACACAAGTAAATTGACAGACGGAAGACAAGGAATAAGGGCTTTAATGAAGGTGAGTCCCAGGTGCTTCTGGAACACAGAGGACAGACACCTAAGTCAGACCCATAGGTATGGGGTCAAGGAAAAGATTTTGGGGGAGAAAATGTTCTAAGTTCTGCAAGCATTGCCCGAATCACTGGTTCTCAATCCTTAGTGGGTCTGCCCCGAGGGTACAATTTTTTGGAAACATTTTTGGTTGTCACAACTGGGAGGTGCTATGGTAACTAGTGGGTAGAGACCAGCTATGCCGTTAAACATCTCACAATGCACAGGACAGCCCTCCAGACAAAGAGTTACCCAGTCCCCAAATTCAGTAGGGCTGAGACTGTGAAACTTTGGCTGCATGAAGTAGGTGGGAAGAGATGTTTTGAGCAGAGAGATAATCACAGGCAAAGACACAGAGAAGTGAGTCCACATGACAAATGTGGGAAGGGTGTAGAGAGCCCGGAGCTAAGGGTGGATTAGGGAGTGGAGAGCATCAGATAGAAGGGCATGTTCAGAGCAGATGAGTCCCGAGCCAGAAGCTGAGGGTCTAACCTTACCCCTAGAGCTGTGGGAAACTACTAAATAACTTGAAATAAGGGTGTGTGTTTGGGGCACCCAGGTGGCTCAGTCAGTTAAGCGTCCGACTTTGGCTCAGGCCACGATCTCGAGGTTTGTGGGTTCAAGCCCCACGTCGGGCTCTGTGCTGACAGCTCGGAGCCTGGAGCCTGCTTCGGATTCTGTGTCTCCCTCTCTCTCTGCCCCTCCCATGCCTATCCTCTGTCTCTGTCTCTCTCTCAAAAAAATAAACACTAAGAAAAACTTAAAAACAAGTAAGAGCATATGTTTTAGAAGGACTCTTCCGCCAGCTATTTGGTGGCTTCTGCAGTGGTTGGGTACTGCTGTCTGGGTCTGGATCTGCAGAAGCCGTGGCACAGATGGAAACGGACCTCTTCCCATCCAAAGTCACAGCCACAGCCCTATTGCACGTGCTTCCACCTGTCTGCTCTGCTAGTGTGTAAAAGCACCTGGGGCAAAGGCCCAAGTTAATCCATCTTTCTCTTCTCCAGAGACCCCCACACGGGGAGTATGGTGGAATCACTTGTGGGGCTTACATGCTAATGCCAGCAGAGAAAGTAGAAATCAGAGAACGTTAAAAAAAAAAAAAATCAGGGGCGCCTGGGTGGCTCAGTCGGTTGAGCGTCCGACTTCAGCTCAGGTCACGATCTCCCAGCCCGTGAGTTCGAGCCCCGCGTTGGGCTCTGGGCTGATGGCTCAGAGCCTGGAGCCTGCTTCCGATTCTGTGTCTCCCTCTCTCTCTGCCCCTCCCCCGTTCATGCTCTGTGTCTCTCTGTCTCAAAAATAAATAAATGTTAAAAAAAAAAAATTAAAAAAAAATCAAAGAAAGTAAAACCTTTGAAAGGCCCTTTAATTGTCCACGTGGTACAGCACACATGGCCTGTGTATACAATAGTATAGAGTTATGTGTGAAAAGAAATACATAATCTCTAATGTACAAACAGAATATATGCAAAAGCTAATTTGGGGGCAATATTTAAATTTTCCCCTTTGTCTTTCAGGGTCTACATTGTTGAATTCACAACATGCTGCATTCACAACATGGAGTCTGCATTGTGCTCCATGCTGAGTGTGGAGACTGCTTAAGATTTTCTCTCTCTCTCTCTCTCTCTCTCTCAATCTCTCCCTCTGCCCCTCTTCCCTGCCCACGCTCTCTCGTGCTCTCTCTCTCTCAAATTAAAAAAAAAGAAAAAGAAAATCAGTCTCCCTGATGTTCAATGCACATACGATGCCATGGTTGCCACAGCACTTGGTAAACGTTTGCTAGAACTGAACAGGATTCTCATTAGTCTGCTGGTCTCCAGCTCCTGGAAGGATTTGGGAGCACAGGTGAGCTGAGGAGCACACAGCGCTGGGAGGACCTGGGGTGGAGTGGTTTGTGTCCTATGCTGCTAGGACAGTAGGACTTTTCCTCCAGCTGCTGGGCCAGCGCTCAGCTGTCAACTGGGAACTGCCATTGCTCTCCCTGGGCATCGGCGGGAATCAGCAAGGCCAATTCTCTCATTAGGAATTATCTTTGGCTAAAGAGAGCTGCCTCACCCACGGACACCCAATGGCTGGTCAGTGCCAGGGTACAAGAGCCCAGATGCTTCATCCGCACTTGGAACAACTCTGCGGGGCCGTGTGAGGTTAGCTGAGGCCTTGTAGCATCTGTACCACAGCCCGACTTTTAACTCTGCCTAATCCTGCTTCATTCCCTTTCCTTACGGGTGTCCATACCTAGAGCACGCTGGGGACCCTGGCCTGCCATAAGAGACTATGAGGTCTCAGAGTCCAGGAGCAGCGGGATGGGCAGGTGGGCATCAGGAGCAGCAGCAGTAGTGTTCGGAGCTCAGGGAATCAGAGACAATGAGCAAGCAGATGGCACCTGCGTGCTTACAACAGAGAGGAAGTTGCCTGTCTCCTGCCCAGTGGGAAACTGCCTGCATGGTAGGGAAGTCCTGGGCCTGGAGGGGGGCCTGGCTCCAAGTGAGGTCACAGGGCCATCCTGAAACCTGGCCCAGTCCTTTCCAAAGCTGCCAACGAGAATCTACTTCTTGCTCCCCACTTGCAAAGTGGCCTCCATGTTTGTGGGGTTAGCAAGTATCTGGACAGCCACCAGCCCGGTGAGATCTGGACTACAGCAAAATGCCCCCTTCACCACCAAACACCTCCACTGCTTTGCCTTGGGCTCAATCAGGGAGACTGATTTTCTTTTTCTATTTTTTTAATTTGAGAGAGAGAGTGAGCACGAGAGAGCGTGGGCAGGGAAGAGGGGCAGAGGGAGAGATTGAGAGAGAGAGAGAGAGAAAATCTTAAGCACGTTCCACACTCAGCATGGAGCCCAATGCAGGCAGGCCTCGATCCCACAACCCTGGGATGGTGACCTGAGCCAAAATCAAGAGTCAGATGCGCAACCAATTGAGCTGCCTAAGCACCCTCTGGGGGACTGGTTTCTTATTATCTTTAGGATCAAAAGCCCCCCGATAAAATATAATATGGCATAAATTAACTTGAGACAATGTATCAAGCCAGGCTTATTAACAGCTTAAGCTAGTTGGCAGAGGTAGGAGAAAGAGATTAAAGGCTGATTTGGGAGGACACAGGTAAGACAGTCCCAGCTTGGATGCGGAGAGGGCGATGGCGGTGAGGGTGGGGTCGACACGAGAGCACCCAGTTCAGAGCATAACAAACAAAATGCTCAAATCCACCCATTTGCCTCCCGATGAAACCAAGAGTTGGCCACCCCTTAACTGGGAACACCAAGCAGCACTAGTCTCCTTGGTTTCTGACCATCATCCCAAAGCCATAAGATGCTGGCGATGTGCTGGGGAGTGAGGAGGAGAGGCTTCCATTAATAATATAGGATTGACAAATTTCCCTAGAAGGCCTCAGACTTGCTACGAACTGTTACAGGCAGTCGGGGCTTTCCAGATCATATTTCATTCCTCTGCAGATGGAACCCATCAAAACAACCGCTCTGATTCTTTGGCCTCCTTTCTTTCTAGTAACCACCGTTCACCTGACACAAAGGGAGCTGGTTGCCCTGTGAGCTGAGAGACGCCAGCAAATAAAAGCCCTATTACACACGACACAGCACACCCACGCCTTCAGCCAGAGGCTGGGGACTAAGCTCTGAGTGATGCTTTCATCTTCCCCTTGGCCAAACGTGCCTCCACTGGTCTCCCCACCGCTCCCCAAATATTGCTCTGGCTGGTAATTCTCATCGCATCTCTCACTTGTGGGGATGGCGGCCAGCATTCCACAACCTCCTTGCCGCGGGTGCTCCTCCAGTGCCAGGCTGACAGGCCCATGCTCGCTTGGGGCCCTGTCCGCGGCGGTGGCTATGCAGGACACGGGGTTCTGTCAGTGAGGTACACTGATGTGCAGGCTGGGCCGAGGAAATGAGCCAGAGCCCGTCTTTCTGCTCCCTGGTTGTCCCAGGGCAGACCACCTCCCCACCGTCCTGCTGGGGGCAGAGGCAGCCGGCCCTGGTCAGGGCCAGCCCTGGGGTTCTGTTCTCAGTCTCTCCCAGAACACACTGCCAGCTCTCCAAAGGTTTTGTGAGCGCCTAACTCCGCACAGTCATTTTTGGCCTATTCCAATGGCTTGATGTTTTCTGTTTTCTGCAGCAGAATCTTGCCTGATATTGTACCTCTTATTATAGATTTACATGTACTTCTCAATTGCAAAGCCATCTGGCTGTCACTAACATTTCCACACATTTCCTTGGAGAACACCCCTGGAATGACTGGTGGCTGCGCCCTGACAGCAGAACCTTCAACACCACCTCTTCTGAGAGGCATCAGTGGACCAGTCATCCTCAACATTTTCAAACCCTTCAGCCACATTTTAGGGTTTACCATGAAGGCTCTCTGAGGACCACCAGGGTGTGGAGCTTGGGCAAGGTGCTGGAGAGAAACCTGAGGAGAAGGAGGTCTCTGCTTCTGAGAGGTGGGCATTCATTTTCAAAGTTATAGTTCAAACGTTCTGTTCCAGAGTCTCCCTCATTGCCAAGGCACATGTATACCTGACCCCATTTCTGTCACATTTTTTAAAACTCCAAACACAAATCAAGGTTGAGGATGTGTATTTTTATGTCAGGGGGAACAATATGATTATTCCTTGTCCTTTGGAAGCAAAGGTTGATTCCTCAACCACATAAAGGGATTACTAATTTGGCTGACATAGGGAAGATCACTTGGGTCTTTATTCTACCTGATCATTCACATTTGGGGCATTTTCTTTTCCCTCCTCATCACCTCGTTATTTTCTCCATGACTTGCATTCAGAAAATAACATTTAGAAAAATACTTTGAAACAGATGCATTTTTGCTTTTAAATATTAAGGTGACTTTTTTTTCTACCTGCTTTATGCACTGGGAGGAATTCATTTCAATGCCAAAGTTAGTTTAAAGATATGGTCTGGCCTTTTAGCAGTGATCAGTTTGGGACATCTTTCTAAAATTATGCATTTTGTCTAATGGGGTTTAGAAAATTACTCCTAGAAAATTACTACCCAAGTGAGCCACAGTGACTGCCAGGAGTGTGTTGCATCCCTTAGCTGTTAGGGGGGACAAAGAGGTTAAGAATTGTTGAAGCAAAACATAGAGATTCCCAAAGCCCTTGGAGTTGATTGTCTCTTGTGCAGGCCCCAACACATCCTGCTCTATGGAAACATTTTGAAACAATCCAGGCTGCCATCAGTCCCGGGGCTCAGATTTGCCTGTGTTGCGAGTGTGTGTGTTTGCTTATTTATTTATTTACTAATTTATTTTTACACCCAGGCTTTCTTGTTGGGATTCTAACATAGTCAGCTTTGGAGAAATTAAATCAATCTCCCACTGCTTCTGTTTCTATCATGTCAAGGAGCCAGTCCCCCTGGTGTTCCCTAATCTGGCAGAAATGACTGGAAATCTTGGCCTGGCTTCAAGATCCCCAGACCCAGTAGGAAGAAGGACATGCTTCCAACTGAATGACCTGTTCACTGCTGGGCTAATGGGTTCTTTTGTCAGGAGTGCCCTGGCATTTTTGGAAAATCAAGTTGAGAAAAGCTATGACTGTCTTCTTTTCCTACTTTATCAGCCGGGCTATTGTTTGCTGGTATGAGTTATCCATGCAAGGATTCTTATGAAACCTGACATCCAGCCTCTTGGTGAGATCAGAGACACAGGATACGTATTACGTCATGTGAAGGCAGATAGATAGTGTGGTGGGTTTATATGGAAGTCCTACTGCACAGCGGTTAAGAGGATGGGCTCTGGGAGTTGGGGAGACAAATGATGCAACTGTTCTGTGCCGGGGTTTCCTCATCTGTACAATGGGTGCAGGGAGGGTTCCTACCTCACTGGCGTCTGTACAAATTCAATTAGATAATTCACATAAAAAGACTAGAATAGAGGCTGGTCTATTGTGTGCAGTCAATAAATGAGAGGTGCTTTTCGTGTGATCAGAGCAAAAGGCACAGGAGGAGAAACAGGAAGCAAACTGCATTCTTACAGACAACAGTCTAAATTCTTAAAATTGGTCCCTTGGTGATCGTTTTGTCTTAAGGAAACTTATCTTTGCTTATGCTTTTGAGATGATATGCAATTCTCAAGACATGTATATTTAAGAAAAATCGATGAGAATGAAGAGGGCTTCCCTGAAAGCCATCTATAATTGGAATATTTATACAAGTGTGAGGGGTGAGCAACCTCTTTTTAAATATCATCTCCTTCCTTCTGTTGTTGTAAGTCATGTACTAACGTGGCGGTCTAAAAGTATGAAGTCAGCACGGCAAGTCATGGCATATAGCAGTTAAACAACAACAACAACTGCACTGTCCTCTTTTCAAGACTAGTAGGCAAATCTCTGCCCTATTTCCCCAAACTGTAAAAATGTCTGTGCCTAGACTCTCACAAGATGCCTATTTATTTCCAATCTTGAAATATGTTTAAGAATCCTATCATACCTCAGGAATGCCCGAGCAAAAGGAGTCCCTGAAACTATAAGCATGTAGGAAAGATATTCACTGTTCGTAGGGAGAGATTAGCTGGAAAACTCAAATACCTGATTTTTAACCACTGGCTGATTATCAAATTGTTGGCCGAGTTTGGAATAAAAAATATTTTTATGAGGAGAAAAATCAATGTTGGAAAATTTCACCTGGAGGAAAAGAAAAGATTTGCCCAAAGCATCTGCAATTTTATAAAATTAACTATGAATTTGTTTTATACAAAAAAGAAAAACAGAAATAAAAGATTATTACCACTAACACAAATGTCAAGTTTGAATGTAAGGTAACCAGAAATTCAAATTAGGCAGAATATTTGTTTTTAATGGAATCACTAAAATCCCACTTAAAGATTTTGTGGCACCTAAATCCCACCTAAAGATTTAGTGGCAAACAATGGCCAATCCTGAGGGGGGAAAAATCTTTTGGTATTCAAATCAGCATGGTATATTTAAGAAATCGAGTGACATTTGCAAATCACAATCTCACAGATGATAACAAAACTGTATCCAGACATTTTTGAATCATAACTCTTGATACAAAAAAAACCTTATTTGTAATTAGAGAAATATTTTAGGAGAATGGGAAAGAAACCTTTTTCATAAAACCTAAGAGTAGATTTAAGGCCATCTGAAATCCTGGGGTAGGGTGAAGCATTCCTGAATGCCTCCACCAGAGTCGCATTCATGTATGCTCAGGGGTACAACTACGTTAACAGGATGTGAGCGACTGGATGTGAGGCACCACACTGTAACTCTCATCTGGGAAGTTCGATGGGGTTAGATCAATTTTTTCAGTTTGGAGACATCACTGAACATAAGCATGGGCTTCATCATATGAAATCACCAAATCACTCCGTTGGACATCTCATGGTTTCTATGGCATATTGAGGAGTTATGAAATCAGGAACCAATCCAACTTCTCAACACTGCTATGGATTAAAAGAAGCCTGTGTTCAAATGAATTCTAACTCACAGCCGTGGTTCCTACTGAGTTTTAAGGACAGAGGGGAAAAAATTAAGAACATTTAGAAACACTACTGACTTAAGATCAATACTGTACTATTCATAAAATGGTTGGATTCAGAAATCAGAATCCTTTTAGCCGTAATTTGTTTCTCTGACACATTCCAAGTAGTCTTACTTGCAAAAGAGGTAGTTACGAATAATGAAAGAGAAAACATTTTAGTGCACTTTTAAATTCCACAAATATATAGTGAAGTGAAACATTTTGGGGTGTTCTATCTCCGCTGCTCTTATGGGAAAGCAAAGCCTATAATCACCTTGGCCCAGCAGACACTTACATCGTATCCGCTGTTACGGATTCCACGCCGGGGTCGCTCCCGAGTCACCAGAAGGTCCATCTCCGTTTCCCCAGGACTCGGGCTATTCAGAGACTGCCGGCTTCGGTAGACAGAGTTCTTCATCTGTTGCCTGAAGAAAATCCAACAACTGTTATGATGCAGCAAATGCCCTGACAGATGGAATTCTCCACTGATCCAAACTACAGGCAACCAATGAAGGGTTTGGATTTGCCTTGCAGATCTCAGAATTCATGCTATTTGCTCTCCGACCATCAGAGGCCATAGGAATAGTGGAATAAAAGATTGTTTCTGTTTTTGTTTCTGTTTTCCTAGATGCTATAAGCATTTGACTGAATTGTAAATACTCTTCTAATGGAAACTCGGTAACTATAATCAATTGCAACACTACAACCTCATCTAAAATGCTGCTGATGGCAAGGCCGGGGACTCTCCCTTGACCTGACCCTCCAGGACAGCAAATGCTGGAGAACAAACTTGCTTTTGTTGACTGTTGACTCAGCTAGCCTGCTGTTCTTTTTAATCTTTCTGATTTCACAGGCAGGATTTCATGATGTGTTAATAAATCCTGTGGCTAATGGGCCACTTAATACTGTAAACACTGATAGATTTTCTTTTCTACCTTTCCCCCAGTGGATTCCTTTCTGGTCTGAGGAGCCGTAAACCAAGAGGCAGTTTGGAGCTTATCCATCCATCCATCCATCCATCCATCCATCCATCCAATATTTACCAAATGCCTACCATGTGCTAGGCACTGTGGAAAATGATAAGGATCCACGGTGAGCAAGACAGACATGGCCCTGCTATCCTGGAGCTTACATTCTAATGAGGGAGACAGACAATTCACAATATTTCAGAGGGTGGTAAGTGCTATTAAGAAAAATAATATGCAGGTGCCTGGGTGGCTCAATCATTTAAGTGTCCAACTTTTGGTTTCAGCTCAAGTCATGATCTTGTGGTTTGTGAGTTCGAGCCCTGCATTGGGCTCTGCACTAATTACATAGCCTGCTTGGGATTCTCTCTCTCCCTCTCTCTCTCTGCCCCTCCCCCCATTCGTGCTCTCTCTCTTTCTTTCTCTCAAAATAAATAAACTTAAGAAAAGAAAATAAAAAAAGAAAAAGATGATGTGACAGAGGATGGCTAAAACGGGGGCAACTTAGATAGGATAGAGAGGGGGACAGTTCACCTGAGACCTAAATAGATCCAGACACATGCCAATCCTTCACAGAACATTCCAGGCCCAGGGCATAGCATGTTGAGAGGCTCCCCTCAGCTCCCTCAGGAAATGCATACATTTGTCACCATTGTCTGCTTACACTTGCCATTTGAGGCATCTTTTTGAAGAGGAAGGAACAGGAACACCGTGAGGGTTGTGGCTGCGCTTTTCTTCCTGAAGAGGCAACTCTTACAAGTGGGGAGTGAGGCCCGATGGGGGTAGGCAGTTTCACATGACACTGCTGAGTGACAAAGATGGCTACTGCCCTGTCATCCAACAATCGGTTTCTCCCTGTGAATAACTGGCACTTCAGAGCATCTATTTTCAGGGACTTCCCCAAACACCACCTATTTTATGTCTCCGTTCCAAGATTCTATCCATTCATGGGCTAAAGGTGAAGAGGTCACATTCTTTATTCCCAGTGACTATGCGGGGAGCCAGAAGCCTGGCAGGTATACATATATGTACCTCTTCATGATCACACACCCAGTTAGTGATGGCATGAGAGTCACATGCTATTATTAGTCTAGAATAGCCCTTAGAATTCCCAAGGTGAAACACTACCCTTGCAATTGGCCTAGGGGATAAAATAGACATTATTAGGCCTGCTCGCTAACTATGAGGAACTTACATGTGTTTAGAGAGTCTCTGTGATCTCTGCTTGCCTGATACCCATGTTAACCTTCTTTTGGTGACAGCACTATGATGTTCTCTGGAGGCTATCCTTCCTGTTGTGGTTAGCCTGTGATTCAGGCTGGACAATCAAGCATCACATCCCCATGGCCACAATGATCAGTTAGAGGGTGGTCATGTGAGTTGGTCTAATGAGACTGAGTCTCAGGGCTTTCACCAGAGCAACCAGGAAAGAGGCATTCTCTTGGCATTGAAGTTTCTAAGAGGACAGAATATAAGCCAAAAATTGCTGGCAGCCAGTTTTCCACTATGAGGCAAGAGCCTGAAGAGGAACCAGCTAAGAGTGATGAGAGGGCAAGCCAAAAAGGGGGGACGTTGTATGACCCCTTGGATCCGGTCATGCCTGAAGTCTTGACCTTTCACATTCACTGATGAATTCTCTTTGTATTTAACCAGTTGGTGCTGGGTTGCCATCATTTGCAACCAAAAGAATCCTGACTAATATAGGAGCTTAAACCTAATAGTATAAACTGCCCTGTCGTTATCTGCAATTAGAAGCTTCCTTTAGGAATGGAACACGACCTTGTGATACAGAGTGATTCACACTTTAAGGCAGATCCCAAAGAATTCTCATCCTTGACCTAATTACAAATCACTTTTTAAAAAAGCAGGCTTCACAACTGTACTGAGATTGCCAATTAGCCCATTTAGAAAAGATTTACTAAGAAGGGTGTGTGTGGGGGGGGGGGCAGTAAATACTAGGATTAGCAATTGACATTTAAGTAGGCTGTTTTGGAAGTATTAGAAATACAATAGCGAGACTGTGAGCCCTTTCAAGAACCATGAATGTGGGTGAGTACTTAGACACTGGGGTGCACTCCAGTCTCCTTTTCCATCAAAGACAGTGTTCCATTATGATACCCAGCCTAAAGGCTGCTATTTAACATGGATCTCAACTGAGCAGACCACTAATGTGTGCCTGGTGTGTAAGCAACTACTTAGAAATAAATTAGGCTCTTGGTAGAGGAATTACCTCTCTAATGGAGTTCCATTAGGTACATTCATTTCTTGTTTGTATTTTGCTATATTCTTTAAAAGTTAATACATTTTGAAACTTGCAAAGTTTTTTACCTCTGAAAATACTGCTGCACAGATAGTGATAAATTTTATTTGCATTTTTAGGGTTTTTTTGATCCCACAATAAAGTTTAAGAAAGTAGTTCCCAAACTGTGTTCTGTGGAAACCTAGGGTTCCATAAGGATGGAACGTAAACCAGCGAGGACGAGGAGGAGGCCGAGGCCCTGCTTCCATCAGAGCAGCTCTGTCTTTGTAAGTTATTGCCTTAGGTTGGGTATTCCTGGAAGCAGGCTCTGTGAGGATTTGAGTGCAAATGGTTTACTTGGGAAGAGATTCCAGGAAGCACAAGTTGGGAAGTGGGGAAATGAGACAGAGAATTCTCGGGAAGGAGGTTGATAAAGGGTATGATATACAGCAGATTAGTATTTTGGGCAGCCAGGGCTCAATCTAGAGAATTCTCGGGAAGGAGGTTGATAAAGGGTATGATATACAGCAGATTAGTATTTTGGGCAGCTAGGGCTCAATCTTCCTGGAGAAGCATGGGGCATAGTTGCATTAAAATGTAGGCTTTATTTTATTTAGATAGGGCAAGACCAACAGATCAGGAGGTGACCGCCGTTGAAAAGATAGTTTGTTATACTTACAATTCCAAGGGGATGGGGCATGCCATGGGGCACCACATGGGAAGGCACCAGGATCAGTCACAAGGCAGTAGGAGGTAAAGGCAAGAGACTTTATTGTGGTTTCCTTGGGAAGGCAAGCAGGGTAAATGGGCCGCAGATTGGATTTCTGGAATAATTTCAGCAGCCCCCTGGGACATAGGGGCTGTTCCTGGTTGTGAGGTACCCTGTCCTCAGGTGGTCAGGGCAGGGGGATTGGAGCCCAGAGTGTGACAGCCCTTGGTGAAGGAGGAGGTTGGGGCATGGACTCTGGCTTGTTTGGTTCACATATAAAAGGGGCACCAGCAGGCCAGCCCTTGACAGTCTCTAGGAATTGGCTAGACAGCCCTGGGAGGGGCAGTTTCTCTAAGAGTTGGCAAGATCCCAGAAGTCAAACGGTCAAATACAAAAGCTAGAAAATGTGGTTATCACAACAGTGTGGCTTACACCTCAGAGTTCTCCTGCTGGGGTGTTTACCCATTGGCTCCCATCTGTCATTGACTGAAACTGCTCCAGAGCGCATCAGCTACGTGGCACTTCTGGCGGGGGCTGCTGAGAAAAAGCCCTCAAATCAGAGTCATAGATGCTCACAGGAAGGAGGATGCTGCTGGATGTAGGATGTACCAGAGCAGTGGGGACCATGGGAATCTGTAGCGGGGGGGACTCTGCCAGCATCTGCCTCAGTTACATTACATTCTTTGTGCCTCCGGGTAAGAGTTTATAACATAAAAATGGGGGTGTTCTTCTGACTTTAAAGAAAAAGCTGTGAGGACTCTTTTAAAAGAGGTGGGGATGAGTCAACATTTGGAATCTAAACACTGTCTCTGATTTGATGTAATTTAGGTCTCAGGGTAAAATCCTGGTCACCCCTGGACCGACAATGATTCCCTCACGTGTGCCTTGCAGTGGTGACGTCACTGAGGGCAGAACCTCTGCGGAGCTGAACTGAGAGCACCAATGAACAGGTAACTCCAACCTGTGACAACAGACACCACACACGAGGAGCAGCCTCTCGAGTCAACGACAGAGTGTGACAAGAATACCACCTCAGGGGGGTGCCTGCGTGGCTCCGTTGGTTAAGTGTCTGACTCTTGATTTCAGCTCAGGTCGTGATCTCACGGTTCCCAAGATCAAGCCCCTGTGTGGGGCTCTGCCCTGACAGCGCAGAGCCTGTTTGGGATTCTCTCTCTCTCCCTCTCTCTCTCAAAATAAATAAACTTAAAAAAGAAGAAGAAGAAGAAGAAGAAGGAGAAGAAGAAGAAGAAGAAGAAGAAAAGAGTAACACCTCAGAGCTTACCAAGTCACTGCCACTCTCTTTGTCTCTGTTAATCCTTCCCTTCCCATTCCCATCCCTTATTTGTCCCCTCTCCATTCCTAACCCACCTCACCCAATTTGGGATCTTCCATATTTCCCCTTCATAATGTTAAAAAAATTTTTAAACATTATTTTGAGAGTCGTTCAATCCCTTCTTCAACAGACATTTATGGAGAATGGAATACATGCTGACAGCATCAGCAGGCCATCGAAGGGCCTTGAGAATCTGGCCTGAGCTTTTGCTGAGCAGTGGGGATGCAGGTCTATGGCAATGAAGTTGTGTCCACTCTCCTTATAAAAAGCTTCAACTGAAATACTTTATGTATTTCCCAAATACCTTCCAAGCTAAGTTCCTTGTATTTGCACATGACTCTTGATTCTTTTCCCAAGTGGCAGCAGAAAACCCGGGAAAAGCAACTCTCTGCCCCGGTCTGTAGAAGACCCCTGACTAAAAAGTCCTCAAGTGCGGCTTACAAGCTGAAGAAGCCACCAGCCTTCCTATAAAATCTATACCCTTCTTCCCTCCTTTCTACAGTTATCAACACGGTGACACATACATGTTGTATCACAATACACGTGAGCCCCATCAAAGTGTGATTTTTACATCAACAGCTGATCAGACCCACCAAGTCTAATTAGAAGCATGGTAAATGAATTCTTTCTTTCCTTCACTATAAATAAATGATATCAATTCTGCTAATAAAATTGGGCCCCTCCTCCCACCTTGATCTTGTGATCCCATCTGAGCCTGTCATATAGTCACGTGTGCTTTTAACAAATACCCACTCAGGGCGGGAGCTGTCGTGTCTCACCCGGTTTGTGGAGGGTGGATCTGCCAAGGCTGTGTATGGCGTGGATCGGAGAGCTGGCATGCCCAAAGCCAAGGGGCTGTTGCCAAGGAGAATGTATATTTGAAAGGGATGGTCTCAAACCATGAAAATGCTTCCGAGGAGGTGCTTTAGGATGGGGAGGAAAGAAGAAAGATGTTTAGCTTTGCTAAACCAGTAGGTGAGGTCGCTCACTCTTTGCTTAGTGAGCAACAAAGCTTGGGAAGATGTCAATCCAAACCGCTGGGCCTCACCCTCCCTCTGAGGCCAGGTCCCCCTTTTAGGCTGTTATATCACCTCACATTGCAAACACCCTCTGCACTTACCAGTAACAAACTTCTGGGGGTAGCTATCTTTTTGTCCCATCAGACTTTAAGTTCCACAAAAGCAATGACTGGGCTGTCTTGTCTACCATAAAATGCTAAATGAGTGGAATGAACGAATGAATGAATGAATGAATGAGAAAAAGCCTACATGGCCACGAGAGTATTCAGCAGCTTGCAGGGTGCCCAGTACAGAGTAGGTAATGATAAATGTCAAATAAATGAACAAATCTATGAATTAAAGAGATGAACTCAGCACAGAGCTCTGAGTAGGTATGTGGTAAGTATTTACTGATGCTGAATGAAAAGGTGGGGCATAAAATTTGCTTTTCTTACACAAGAGCCAATAATTAATTGAAAAATACAATGTCCTTTGATCTGGAAGTTGCATAACCAGGAGTGTGATAATTATATCTTTACCCATCTCTGAAACAGCTACTGGTTTGGAAATATTATTAAGCTAAAGGACAATTACGGTTGTTTGCCCAAGTATTTTTTTTTTTAATGGCTTCAATTTTATTCTTTTCTAAACTCATTATGGAGTACTGGCTTGCACAGACTAGCATGGTCCAGATCAGCAGCCAGCAATGATCACAGTCCTAAGGACAGATCAAGAGACCAGAGCTGTATTACCCAAGGCACCCTCTGCCCTCATCCCACTAACGGTCCTGGGACCATCAGAGAAACCCGTAGACACTGCACCTGTTTTTAGACTCAGCAAATGGAGCACACAGTTCTGGGTCTGGATCCAAAACGTGCTCGATTTCCTTTGGGGTTTTCTCATACATCTTTTTTCTTTCTGTCTGAGCCTTGTTTGTCTCCACCGGTGGAAAGTCGTAATATCCCTTCCTCTTGGCTTTGAGGCGTAGCTTGTTCCGATAGTGCTCGATGTCTGACTTCTGCTTCAGGGCTTTGTTTACCTGGGGAGAGAGAGTATGTCTCAGGCCCACAGCTGACCAGGCATGGCCAACAGGTGGGAGGTTTTCACCAGGTCACAACTCCTGCAAAAGCTGTCCTAGACTTCACCTCAGGTCCTTGAGCCAGCCAGACCCACCTGTGTCCCATTCCAAGACCAGCCCCCAACAGTGGGCCACAAACAGTGTGGACCCCAACAGTCACCTAAGTCACTTGGACCTTCCATCGGGGGCTTCTTCTCCCTAGCCTACCCAAACCTCCTCAGGTCTTTGTGGTGTAAGGCTGATCCCACCTTAACTCCTTTGGTTCTCCTGTGTGGGAGCTTCTGAGTTGGTGCTCTACTTCTAGCTCCAGCCCCGAGGAACCCAATGACCTCCCCTAGCCATTTAGCTGGTGCCCAGATGGATACAATAGCCAGTTCCTGAAGAGGCTGAGTTAGGATGAACTTAGGGAGAAGGGAGAGCAGACATGCTGTTCCCAAGGTCCTTCCACTCTACCAACCTGCATGTGAGAGCTTATTTTTGTCAATCTGTATCTTTCTTGAGAGATAGGTAGTTCTGAAGCCTTGTATGGCCACTAATGCCAGCCAATTTCTGCTCTACGGGGCAAAGTCAGTCTGGTCACATCAAGAGGAAAATGGCCAACACACCTTCTGACTTGTCAAAGATACCAACAGATGGCTATGTTAAATAAATAACAAATGATGAGGAAGTTACACCCACGAATAAAGCTGAATGATGAAGTCAGCCTGACACCTACTGGATTACATGGAGGACCATCAGTGCTGTTTGTAACCGGACTTGACTATATTAATATAACCATGTATAGTGTTGTTATTATGTTTACTTTAAAATAATCTTTAAAAGAGTTTTCTGTAATGCATAAAGAGATAATTCATCTAGTGGTAAGATACGTATCAACCTACAGGATGAGGCCGAAGGTTCATCAACACACAGCTCCATTTAGATGTTTTGTTTTTACAGCATACTTTTCCTAACTTTTGCAAAGATCTCCCCAACCTGAGCCCTAATGATATTTTTAGGTTGGTCGCATTTCACAGGTCTTAATTGTTCCCTTATTCTGCCTGCCACCAAGAAAACTAAAAGGGAGAAGAAGCTAGTATGACATCCTCTGAGGCAGGAATCCCATTTCTGGAATCTCTCCTTAAGCAACATTCCAAGAGAGCTTCAAAGTCAGGGATGAAAGTTAACATCACCAGTAATCAGTCATGTCAGTATCAAATATTTCCCGATATGATGCTGACAAAAGGGACTATCACCCCCATGGTTATACCAAAAATGCATAACTTCAATCCAATCATTAGAAAACACTGGACAAACCCAGACCGAGAGATATTGTACATGATAACTGGCCAGCACTCTTCAAAAGAGTAATGGTCATGAGACAAAGAATGGTCACAAGGAATGACTGAGGAACCGTTCAGACTGGAGGAGACTAAGGACACAACTAAATGCTATGTGGGATCCTGGACTGGATCCTGGGAACAGGAAAGAGACATTAGCTGGAAAACCAGTGAAATTCAAATTAGGTCTTAGATTAGTCAATCACAGAGTACAAATGTTAATTTTCTGGGTTTGATAATTATTCGGTGGTTATGTAAGATGTTCACACTCGGGGTAGGTAAAGAGCCGGTGGGGCTCTCTGTACTGTCACTGCAACTCTTAGGTAAATCTAAAATTATGTCAGAATAAAGAGATTTTCAAAGTCAAGCATGAAATTGCTCACATATAATAACCGGAACTAAAACTAAAACCAAAAAAAAAAAAAAAAAATACCTGGAAGCTTTGAACAATGGGAGATCACTTTTCCAATCAATGGTATACCTACTTAACTAAGTCATTAACAGTAACCATCCCAAAGACCATAGCAACACCACAAATGTTTAAGATACAAGATATAAAGTTGTCTCTATGAGATTCTAAAATATACATGAGTTTGATCAAAAGTTTGAGGAGGAGGTAGAGAAAATGAAAACAGGATATGGTAGGGTAGTGAGATTACAGTGATTTTTCTTTTTTCTTCTGAACATTCTATGTGGTTGTTATGTTTTCTTTAAAATAATGTTTAAAAGAATTACCTATAATTCATAAAAGGAAAATTTATGGCTTTGGGGTTGTGGTTTCTTCACTGAAACAAGCCAACCATAAGAGAAAAAGGAAGAAAATTATAAGACCATCTGCCTTAAATGCCACAAGGCAGCAAATTACAGGAATCAGTTCAGGCCTCTTTTCCAGTCCAAATGCCAGCAAGGTCCATTCCTTTAGCTACCACAATGTAACAAGTATCCATTTCTGGGTAGGCAAAATGCTCATCTGTTCTCCTACTGGGATGGGGTGATGAGCCTGGCAGAAAAAGGGAGTGAAATGTTGAATTTAGCTGAGATCCAGAATGTGTCCCCATGACATTCACATCACCAAGCTGGGGTTTAAAGATCCAGGCATGGCGACCACTCTCTGGGTCCTTACTGGGCAGAACATGCTGATCAAGAGCAGTTAGCAGTGCATTAGTGACAACCTCAGAGGCCTTTATCACTGGGCTTGTGTGTCTGGTGGCAGAAGTGTGCCTAACAAAAGATTTGGAGGGCATGATTGGCTTTGAGAAGACACACAGGTCCCCAAGGTATAGAAGCGGGCAATATAAAATGATAAATGATCAACAAATCCTTGCTCATTGGCTGACTAATTAATAATACCAATGGTAATGTACTTATTGTGTGCTAAGCATTGTTCTAAGGATTTTACTTATATTAACTCATTTGATTTTCCCAATAGCCCCATTTTACAAATGGAAATACCGAGGCACAAAGAAACGAACTAACCTGCCTAAGGTCACAAGAAGAGTAAGTAGAAGAGATGAATTCAAATCCTTGAAGCATAGCTTGAGAGTCTGTGCTCTTTTAAGCACAATGCTAGTTTTCACTAATGGGCCGCAGTGAGTTAAAGAGAGGGAAGGAGCACTGGACAGGGATTCAGGGCTCCCGAACATCGTATCATGGCTATCACAATAACTACCGTGTGACTCTGAGCAAGCCACTTGACCCTCTGGCCTCAGTTTCTTTGTCTAAAAAATGAGGAAGTTAGCACAGAAGTGCTCTGTAAGTCTATAACCAGTGAAGTTCCTTCTAAAAATGGAGGAACCTTGGGCCTCAGGCCCCCAGCCCTGCCTCACCACACTGCCACGCTGCCTTGCACCCTCCACAGGGCCAGGCCCCTGCCCACACCGCTTGCCTCCCCTGTATGGGGACCTGCAGCGACCCAGGCCTGGGGCTTCCCAGGTTGGAGTTGTCTTCCCAGCCCCCATGGGGAGGAAACAGAGATACCTGTGGCATAACAAGCCCCCCTACACCTACTTGGCCATGGTTGCCTGGGTGGTACAGGCTGCACCCTCCCACAGGTTGAAGCTGGCCCAGATCATCCATCAGGTCCGGGCCACATTCCCCTTCTTCAGGGACTACTGTAGGGCTAGAAGGATTCCATCTGCCACAACCTCTCCTCAAACTGATGCTCCCGCAAGGTGCCTAAAGATCCTGGGAAGCTCCAGGTCAAGGGCAACTTCTGGGCGGTCATCATGAGCCTGATCCTAGCTGAGGGGCTGGGGCTGCACAACATGGCCCTGTGTTGGGGCTGGCAGAGCAGGGGCTTGTGGGGAGCCTTTGCCAAGGACCTGGGCCCCTACATGCTGCACAGCTGGTGATACCGGCTCCCCACTTCCCAGCCACCGCCCAGTGAGGGCGTTAGCATAAAGTCTTTGCTAGGGGACACCAGGGAGAGGGCACCATGGAGCAGCTGAGGTCCAGCTGGCTCTGGGCACAGTGGGAAGGAGGTGGTGCCCACTCCAGTGCTGCCCTCTGAGAGGCCTCTGTGGCCCCTTCATCCCCTCCCTGGGCTCAGTAGAGCAGAGGGAGAGACTTCCCAGAGGGGAACCAGGAAGCCTGCACCCTCTCCCCTGAGCACAGAGTCTGCTCCTTCCACTTACTGCAGAGTACCCCAGACCCTGGGGGGCTGTCCAGTGGGAGTCACAGGCCTTCACTTTGGGGGCAGCTGCCCACCTCCTACTTGCCCATCTACACTCCCAATGTGATAATGCTCTTGGTTCCAGTACTACCCATATCCTGTCCCCATGCCCACCTTCAATTGGCCCAGCCTACTAGGGGGTGGCCCCTGAAACCCATGGCCCCTCAGGGTTGTTCTGGGATCTAGATGCCCTTTTCCAGGGGATGCCACTCAACAAGAGCATCTATGATATGGGTTAGCCATGTCTGGGATCCACCTGCCTCCAGTCCAGGGGGTTGCTCTCCTGATACAGCCTGTAAGGCTCCCAGAACAGGGATGCTTTTCTCCCCTACCCCTTCCTGCCACCATCGGTTTGTTGGGAAACCAAGGCCAAGAGGACCAAGAGGTGTCTGTGGCCACAGAAGCCTGGAAACACTAGGCACCAGTGGTGCTGAGAATCCACGATGTTTATTGGACTATCCCACAAAGGGTTGTGACCCAGCTGGGCACCACCCTGGCCTCAATGGTCAGTCATGCCTCTCCTACCCCCAGAGGTAAGACTGGAAGGAATGGGGCTTTGCTTGGAGTAGTGCCTTCCTGATCCTACTTTCTCTGGTCCTCTCTATCCATCCATTCCTTTCTTCCATCCATCATCCCTATGTGTCACTTCCGTTCCCTGGCTCTGGGCTAGGGGAAGGAGAACCAAATGGTGGCTCCAGCATAAAATCTTGTCCTCCTTCATCTCCTTGGGAATGAGGAAGCACCTTTTTGGGGAAAAGATAACAGTAAAGGAGTAAACAAACAAACAAAAAACCCCAAAATTGATGAACCTCAACCTATCACACCTTTATGCCAGCTCAGTCTTCCTGTCCAGAAAGCAAGAGGCACTTCCTGAATCATGTGGCCCGGATCGGGGAATGAGGATGAGCCCCTGATATGGTTTCAACACCCAGGTATACAGGGGCCTGGCATGTTCCTTAAGGTGTGATGGGGAAAGGACTTTAAAACCTTGGAAATCTCCCACCTGTTGTAGGTAACAACAGCAGAGTATAAACAAATGGAATGAACAATCAACACAACAGCTGGACAAGAGAGAAAAAACGAAGTATGTGTGTATGCACCTGTAAGGTGCAGGTTCCACATTGCATGTTCTTAAAAATTCATAAGCATTTTCAGCGCACTGACCATTCTGGGGCAGGAGATACTCTTTCCCTGACTTTCCCTTTTGCTCTTCTCTAACCTGCCCACACCTACTATCCATCCATCCATCCATCTGTTTTTTTTTTGTTTTTTTTTTGGTCAAATCATCATTCTCTGGAGTATGTTACAAAGTTTTTCCAGACTCTTAGGAAAATTGATTAACATCACGATATGCATTGATATCCTCCTGGGAGCAGGCAGGGGGTTGTTTCCAGCTTGCTAAAAGGAGTAAAAGTCATTTCAAAGCCCATGTAGTAGACCACATTCCTGTCTGTATGACATTATCTCCACTGGTTCTTTATCAACTCAAGCCCCTTTTATTCTACTACAACTGGCACCCCGTAATGAACAGTTTAGGAATGTTACCAAAGAAGGCAGATGGTTGTGTGTGTGTGCTTACAGTGCGGAAGAACTTCTGATGTTTCTCTTCATAACTACTGTTTTTAAAAACCCACAATTTTTAAATAAACTCCACCCTCAATGTGGGGCTTGAACTCACAACCCCAAGATCAAGTGTCACATGCTCTATTGACTGAGTCACCCAGGTGCCCCATAACTACAGTTTTTAAAAAGTCCCCTTGGGCTTCTTAAGAAAGGCAAAAACTCCTCAAAAACATCACCCAACATTTTTTTTTGGGTGACTCGTGTCCTGATTCATCCCGTCGAGGCCGGTGCACACGGAGGTAAACATGACCGACAGAGTCCTGTACACCTGGACGCAACCTGCACCCAGCATTCCCAGGTGGTGTCTCTTAGTCTGAATTCCCAGAGGCCTGGCTGCACTGGCTGTCCCCCGCTCTGGGTCGCCAAGTGCTCACCTCACCGTTGAGGACTGCTGACTCCTGGCTCCGGTCCGATGTGGGATGTACCACGGGGAGGGCTGTGGGTTTTATTGCGATGAGCTGCACAGATCCAGAAGATGTGTCAAAGGGATCAGCAGCCGCCTTGCCAGAGTTGTCAAAAAGCACCGCTCCTTCCTCTTCGTCACTCGCAGGCACTGAAGCACAACACAAACACCCTGATTTTTATGGTGTAGGGGAGCTGCATGATCCTGGGGGAATCTGTGTAAGGCTCAACGCCTAAGGACACTACTTTATTCAAAGTGACCTCAGCAACAATAGCACCTGGTTCTTTGCCAAGGGCTCACTATTGTTCAAGGGTTTCTCTTAAGATCTATACGAGTCATTCTTCCACTGCATGATCAATGGGTAGGAAAGAACTGTAAAGGTTTGAATATAAACAGTAACAATCATTCTTTCAAAATTGTGACAAAATGTTTTTGGGGAAAAAAAGTAATTTTTTTTTTCTCTATGTTTGAGTTGGAGATGAAAAAAGTACAATTTGGCCAAACCTGGCAACTATTCTTAAATACGACAGTCAAAGGAGTAACAGCATTCAGTTCAGTCTGTGCCACCAAAGCCATCCCGTTTTGCAAGATGTAAGGGTAGTAAGTCTTCCCTGGTCAACCAGCCATAGGAACTGCTGCTAACATTTGGTTTATTTTTTTCTTTCTCAAGGCTGCTTCTCCAATGATTTGGGTTAGGGTTTTTTCATTTGTCGAAACAAAAGAAAGCTAAGAAATAACTGCCAGAGAAACTAATTTAAAACTGTAGACAACTTCCCTAATTAAATAGAGTGAATTCTGCCTACACTCTGTTAAAGTAATTCTCCCTGCTGACAGATAATTCTGCCCTGATTGCTGAAAGACACCAGTCTGCCTCGTGCTTCCACAACTAAGCTGGCAGAAGAAGTTCCAGGGCCAGTAGTACCTTGCTGATTGACTTGTGCTTAAAGCACACTCCCATTAGGTAACTCTAAGAATGACAGTTTATGGAGCACGGCTGGGCAAGAGATAAATTAAGCCTGTTCAAACAACTAAACCAGTAGGCAACTTAGGAGCAAAATCGGTGTTCTATAAAATATGAACGTAATAGAAGTGTATTCATCTTTCCTACTGCTTGCTCAAGAGATCGGGACGTCATTTAAATTACCCAGAAACACATAGTTTGTATCATATTGTCACTCTATCATAATCATAGATTTGTCAAATTAAGCTGAGTAAATTGTTATTTTACAATGGGGCCAAAACACCTCATGGTCTAACAAAAGGCTATAATTGGAGTATTTCCTGCTTCTGTGGACTTATTTGCAAATAGGCCACCAAACAGCCAATGACAGAAGAAAATCGCTACTCATACATCTTTTAAAGTAGAGTTTTGCTGGTCAATTCTTGCCTGGCCACCATTATGTCAGACCTGGACAACTACTATGAAAGCCACCTATGGCAGCCAGCCTCCAAGATGGCACCCAAGATGGCCCTAGCCTCCTGATATTCACAGTCACGATGAACAGGACCGATCCATGTAACCAATAGGAAATAGCAGAAATGACAGTGTGTTACTTCCAAGGCTAGGTCATAAAAAAACAAAACAAAACAAAACAAAAAAACCCTTGTGGCTTCCACCTTGCTCTCTCGTGGATCACTTATTCTGGGGAAAGTCAACTACCATGTTATGAGGACACTCAAACAGCCCTATGAAGAAACCCACGCAGCACGAAACTGAGACTCCTTCCAATAACTATGTGAGCAAGCCATCTTGTAAGTGGACTGAAGTCCCAGTCAAGCCTTTAGATGACTACAACCCAGGTCAACATCTTGACTATGACCTCCTGAGGTACTCTGAGCCAGAACCACCCAACTAAGCCACTCCTTAATTCCTGATCTGCAGACATTACGTGAGATAATAAACATAGATTGTCATTTTGGTTGCCAGGTGTTGGGATGGTTTGTTATGCAGTGATACATACATAATCCACCTAAACAACCTCTCTCCTGTGAGCTTCCACCCTTGTTGTCCTACTTAAGATACATAGTCACAGCAGCCAGGATGATTATCTCTTCAAAAGGTAACCAGATCACAGGACTCCTATGATCATAACCCTCCAAAGCCTCATCTCTCTCAGAATAAAACCCTGAGTCTTTGTGAGTTGGCTCTGACCACCTGGCCGAGCACATGTCCTACCTCTCCCTTTATCCACTTTGCTCCAGCTACAATGGCCTGCTTGAACAGCCTACATCAGGCTTGTTCGCACCTCTGGGATTCTGTATTAGGTGTTCGTTCAGAATGCTCTTTCCCTAGGTCTTTACATGCCTGGTTCCTTCTTATTTTTCAACTACAGCTTGAAAAAAAACTTCCTTATTCATGAATCTAAAATAACCTGCCCATCAGCTTGTTATGTTATACTTTCTGCATAGTACTTCTCTCTGCTGCCTTGTACTGATTTAACCTGTGCCCATCCCTGCCCCTAGAATATAAGCTCCATTCTTGCCTACCCTTTAAAAGGCAGATGTCTATTGCCTTTAATGGTGTCTCAGGTATAGCTGGCTTTTCATAAGGATTTTCTGCATCAATGAAGGAAGGAAGGAATGAATGACTACAATTTCCTGACTTTGGAAAGGAGATTGTTGTTAGTTGTTAGTACTTGCAAAACAGGTGAACATGTAGAAGTTCAAGTTCTGTGATCACTAAACCATGCAGAGGGTGAAGAGACAGCACACAGCAGTTTTACTGATTCTGGGTTGTGACACCCTCACTTCCCATGTGGACAGGGTAAGGAGAGAGCATAACTATAATGGGATGGGAAAAGGATACCCTGGAAGTTGGACAAACTACAGTTCTTGCCCATCCTTATTCTCAAATAAGATTCGGATGTGTACAATAACCCCTCCAGGTTTATGAGAAAAATAATTAGTTATCCTGCTCCTTGCCAAAAGACTGATGTAAAAAGAGAATATGTTAAATATTCATTTATTAAAGTGTGGGAGTACAGCAGGTTCGTGGGAATATTTGATGCATAATTAGTCCCTAAAGGAAAAAATGTGGGAGAATGCTGAAGGAAAGGGCCACAGCTAAACTGTAGAAGTGCCCTGGACACCATCACATCAGCATCATCATAAATGTCACTGTCCCCAATCTAGTTGTATCTTATTTTCACTGTTGGTTTTAACTTCCATAAATCAGGAATTCCTTCCTTCCTTCCCACCTTCCTTCCTTCCTCCCTCCCTCCCTCCCTTCGGCTTGTCTTCCATTCCAAAAAAACACACTACTGATATTTTGGTGAGCTCTAACCTCACGGATATATGAGAATGTGGAGCCCTGTGATGAAGAAAAGGACAGGTTCTATGGAAGGTCCACCCCAGAATTCTGATGGGCTTCAGCATTTGCTGGATTTTACCTTAAACAAATCGGTCCCATCATTTCTGTGTGAAAATTTCAAGCTGAACCTCACTGAATGGGAACCTGAGGCACAAGAGAAGCGGCCAACCCTGAAAACTCACTTTCTGTTTCTTTCCGACAAAAATAAAATGCAATGAAGTACCATAAACCTGGAGAAAGGATGGCTTTTTGATAGAACAAACGTATTAAAACCTCAACATAGCACAGTAATTGGATTTCATTCATGCAGGCTGCTCTTGTTATTTCTGAGACTGATATTTAAATAATCAAAGTGACCTAAACAATAAGGAGGCAGGTAGAGTGGTGGAAAAACAAGAACGGAAGGTCAGCAGGAACATTTGGGGCAGGTCAGTATCTCCCCAGCCAGGGTGGGGAGTGATGGGGTCTGAAACAGGCTCTGCTCCCTCCTCCCCTGTGGATTAAATGCAAGGGAGAGGGAAGGGCGTAATCTTATAAATGTGATTTACTGACAGAGGAGTCTGTACATTGTACATTTTTAAGCAAGCAAAAGGACACAGAACAGTATGTACATTGATTCGCTTTATTAACAAAGCAATACAACAAAAAACATTGTGTGTGTTGTCATATGCATAGTAAGAAGGTCTGAGAAAGACACATGCTGAGTTACTCAAGGTCATCTGAGGACCCGGGTGGGTGATGGGACATGTGTGGGAGGACAGATTTTGACTTTATATATTTCTGGGAAGCCTTCTGTGAGCTGGCTTGGCAGAGAGGTGATAGGTAGGATTTCTGGTGGTCTCACGTAGGATAGATATTCCAGGAAAACCCCACGTGCCAGACCCTGATTCTGGTGTAGAAAGCACAGCCTCTGTGTTACAGGCCATGGGGAATTCAGGAGAAGAAGAAATTCAAGAATCAAATCAGTATGACAATTTAAACCAGTGCTTTATATAATGGCTGGAAATGGGAATGGAGACCACATTTTCCCTGCAGAAGACAAATCTATTGTGCAACATTATTCCTTGTTTTTCTTTTTTAGGCCAGAAAAAAGAAACAAAGGAATATTCTGGAGCTACCTCCAAGAGAGAGTCCCTGAACCACACTCCATCAAATTCCTTTAAAAGGGAAGCACGCCTAACCCCAGTGCCAGATTGTTTGGCTTTTCATGTGGCATTTCTGTAGGATGCCACCTAACAACCCACTGAGACCTGAAAGGAATTTCTTCTAATATGAGTGGCAGCACCAGGTAGTTGAACCTGGGCTCCAGTCAGCCAGCATCAAACATGGAAGGGGTGCATGGAGATGATGGCCAGGACAAAGATGGGGCCAGGAGGAGGGGACACACAAGGATGTCCAACAGACACAACGTATAGATAGTGCAGCAACACAGTAAGGCTGTGTTCTGATGACTTTGAAATAAACTCCAATGCCCATCCTTTATAGGGAGGGAAAAGATCTGTGTGAGAGAGAAACCAAACAGATACGTTTCCCTGGAGAATAAAGGCAGAAGCACAGGCTGAGTTTTATGATGACGGATTTATTACTGTGCTGTTTTTCCTAGGAGAGGTGGATTGGTGGCATCTGGATTCACTGGCAGAGACTGAACCCCTAAGACTTATCAAGGGAGTGAGGGCAAGAAAATGAGAGGAATCTCCACAACCAGCAGTAAGTCAGAGATCTGCTGCCCAAGTGGACCTGTGGCTAGGAATCCTGTCAATTCAGCCAAGAATTAGAAACATTCCAGGCAAACACCAGCTCATGCTGCACAGGGCTTTTCTAAGGCACTGCTCAATTCCATAAGAACAGGGAGCAGAGGGCATGAGACACAATAATGCAGAAAAGGGAGAGGCGATACCCCAGGAGGTAGTTAGCAGACTCCTGACCCTTCTGGGGCACACCAGAGAGAAGAAGGTAGGGTTATAGCGCATGGGTCTGTGTGAACGTGGGCGCACACGTGTGTGCAAGTGTGTGTGGGACGGGCCCAGGGGTGGTGATGGCAAGGAGGGCTTCTCACCATTTCTCTTCCGTGCCTCCTCCTTTGTCACTTTCTGCTGTGCCATTACATTCTGGGGCGAGCGCCTCCCTGAGCTGGGCTTCCCTGATTCCTTGCTGATGACAGAGCCATTCTCACTGGGCGACCTGCTGGAAGTAACCATAGCAACAGGGAGATGGTAAGTTTCGACTCCAGCAGCCTCCTCTCAAGGTTATTTTATTTGTGCAGTTTATGTCTGTTGCCTTTCGTTCTGGTTTTATCCACAAAGAAGAAATGATACAGGAAAAGAAAACACAGCAAGCCCCACACTACAGCGTGGGTTAAGCAGCTGGTCGCTGTGGAGTGCATTGTTTACGTGGAGCGCTTAGCTCCAAAGAGAAGTTCAGTGAGCGCGGCCCTCAGGTCCCATCTCTGTTCCATTAACCCCCAGTGACTATGGAAACGGCGGTGATGGCGTTTGTAAGCATGCCCTCTTTTTAAAACACGGCACTTTGGATAGTGTTGCAGAGCATTTGATTCACGTGACATCTACAGGGACGTGCATTAGACACGGTTCTCTTTGCCTATTCCCTTTACAGATATACTTTGACCACTAAAGCTTAAGTCACTCCACCACTGAGTTATTCTGTCTTACACATATCCGCACGTGTGCACACAAGCACATTCTTTCACTGTGCTAACTGGTAACCACTTACACTTGAAACTACCAATTTCAGCTATTGATTTCTTCAGGAAATATGTCATGTGCACCAGCTTTGTGCTGGGCATTATGCCAGGTACACTGGTATACAGAGATACTAGGACACCACCCATGCTGTCCAAGGGCTCCCCATCACAAGCACCAAGTAGGTGCCAAAGACTATGCAGAATGCTTTCAAAACTGTTAGTGGATCATTACGACAATCCACTGGTTTGGTGACTGTCACCCTTGTTTAGCAAGTGAGGAATGTGAAGGCGAGTGGCAAATCAGTCCTGGAAACCAGCGCTCCCCCTGCAGGTAGGGGCTCTCCTCCACACCAGAGTGCCTACAGAGTCCTACAATGTCCTCAGATGAGGCAGGCATTACATAGGGCAAGCCACAGGGCCTTCTCCCCTTCCCTTAGGTGGGGGGTGATTCTGATCTTCTGAAACTCTGTGGGAAACGGACTCTTAGAGCCCCTGCTGAGGTTCGTGCTCCCTCAGGTCTCGGATCATCATAAAGTCCAACTGCCTTCCCTTCTGTGGAGACAATCAGGAGGCAGATATCCAGAGGCCTCGTCAAACTTCTTATTCTTCTCTGTCAATTGTCCACATTCGGAACCTAAAGGCCCCTACAATGGAAAATTGGCTGGAATAACACGTAGTACTTGACCAGTAAGTAAGCAGCTTTTTAAGTGGAAGCTATGTATCTTTGTAGATGTTCTTTTTCCTTCCCCTCCCTTTTCCCTTTTCATCCTATGGGAATGGAGAATTCTCGGTCCTGTACTCTTTAGTACACTTCAGCACCCTAAAACCGTGACCAATGACAGTGCCCACTCACATCCATGGGATAATGCAAAATCTGCCCAGAGGGTTCCACAGAACAACAGAACCAAATGAGACATTCCTTGCCAAAGTTCCACAGACAACTGTAAGTTTAGGAAATGTTGTCTATTATATTCCTTCTTTGGGTGCTCCTAATGCACATTAACATATCAAAGGCCCCATCAGTCCTATCATAAACGGTCCTATCATCTCCTTTTGTTTAATCCACCATTTCCCAGTTTATTTGGCCCCAAATCTCCTTCACCATAAGATAGAAATACAAAGAATGCAGCTTGAGAAGATATAGATAAGGCATTAATTTTTTTTAAAGATTTTACTTTTTAAAGTAATTTCTAACCCCCAACATGGGGTTCAGACCCACAACCCTGAGATCAAGAGTCACATGCTCCACTGACTGAGCCAGCCAGGTGCCCCCGATAATTTATTAAGTGTATATAATTTACCCAACATCTATTTGAGCACAGAGTGCTGCCTATACAAATATACATACAAAGAGAAGACATAAGCCCTTGGATGGTTTTCAGAACCTCACAGTTAATGGCACCTACTCTTCCAACTGGCTTTGTTAGGACAACAAGGCTTTCATTGAGGTCCAGAAAGGAAGAAAGGGGAAAGGCTTCTTATAACCCATTTTCACATTCATGATACACTTAACAGTGTTTGTATCATTTGCATAGTCTTTCCTTCATTTGATCCTGAAACAATTTTCTGGCTGTTCCTCTCAACTCCAGGGAAAGGTATGAATGAACACATTTCTGGGGAGAAACTCCATCTCTGCTTTACTCTTTCATCCACTTATGAACTTATGTTTACATGGAGCCATCAACCCAAACTTCTGGTCAAAAACATAAGGTGAGACTTGTGTATGTGTCCACTCACATGACAGTAACAAAACTGTTTCTGAGAGCAAGAAAGTGCCCCTTGTGAGGCCATAGTTTTAGGCTACTGAACTCAACAGTCCCCCTCCCCCCCTTCTGGGGATATGGGTGTACCTGGAGTCCGGATGAAGAGTCATGGAGGTGGGGATTAATCAATTGCTGAACAATTATGGCCAATCACTGAATTAAAGTACCCATTGCCCATGGCTGTCCCTATGAGGTTGATTCTCTATCTTTGCCCATTAGTCCCAGTCACAGGCCAACGAAAGAGCATCCCCAGGAGCCTTAGTGAGAGGAAAAGGACCTGCAACACCTATCCGATTATCTGCGAGTGGCTGAATCCTCAGATTTCAGTTTGAAAACCATTTTTAAAAACTGAGATACCTTAATGACCATCAGATCACTGGTTTCTCCTATTTTTCACTTGCAAAACTTTTCGGATCACCTAACAGACCCATTCTGAGAGGTTATGCAGGCCACAACCAGCAGGAATGAGGAGACTGATGTGGCAAGACGGAAACGCCAGAAAAATAAATGCAAGGTGGGTTTGGTTTTGGTTTCAGCATCTTAATATCTTCCCAAATGCATTGGACTCCCATGGTCAGCTGAACTGGAACAGAGGTGAGGTTTCTCGCATAGCTTTGGCAATGATACAGCCCTTAGTAAATTTCCGTTTTTATGGTAACATTATGAAGCAAATGTAGAAATCATTCAGCTGCATAGACACTGTTTTCTTTATCTATATTTGTTTCATAAGCCCATATTTCCTAATAAAATTCTGGGGGTAAGTAATTGAGTTTGTTTACCAAAAGTAGATTCCTTGCTAATTCAAGAAGAAATGTTTGTTCTAAAAAAAAAAAAAAAAAAAAAAAGACCATTTTTAAAGAAATCCTTACATAATTTAAATCATTCAACTAGAATGGGTAGAAAATAATTTTTATTCTTCCCAGCAGTGCTATGTTAATATTCTCATTTTAGTAATTCTATTTACCTCTTTTCAGTGTCCTCTAGTAGGTGATAAATATGTTTTTAACATGCCTGTATTGTATTTGGCAAAGATCATAATGAGAATAATTACTGCAGGTAATCCTACTTGCCAGTCAACTCAGATAAATAATCTATTGCTTCATATGTTTCAACTCTTCATGCTGAGGCAGACTCTTGCAGTTCTGATCCCAATTTATTCTCACCTCCCTGTAACCAAGCTTTGGTAGCCTCCTCCCACACTGACTCTGGACTAGACCATGTGTCTTATTTTGGCCAACAGGACAGTAGTGAACTTGACACAAGCAAAGGTTTGAGAAGTGTTGCCCCTGGGGGCTTGTTTTCTTGCGGTACATGGAACACCCTGTGAGACAACCTGCGAGAAATCCAGAGCTGGCCTGCTGGAGGATGAGAGACCATGTAGCCCCAGTTACCTGGCCACCCCAGACAAGGTTATCACCAACAAGCCAGCCTGGCCAACCTACCACCTGACCACAGACACATGAGTGAGCCCAGCTGAGATTAGCCAAGCCCATCTTAGCCCAGAACCACCACCCTGAGCTGAGCCCAAACTTCTGACCCACCAAAAATCAGGAGCTAAATAAAAGGCTGCTATTTTAAGCTGCTAAGCTGTGGAGTAGCTTATTGTGGAGCAATAGATAACTCATCCACATCCCCTCAACCTTCTTTCCTACCCAGGCTGAAATCCAACCCTCTGTTTCTCTGTACCTCTGAGGTACAAAGAGCTCCTGGAGGGAAAACAGAGACTTGTTGCACGACTCCAGCACAAACTTTGTGTATTTGACACAGACAATCCTTCTTTCCCCTTCAAACTACTCCCTTCTCTTGGCTTCCTGGATTCTATTCTTGCTTTGTCCTCCCCAGGGCTTTTTTCCTGATGCTTTTTGGTCTCCTGTGCTGATTCCCCTTCATCACCTGGACCTCTAATCATTGTAGTGTTCCAGGGGTCAGGTCGTGGGTCTCTTTTCTATCTATACTCTCCCAGGTGACCCCATCCAGTGTCACAGCTTAACTAAATACTGACAACTCCTCATTTATATTTCTACTCTGGACCTCTCCTCTGAACCCCAGACTTCTACAGTTAGCTGAGTTCTGAACACTTCCACTTGAATGTCTAAGTGACATCTCAAACTTAACATGCCCACATCCAAACTCATGATCATCCCCTACAAATTTCTTCTTTCTAGTCCTCTCCCATACAACCAATGGCAAATTCATCCCTCTCTATTTCTACTCCTCCCAACAATCTATCAGCAAATCAAGGCTAACTACAGCTTTTCCTTCAAAAGATGTCTAGAACCCTATCACTTCTCACACCACCATGCCTTGGCCCACACCACCATCCACATCACCTGGACTACTGTCATAACCTCCTAACTGTCTCTCTGCTTCCATTCCACTTCTACACCATCTGTTTTCCATACAGCATCCTTTAAAATGGCAAGTCACATCATGTCACTGTTCTTCTCAAAACCCTCCAATGACTTCCGATCTTTACTCATGATGAAATTCCAAGTCCCGACTTTGATCGATAAAAGCCTAATATGATCAAATTCAGGCAACTTCTCTGATTCATCCACCACTACTTCCTCCCTAGTTCACATCAGTCTCTTTGGCCTTCTTGCTCTTCTTTAAGTATTTTAAGAGATTCCCTCCTCTGGGCTTTGCACACACTGTTCCATCTGCTTGGAACATTCTTCTCCAAGATAGCTTTGAGGCTTATACATCATTTCATTCAGGTCTTTCTCAAGTGTCACTTTATCAGAAAGGCCGTCCCTGACTTCCTAGCTAAAATAGCAGCATGTCTCCCTTTCCATTGCTCTATCTTCTTACCATGCTTTGGTTTTCTTCTTCATAATGCATCACCACCTGACTTACTATGTATCTATTTCTCAGTTTATTGTCTATCTCTCCCCACCAGATTGTGAGCACCGTGAGAGTAGGAACTTTGTCTTGTTCCCTGCAGTATCCCCAGTGCCTGGTAAACAGCAATCAGTTAGTATCTATTAGGTGAAGGGAGGGAGAGAAAAAAGGAGGCAGAGATGATGTAGCTTTTCTAGCATCCATTGTGGTCTCAGGCAATGGAGAAGGGACTTGGCAATGGCAGTTGGTTTGGCCAGCCAACAAGCCTTGCCATAGAATTCATTACCTCTTTATAACACTATTGTAAAGTCCTTACAACAAGTCTCCTGGCCTCTAGCCTAACCTCTTCCATCTATCATCCACACTGCCACTGGAGCAGTCTTTCTAAAATTCAGACTGGACATCACTGTCTTCCCAAAGAACTTTTAGTGGCTTCCCACTGCCCAGAGAATAAAGGTCAAACTCCATAGCCTGGCGGTTAAGACCCTCCACAATTTTCACTTATCTTCTGGTTTCATCCTTACTGCATCCCAACCACTGTGAACTCTAAACCCTAGGGACATTTGCCATTATGTGAATTATCTCTCCACAACTATTGACACTCTACTCACCCTCCGAGGCCCAGCTAAAACATAAGCTCCTCCCCAATCCTTTCCCTCATCAGATTTAAGTTCTTCCTTTCTTTTCCATAGTACTTCGTTCAGACTCCTCTATGAGCACCTGCACATCATGCTTGGTTTCCAGGTATTTATCTCTTGGTGTCTCCATCATGAGATCCTTGGGGGTCAGGAACCAATCATAAACCTTTCTGTAGGCCTCCCAATGCCTGTCAAAGTGCTCTGTTCACGGTAAAAGCTCCTAAAAACGGTTTTTGAACTAAAACCATACACTACTGAAAAACTGCCAGATAAAATACAACTCTACTGAATCAAAGGCACTGCTTTTAAAATAAGTTAAAAAATCTAAGTGTGATGCCAGTGCCAAATTTGTTGTAATAAATATGAAAGCAAAATTTCTACTCTTGTGGCTGATCAGTGATGTAAAACCTTATGAATTATGGCTCATGAGAAGCAAGTATTGTGATTCTTGTCACCTACTTTAGTCTCCTCAAAAACTCAAAATAAGCATGAAGGGGATTTTGTTTTTAATGTTCATTTATTTTTGAGAGAGAGAGAGACAGAGGTGAGCGGGGGTGGGGCAGAGAGAGGGAGACACAGAATCCAAAGCAGGCTCCGGGCTCTGAGCTGTAAGTACAGAGCCTGATGTAGGGCTCAAACTCATGAACCGTGAGATCATGACCTGAGCTGAAGTCAGATGCTTGACTGACTAAGCCACCCAGACACCCCAAGGGGAGTTTTTTTTTTAAGTTTATTTATTTATTTGGAGAGAGGGTGGGCATGAGCTGGGGAGGGGCAGAGAGAGAGAGAGAGAGAGAGAGAGAGAGAGAGAGAGAATTCTAAGCAGGCTCCACACTGTCAGCAGAGAGCCTGAGGTGGGGCTCAGACCCACAAACTATGAGATCATGATCTGAGCCGAGATTGAGAGTTGGATCCTCGACCGACTGAGCCACCCAGGCACCCCTGAAGGGGAGAATTTATTTATTTATTTATTTATTTATTTATTTATTTATTTATTTATTTATTTTTAAATGTTTATTTTATTTTTTCAGAGAGTGGAAGCAGGGGAGGGGCAGAGAAAGAGGAGGGCGGAGGATCCAAAGCAGGCTCTGCCCTCACAGCAGCAAGTCCTATGTGGGGCTCGAACTCACCAACTGTGAGATCACGACCTGAGCCAAAGTCAGATGCTCAACCAACTGAGCCACCCAAGGTGCCCCGGAAGGCGGGAATTTTTAAAGAGAAAAGTGGTATTAACTTGAGGCTTCCACTGCTCTCACCATCAATGATTTCCCTTTTTGATTTGGAGAGGCAGAAGTTGATCCCATGCCTACCTCTTTCTGGTTTCGGTGGACTTGGCCGTCTTGATGGTGCTTCCGTCCTGGGCGATGTCTCTTTCCTGAGAGGCAGGAGCATCTCTAACAGGGAGCGGTAGGACCACCGTTTCCTGAGTCACAGGGACAACCTCCTCATCCGCCCCTTGCTGGCCCAGGTGCTGCTTGGCATAGTCAAAGCCTTGCACAGGCTGCAAAGAGGAAACAGATTTGTGGTCACGTTTTTGGCAAAGTGTGACTCTAATGACGGCTTTAAGAGAAGATGGGCAGGAGAGTGCATGTGATAGGACCATACTTAGCTTTCTGATGAACGAGAGTTAACCCAAATCTCCCTCATAATTTCTATCTGCGAAATCAGAATCTGTGCTAATTCCACTTAGCTATAGAATCTCTACGGGGAAGACTTACTTGGAAAAATGAATAGTGTAAACAAGATGCAAATATGTGTGTGAGAACAAACTTCTTCCAGGAATTAAAAAAAAATGTTTATATACATTTATTTATTTTTGAGAGACAGAGTCAGAGCACAAGTGGGGGAGGGGCAGAGAGAGGAGACACAGGATCCGAAACAGGCTCTAGGCTCCTAGCTGTCAGCACAGAGCCCTACGCAGGGCTCGAACCCACAAACCGTGAGATCATGACCTGAGCCAAAGTCGGATGCTTAACCGACTGAGCCACCCAGGCGCCCCAAGGAATTTTAAACAACCAATTTTAAGTTACTGGATACTGCTAATTAGAGACTCTTAATTATTATATGAAATAGGTCCTGTATCATCTCCTGCCTAGGAACATCTCGTCATCCCTGAACCCTACTTTCACATGGCCTTATGCATAGTAAGGGGTGTGTGACTTTGCCAAGTCGCTGGGATTCTGAACCTCAATTTTCTCATCTGAGAAATGAAGATAATCAGATCTGCGGTACCTAAGCCACACCTGAGTATTAAAGGGGAATCACAGCTCTGAAAACAGAGGGAAAGAAACGTGCTCCCACATGTGAAGCAGTACAATCATTAATAATAAAATGGAATTTATGGAATCACTCAAATCCAGACCTATGGCTCTCCTATGATTCATTACTGGGTAATTAGCAAGGCTTTTATTGCACAATGTCTGAAATCCCAAGTGAATAGGGCAGCTGTGAACAAAGCCCAGTAGACATCTATTAGTGGGGCAATAAAAAACCAAGAGGTGTATTTTAACAATTCCTGGGAGTGTCTCTATTCTGCTTTACACACCAGAGCAGCACAACACAGATTTAAGGCAAGACAGTGGGGGGGGCGGTGGTGGAAAGCACCAGCTCCAAAAGCAGACTGCCTGGGTTCCAATCCCGGTTCTCCCACGTATTAGCTAGGTGACCTTGGGTAAGACACTGAAATTCTCGGCACATCAGTTTCCTCACCTATAAAATGGAGATCATAGCAGGGTAAACAGGATCAAATGTGTAAGTATGTGGAAGTGATTTAACCACCCTCAAAGAGATGCTGCGTGGATTAAGTAGGTAAATGTATGTTCAGCATTTAGTGAAGTGCTTGGTACGTTGTAAGTGCTCAATCGATAATAGTTAATATTGTTAGCCTTCCATTAAATCATAGACCAGGTGCAATAGAAATCAGTGATTCTTTTCAGGAAAATTTGGAGATGAGGGTTGCCTGGGTGGCTTGGTCCATTAAACGTCCCACAGTCTCACCTCAGGTCTTAATCTCAGAGTCATGTGTTTAAGCCCTGCATTGGGCTCCATGTTGGGCATGGAGCCTACTTAAAAAAGAAGAGAAAAGAAAAGAAAATTTGGGGAAGAAACTCCACCTCCACAATGTGTGTTTCATTGGAACTTGACATGGAGAGAAGCCCCTCCTTCAGCAGTGAATTTAGCTAAGAAATGTAACAGAGAGGCTCCAGCCAAATGGAATGGTTTAGGACTGTGGCCCAGCCTACCAAATCTTACTACCACATCTCAGGACAAGACGGAGTTATATTGCTAAATCCAGCAAAGCTTCCTTATTTCAAGCTGTCTGTAGTTCTGCCATGGACAGTTCCCCCAATTCCCAGGGAAACTCACTCTGGAAAGTGTGCTCAGCCCTTCCTCTTCACTGAGACACACACTCTGACCCAAATGGTGACCATGGACATTCCGTGCCAGGATCCGGGAACGTGCTTCTGAAATAGTGTTTGTCTGTTCAATTCCTCCCTCCTATGGTGCCACACGAAACAGAATGGAGCCTGCGAACAACCTGGTCACGTTCCTAGACTACTGAATTGCCAGCTCCTCCAACCAATGGTCACCAATTGGATTCACCTGAAATGTTTCTAGAAGCTGAGCTTTTCTCTCCAGGTCCACTGTTTCATTGTCTCCTGGCTTGGTCTTGTGGCTTCCATTCAGATCCTTTGACCAGCTTCCAAAGTTATCTCCCTAAAAACCACATCAAGTCATGTACTCCGCCATTATAAGTCTCTCGTCGGGGGTGCCTGAGTGGCCCAGTTAGTTAAGCATCTGACTCTTGATCTCAGCCCAGGTCTTGATCTCAGGGTGTTGAGTTTAAGCCCTGCATTCGGCTCTGCGCTGGGTGCAAAGCCTACTTAAAAAAAAATGTTTTGGGGCACCTGGGTGGCTCAGTTGGTCAAGCATCTGAATTCGGCTCAGATCACGATCTTGCAGTTCGTGGGTTCTAGTCCCACATCGGGATCTGTGCTGATGGCTCAGAGCCTGGAGATTGCTTCAGATTCTGTCTCTCTCTCTCTGCCCCTCCCCTGCTCACACTCTGTCTTTCAAAAATAAATAAACATTAAGAAAAAAATTTTAAAAAGTGTTTCACGGCACTCAAACTCTTCAGCAAGGCATTTAAGGCCTTTTGCAGTCTGGCTGGACCCACCTGCTCAGCCACGCCTCCTGTTGGTACCTTTTCCATAATCCTCCCATGCCCTCATTAGCCTATTCAGCATAGTGCCAACTACAGTTACTGAGCACTGGCTTGTGCCTCGGACTGTGCCTGGTGCTGGATATATGAGGATGAATAATAGCCAGTCCATGCCCTCAAGGCATTCACAGTTTCAGCCTTATTTGGTATGACTGGTACAGTGCTGAATGCATGATGTCAATTATGACATTTCATCCGCACTGCAGTTCAGGGGGTGGCATTATTATGATTCTCCATTTTAAAGATAAATAAACTGAGGGTTGGAGAGGTTAAGCAACTTCTCAGGCTCACCCAGCTGGTCAGGGGTGGGGTCGGGATTTGCACCCAGGTCCGAGTGATGCAGAGCCAGGACATCTGAGCACTGCCTGATGATTCCTCCCATGGCCTTTCCCCTCATCCTGCAGCCTACCATCTTGGTTGGGCATCTGCTACCGTACTTGGTCTGGCTCCCATGTTGAGACTACTGGCCTGTCTGTGAGGAACTGAGAGTCTCCGATGGCAGCTAAGGCTTCCCAAGAACCTAGTTAGGACAGCAAGCTGGATCTGGTCCTCTCCCTCTTGCCCCCACTCTCCCTGGATTTGGCACCTCACCCTTCACACTGTGTTGAAGTTACCTGCTAGATACTTCAGGGGACTGGGTTGATGATGAGTGAGCAGAAACAGAGATATTAAGGAAGGACAGGCTTCAAGGGTGGCCACTGTTATTAGGTTAGTAATAACAGTTCTCACATATGCTCAGTCCTGACAGCCTTCAAAACACTGACACCTCATTTTGTGCTCACAAACACCCTCTGAGGAAGCAGGGCAAACATCACAGTCTTCGTTTAACAGGCAAGAACACAAAAGCTCAGAGAAGTCCAGTGACTTGCCCAAGATCACACAGCTAAGTGGTGAAAGACTCAAGACCAGTCCCTCACTCTTCTGACTGATGGGTAGTGGTCTTTCAGGCCTCAGTTTGAAAATCACCTGAAATTAATTAATTGCCATTGGACACACCCTCGTGACCCCTGATACTATTAAGACATAATGAAGTATCTATAGCTGCTTCAACGAGTTTTGTAAAATTAGAAAATCAAAATAATCCTCAACAATTTCAAAGGTAGACATGCTATCCAGACCTTTGAAGAAAAAAAGGACCTTTATAATAATGAAGGCCAACTTGTATGTAATATTTATATGCCAGGCACAGCTCAAAGTAACTTACGAAAATCAATCCTCACAACAACCTATAAGTAAACACTGTTATCATCCCCATTTCACAGATGGGAAAACTGAGGCACAAAGAGGTTAAATACAGGCCACACAGTCTGTGAAAAAGAGGAAACAGCTGGGCACCTTCAGGGGGTGACTGACCTATCCCGGGCAGATGGTCATGCCAACCATTGTGGGCCCTCCATGCTCCATCCTGCATCTGGATGTGGCCCTACCTACTGTCCTGTAAGGCTGCCTGCTCCAGGAAGCTGTGTTCTCATCAATTGTATGAAGGGAAACACTGGGCAAAGGCTGTGAATCCAATGACAGAGTAAAGAGAAATGAACCAGGAAGAAAGAAGCTCATGAGAGCCCTGACACCTGGCCCTCCTGCGTTTATCATTTTCTCAACACTACCTACAGAAGCCTAGCTGACAACCATGGTAACAGGGTCACGTCTATGGTACCTTGTCTCCGAAGAAGGGTACGGCCGTGCACGCCCTGGCCTCGGCTCCCAGGACGGCTGCACTCAGCTCCTCTTAGCCTGTCAAGTCTATTACTGAGACTCAGCAGGGATCCCCGGGAATGTCCTGTGGCACTGCCGTCTGCATTCTAAAGACACGATGATGTCCCTGGAGACTAGGAGACCATCCTCCCACGCTATGGAGTGGTCACGAAGGCTAACTTTTTCATTCCGCCTCTTTCCTTGGCATTAAATGAATTCTGGTCACACACACACGGTGTGAGATGCGACACGGGCAGCTCTCTCCTCTCCAACACTGCAGTGTCCCTGGGTTGCGAGGGCAGAAGGACTGCGGTAACAAAGAGGCAGTTCCACCCCGCTGGCTTCCTGTGATAAAGGAGCTTTGCAAATCAAAGTGCGGAGCTCAGCCTCATTGAGGGAGAAAACAACCAGAGCTACCACACACAACTGAATTCAGTCTTCTCCTGGAACATAAATTGGCTTGATTTTCAAAATCGGCCACGTATCTCTTCAAGCACAATTCACCAGGTAGGAACATAAAAGGGGCTATGAAAACCCACAAACATGAATCTCTTCCAGCTCCAAACAGCTTTCAAGCCAGAAGGTACACTGAAATCGTGTGCTGCCCCACTCACCTCAGCAAATTAATAAAATTTTGGGTTAATCTGTAACACAGAGTTGCCATTTACAATCTCAGTATGGCATGTTTTGCATTCCTGGACTCGGCTGCAGTTAGATTCTGGTAATTACTGTTATGTCTGGAAGGCTCAGGTTGTAACTAAGCTAAGATGGAAATGAAAGGCCCCTTCTTGGAACAGTTTTATTTGTCACTGCTTGGGCGATGGCCAACACTGTGCTGCATCTGGAAAGCGGGTGCCCTTTGTGTCAACAGAAACAGAACAACATTCTTTGGAGTTTGGCTCTTTGGCAGACAGAGCGTCTAATCAAACTGCAGCTTTGCAACAGGTGAATTAGTTTAACAAACGATAAAATTCAATTGATTTCTTTTGCTGAAGCAAGGTGTGATCGTCCAGAAAGAACCAGGCATGCATGACTGCTGGCAAGGACTATCTCCATGACCTGCATTCCAATGGAATGAAAATTCCTTTTGCTGTTTCATTCCTGCACAGGTGGACAAAGCTCAGAAGTTCAGTGATGGAGGAAGAGTCTACCTGCCAAATCTCAGGGCTCAGGAATGGGTATAATGTGGAAAGAGCCCAAAGACACAGCTATGGGCTTGAGTTGCTCCTTTTGCTGCTAGTTATGTGACTTTGGACAAATCCCTACAGCCTCTCTTTCCTTAGCCTTCTCAACAGTAATGTGAAAATAATAAAACCTGCCCTGACTATGATCTACCTTATAGGGCTGCTGTGATGAGCAGATGAGGTCACAGACCCAGAAGAACCCAGCAAATTGTAAGGCATTATTTAAAGATCAGGTATTACAGATTACTGTACTTCCCTCGAGGGGATATCATGAAGGGAGCTATGTGACTGGAAAATTAGCGCTGGGAGTTTCCTCAGTCCACTCCCCTCCCCGTCACCAGAGGTGTGGAGGCTGTGCAGGGTGCACGGGCTCCCGGCCAGCCTCCAGTTGAGCCACCGAACCAGCGTGTGATGACTGCCTGGCCAAGACTCTGCAGCTTGCCCATCATGGCAGCCTTCGAAGATAAGTCACTCCGGTCAATGGAAGAAGGAAAATTTTGAGTCTCATGTGTCCAGAAGAGCCCTGCATTAGGAGCCAAAAGCCCTGGTTCTACCATCAGTTCTGCTACTTACAAACTGTGTGATCTTAGAGCTACTTCTCTGGAAAAGGACGATGTCAGATTAGATGGCCTCCACAGCCCCTTTCAGGTCTATCCAGCTCCTAATTTTCTGTGTCTCAGTTTCCTCACCTGCAAAACAATGGCTCTTCCTTAAAGCATTGCTATGAGGATGGGAGCTGCTGTATGTAAAGCCATCAGACGGCTCAGAGAGAGAGCATTATTAGGTAAGCATTAGCTATCGTGGCCTGACGATAAACACAAATGGTGCACAATGATGGGAGTATACTGAAAAACACTGAATTGTACACTTAAAAATGGTTAAGGTGATAGATTTTATGTTATGTATTATTTACTATAATTTCTTTAAAAATCTGAATAAATAAACGGTCTCCTTCAAGATAGGGCTTGTCAGAATGTTTCTGAAGGTACTTGCAATGACCTCAAAAGCTACCACTTCCCGCACCTTTGCTCTCTGAGGCAGGTTCATCATGGTGTCCGGCTTGAAGTCGTTCTTGTTCTTCCGGCAGAGCACAGCAGTGATGATGATGATGATGACCGTGACCACAGCAATGGGTGCCAGCACTGCTGCGATGATCCACAGGTTGTTGGGTGGATTCTTCACCACGGCTGTGGGAAAAGCAGAAGGAGGCACGTGACAAGGGGCACCAGAAGGGGGAAAGCAGCCCCCACACCCTTGGTCCCCAAGTCATGAGATGGTGAAGAGGGTTTGGGATCAGAAAGGCCCTTGCCTTGGGCAAGTTATTCAAGGTCTCTGAGTCTCAATTTTCCTCGTATGTAAAACGGGATTATCACTTTGTAAGGCACCAGAGAGACGGGGGTGTATGTGGGGCTTTGGTGTGGTCCCTACTAGGTGCTCAATAAATGCTAGCCTTCACTATTCTTAAGAGAAAGAGGAAGATGGATTGGTATCAATTTTCCCCAAAAGTAATGTCTATGAATCCAAAGAGAAGAGAGAAAGTCTAAGGGTCAGAGTTGGATTACAGGCAGGAGGCAAGGCTACAGAGAAATGACTCTAAATACTGTAGTGAAGCCACCCTCCAAGTGAGCAATGAATAAACATAGCTGAGTGGGTGGATCTAACCCCTCCATGGGCTGGCTGGGGAAGCTTGGAAATGCCTTGGTGTAATCATAAGGATCAGGCTGCTCTCAAAGCCAGAGTAAAAAGTAACCAAAGCTATTGTCAGCAGGAAGAATGTGTTATTAGAAGAGTAGGTGCCTCTATGGGAGTGGGGTTGGAATTAATTAACCTGCAAAGGGCAACAGGGTAATGGTCATGCTCTATATCAGGATAGGGGTTAGGGTCACACAGGTGTATACATTTGTCAAAACTCATCAAACGGTATACTTAAGATATGTACATTTTATTCTGTGTAAATTTTACCTAAAACATCATAAACAAGTATTGAATTCTAGGCAACAATACGCATGTTGAAGTGTTTACAGTTCAAATCTGCTGATGTTTGCAACTTACTTTGAAATGCATCAAGAAAAAACAAGTTGGATGAATGGCTGGATGGAAGGACAGGGAGATAAATATGTGATAATGAAAGCATAGAAAATGCTAATTGTGGAATCTAGGTGGTGGGGACACAGGTGTTCACCATACAGTTCTTTCAGCTTTTTGTTATGTTGGGTTAGGAAGATGTAAGAAAAAAGAAAAAGCCCTTGACATGAAATGGATGAGTCTCCCCTATGCTCACTGGCAGGGAAGCCTGGAAGATACTTCTGTCCAGTCAAAAAGATTAATATGTTCTTAGAACCAGAGTAAAGAAAACAGTAACCAAAACAATTGTCTAGAAAAATAATTACTGGAAGGGAGTGGGCTTATAGGAAATCTAGAAAAGAGAGCCAAAGGGCAGGCAAGAACTTGTCCATGTCAGAGGAATGTGCCCCAACTGGCAGACGCAGGTAATCCAGCCGGGACAGGTCTATCGTGGTGAACAAGATGGCTGCAACTGGCTGTTTCGGTTTAGTGATACTGTCCATCAATCCTAGCCAAGTTCTCTGTTCTCCTATACCCTAGATGATCTCATAGACTCATGGCTTTAAATACCATCTGTGTTCATGTATAGATCTCCAACCAGGACCACTACCCTGAACTCTAGATTCCTATATCCAACTGCCATGGATGCCATTTGAGATTCGCCAACTCAAATTTCCAACTGGGTACTTAAGAGATATCTCAAATTTATCATGTTCAGAACCCAACTCTCAATTTTCCCCCAAACCTGCTCTTGTGATAGTCCAATAAATTGCAACTCCTTCCTTCCAGTTGCTCAAGGCAATAACTTTGCCACTGATGTTGGCCCTTCTCTTTTATTCTTATTCCAACTTCCTATTCATTGGCAAACCCTGTCATCTCCATCTTCCAAATAAATCCACAATCTGTTCACTTCTTTCTATTGCTACACCCACTGTGGTCCAACCTACCAACATCTCTCATTTGAATTACTGCAATGGCTTCCTACCTTGTCCCTTGTCCTCTATAGACCATTTGCAACACAACAGCTGGAGTGATCCTTTAGAAACTCAGATCACAACACTCCTCTGCTCAAAACCTTCCAGAGGCCCCCACTCCCCTCAGAGTAAGGGCCAGAGTCCTTATAGTTTCTAGAAGTCCGTAAGTAATCTGCTTTTCCAACCACCCTGGTTACTTCTCTGGCCTTACCGCCCACTGCTCTTCCCTTAACTCACTCTCTTCCAGCCTATCAGCCTCCTACTATTCCTCAAATGCTCTGGACATGCTCCTCTCTCAGGGCCTTTGCACCAGCTTATTCTGACAGTTAGAATGCTCTTCACCTAGATATACATGGCTCCCTCCCTTACTTCTTTCAGGGCTCTAAACAAGTGTCACTATATCTACTCTCTATCAGATAGCAATCCCTGACCCTGGCATTCTCCATCCCCCTTGTCCCCTACTTAATTTTTCTCTAAAGCAGTGCCTCTCAAACTTGAATGTGCATGCTAATTGCCTGGGAATCTTGTTCAAATGTACGATTCTGATTCTGTGAATTGGGGTGAGGCCTGAGATTTTGCCTTTCTAACAAGCTCTGGGTGGTGCTCATGCAGCAGGCCCCCAGGCCACACATGGAATGGTAAGGCTCCAAAGCAAGGCATTACCATCTGACATGATACATATGTATTTGTTTCATCATCTGTCTCAGCTCCTCCACGAAAAGGTACACTCCAAGAGAGCAGGGAGGTTTTTTGTCTCTTGTTCACTGCTATGCTCCCAGGGCCTAGAACAGGGCTTTGTACACAGTAGGTGCTCAATTAAAAGTCAAATGAAGGTACAAATGAACTACCATTTTCCCTGTTGCAACTCAGCTCCCCATATAGGTTTTCATATGGCAAAAAGTAACGGTCAGTTAAAGAAGTCCCATCTCTTTGGTAGTTCTAGCCTATATTTTAAATTAATATACTACCAGTCTGGTTACATATCAATCCCTTATAGGTCCGGTTAACATAAGTTGGTCTTCCTGATGCTGCTGAACTCTGAGGGCTACTAGACCCACAAAGCTGAGGACAAGGCTCTGGAATAATTTAGAGACCCCACTGGTAAGTGCCACACAGTGAGTCAGCTGGTCTTTTCTCTCTGACTTTAACCACCCTTTCTGACTTCAGTTGGTAACTTATTAGCCAAGATCTGCCTCTCATCAAGCAGCACTTGGATTTGGAGTTCTATTAGGACAAAAAAGGCTTATTTTCCGTAGTTTGTAATCAATCGGTGATTAATCACATTATTAACTTCTGAAAACAGCTCATTAGATAATGTGCCTCTGGTGACATCAAACATTTAATTGCCACTGCTTTTAGCGATTTAGTATTTATATGTGAGTTTTATGCCACTAACATTCTTTAAAATTTAAGGGTTTCTATGAAAAAAAATAATATGCCTCTTTTGCCTATGCTATTCTATCCTGATGAAGAAAAATGTATAGTGTATCAGAACATGATACCCTAAATAAATATCTCATTAGCAAGACTTAATATTTACATGTGTTCTGCTTTTACTTTGTTTTATTGTTTTGGTGTATATGTATGTTCCTTCCTGGTGCAGTATATAAAATCCTTTCACCTCTATTTAAATGGAAAGAATATATTTATCTTAGGTAAATTAGTAAATTCCTTTAATGGTCAAAGAGATACTAAAGTTAGGTCAACTGAAATCACTCAAATCTAATGTATTCATTGGCATAGTGATCTAAAACTGCAAGTCATGTACAGAAGAGGCATGAATGCTTATTTAATTTGCAAGAACTTCAATACAGAAAGGATAAGAAAGGGGGGGGGGACAACATGTTCTGACCTTCTGCTGTGCCTTAGGCACTGGGATAGGTTCTTTGCCCAGGTGCTATTCTTACCCTCAATTTGCAGGTGAGGAAACTGAGCCACGGGGAGGTTAGACATTTTTATGAAAAGTCACCACTCTGAAATACAGTTTGTCAGTTCTAATTAACACACATGCCTGGAGGTGTTGTGTGTGTGTGTGTGTGTGTGTGTGTGTGTGTGTGTATGCAGGGGAGGGGCTGGCTCAGGGCCCAGGCACTGGGGAGTACTCAGTCCATGTCAATCTCCTGCCCAACATTCCTGTAGCTCTCATTCCACTCAGGGTGCAGCCCTTGGGGCTCTAGTAACTGTGACCCCTCACCTGCACCCTGACCTCCTGGCTGCTACTCTCTTCCATCAGTGACACCCTTGCTGGGTCTCAAACCCTCCCCCTCTGCCTGGAACCTTGTCCCTAGGTAGCCTCAGGCAGTCACTCACTGATCTTCTTAACCCCCAGACATTTAAAATCATGGCCATTGAGGGCACTGGGTGGCTCAGTTGGCTGAGTGTCCAACTAACTCTTGGTTTCAGCTCAGGTCATGATCATAAAATTCATGAGACTGAGCCCTGCATTGGGCTCTGTGCTGGCAGCACGGAGCCTGCTTGGGATTCTTGCTCTCCCTCTCTTCCTGCCCCTCCCCCACTTGTGCACGCGCTGTCTCTCTCTCTCTCAAAATAGATAAATAAACTTTAATAAAATAAAATAAAATCATGACCATTATTTCCTTGATACTCCCTGGCCTTCCCTGCTTAATTTTTCTCCATGGCACTTATTAGCATCTAACATATTGCTTACTTATTTTGCTTATTTGATCTGCTACTCACGAATGTAAGCTCTGTGAAGGCAGGGGGTTTGTCTCCAGTGCCAGGAGAGCACCAGGCACATAACAGGTGCTCAAAAATATTTGTCGGAAGAATGAATGAATACAAATTTCCTTTGCCAAAGGATCAGTCTCTCACTTTCTTAAAGTGACATTTTTTGAAATAATGTCTGGCAGCCATGTAAGGTATACCACTCTGGTTAACTTCAGTGTGGGGAGAATTTTCCCTACTCCACCAGCTGGGTCACTGCTCTGAAGGGCCCCTCACTCCAGATCCTGCAAACGGAGCAGAAGAAAACCTCTGTCGGACATGCGGCCACTTCTGTAGCAGTCATTACTGTCCCGTTACTCAGAGGGGATGTGAGTCAAGGGGGCAGTGCATGCAGGGCACTGCAAGGTAGCCCCAGTGATTTAGAAAATACTGGAACCCACAGAACGTTAACACTCTCCCTTCAGAGGGACAAGCTGTTCGTTCAACACCGTGACTCTACATTTAAGGTGCCGACCTCAGATTCACATTGCAGGCTGATTTCAAAACTATTAAGGGAAAGTGAGATTTAAGACATCTTTGCTTCTCTTCTTCTTCATTGGTCTTCACTTCCCCCTCATTTGATCCTGAGCATGGAGGCATTTCCCAGGGTCTGTCCTCCAGCTCTGCACTCTCCTTGAATGTTCTCTGGGAATTTATTTCTAACCTGTATATACAACATTCTCAAAACCTATCATGTAACTTTAGCCTCTCTCCTGAGATCTAGCCTTGACCTCCCAAAACGTTCCTGAACTCCACCCCTGAGTCCCAACAACACCCCCTCCATAACCCATAACACCCCCTCAGTATCTGAATAGCGGCCCTTAATATCTCATCACTTTAACCTCAACATGGCCCAAAGTGAATCAATTACCTTCTCCCTTCCAGAAATGCTTTCCCCTCCAATCCCCTTCCTATTTTCATCACTAGCACACTTTCTCTGAATTACAGGGGTTCCTAATCTTCAAGTCACCTTTCCTTCTTCAGTCTCTCTTCCCTTCAGTCCTTCTACCTTATAGATGACTTATAAGACATTCAGTGGATCATTTACGAAGCACTCAGTAGGTGCCCCAGGAGTGTACAAAGCCCCTTACATGCAATACTTATCTTGTTTCACCCTCCAAGTAGCTCTGTGAGGTCAGGGCTTTTTTATATTCTCATTTTACAGATGAGGAAAATGAAGGTTAGAGAGGGTCTTTTTTTTTTTTTTTTTTTTTTTTTTTCCTGGAGCTCCAAAGTCAGACAGTGGAAGAGGTGGGGCATGAATCCAGGCCTGCCATGTTGCAAAGACTCTGCTCTTAAGTGCTCACCTATGGTGTCTTCAACCACATGCCTCACCCAGGGCCTGGCAGAGACATTTAGCAAAGGTCAGTCCTTCGCTCTCACAAGAACAGAGCCAGGCAGTAGCTGGAGCTGGATATTCAAAGATGAATGAGATGTGGTACCTGCTTTCAGGGAGTTTATGAGGGACAGAGAGCAAAAACAACTCATTGGTCCCACGTGATAAAGGCAGTGGAAGCGTCTGGCACTAAGGGAGATGGGGTCAGGGATGGCTTCAGAGGACCAGGGAACGTAAAGAATGAATCCTCCTGTATGGCTGAAGCATGAAGTAGGAAGGAGAGCAAAATGGGCAGTATGATTGGAACAGTAGCCTGGAGAGCAGGTTGTGAAGAGACCTGAACATTTGTTAAGTACCTGTTGTGAAGGGCTCAGAAGATCCACTTTGAGAAGTTCAGATTTTATTCTGTGAACAATGGAGACCCACCAATTTTTTTGTTTAATGGAGTAGATGTGAGATCAGAATCTGTGTATTAGGACAACCCTAATTACAGTATGGACAGGACATTAATAGCAGAGTGTCTGAGGTTGAGTCATTTGGAAAGAACCAGCAAAGCCCCAGAAGCGATAACAGTGAAATGGAGAAAAGGACACACATTTATTTGTGAGTTATTAGACAGGAATGGAGAGGACCAAGTGGCCGTGAAGGCAACAGAGAAGTGCCATTGAGGGACAGCCGCTTTGCAGGCAGGCATAGTCGCCTCCCAACTCTCATTTCAGAAAGCTCTATGCACCTTCTAGTCTGATACAATCTGTCTCTCCTGCCCACGCTCTCAAACTTTCCACTGTTTCCCATCAACCACCATTGGCAAAGCCCCCAGAGCCTCAACCCTTCCTCCTGATGCTCCATTCACTTTTTTGCTGTAAATAAAGCCAGCTCCCCTTTCCTGCCCCTTCCCAAGTACCACAAGGCCTGTATTAGAAGTGAGGAGGTCAAAGAACTAAATGGTTAGCACTGAGGATGGATTGGGGACAGGAGAGGCGATGGAGAGGAAGAGACAATGAATCAGGTTTAAGTCTCCAGTGAATTATGGGGGACAGCAGGGCGTTTGGAGGAGACTGCAGTGAGGGGGAGGCAGCTTCGAAGGATCGGGATTTTGAGAGACTAGAAGAAATGGTTTGCACACAGCAGTGAAGCCTGAGGAGGGAAGACGTGACAATCTTAAGGTATTTCTCTAATCAGCTGGCAGATTCTCAGTGGATACTGTTGCACCCTTGCTCAAACACCCCCCACACAACCTCAGCCTCACCTGCCAACCTCACCTCATTCTGTCCCAAGAGAGCAGAAACAATGACAGAAAATGTCCTCAGGCTTCCATTACTGAATGGCTACCTGACCAGCACCCACATCCCTGGACTCTGCTTAACCTCCCAGTGCAAAAGGATGAGCTGCTCCTGCTCCTCTTTGTCCACTTAAGGACTTGTCCATTTAAGGACTTCACTCCAAGACAGTTTGTGTCTCTCTCTTCTGCATCGTCTATTTCTCCCTATTACAGTAACACATCAATATTCAGCTGTGCCCCAGTATCTCCCATGTGCCTCTCCAGTAACTGCACCATTAATTTCTCCACTTTGCTGTCACTACTTCCCCAGCCCCATCCTCCCCTCAATCCACGCTAGCTAAGCATCGGCACCAACTCTGCCTGGAAAACACTCCTACCAAAGTCACCAACAATCTCTACCTTACCAAATCCAGTTAATCTCTGCCCTTATAGCACAGCAGAAGTTGACACAGCAGCTCACTTCCTTCCAGTACATTCCTTTCTTTGCTTATTTCTGGACCCCACTCTCCTGGGCTTCCTCCCATCTTCCTGGCCACTCCTTCTCAGTGTCCTTTGCTGGCCCCAGCTCTTTCCTCATGTGGATTACCCAGCTATACTCATGGCTAATCTGGTTAAGTTCACCTGCTCCCTTAGTTCTGTCACCTGTGTTGATGAATCTGGGGTCCTAGCTCCTGAGCTCTGCATAGATGTCTTTTAGATATCTCAAACCTAACATGTCCCAACCAAACTCTCAATTCCACCTCCCCACTCTTGCTCTAGCCCCAGTAAACCTCTTTCTTTCCTGCATCTTCTGCATCTCAACAAATGACACTACAACCAGCACTCAAGCAAACACGTAGGAGTCACCCTTGATTCCTCTGACCCTCACCTCCTCCTGCCACACACAGAATCCATTATTTTGCCCTATCAGCTCTGTCCCTCAAAATATGCCAAATCCATACACTTGTCTGGTCTCTACCTCTACCCCTACCACCTTCACCTCTCGCCTGGGCACCTGCCATGCTTTTCACTCCTTCCTCTATAATTTATTCTCTACCTGGAGAGGGGGAAAGAGCTGAGAATGGAAACCTGGGGGACTCACATAAAGAGGATGCAGCAAAACCAATGGAGCAAGTAGCTGACCTGACCAGAGATGGGGACAGAGCCCACAGGGAGGGAAGCAGAGAGGAACAAAAGATGAGAATCTGGCTTTAAAATATCATTTCAAAGACAAGATTGCACAGGATGACCATGGTTTCTAGGCAAAGGTGTGTCTGTGAGAATCTGTTGGCCAAGGAGGAGTGAATCTGCATCAATGTGGAAGCCACACTCACCACAGATGGAAGGCAAGAGATGAGCAGAAGAGGAAAACCATGAACCAGGCATCAGGTTCTTAAGGAGCATGGACACCAACTAGGAAATCAATGGGAGATGACCTTCCATCCCCTGATGCTCAGCGGGCTACCAAATCTAAAATGTCTACCACATGATCTCTTATCTTCATCACCGCCCCCATCCTCGTTTTCTTTACAGACCTCGTTTGGGTCCCCAACGCCGGGGCCACTGCAGAGCCTCCTCACTAGTCCTGCTGCTCTTATCCTGGACACTGCTGACAGGTTATCCTCCCTAAATACTGGGTAGTTCTAATGACACTACTCCCGCATATAGAAGTCTGCAGTAGCTCCCCACAGCCTACTGTATTATGTATGATCTACTTCTCCCACCATCCACGGCCCCAGTCTCCCAAGCAAAACCCTTTCTGAGCTCATCAACTCTTCCTTACGTGTCTGCTCTCCAGGCAACTCAAACCCCTTGTTTTTCAAGCATGTCTGGCACTTTTTGCCTCCCTTCCTTTTCTCGTGTTTCTCCCTCTTTCTGGAATATATACCTTTCCTCTCCTCCTGCTGAAATCTTAGCATGTGATACAGTTGAGAACACATACTTGAAGTCAGATAGATCCAGATACAAATCCTGGTGATCCAAGTACCAGTTCTGTGATATTGAGCAAGTTAGTTAACTTTCCTGAGCCTAGGTTTCCTCATCTGGAATTTGGAGCTGAATAAAGATGCTCCAAAGAGAGGAGAAAGTGAGAAAATCCATGTAAGGCAACAAGCATAGTACCTGCCACAGAGGAGGCAACTATTGTTTTTAATACCTTTTCTCTGTTCTTTCTTTCTTGATGGCCCTTCAGAGCAAACTGTCCCTCTGCTGAGCACTGGATCATTCTGCCTCCTCACTGCACTTACCCGCTTTCTGTTCCTTTATATCCTCATTAATTTCTTCTCTGCTCCTTAAAGGCAGTGACCAGGTCTAACCACTTCTGTATGTCCGCCAGCACAGAGAACAGTTCATGCAGGACTCTATAAATGCTTATTGAATCAAATTATCTTTAATTCCCCAGAAGACAATATAATCTCAGCCGTGGTGATTTTTCTAGCTGTGCACAGGACTATGGTGAGGAGGAAGAGTGGGTAGGACTAGGGACAAAGCAATATCATTATCATCATCCTAGCATCCAAAACATATCCCTTACCCAAAACCTACTGCTTCAAACAACACAGGAAATAGCTGACTGATTTAAGAACCTTCTAGAACACAAAATATGTTTAGGTCTGGGTCCATTAACGTGAGTTTGGGGAATCACTTTAATTTGCAGGAAACATTTAATGGCATTAAAAAATAATGAATGCAAAGACTATCCCCTTACGGTCAGCTTGCAGAAGGACAACATGATGCAGGGTCAAGGCCATCCTTTGGGAGTCAATGGTGCTCAGGATCTTGGCAGCTGCGGTCCCCAGCAATGGCTTCCCGTTGTACAGGGTGTAGTAAGTCAGCTCCGCCGGGTCCTTGGGTCCCGGCACCCGTTGCATCTTTACCATCTTTCGGAAAAAGAGAGGCCATGTTTACAGGGCATCTTGTACCGACCCTGCAATCACCTGGGCGATCAGCAGGCTCTCTCCTGATTGCTGAAGCCTTCGGTGCCTAATTGGACCCACAACGTATTTTTTAGAGCTCAACCTTTGTGTACCTCCCCATCACCAGCATCCCAAGAAGCGCTGCTATTGCTGGAAAGGGAGACAGGGAGGAGAAAAAGGTTCTGAAAATATGAACATCTGGAAAGAACAGCTTGAGACTGGAGAAGAAACGCTGAAATGGTGATGTCTTCCAGCCTCCAGAGAACTCTGGCCTCATTTGAAAATAGGCCTGCACATTAATTCAGGGCATGTTAGGTTATTCTCAAACAAGATTTCTAATTTCAAACTCCTGCAATTGCCAGAGAGGGAAAAAAAAAAATGAACTTATATGTCTGCAATTCAAAAGATCTCTGATAAAAGCAGTACTTGGAGACTCAAAGTTCTTTTTTCTAAAATAACCTTTGTTGCTTTTTCTCCCTGGACAAGTTATACATATTCACTACAGAAAGTGTGAGAATACAGAAAGCCATCAAGAAATGAAATAAAATAAAAACAATTTCCAATCCCTCTACCACAAGCTAATTACTATTATCGTGGAGCATTTGCTTCTGTTCATTGCTGGTTCTCCACACAAACCTTTTATTTAGTATTTTACAAAGCTATTTATCACACTCTCTATCTAGAATCATACACTGCTATTTTTACTTACATCCTTAAATGACCTTAAATATAACAAAAGCATAAATGGTAATTTCTACACAGCATTCTGATGCACACCTCATAAACTTATTTAGCAAATCACTTATTGTTAAACAAATTGTTACTCATTTTTCAGTACTGTAGCTAATCGATTGTTATAAATACACAAAACATAAATTTTTATACATAATGTTCTGTCCTATGCATGCCTCATAAACTCAACAAACACTTCATTTTTGAATGGTTACTTTGTTATCAAGTTTTCACTACTATAATTAACAACTGATAAACATTATAGTATAGTATTTCCCAAAGTGTATATTACAGATTATGAGCTTCATAGGATATTAAAAGGTATGGCAGAAATGTTTACAGCAATATTGGTCACAAGAGCAAAAACTGAAAATTCAAAAGTCACTAACAGTAGGATGGATTAATGAGTTAATGGTATAGTCACGCAATGAAATATTATAGAGTAGTATAAATAAACTATGTCTATTTGTATCAATATGGGTGAATAAAAAAGCCTGATAAGAAACAAATCACTGAATATAAAATTCAAAAACAGGCAAAACCAAATGATGTACTCTTTAGGGATACATACACACATGGATGGTAAAATCTATACAGAAAATTTAGGCATGACTTAAAACAAAATTCAGAAGCACACTCAACTCTGATAGAAAGGAAGGGAGTAGGTATAATCAGAGAAGACACATAAAAGGCTTCTGGGGTAAGGTAAGGGTAATTTACTTTGGGTTGTGATTTCTTTTTATTGGTGTTCTTTGAAGTCTACATGTCTTTATACTCCTTTGTACGTATGCTATACATAACAATTAAAAATAGGTATTACTACAGCCCAATAAAAAATGGGTTTAAAAAAATCTGACCAGATACTATCTGAATAGCCAATAAGCATATACAAAATGCTCAATGGAGAAAAAAGGCACTGCTATCACCCAGCAGAATGACTGAAATAAGGGCTGACAATACCAAGTGTTGATGAGGGTGTGGAGTAACTGGAACTCTACATCTGGATGGTGGGAGTGTAAAATGGTAAACTTTGGGAAAAGGTCTAGCAGTTTGTCACAGAGCTAACATACACCAACGCTATGAACCAGCAACTCCACTCCCACATACTCAAGAGAAATGAAAATATATGGCTACAGAAAGATTTGTAGAAGAATGGGCATAGCAGCTTTGTTTAAAGTAGCTGAAAACTGGAAAAAGTCTGGGTGTCCATCAACAGAAGGGTGGTTAAATAAACTGTAGTCTATTCATACAAGGGAATATTATTCAGCAATAAAAAGGAATAAGCTCCTGCATAACACAACGTGATGAACCCAAAAAACACTACATGGAGTCAAAAAAGCTTTATACAAAAGAGAATATACTTCCATTTATATGAAGCTCTAGAACAGACCAAACTGATCTGTGCTATGGAAATGAATATGTTACCAAATATAAAATAGTAACATAGCACACTGCTAATTTTAGAACCTAGATGGTGAATTTGTTGTGTTCACTATAAAACTTCTTTCTGTGGGCTTAAAAATGTTCATAATAAAATGTCGGAGAAATATATTACTAAAAACAAGGGTCTTATCAGCATTTAAATTTCCAAACTAGTATGTTGGCCAAAATTAAGGAATTTCTTTACTACAGGTCTTTTTAGAGGCTTTGGTATGCCAACAGGCCTTGGGAATCTTCAAGAAGGGGCTACAGGATGAATCCTTGCCAAACTGATATGGCCACAGAGCCTCTTTGCCCCAAGGCACCTTATAGGACCATTTTTCTGGATGCTCTCTGAAAGACACTGCCCTCACTTTCTGGTCTTTGTGTTCACCTCTATTCTCCTCAAAACGTATTTCCAGGAGTAAGTTTGTGACCATACAAGAGGTACTTGTCTAAATTGCTCACCACAAAGGTCATACCCACTTACGGTGTTTGAAAGTACCCATTTCACTTCATGCTCACCAACCCTGGATAGTACCATCATAAATCTTTGGTAAGTGAAAACGATATCTTGTGGTAGTTAAAACTTGCGTTATTTTGATGACGAGTGGAGTTAAACATTAAAAATTGTTTATTGGTCATATGTATTTCTTCTTCAGACTCAATTTTTCAGATACATTCACTAGAGGAACATCTTTAAATTCCAGACATAGAAGTTTCCATCTTCATGAAGGTGGCTCATCTTTTAAAATTATTTGAGCCCAGAAGAAAGGCCTCTGGGTGGAAGGATTATGTAAGCTATGTAAGAGCAAATTTTATTTGGGAAACTTGGCCACGGCATTCCTGTCCCTCAAAGGAGAGGAGGTAAGGACAGTGTTAGTACAACCAGGTAGAAGGTGAATGCGCATTCAAATATTTGATACCTTCACTCAATTTCAATTTCAATTCTTACGAAGATTCCTCCAAGGGTTATGTTACCACTTCTATAAATTAGGATTTGCAGAAACAAATCCCTACTCACTTCACTCAGACTTCCCAGGCAGCTATGGAGCCAATCACATTGACTACACAGAAGAAACGAGGAAAGAATATCTTGGTGGGCTGTTTTATACATGTAGAATGGATTAGGTTTCTTAGGTTTACAAAAAACACCAGGATTATATGGTCGTTCTTTCTCTCCCTTCAGCTGAGGCAAATCCCATTTCACTGTCTGAGTCCCAACGACTTCCTTTCTCTTATTTGGAGAAGTGTGAATTATAGGGCTCACATGGACCCTAGAGAGGGTAAACCATAAACCTGGCACAAGAAATAAACCATCACTTTACCTGGTCACAGGCTGTCACAGACCACAAAGACTTAGAATGAAAGCAGCATCTAAGAGGACAAGGGGCCAAATTCACCAACTGTGAATGGAGGACCTAGAATCTCCCTCAAGGGATGATGCTTGTCTCAGGCAAGGAAGTGTGGTCCAGAAAATGAGTTGTTTGTACTTTCAAACTCCCGAGGACACAATCTGCAGACAGATTGGAGTAATGCCTATAATTTTCTATAAAACGCTTCCTCTCTTAGACATGGTAATATCAAGCATGTGTGTTTGCATTAAGTTACACCCTAGATGTGGCAATTGCCAATCACGAGTTCACACTCTAGGGGCAGTTTGCTCAATTCCAACTAGGAAGCCCACACTCCGGAGGCAGCCGCCAGGAGTGCTTCTATACTTTGACATCTTGCTCAACAGAGCTTTGTTAATTAGCATAACAAATGTTAGCAATGGGTTCCCAGTTTTGGTGAAATTAGTGGTATTCAAGATACACGGATTGGCTAGAATGCTAGATGGTTCCCACTCTTGCTCGAATTGAATAAAGAATCAAGAAAGAAGCTTGGAGCCTCTAACCTTGGGGATGGTCATTGTGTCTGTAGAGTTCCCCCTGAAGCAGACTGAGAAGAGCTGAATCCTTGTAGATGGATTATTTGGGAGGTGCATGGAACTGACCGGAGGGTGAAGAGGTGATTCAGGGGGTGGAAGGGAACTAGTGAGAGGTACATTATTCATCTAGTTACCACTGTGGGCAGCTAAAAAAGCTTAATTCTATGGGAAATATCTGGCAATTACTGAAAACATACATTTCAGAATTCTCATAGCCACAAAGCAAGAGAGTTGCTGTATTCACACCCCCACCGCTAGTTACTTCCCAGGCACTTCCAGCCAGCCACGGCATCGACAAAGTGGGTTCTGGCATCTCAAGAATGGCCCTTCAATAAAGGTTCAGCAGTGGCTGTTGGAAGCCCAGTAGCATTCAGTAGAAATGGGAAGGGGATTTGGGCAATGCATCAATAGTGTCTGCTACAGCTCTCTCGCCTGAATCCCCGTGTGGTCACCTGACCATCATAAACATGGAGGGCTCTGTTTGTTGAGACTGACTAAAGAAGGCTAACAGACTCCTGCAGCTGGAATATTGATTGGTGCATCTGCCATCCATAGGAGTTGTGGCAAGAGATCTGAAGGTCCCGAGCTCTGGGACTCCATCTAGTCTCCAGAACAGGTTGGGGAGTAGAAAGTCTATGCTTGCTTACTAATCACTTTTGTCTAATAAATATGTGCACGTGTGCAGAATTTGTTCTGAAACCTTACAGTCTAGCAGTAATACAGGAGAGTAGCTAACTCTCACCCTCCTCCACGACTTTGATGCTTAGGACCATGAACCCCCCAAACCTAAGAGTAGTGTTGATTACGTGGCTTGACTAGTCAGTGTGCAGGGCAGGCACTCGTCTGCACACAGCATGGTTTACTGAGTCTCAGCATACTCCCGTACATTTATTACAAGACCCCAGTGGTTTAGTACACATACACACCCACCTGCACGGTGTAGCTTCCCAAGGTAGTGGCCCGTTTAAACCGTCGGCCTTGCTGCTGGGACATCATGAATAGCTGGGCCAGGCGCTGCTCCATGACCCGGGCGAAGCTCTGGTTGTGCAGGCCCACCAGCGAATTGTCCACGCCCTGTAGCACTGTGGATGCAGAAGGCAGAGGGGCTGCTCAGGGGACAGGCTCCCCGTGGATCAAGAAACCACAACCACCACCACCCCTGCACCAGCCACTAAGGGCCATGGGCCCTATCTCATGTTAGGACTTGGCCTTCCTTACCTCAGTCTACCTTCACAAGATCCCCAGGAGTTAGGGATCACTGTCCACACATTATAGATGCTGAAAAGTTATATGACTTGCCTAAGGGCACACAGCTAGTAACAAGCAAAGTCAGGGTTCAGACCCATGCTTATGTAACTCCAATGCCTGGGCTCTCTCCTCCATAAGCTGTGACATGTTTAATGCTGCTGCATTTAATCCAAACCTCATTTAAGATGTTATGTGTTGTTAGAGACCATATGGGAATACAGCATAGCTGCAGGTATGACTAATTGGTTTTTTTTTTTTTTTTTTTTTTTTTACTGGTTCCCACTCAGAAGCCCTGGCTCAGGGCTATCTTTATTATATTTTCCCTTCTCAGCAGCTTTGATAGGGAAGCTGAGCTCCATCCTGCAACCCAGCCCCTTATACATAGAAAAGCCACCCTGTTCAGTGTCCTTGTCTCTCTCTCCTCTATCGGGTCCTTTTGGGACCCACCTCTAAAGTGGCCCAGGGCCTCTCAGGTACCATCCCATTCGAGAGCAGAACTGTGTAATAAAAAGAGTGGGTTCTGTTTCTGTGCTGGTGCTTGCCAGTTGGACTTCCGGCAAGCCTCTGGCCCTTTCTGAGTCCAAGTCCTTCTCTGCAAAAAGGGAGTAAGAAAGTCGGTATCACAGCACATCTATCCTTATGGGCTGTAAGGTTGAAATGAGACAAGATGTATAAAACAGCTTATTACAGTGCCTGGTGCGTAGAAGGGAAATGAAGCCCCTCTTTCCATCCTTCCTCCACTGCTCTTTCATCTATACCCAGGGCTATCTGGGTAGCTGAGGCGTTAATGATAGAATTCCAGGCTACTGCAAGGAGGAGGACCACAAGGAACACCAGGGCCATCCTGGGCCTGAAACAGTCACCTACCACGGGAACAACTTCCTTTGACCCTCTCCCCCCGAAGAAAGCCCAGTCCTTCTTCCAAGTCCCTTGGGAAACACACTTAACCCCAAACACGCAAATACTGCCTCCAAACACAGTCACCCCTGAAATCAAAAATGTTTAAAAAACTTCTCATCTTTTCAAAGAGATGAAAACTTATCATGGGCTGGGAATGTAATACAAGACTTTTCATGTAACAGAGTTTGTACTACCATAGTCCAGCCAAGGGCCATCAAGACCACCCATCTACAGGGATATGGAAATAGTCTGAATATAAAGAATGAGCTGTTGTTATGAGTACATTCTGTATGGGGCCAGAACAAGTGACTGATGACAACACGATACAGAGAATGATGTTGAAACCGATCAAGAGAAACATAAAACCCACAGCTGAGTCTCAGAAATTACTTCTTTGAAGCCACAAATGCTAAATAATCCCTACGGAGGGTATAAAGCAGCTCTCTTTCCAGGGCCCTTGTGAGGGACTCTCAGCTCATCTGTCAGCAGAATTCCTGCAAAGATAAAACATGCCTGCACTGCTCCTTCTGCGGCGGGTCCCCAAGAGGCCCCTTAGAATCCCTCCTGACGAGCTGTCAGGCTGAGGAATGGCCGCCTACCTCCTGGCCCCAGATAGCAGAACCCTCGTTCTTACTGCTTCAAAGATGATCCTCTAGTAAAATTATAAAACCACTGTTGAAAAACTACTTCTAAGTTGGCCTCTCCTGACTACCAGACAAGGGTAAGAGTGGGCACACAGGACAGTCAAAGGGCATCATCACGGATTACTTTAAGGGAAGCCCAGTGATGATGCAAGGACAGACATCAAAGAAAGGGATGGTCAAAGCCTCCAGGTGATGAAAAAGCTCCAGAAATAGATAGTGGTGATGGCTACAACAACACTGTGAACGAACTTTTTTTTTTTTAATTTTTTTTTCAACGTTTATTTATTTTTGGGACAGAGAGAGACAGAGCATGAATGGGGGAGGGGCAGAGAGAGAGGGAGACACAGAATCGGAAACAGTCTCCAGGCTCTGAGCCATCAGCCCAGAGCCCGACGCGGGGCTCGAACTCACGGACCTCGAGATCATGACCTGGCTGAAGTCGGACGCTTAACCGACTGCGCCACCCAGGCGCCCCTGAACGAACTTAATAGCACTGAATTGTGCACTTAAAAATGGTGAAAATAGTACATTGCATGTTATGTTTATTTTACCCCAATTTTTTTAATTGAGGGAGAATAAAAACAAACCACAATCTTCAGGGCACTGCAGGTGGCTGTGGGAACCTCCCAAAGAATTACATGGAACCCACAACTGGACAGTTCCCATGTGCCTCACTGCTCTGTTTGCAAAGAGAATGTGTCCCTCCCTGGCAGCTGTTGAAGAATTGGGGGTTGAAAGGGGGGGTCCGGGTTTGCATCCTGGCGCCCCCTTACTGAGTGCTCTTGGGCAAGTCCCTTAGTTCTTCTGGACCCTTGTCCCTCATCTGAATACACAGGGATCATAATCTACTCCTGATTGTGTCATTATGGGGAACAACACTTTCGAAGAGACATGCTTCGAGGGGCGTGCTAAAAGGTACGAGAGAGGAGGCCCATAAATGCTGGCTGTTGTTGTTGCTCAAATGTGCCCCTTTCTTGCTAGACACATCCTTCCCAGAGGAAGAAATAACTATGTTCCAGGACTACGGCTCCTTTCCTTCCCCCTGAGAACTATGGCAGGCCCCAGGCTCTCAGTCTTCTTCACCTGCCCGAAGGGCCTGGAAACGGGCGTGAGACCACATCTCCCACAGTGACCCAGAAGCAGTAGGGGGTCTTGGACCCTGGCACACGTGCCCACGAGGACAGCAGCCCATCACACCAGCCAGGGCCCCGGCCACCCACCCTTAGCCACCACTGACTCAGCTCAAAGGAGGCGAGCAAGTCCCCAGCTGTGTTCAAAGGAGCTGGTCCAGAAGATTCAGGGGCTGTTACATCACTGGTCTCTTAATCCTTCTTTATTTACAACTGCACCGGGCTCTAAAATTCCAGCAATCAGGTCGGCCTGATTCAGCTTCCTATATTGAATTGTTTTATGTGTAACTGAATCCCATACATTCAGAGCCAAAAGAACCAGACAGCTCAGCTCCTATCTTCCCCTCATTCCACAGGTGAGAGTGAGACGCCCACAGGGCCTGAGTGATGTGCTCAAGGACATGCTATGGTTAGCAGCAGCTGGGCTAAGACCAGAAGAAATCATAAGCCTTCTGGGTCTGGGATATTTTGACTAGTGGGTTCCACAGAGACAAGTGGATAAACCTAAGGTGGGCTCTGACCCCTGTGAGGCAGCAATATGAAGTCTGTGCATCTCTGTCCTGCCTCATATACACAATCCTGGCCACAAGATCCACGGACGACAGAGGCGCTGCAGGAATCACCCTAACGGAGCCACGAGGGACCTGTGCTCAGGGAAAGGAGAAGTGAACAGTGTGTAAAAACATATTTAACATAAATTTAGTGGGGAAGCAGATGGAAACATGTCAGGGTTTTATAATACCAACTATGGAAAGGAAAGTTGTTCCCCATCCTCTGAGCTGCTGCAAATGAGGAAGGAAGATGCAGTACCCTTGACGGACATCTGGGAGCAAAGGGCAGAGTGGTTATTCAAGGGGATGTGCCTCGGAGCACGATGAACAAAGCTATCTTCATCCTAGTTCCCATAAATGATGGTCAAAGGCTGGTGGGAGCTGGTGGGAAAGAAGGAGGGCCATCCTGAAGCTGGTTCTCTCCTCTCCCATGGGCACTAACTGGGCCAACCAGCCCCAAACACAGTGACAGAGGCCACTGCGTATTCCGATTAGCAGCAGCAACAGCAACAACATAAATAAATGAGGGTTACACAGCTGAGCGGGCAAGAGGTGAAGTCCCAGGATGGTTTTGTGAAGGTTATGCCACTCAGACAGAGTCAGGGCAGGATCCGGGTACATAAGGAAAGGGCGAGACAGGAAGCTGTCCAGGGCAGCTGGTGTTTAAGGGCAGATATGTTACCACTTAGCATAAAGCTTACAGTTACTAGGAGAGATGTCTGCAAGGTAAAGAGCAGCATTCCTGCTGGAGTAAACATGCTTCTGGAAGTGTTTCATAACCTGCTGGTTCAAAATGGCACTGCTGGGTTAATATCATCTCCCTCTCGTGTACAAACTCCATTTTTATTCTTTTAAAACAGATTTCTTGGGACACCTGGGTGGTTCAGTCGGTTAAGCACCTAAGTTTTTTTTTTTAATTTTTTAAAATGTTTTTTTATTTATTATTGAGAGACAGAGCATGAGCAGGGGAGGGGCAGAGAGAGGAGGAGACACAGAATTCTAAGCAGGCTCCAGGCTCTGAGCTGTCAGCACAGAGCCCGACGCAGGGCTCGAACTCACAAACCGCGAGATCATGACCTGAGCCAAAGTAGGATGCTCCACCGACTGAGCCACCCAGGCGCCCCAAGCACCTGACTCTTGGTTTCAGCTCAGGTCATGATCTCACAGCTTCGTGTGTTCAAGTCCCACGTCTGGTTCTGTGCTGGCAGTGTGGAGCCTGCTTGGGATTCTCTCTCTCCTTCTCTAACTACCCCCCCTCCATGCTGTCTCTGTCTTTCTCAAAACAAATAAAAAATTTTTTTTTAATTTTTTTTTTCAACGTTTATTTATTTTTTGGGACAGAGAGAGACAGAGCATGAACGGGGGAGGGGCAGAGAGAGAGGGAGACACAGAATCGGAAACATGCTCCAGGCTCTGAGCCATCAGCCCAGAGCCCGACGCGGGGCTCGAACTCACGGACCGCGAGATGGTGACCTGGCTGAAGTCGGACGCTTAACCGACTGCGCCACCCAGGCGCCCCACAAATAAAAATTTTTAAATAACAGATTTCTTCAGTTTGTCTTCTTAGCAGGTAAAATAATGTCTGCATATCCATGGCTCTACCAGGGAGAAAGCAATGTGATTTTCTGCCATTTCGGAGAGGTCTCATTGAGCAGGGCAGTGTGCTCCTTTGTCAGGATTCTAGGCAGCAACCTGTCTACTGCTGGTTTGGGACAGCAGGTGAGGGAGGGAATAGGGCAGGGGAGAGAAGGGAGGGAGGTTTCAGACCGGCTTGCCCAGGCACAACTTCCACAAATTGTAGGATCTTCCTCTCTCTGTGTTAGGGGCTGAATTATGTCCTCCCAAAGTTCATATGTTGAAGTCTTAACCCCCAGTACCTCAGAATGGGATTGTATTTGGAGATGAGGCCCTTAAAGAGGTGAGTAAGGTAAAATAAGGTCATATGGGTGTGCCCTCATCCAGTATGATGGGTGTCCTTATAAGAAGAGGAGTTTAGGGGGCGCCTGGGTGGCTCAGTCAGTTGAGCATCTGACTCTTGGTTTTGGCTCAGGTCACGATCTCATGATTCACAGGTTGGAGCCCCCACATCGGGCTCTGTGCTGGTGGTAGGGAGTCTGCTTGGGATTCTCTCTCTCTCCCTCTCCCTGCCCTTCCCCAACCTATACTCTTGTGCTCTCTCTCTCTCAAAATAAATAAATAAATAAATTTAAAAAAAAAAAAAGAAAAAGAAGAGGAGTTTAGGACACAGACACACACAGAGGGAAGATGCCAAGTAAAGATGGCCATCTACAAGCCAAGGAGAGAGGCCTCAGAAGAAACCAAGCCTGATGACACTCTGATGTCAGGCTTCCAGCCTCTGGAATTATGAGAAAATAAATTCCTGCTGCTGAAGCCCCAAAAGTCTGTGGTACTTTGCTATGGTGTCCCTACCAAGCTAATACCTTCCCCGTCCCCTCCCCACTCCATGTACAGCTGGGCTGGTCACTTTCTCCCACAAATATCTGTCTTCTCTCTTTGTTCCCAATCCTTGCTTTCTGTAAGATTTTCAGAGTGACTGTCTGGCTTTGGAAAAACACAAACAAGTTTTTTGCTGTTTCATAAAGCTCAGCTGGGAAATGTCAAGGAAAAAAAGAAAATGTCACCAAATTCCCTTCTACTTCCATTCGCCCTCACTGTCAGGACACGACTGGGTTCCACCAGGATCAGTGTAGGTGTGGGGCGTGTGCCGAGGAAAGAGAAAAATGCACGCCTAGCATTCCTCAGCCTTTCACTGGGGTTTTGTAGGGCACTGCAGAAAGGCCTACCATCTTTAAATAAACAACCATTCCCAGGGACAGTCCCTAAACATCCACAGGTTACTGTCATACCTTCTGATTATCTACTTTTTGCAAAGAGGAGGCAGTGGATGGGACTTTACAATTTGCTGTTTTGAATGGTTACCTAATATTCACCTTCATATGATATCTTTTCTTAGCTTACTTTACCCATTTCTGGCCCTATGGAAGTAACTCCTTGACTTATAAGACAGGACCAAAGAGGGACCCCTGGGTGGCTCAGTCGGTTAAGCACCCAACTCTAGACTTCGGCTCATGTCATGATCTCATGGCTGGTGAGATCGAGCACAGTGTCAGGCTCTATGCTGGCAGTGCACAGCCTGCTTGGGATTCTCTCTCTCTCCCTGTCTCGGCCCCTCCCCCCTTGCTGTCTCTCAAAATAAATAAAAATAAACTTTAAAAACTATTTAAAAAAAAAAAAAAACAGGACCAAAGAAAAGATGCTGATTCTATCAGTGAATGGCATGCAGTTTTTATTATTATTATTATTATTATTATTATTATATTATTATTTCGTTTTGGGGACTTCTTTTGACATGTAGTTTAAAAACACACACAGCAACCTGATAAGAGGAAAGGGGGAGTAAAATAAGAGATTACCTGTTATTACCCAATAGTCTCTGGTTGTTTCCGATATATCAAGGTTGGGATATTCCAGTGCTAAAACAAATAAGAAACACACCAAGTTACTTTCACAGTTTTTATATGTAAATATTACTTAGGAAAATGGACATACATAATAAAATATCAAACAGCTAAATTCAGCTTTATCATTCTTAGGAACTCCAGGATATACAGGCCAAAACTATTTCGCTGTTCTGAAAAGTAAAATGCTTAGTAAAGGGCTAACTTTCAGATGAAGCGGTTTTTAGGGTTTGTAAATTTATGCTCTTCTGATTTTTTCATCAGAACCTTCCTAAGTGGAACATCTTCACTATCAAAACTCACAGCTAGAACCTGTCTTAACTATAACATTCTTTGTAAAAACTATCCAACCATCACTAATATTTTTAGGAATGATCCTCTCTTGAATGGATTTTTCCAGTGTCAAGGACTAAGTTTATTATTAGCCAAATGTTTGTGACATAGTCCTGGTTCTTTTGAAGGTATGGTGGCCATAAGCGCTAATTCATGTAAAGGGTTTAGCGCAGAGCCTGGCACATGGTAAGTGCTCAATAAATCTTAGTTGTTGTTATTATCAGAATATCAAGAGGAAAGAAAATAAATTCTTCACATGCTGCCATGTGACATAATGCCATCTTTCATGACATTGTCCTTTCCACAAAATTGAGAGTCATCTTTCCTTACTATTTGGAAATTCGCAAAAGCTTGCCATTTAAACACTCAAAACAATTCTGAGTGGCTACTGTGTGCTAAGTACATCCACACACACAATTTCATTTTTTTACAGTATCAAATGCAACCACAGAAGGAAACAGAAAGTTAAAAAAAAAAAAAAAACTTGACCAATGACCTTGAGAAATGTATTAACAATTACATTTAAGAGCACAAATCTTGACTTCCTTTGGCTACCAAGTAAGTGTTTGGGTACAAAATGTAGGCTGCACTGTCTTTGGAGTCTATGCCTTCTGCATGGTAATGAGGATTATATAACTGAAACATTAGAGGAAGAGGAGGCTACAAGACTGACTATGGGGACTTCATCCAGTAAAGTCACGATGCTGATTGCAAATGAGTTGCATTATGTTATCTATAGCCAGGGCAAGGGCTGAAGGCCCGGGAACATTTGCTGATGGCACAAATGGGTGGAAACCACAGCAACCCAGAAGGCCACAAGGACAGACGCCCCACAGGGCAGTTACTGTAAGCTCAAAGGCAGACTGTTTGGGTTCAAGCCCTAGGTTCCATGTCTCATTAGCTGTGACAGTGAGCATCTTGTTACACCTCCTGGAACCTCAGTTTTCTCCTTTGCAAAGTGGGGCGCATTCTGTACTACTATAGGGTGCTTTGTGAGGATTCGATGACATAAGATATGTGAACTGTAAAGGCACCTAACCAATGCTTTTGTTCAGTGTGCAATACACTTGTTATCAATTCAATCCCCGTTTATCACCGATTTCAGTTGTTTCACGATAAAAGAGTTAGTATGTGCCTGGCACAATAGACATTTGTTAAATGGGAAGGGACCTGAGGGGAAGGGAAAAGGCAGTGTCCCTGTGAGGGGTGAACATACTCACGTTCAGCAATGGTGAGCGGCGGGTAGGTGAGGTAGAACCCAACCAGCTCAGCTGAGAGCTGGCGGAGGAGGCTGCTGGCGACCGTGCCGTTGAGGAAGGAGCTCCGATTGCCCACCACGTACACCAAGGTGACTGTCTGGGAGGCATTGGATGTGCTCACAATCTGAATCGACACAGGAGGAAAGGGGAGGGAGACATGCCAAATAAGATGAAGGTTTGTTTCATGGAAGCCCTGGGAGGAGAAGTTTAAGCAGAAGTTGAGGGCAGAGATGAGAGGGACGTGAAGAAAAGCAAGGAAGAGACAAGAATAACAAATACCCATCATTTATGGATTGCTGGCTGAATGCCAGGCACTGTGCTGAGGACACGTGATCTCATTCGGTTCTCACCACAACCCCATGAAGTGTATCCAGCTATGGCTCCATTTTACAGAGGAGCAAACTGAGGCCCGGAATGAGACATGCCCATGATCACACAGATAATAGATAATAAGTTATGTAGCCAGGATTCTAACCCAGATAGTCTGACTTCGGGTTTTAACCAGGTATGTGTATCTCTTCCAGGGGCTAAATTGTCTCAGGTTACGTTTATGGTTCTGAAAATACAAAATAGAGCGTGGAAATGTTAAATCTAAGAGGCCTCAACTGCTCAGAGAAAGCCTGTGTTAAATGTGGGGGGAACCTTGAAGTTTCTACACAACTGATCATCACCCTAGCGAACGGGCAGAGTGATTAAACCTGATGACAAAAGGAATTCAGAAATATAAAACAGCCTCTTTTGAGAGTGATTACATTTCCTTGTGACCTATTAATTCAATATGGAATATGTAAATATTACTATGAGATCGTGTGGTTTTCTTCTTGAATTTTGTCTAAGTCCGTTTTCTCATTACTGGAAAATGCGGTTTTCTGGGTCAATGTATGGACAAAAATATCCCACAGATGAGATTTGAAAAACAGATGCAGTAGGAAGTTATTTAATTTGGTGAGATAGTGTGGGGTTCTGTGCTGGGTTCTGTTCTGTGCCCTCTCCCCTTCCGGATTCACTTGCCACCCACCCACCCACGTTTTGCTCAGTGTCCCGAAAGGCAGACACTGTGGACCACCTCGGTGGGCTCCTTTCCCTCTGGCTTCAGCTAAAAGGAGCTCGGGAGGATGTGAGAGACTGGAAGGAGAGTGGGGTCAGAGAACTGGTATGTCGGGGACTCCTTTCCCACAGTGGGGCTCTTATGGGGGCAGCTTTGGCCTCTGCCTCCTGTAACTGCTCTTTCCCCTTGCCCCATCAGGCCCCAATACTTATAGCCTTGGCTATAAGTGGTTTTCCTAGAGTCTGCCCATGCTTCTGCAAAGAATCCCTTTTATTAGACTTTCTTCAAATTACCTTTATCTGAGTGTGACCTCTCTTCCTGCAGGGAGCCAACTGATAATCCTGTCTTTCCCAGACCTTTGTGTGTTCAGACATAAATATCCCTGCAACTTTCCTTTTAGACATTATTTTTAAAAAGATTGTCAAGAATACCTTCTTGTTATTTCTCACTTTTCCCATAAGTGGAAGTTGCTATATAATTTTCTTTTAAAAATTTTTTTTAATGTTTATTTATTTTTGAGAGAGAGAGAGAGAGAAAGAGAGACTGAGAGTAGGGGAGGGGCAGAGAGAGAGGGAGACACAGAATCCAAAGCAGGCTCCAGGCTCCGAGCCGTCAGCACAGAGTCCGACGTGGGGCTCAAACTCATGGACCACAAGATCATGACCCAAGCTGAAGTCGGATGCTCAACCTGACTAAGCCACTCAGGCACCCCTGGAAGTTGCTATATAATTTTCTAACGCAGAGCCTGTAGTCCCATGATTAATGATACACTCAATCAACGTTTCTGGTCAACTCTTTCTCTCTTTTCTGAAAGTATTTTTGGACTGTGGTTGAGCCACAGGTATTCATGCCACCTTCCCAGGGTACCAAAAATAAAGGTGCTTCTTTCTGAACAACTCAAAAGACTCAACTGTACTAGCACCTAAAAGAATAATAACAAAAATAACTTTTTGACCATTATCTCCAGTGTGAACATTCTATTTTTTGCTTTTCAACTAAACTAAATCTCACTGGATCCCAAAGATGCCTATAGAACTTGTAGTTTCTTCTACAGAAACTACACTGGATCCGGTAAGTTATAACTTTAAAAAAAAATGTGGCAAAATACACATAAAGTTATCATGTTAACCATTTTAAGGGTACAGTTCAGCGGCCTTAAGTACATTCACACTGTTGTGTGGCCATCACCACCATCCATCTCCACAACTTTTTCATCTTCCCAAACTGAAACTCTGTACCTATTAAACAACTCTCCATTTCTTCCACTCCTCAGCCCCTGAAAACCAACATTCTACTCTATTCATTTGACAAAACTGAACACCTTTTATAAGAGGAATCACATAGTATTTGTCCTGGTGTGACTAGCTTATTTCACTTAGCATAATGTCCTCAAGCTTCGTTCATGTTGTAGCATATGTCAGCATTTCCTTCTTTTTAAAAGATGAATAACAGTCCATCAGATGTATATACTACATTTCTTGTCCACTCTTCTGTGGATTGACACTTGGGCTGCTACCACATTTTGCCTGTTGTGAATAATGTTATGAACATGGGTATACATATATCTCTTCAAGTCCCCACTTTCTTTTGGGTAGATACCAGAAGTAGAATTGCTGCATCATATGGTAATTCTATGTTTAATTTTTTAAGGAACCACCATACCATTTTCCACAGAGCTATGCCGTTTGAGAAGCTCACCAGCAATGCACGAGGATTCCAATTCCTCCATATTCTTACCAACACTTGCTATTTTTTATCTTTAAAAAAAATTTTTAATGTTTATTTATTTTTAAGAGAGAGAGAGAGAGGCAGAGAGAAGGAGACACACAATCCAAAGCAGGTTCCAGGTTCCGAGCTATCAGCACAGAGCCCAACACGGAGCTCCAACTCACGAACCGCAAGATCATGACCTGAGCTGAAAGTGGACTCTCAACCTACTGAGACACCCAGGAACCCTTTTCTTTTTTCTTAATAGCCACCCTAATAGGTATGAAGTGTATAGGTGTGAAGTGGTATACTGTGGTTTCGATTTTCATTTCCCTAATGATTAGTCATGTAGAACATTTTTTCATGTGCTTATTGATCTATGTATCTTATTTGGAGAAATGTCTATTCAAGCTGTTTGCCCATTTCTTTATCGGATTGTTTTTATGTTTTTGAGTTGTAGAAGTTCTTTATATATTCTAGATATTTACTCCTTATCCAATATATGATTTGCAATTATTGTCTTCCATTCTGTGGGTTGCCTTTTGATCAACTGTGCCCTTTGATCTACAAAAGTGTTTTTTTTTTTAATTTTAAACATTTGTTTATTTTTGAAAGACAGAGAGAGACAGAGCATGAGTGGGGGAGGGGCAAAGAGAGGAGACACAGAGTCTGAAGCAGGCTCCAGGCTCTGAGCTGTCAGCACAGAGCCCAACACGGGCCTCAAACGACAAACTGTGAGATCATGACCTGAGCCGATGTCAGAAGCTTAACTGACTGAGCCACCGAGATGCCCCAAAAGTGTTTAATTCTGAAGTACAATTTAACTACTTTTTCTTTTGTTGCCCATACTTTTGGTGTCATATCCAGGAAATCATTTCCAAATTCAATACCATGAAGTTTTCTCCTTTGTTTTCTTCTAAGAGTCCTATAGTTTTGGCTCTCATGTTTAGGTCTTTGATCCACTTAAGTTAATTTTTGTATATGGTGTTAGATAAGGGTCCAACTTCATTCTTTTGTTTGTGGATGTCCAGTTCTCCCGATACCATTGGTTGAAAAGATTGTCTTTTCCCCATTGAATGGATTTGAGGCCCTTGTCAAAAATCACTTGACCATATATGCAAAGATTTTTTTTTGCAAACTTGTTTGTGTTCCATTTGTCTATATGTCTGTCTTTATGCCAGTACCACACTGTTCTGATTATTGTAGCTCTGTAGTAAGTTTTGAAATCAGAAAGCATGAGAATTCCAACTATGTTTTTCTTTTTCAAGATTGTTTTGGCTATTCATGGTCCTTTGAGATACCAAATGAATCATATGAATTCTAGGATGGGTTTTTCTATTTCTGAAAAAAAAAAAAGTCACTGGGATTTTAATAGGGATTGCACAGAATCTGTAGATCGCTCTTAGCAGTACTGATATCTTAACAATATCAAGTCTTCCAATTCATAAGCACAAATTGTCCTTCTTTTTTTGTCTTCTTTAATAACCTCATTTTTATAGTTAAGAAAAGTGTAACCATTCTTGGTGGCGGCTTAAAACTAGCTTCATAAATAAGAAGAGGTTCACAGGCCTGAGCTAAGGTCATGTCAATGTTCCCTGAAAGTCATGCCTTGTCCCTAGTACAAGCAGCCCCTACAGGGGGCACTTTCCCATTACCCCTTTACTTTTAGACTCCTGTGACTTCCGGCCTTATCTCTTACTTCCCACTCATTCCTGCCACAATCCATTTAGCTAATCAGACCTAAAAAAATGCTAGTGGAATGGAATGCTGTTGTTTTGCCCACCCAGCATCCATTCTCCCTTCTTCTATGGCACCACCATAATTTCCTCAGGCAAACACCTCTTCTCTCCAGTTGGATTCGTGTGCTCAAGCTCTAGGAGTGGGCATAGCCAGGCCTACTTGATTGGGACATTTTATCTCCTTGGTCACAGTTACTGCTCCAGAAATGGGCACATAGTCCATCTGGGTCCAATGAGAGCTAATCCCAGGATTTTTCCTGGAATGCCACAAAAAAAGGCACCTTGGTTCCATAAGACCGTGAGCAGTAAGGATGAGGCAAACCTGGAGGTGCCAGGGATCACCCTACTGGTCCTGAAGATGATGCGAGCCCAGGGCAAGACCAAGGTATAAAGAGAGAACTTCACGAAGAAATCACATAAGCACCTGAATCAAATTGGGCCTGAAGGAAATATGCTGTGAACCCTTCAGTTATATGAGCCAATCACCTCTTTTTGTTTAAGCCTTATATGCTTCGATTCACAACCAAAAAGGTCCTAATTGAGTATACCGTAATCTAGCCCCTAATACCAATGCTATACAAGTAAAAAAAAAAAAAGTCACTTTTCAATGACTCTGTGAACAAATTAATTAAATATTTATGTGGTCTTATTCCAGAAAGAATCTAAGCTGCCCTCTAAGTTACATTTAATACCACAAAACGGAAAGTTATTAATTACAAAACCATGTCAGGGTACAAGCCCAGGGGGATTAAAGACAACCCCAGAGGGATGGTTAGCATGTAGCTAATATATGCATGATATAGGGGCCTTTTGCATATAGGATTCCAAAATCCAGGCAACAAATTGGTTCTGGAATTCCTGTCAGCCATGGCAAAAAGCGAAATAGGGTTAACAAAACAACTCACCCAATTATCCATTCATTTCAAGAGTTGCTGAAATGTTCAAGAGCATCTAAAATGTATGTAGATGCAGGGGCACCTGGGTGGCTCAGTTGGTTAAACATCTGACTCTTGATTTCGGCTCAGGTCATGATTGCAGGGTCATTAGACTGAGCCCCACATTGGGCATGGAGCCTACTTAAGAGTCTCTTTCTCTTTCCTTCTGCCCTTCCCCATGCCCCCACTCACATGTTCTCTCTTTCTCTAAAAAAATTAAATAAAAATACAATACAATAAGTAAAATAAAATAAAATAAAATAAAATAAAATAAAATAAAATAAAATGTATGTAGATGCACTTTTCAAATTGTCTGTTATAGTCTTTTCTAAGGGAAGTTTGCTACTTGCTTTACAAAGTTCATGGCCCATTACTATCATACAACAACACAAGTGAGGCTTCTTAAGGACAAAGTCAGCTTATTTATCTTGATGTCTCTCCCAGTGCCTGATAAATACCAGGCACTCATTGGGTCTGTGCTTCCTGAATACAATCAGAGTATATGTTTTGCTGCTGAGCCCTAACTAGAATCATGCACCTGTGAGGATCACAATCCAATCAGAAAGAAAAAGATCTCCCACAAGGGAGCTGAGTCATACTTCTTACATAAATCTTGTGTTTGTGACACGTTTTTAGATCTTAATCTAATATGAACCAAATCATAATGAGATACTTCCATGTACACTTTGGATAAATCTAGAAAAGGAAAGCTGCTCGTTCAAATTAAATTGTATGCTTTCTACATCGTATTGGCTTTGCTGATAATTCACTTATGCTAAATGTCAATTTCAAAACCACTGGGTTTAATTGCAAAGGATTTAGTTCAGTAAAAATAGAGACATTGGGTTGTACAGTTAATCAGAGAAATTTGGGGGCTGCATGAATATCATTAAGAAGCATCTGACTTTAGAGGGATGTTAACTATATAATTGCAGAAAGTGGGTCTGAGAAAAGCTTTAGTGGCATGTCTACTGTAAGTCCAGTAAACTGAAATACAGTAGACTAGGAGTAGGATTTTCCTGGGAAAGAATTCATGTGTTTGCCAAAAGTTTCATAGTATAGCATAGTGAATAAGATTATGGGCTTTGACTCAAATCTTTGTTCCATTCTTTACCAACCATGTGACCTTCTGGAAGTTTCTTAGCCTCTCAGTTCCCTCTTTTGTGAAATGGTGATAATAATACTTCAGGGGGATATCTTGAGTATTATTTAGCAAAATATTTTTAAAACACCTAGCACAGTCCTGGCATATGGTAAGCCCCAAATATAAAATGTGTGTGTGTGTGTGTGTGTGTGTGTGTGTGTGTGTGTGTGTGTAAACTAGGGTGACTGTGCATGTGGATGTCTAGAAAATAACTCAATGCAGGGGTGCCTCGGTGGCTCAACTGGTTAAGCATCCAACTCTTTTTTTTTTAAATTTTTTTTTTTTCAATGTTTATTTATTTTTGGGACAGAGAGAGACAGAGCATGAACGGGGGAGGGGCAGAGAGAGAGGGAGACACAGAATCGGAAACAGGCTCCAGGCTCTGAGCCATCAGCCCAGAGCCTGACGCGGGGCTCGAACTCACGGACCGCGAGATCGTGACCTGGCTGAAGTCGGACGCTTAACCGACTGCGCCACCCAGGCGCCCCAAGCATCCAACTCTTGACTTCGGCTCAGGTCATGATCTCAAGGTTTGTGAGTTTGAGCCCTGAGTGTGGAGACTGCTTGGGATTCTCTCTCTCCCCCTCTCTCTCTGCTCCTGCTTGCGTGCTCTCTGTCTCTTTCTCTGTCTCTCTCTCTCTCTCTCTCTCTCTCTCACACACACACACACACAATGAACAAATAAATAAACTCCAAAAGAAGAAAATAATGCAATGCAAATCACAAGATAGGCAAATCTTGATGAGTTAGCTATTTAGAATGGATTCATTTTATAAGATATTTGATTCATTTTATGAGACTACATCTTATACAGCATCGCTAGTTTCATTTTTAAAATAGTAAATGTATTGGGAAGGCCCGAGGAAGCTTCACATGGGAAAATAAATACAAAATCCCAAACCATACCAGGTAGATAGCAAAACAGCATCCCTGCTGTCACGGCCATACTCCAGACATTCTCATCAATGCCAGGACCAACTCGACTCCGTGGCCCAGAGTGGCATCTCCTCCTGTCTACATCACATGCCCAAAGTACAAAGTTACATTTACACCAGACAGTTTTGAAATAGGGGAGCAAGTCCCCTTGCCAGCATTTGCATCATGGCTGGCCTCTGTCAACTACACGTTGGAAGTGCCCTCCTCCTTACCTGAATTGTCAGATTGCTCTTGGTATTCAGGACTTTCCTCTCTGCATCCTGAAAGGCCTTCTGCAGTCTCTGTTCCATCGTCTGAGCAAACTTGCAGGACTGGATGTTGTCGGACTGGCTCACAAACTGCAGCACTGGAATGGGAGTAATCAATCCGCTCTCACCAAAGTTGTGTGTCTTAGTTCCTTGGACTTAACAATCACCATATAAAACAGCATGATTTGACATCAGAGAAATCAGGCAAGTAAGGACTGACAGGGGTTAGTTGTAGTGCTGGAAGTGACTCTTAAAATGATTTATAATAGAGAAGAGTTAAAAGCATGATCGAACCTGAGGTTCCTTGTAATGCAAAGGGCTTAGTGATCATTTGGTTGGATTATGCAGACATCTGCTCCAAGAATGATTAAAAAAAAAAAAAAACAATCAAAGAAAGATCATGTCTTCTCTTTCTTTGGAAGGGGAAAAAGAGTCAGTTGGCCTGCATCACTAAGTTGATGGAGTCTTTCAATTTTGATGGTTTCTCCACTCTTGTGGTTCACCAACCACATGGTCAGAATCACGAGGGAGCTTGAGAGAAAGACTCTAAGGCCTAAACTCAGAGATTCAGATTCAGTGGCACCTAGAACGTGTTGCTCCAAAGCACAGGTTTTATGGATGCTTAGCTCTTATCAGTATCCACTGGAAATACGGGGGAAAAAAATTAAAAATACAGTAACTTGTTGCTCATAAAGTACTAATTATATAAATTGGGAAGGAAGGCTCCAGCGAAGGACCATTTCTAATAAATCCAGGGTTGGGAACTTTAGGCTCATGTGCAGGGAACTGGACAGTTGATTAGCAGGGCCCTTTGAGGAAAGTGCACAAGGGCTTTAAGAGATGATGGAGCAGCTGGCACTGACCTTTTTAAACAGGGTGTCATCTTGGTACTGCCCCCAGTCCCAGAACGGATAGGTACTTGCCTGTTCTCAGCTGGAAGTAGCCTGCAGGCTGGGGATTCCACGGGGAGGCAAGTACTGCCACTGACTGTAAGTTTGGGGTATGTTGCTTCAGATCTGCAGTGACGTTGCTGACCCCATAAACACCCAGCATTTCAATCACTACGGCAGGCAAGTATACCAGTCTCCCTTTGGTAGCATAATAACCAACTGTGACGTTATGAGAATGTTCCAGAATGTCCACCTACAAAACAAACGGACCCAGAACTCAGTGTTTATTTCCATGGTGCTTTAAGTTCTTGTTGGTATTTCTTAGAACCACAACTGTTATTTAGCAAGGCTGTGGAATACGATGTTCTCATTCAACAAATATTCTAACAGTTCTATACAGCACACATGGATTGGCAAGTCTCAAAATATCAGAATACAAAACAATACGAAAATACAATTTATATCACACCTACATGGAATAGAATTAAATCTGTGGGGGTTTTCTTTTCTTTCTTTTTTTTTAAAAAATGTTTGTTTATTTTTGAGACAGCGAGCATGGAAGGGGCAGAAAGAGAGGGGGGTGGGACAAAAGATCTGAAGTGGGCTCTGAGCTGACAGCAGTGAGCCTAATGTGGGGCTCGAACTCACAGACCATGAGATCATGACCTGAGCCAAAGTCGGATGCTCAACTGACTGAGCCACTCAGGTGCCCCAGGTTTTCTTGATTCCTTAAATACCTGAGTATAATCTTGTGAGCACCAATGGTCAGTCAAGAAGGCAGACAGGAGACAGTCAGTAAAAGAGATTTCCAGAGATGAAATGCTGGGAAGAATAGCTTTATTATAGTTCTTATCGTTTATGAAAATTAAAAGGCAGAAATGATAGATAAGGTGGAGGCTCCTTCAGGACAGGGAGTCAGATAATAAATGAGGTGAATTCCTCTCTTTAAAAGCTGGCTTGTAGGTTGGTTCAAGGCCAAGGTTAGGATGAGGATGGGCTATACAGAGTCTCTCTTAAAATTGAGTTCTAAGGGATACTGATGTGCTGAACTCTTTATGACCCAACTGGAAGATTTTTGAGGCTTTACATTTTATTTTTGTTTTCTTTTGCCTTCTTAGTGTTTTATAACAGTTCAGGGTGGAGTTTTTTTGTTTTTTGTTTTTTTTTTGGTTTGTTTCGTTTTTTGAGTTTTAAAAAGTATTTATTTTTGAGAAAATTTGTGTCAGCACAGAGCTGGATGCCGGGATCAAACTCACGAACCATGAGATCATGACCCGAGCTGAAACCGAGAGTTGGGCACTCAACTGACTGAGCCCCCCAGGCACCCCCCAGGGTGTTTTAAACACACGCTTCCCTCCCACACACACACTCCGACTCTTGCATTTGCATTAGTAATGTCACGTGTATTTGTCAGAGAAACCAAGAAAACTGATTTTGCGACAGACGGCTATGCTTTTGCCTCCTCCACACTGTGTGCTCTCTGCCACTTTGTGACCTAAAGGTGGTGTTCAAGATGACTGTAGGTGGAACAAGAGATACTTCTGCATGTAACACAGACACAGCATTAAACAATACCAGATCGCCCAGTGAGAAAGTGACTCAAATCCCAATTACCCCACGGAGGAAGTCTCAGTTTGGGGATTATTTATTTTTAACACCTCTCTAATGCTTGCTAATCATATTTTTAAACAAAGGGACACAAGGGACATCATCAGCCTTAGAGCCTTCTGCAAGTAACAATGTCTAGCTTGAATGTAATAAGCTGTTACCATTATACTCATTTTTATGATTACCTTATGTTTGTGGCAGATGATCTTCATTTACACTTATGGCACTAATATCAAACATCCTTTCAAAAGAAAGGTATTTAAGTTTTTAAAAATGAGCTCATTTTTAAAAACCAAATTCACAGGGTGCCTGGGTGGCTCAGTTGGTTAAGCGTCCAACTTTGGCTCAGGTCATGATCTCACAGTTCGTGAGATCAAGCCCCGTGTCGGGCTCTGTGCTAATAGCATGGAGTCTGCTGTTAGCAGGAGGAGCCCCCCCCGCCCCTCCCCTACTCGTGCTCATGCTTGCACGCTGTCTCTCGCTCAAAGTAAATAAACTTAAAAAAACCAAACAAACCCTGAATTCATAACTAATTGTCACAGTGGTCTGGGATGGTATACAGAAAAGGGAAAAAACTGTGAATAGTTTACAAATGACTGAAGTTTAGTGAAAATTACATGTCAGGTGACCAAATAGAAATACTCACATTTTCAACTTTCAAATAAAGTTTCTGGTGCAGAAACCACAGATGCCTCTCATGAAATGCATTCTTTCTTTCTTTATTTCTTTCTTTCTTTCTTTTTCCTTTTTTACCCCTCTCAGAATTATATAAAAGAGATTGACAATGACCGATAAACTACATACCAAACCTCATTCCTAGTCCTTGGTGTGGTCATGGAGACCACGAAGCTGAATGCAGCTGTAGAACAAAACATCAAAGGAAAAAGCCAGAGCAATATTTTTTAGTGGTGAAAAGGGTTGTCTCCCGACTGCCAATCACATTTAGGGCTTTAAAACTTGGAATCAATCCAAAAGAGTGTAAAGCAAGGCTTCCATCACTTGGATATACCATCAAAATCAGCTTGCAGTTGTTAAATAGTACTTGGCATTAAAGTTCTTAGAGGAGAAAAAAAATGTTCATTTCCCTGTCTGCTGCTGGCTATTTAAGCAAAGTTGGACTCAATTTACAATAATTTTTAAATGTCCAGAAATAAATCACCAACTATTTACAATGCTGAGGGAGATAAAGGGAAAAGCAATGGATGGTTTCTTGAAAATTACACTAACAATATTATATTTCCCTAAACAACTGGATAATGGGACAATTCAAAACAGTATATCCAGGCTTGAAAAAAAAAAAAAAAGATTAGACATAAGGCAATTAACCTCAATTTTCCATCTCAAAATCTGACCTTTTTCTCTAGTCACCACACATTAGCTATTTGCCAAAATGAAGAAAGATTCTACTTCTGACAAGTAAGGTTACAATACCCAGGGAGGAGGAAAACAGTCTAGCATCCTCTGGGCCCAAGAGGAAGATGTGGACGGCTTAGTCTAATCACAAAAGCAAGAGGCTTACGTGAGCCGAGACGTCATTCTGGTGGAAAGCCTTCCGCAATGCCTGCGTGAGCCCTTTGGCTACATTGAACCTCAAGGTTTCACTGATCTGCACTCTCCTCTGGGTCAGAAAGAGAACTGTGGGATCAAACAGAAGCACAGTAATCAGGGTAAGTAATGATCCTCCTCTCCTCTCCACCCTCTACCTCCTGCAAGTTCTGAGTAAAGCTGGTGAGCACAGGTCCAACCAATGAGAGCAGTGGGCCGGGGTAATAGTTGTGTTGGTCCCATTCAAGTCCAAAGAAGGAAGGACCTAGTACTTGTCTGACCCTAGTGGGGAGAGCTAACAGCCTGGCTGCACTTCATGTCTGACTAACGCTGACTCTGACTTTGAAAATTAGGTTCTGCAGTACCTGGTCCTTGATGCGTCTGCATGCAAGAAAACTCCTGTAACAGTGTTCCCTGATAGCCTGCTTAAGGGCAGGCCCTGAGCTGGGTCCTACGGCCGAAAACACCCCTGAATCAGGAAGATACAGTCCCCGCCTCATAAGTGGGACAGAGACGGGGATGGAGCGCTGGGGTGGAAGGTAGGCACCTGTGACTGAATGTGACAGGTGCTATTTGAAGGGAAGCCTACAATGCCATTGGAAGCCCCAGGAGGAGGATCCAGCTCAGATTTGGGCAAGGGGGTGGGGATCAGGTAAGGTTTCCTGATGCTCCCACTGAGTCCTGAAGGATAAGGGAAGTATGCTAGGCCCGGGGGAGAGGGACCACCCTCCCTCCCCACCCCCAAAACACACACACACACTCCCAGCAGAGAAAAGACCAAGTGCAAAGACACAGGGATGAGAAGTGAAGCCTCAGGATACCTGTTTAGGCTTGGTCCTGAGGGTGATGGGAAGTGAAGGGTTTTCAGCCAAGGCATATATTTTAGAAAGTTCCATTGGCTGCAAACTAAAGAACAGATTGGAGGGGGGGATAGTCTAAGGCAGAGAGATAAATTTGGTTGTTGTTGCAGAAATTGAGTGATGACGACAGTGTCAACTAGGGAAGAGGCAGTTGGGGAGGAGGAAGGGGGATTCAAGGAGGTAAGACTGAGGGCACCGGTGGTTGACCAGGTGGGGTGAAAGGGATGGTGATGAAGGAGGGGGGAGAACGTTCCAGACTTCTGCATCTAGGTAGTTGGGGTTGCCTGCCTCTCAGTGAAGGGGAAGTGGAAAACCAGATGGTATAATTTCTGGAGAAATAGAAAGAGATACTGTACTTTGTGCTATGCCTAGTTTCACAATTTCCCACTTTCAAATAGGGTATGTCTCCAGATATAATTTCATTTAATCCTTTGTAGGGTGAAGAGGAAGGCGGGATGCGAGCATTCAGCACTGGCATGCTCTTTCAAATACTGTGTCTAATGCTTTTTATAGCAAACACTACCACACTATTAAAAGCACCCTGTGCCTTCCTGGCCTGCTTTGCTGCAACTGGGCGGTGGGGGCTAAAGAGAAAGCATATACCACCCAACTTTTTCAAGGCCTCTTTTTCAACATCAAAAGAAATCCTGGGCACCCACACCGTGTGGCTGTACTTTTACTATCTGCCGACTGAGAGAATACATCACAAAAGCCTCTCTGAATTCTGTAGTGCTTCCAAGATTTGATATTTTACTAATCATTTCATTCATTCATGTGAGACATTACTGATTTGCTCTACAGGCAAAAATTGCTACAGGTTTGTTTTCTCAGACTTGCTGGCAGAACCAGTTTCCCTGGGGCCTCTGATATCAGGACTGATCCCAGGCCTAGAATCTGTATCACCTAAAGCTCCCCCTCTCCTCTGCCACTTGAGAAGGATCAGGGTTCTCGGCCTCATCACTGTGACATTTGGGGCTGGATTATTCTTTGCTATAGGACCATCCAGTGTGCTGTAGGGTTTTTAGCAGCATCCTGGTCTCTGCCTCATTACATGCCAGTAGCACCCTCCCTACCCTCCAGGTTGTAAACACCCAAAAATGTCTCCAGACATGGCCAAATGTCTTCTGGGGGGAGAAGGAGCCAACTGTCCCTGGTTGAGAACCACCGATCTCGAAGAAATCAAAGAATTCTGCTACATCTCTGAGACCAGCACGTGCTTGCCGCTTTCAAATAAAATCAGGACAGTGGACTCTTACCTGTCTTCACCAGGAGCTTACTGGACATTTGACACTCCAGGTTGGATGCCATTTTGCCGGTTGTGACCATGGCAGTCGACGCAGCATCTATATTTTCTGCCGGCAAAGGTGGCAACCGGGTGGCCCTTACTGGGGCAGTAACGGATGTCAAGGCTGCTGTGATTGTCAGTGGGCGTGTGGTGGATGCCTTCGGCATGTCTGGGTTGGTGGGGTTTGGGAGGCCTGTGTGCATGGCTTGTGGTTTCCTGGGGAGGTGTGTTGTGGACAACAGGCCAGAGGCGGCGCCCGTGGTCCCTTGCATGGCTGTGTGAGCACTCCCGGTGTGTGCCGTTCTTGAAAACATGTAGGTTGGTGTGAATGAGAAGGCCGGAGGCACTGCCCCCGGTGTCGTCCTTGGGCCAGGTGCTGCGTTGTTTGTGACATTTTTAGCTAGGGCAGTGGTCCAACTGCTCTTGACTAATCCCGAGGCCATGGCCGAAGCCCTGCTGCCAGTGCCCTTGGCAACCAGGGCTGCAGACAGCGCCGGTGGACTTGATTTCCCCAGTAACAACGTAGCTGCTGATGCTGCTGTTGGTTCCGCCTTGGACGACACCGAGGGGTCTACTGCAAAGAGAAAAAACAAAGTCTGTCATTGGCCCACAGTACACATGTCACTTGGTGTGGTGATGAATGGATATAACATATGAGTTTGCTGAGGTGAAAAGTCTCTGCTCTGGGATTTAGGCAAAACAGCTCAGGTTCATTAAGTCAATTACCCATAATGAGAATGCCACTGACAGAAACCTGTGATTGGTGGGGGGAAGGGTGGTGTGGAAAGAAATCTGTGGTTGGTAATAAGGACATTTAAGTTCTTAATACAGATTTTCCTCACCTTACAATGGGATTATGTCTCAATAAACCCATCATAAGTTGAAAATATCATAAATCAAAAATGCACATAATATACTTAACCTCCCAAACATCCTAGCTTAGCCCAGCCCACCTTAACCATGCTCACAACACTTACTTTAGCCTACAGTTGGGGAAAATCACCTAACACAAGCCTATTTTATAATAAAGTGTTGACTCACTTGGGTAATTTATTGAATACTGTGCTAAAAGACAGAATAGTTGTATGGGTGTAGGATGGTTGTAATCGTATCATTGTTGACCATGATCTCGTGGCTCACTGGGAGGTCTGACTCACTGCCCTGCCCATCGACACCAGAGAGGATTGTACCACTTATTGTTAGCCTGGGAAAAGATCCAAATTCAAAATTCAAAGTATGATTTTTACCGAATGCTTTTGCACCATTATAAAGTTGAAAAATGGTAAGTCAAACCATTGTAAGCTGGAGACTGTACTTTCAAAAGAATCAAGTCAGCAGAGGATTAAGGGCACAACTATCTGGGGCTGCTAACTCATTCATCATCCCAATAGTGTGTGTCTGCTCCTTCTAAGCAAAACTGGGTATCTGTGTTGAACTTGAAGATGCTTGTCCACAGAAACAGTCATACCAATTTTGGGAGTACGGGGAAACAAACTACCTGCATGAGTGGCTGCACCTGTCCATTTCTCAGGGTGCTGAGAAGCCAGCAGCACTGTGGATGGGGCCCTGGTCGATAGAGGAGGAGATTCAGCAGTAGAATGGTATCTCAAGATACTCTGGAATGGTGTGGAAACACTTATCAAAGGAGATGGGTAGATGTCACCGGAAATTGGGAGAACTGAATCCGTTTTATCTGAAAGTATTTCCTGCAAGGTAGCTGTGGAAGTCAGACTTGGAGAAGCTGGTGAAAGAGCATGTGTTGAATGCGCAGGCAGCTGTAGATGGGGATGAGACACAGCATGTTGGCTTGTGGATGGGTAATCTTCAATCTCAGCTGTTTGCAAATCTCTGGAATAGTTGTTATTGGTTATTGACAAGAAGTCTGTATGGTTTCCAACCATGGTGACCTCTGACTGTTGAATAGGTTGGTTGGTGCTTATACCAAGGACTGGACGCTGAATGTTAGAGCCTTCTGCAGTCACTAAATGCCCAGCAGTTTCTCTGAAATCTGAAGATCTTATTGTACTGGCAGCTGAAGTTGAACCACTGGGAGGAGTAGCTGAAGCTGAATGAGTTTCCCAACTGGTGGAGTTAATTGTGTGCCCATTTAAATAATAATTTGTTTGCTGCAGCAAGCCAGATATCATCGGCTCTGTGGAGAGAGATCCGGTTTCTGCTGAAAGAGAACTCCAGAAAACATCTGTGGTTGCTGGCTTTTTCACATGTCTCGTTGTTGAGAAATCATAGACCTCAGTGGATGAGGGAAATGCTGTCACCTGTTGGGAAGTTGAAACTGGCAACTGAGAATGGTCCATCACAGCTGCATAAGTCTCTGGCTTGATGTCAGACAAGCTAGGGGATGGGGACATAGTCTGGGTGCTTTGTGGAGAGGGGATGGAAGGTAGAGGTAATTCTGAAGGAAGGAGGTTTGTTCTTAGAGTTGTGATGAAAAAAGATGAAATATGATCCAGGCTAGAATCAGAGGTGAACCCATTTACAGTGTGATGACCTGGAATCTCTTTACTTGGAAGGATCTGGAGATCAACTGTCAAATTTGCCTTTTCGTTTTTCTTTAAAACAGCTGTCACGCTATCTTCTTTCTGCAGGGGAAATGCCCAGGTTGTGGAAAGAAGATTGGGAAATTTGCTGGAGAAGGGGAAGTCTGTAGCCGCTGTCGGAGGGGATCCACCGCTGCCCTCTTTTTGAGGAGTTGGCATTTTGGGCATGGTGGAAGGAGAGGCATGGTTCTGTGCCAACTGGAGAAAGGTGGGTGCAGAAGGAAAGTCTGCTCCTGTGCTGTTGGATGTCCCAGAAAGGATGGCTTGCCCTCTGCGGGCTGTGGTGAGAGGCAGAGGAGAAGGCACCAAAGAGGACGATGTGTGTTCTGCTACAAGGAGGAGCCCTTCAGAATTCTCTGGAGCCCCTGACAAATGCAGTGGGTTAGCGGTGTCATTTGCGGTAGCAAGGGCTATCTTTCTGCTGGTTGTTTCCACTGCCACTGATTCTGCAGTCTGTAAAAGTGAAGACACAGCCTCCTGGGTCACTGCTGCGGCCACCACACTCTTAGAAATTGGCAAAGACACCCCACCATGCACTCCTTCAGCCACCTCAGCTTCAACCGGCTGTGTGGATGTACGACTTGAAGCCACTTCCAACACTGACCATGAGGGAGTTCCATCTGGAAGCTGAAGAAGACTTCCAGGCACTAGGGGTGGAGGAGACAGATGGGACAGTTCTGCCACAGAGCTCAAAAACTCAGGTGTGGGGGAGCCTGCTGTGTGAGGACCCTCTGTGGGGGGCAGCTCAGGATGCCGCATTGTTGAGTATCCAAAAAGACCTAGATGAGGGATGCCTATCAAATCCTGGGCATTTTTGGACAGAGTGTGGTTCATTTCCCCAGCAAATGGGTGTGGGGAATTAGCTATGCTCTCACTTGAAAAGGAGCCAGTTGGAGCTGTTTGGGGAAACAAAGGCACTTTGGTGGGTCGTTCGGCTGGCTTGGAAAAGATGATGGAATGAGGTGAGTCAGGAGCCAATGAAGAGGATGGATGTGGAGGGAGAAACGAAAGAATGTCTGGTCTTGGGGAATGTTGTGGTGAAATGGAAGGAGTCCCTACCCCGACTGGCTGAGATGGGATAGTGGACAATGAGGGGAGCATGCTGGTGTGAGGCAAACCTGACACGGAGGCTGCGTCTTTTCCCCCTTGAGGTCTTGGTGGGACGAGAGACTCGGTGGAATCCTTGGAAGGCTCAAGGGAGGCGCTATGTCCACTTCCTTGGTAAAGGGAAGAAGAGAAGTCCCCGTGAGCCCTGGCTCTGCGGTGTGTCTTGGGCGGAGGCGTTCGGGCAAACTGCAGCACGCTAGTGTTGTCAGGGGAGGGTGCCAGCACATTCTTGATTCTGGCCACTGCCGAGGAAGACGGGACTTCTGAGAAAGGCCATGTTGGTGAAATCGGTAACAATTTCCCATGAGGAAATGACTCCGAGGTTGGGCTGACTGTTATCTGCAGATTGTCTGTTCCTGTCAAACAAAATACCACACAGTCAGGCATCAGATGATCATCTAGTGCCTGCTGTGGTAGGTTGTGGAGAGAAGGGGTGGGCAAGACAGGCACCACTGGGATCTCACAGAGCTTCCACCCCAGCACAGAAGACTCGTTAAACATATTTAGACAATAAGGTTAAGTAATGACACATATGCAAATACTACAGCTAACCTACAGGGCTGGGCTGAGAGCCACAGTCTCTGATGACATGATACCTAAGCAAAGATGCCGAAGACACCTGTGTATCTTAAATCTTTTTTTCTGTACCACCAATGAGGGCTGGACTGGGAAACTCACAATCTAGAAAATAAAAAATGAATGTAACTACCTGCCAAGGCCAATGACACCAAAATAAACCTCATCAGAGAACCCAAAAGGCAAAATGAAAGGACCGTGAATCTTGATGCAAATGTGTGTTCAGGACCCTAAGTCATCTCCAGCAGAATAACGAGGTTGCTTGTGTTTGGGAAGGATGGCAGCAGTGGCATCTTTCTTTCTGAAAGTAAAACTACTCACATTCACCCTAGAACTAGAGATACCTTACAAGACCCAGTGTCACTACAAGCACCTACAGAGAAAGCAGACTATTAGCACCCACATTTCCTGTGTGAACCTGCAGGCAGAAAGGCAAGGAAAGAGGGCACAAGATGGTGAGCTTCACAGGAAAGAAGGCAAGGACACAACTGATCAGAAAGCCGGAAATATCATGCTAGGGAAGAGAAACAACATCCTGCTTGATGATGCTCTGATCCCCTTTTCCATGGTTCTGCAGTACTGATGGTGCTGATGACCCCAGAGATGGCTAAGCACCCTTAAGTCATATTTTAAGTTAAAAATAAAAAAAGAAAGAACAGGTACTTCTACAGTTTTCTCCATTATTGGCTAAAAACGTTAGCCAGAACATTTGACAGAAACAAACGAGCCCAGGGGAGCTGAAGTTAGAAAATCTGGTTTGTAGTAGAGTGGGGTGAGGTGGGGAGGTGAGGGTGGATGATGTACAGGAGCAAATCTGTGTTTCAGAACAAGCATTCTGGCTACAGAATAAAGAATAGAACAGACTGGAAAGGGGTGGGAACAGATGACAACAGAGACCAGAAGAAAACTCCTCGAAGTAGTGTAGGCATGGGGTGACTGGACAGTTGTAAAAAGGAGTTGAGCCATAGTGGAAGACTGAAATAGACCATCCTCTATGATCCCTTTCAATTCTCATAGTTCAGGATAATGTAGTCCTTTAAATATGTTTGTGTTTACATATGTGTTTTTTTTAAAGCATTTACTCTTTTTATTTTTTAGTATTTATTCTTGACAGAGAGATAGAGGATAAGTTGGGGAGGGGCAGAAAGGGAGGGAGACACAGAAACCAAAGCAGGTTCCAGGTTCTGAGCTGCCAGCACAGAGCCCGACACAGGGCTTGAACCCACGAACTGTGAGATCATGACCTGAGCCAAAGTCAGACGCTTAACAGACTGAGCCACCCAGGTGCCCCTGTATATGTGTTTTTTTAATGGCTGCAAATTCTCCTATATGCCTCCCATTGAGAGGTGAGGTCTATGTCCCCACCTGAAGCTGAGTGGGCTTGAGACTGTTCAACCAAGGCAGAAGCATTGCCATATGACTTCCAAGGCTACCATCACAAAAGGCCAGGCAGCTTTCACTTGGCCTCTTGGAAGGCTTGCTCTCCATATGCTCCCTCACTCTCCCTCCTAGAACCAGTCACCACTCTGTGAACAGCCCAAAACCACATGGAAAGGCCATGTGTAAGTACTCCAGTCAATAGTCTTAGGTGAGCTAAGCTTCCCAGTCATCCCTGCCCAGGCACAAGACATGTGAATGAAGAAGCCTCCAGATAATTCTAGTCCCTAAACACTTGAGTCACCCTGTTTCAGTCTTCCCTACTGAGTCCCCAGGAATCATGAACAGAGACAAGACATCCTCAGTTTGCTCTGTCTGGATTCCTGAAACCACGAGCATTACAAAATGGTTGTTATTTTACAACATGAAGCTAGGGGTGGTTTGCTGTGCAGCAATAATAACTGAAACAATACAGGATTGTGTCCCTCATTCCTGGGAAGTGAATCTCTACAGCTTTAATTAGCTAAGTATTCAGAAGCCAAAACACAGTTAAGCACTCTTTATTTCAATGAAAGTTGCTTTTGCTTTATACACAAGATTTTAAAATTATGTCTATGCTAATAAATAAAATATGTCTGTATTAATTAATGTTGTCTCAGGAAGGAATGGAAAGGGAAGAGAAAATTTTGAGGGGCAAATGAGAGGTAGATTTATTAAGAAGGGAAAAGTAAATTAGGAGAAGTAGGGCAAAACCAAATTTTAAAAAAGGCAGTGAAGTAGAAGTTTGATATAGGTTAGATATAAGAGTGTGTTGGACACACTCTACAGTATTCCCATGATCCCTGTCTCTTGGTGGTCATGCCTTTGTGTAACTCATCTTGAGTATGAGCAGAGCAGAGCCTGTGAGTTACATCTAACCAATATAATATGGCAAAGGTGATGGGATACCCACTTGTGTTTATATAATCTAAGACTCGGTCTTGCTGGCAGACTTGCTGTCCTTGATGGCCTGATGAATTAAGAGGTCATACTGGGAAAACCCATGCGGCAAAGGATTGTGGGTAGCTTCTAGAACTGCAGGCAGTCTCCAGGAACTCTGAGCAGCCTTTTGGAGCTGAGGATGGCCTCCCACTGATGGCCACCAAGAAGCCAGGGCCTTCCAGATGGAAGCCACAAGGAAATTAATTCTGCCAGCAACCTGAGTGAACTTGAAAGTAGATCATTCTCCAGTCAAGCCTCCAGATGAGAACACAGCCCCGCTGATACCACAATGGCAGACTTATAAGACCTTGTGTAGAGGATCCAAAGAAGCTGTGCCCATGGGAAATGGGAAATAACAAATTCATGTTGTTTTGAGCCAGGAAGTTTGTGGTAATCTGTTATATAGAAATAAAAAACTAACCGAGGTAGAGAGTAGGGGGCTGTGGAATGGGCATATAAGAAGAGATGCAGCATGAGGTACCATGACTAAAGAATAGCAGAAAGCATGGTGAGAGGGTACCATCAAGACAGTAAAAAAGAAGCCCAAGTCAGTATGTTTGTTTGGAATTTCACAGAGAAGCTGTGAAATAAAAATTCAAACATAGTACTTGGGACTCAGAGGAAGTTATTTGAAGAGAATACTGGGCTTTGCAAGAGTAGAAACAAAGCCACATCAGCAAATAGCAGCAGACACAGTGGAATGTTGCTATGAAACAGGTTGGACTCTTCTGTTTAAACCCAATTTTTTAAGGAAAAAAAAAAAAGAAGGCACCTTCCAATCAAATTACTGAATTCTTTTTTTTCTCAGTGAAATCCTACTAACTTCCAATCCACCCCTCTCTGTATTCCAAAACTGTTAACTTTTTCTACTTAGAATGATATGAACTATTCTTTGCTGACAAATACGGTAATGATCTTCAAAAAAATGCACAAAAAGCAATCATATATCCCACATACAAGAGAGGGAGATGAAAGATAGTGGTGTTTCCCTGCACAAGCTCCTGAATAGCTATCCTTTGTGAATATCCTAAGCATCACTCATTCTTCTTTTTTCATTTTTTAATGCTTATTTTTATTTTTGAGAGAGAGAAAGCATGAGTGGGGGAGGGGCAGAGAGAGAGGGAGACACAGAATCCAAAGCAGGCTCCAGGCTCTGAGCTGTTAGCAAAGAGCCCGACATAGGGCTTGAACCCATGAACCGTGAGATCATGACCTGAGCCGAAGTCAGACACTCAACCGACTGAGCCATCCAGGTGCCCCCAAATATCACTCGTTCTAGGGACAAGCCAACAATTACCTTCTCTTTGGATAGTGTATCCCACCAAGGGACTAGTAACCTAAAGAAATTTAAAGGGAAGTAGCTTAAATGATAAGAGATTTAAGGAGGCTCTGGCTGAAGATAGATGGGGAACAGAGATGGATTTAAGTTGGAAATAAGTGAAAGCAAGCTAAAGACCCTCAAAATAATGAAAAGTTAAAATGAGTCATTTCTTCCCTTCCCAAGGAGACATGAACCCCATTCCATAGACAATTGACACACACATTTTAAACTAGGTTGGTTTGTGCCATGCTTAGATAAAAGCATGGTTTTCAAAGCTTCAGGAAAGCAAACAGTCATTCCTGTAAGAATATCAGACTGAATAATAATTGGCACAGGGGCACCTGGGTGGCTCAGCTGGTTAAGCATCTGACTCTTAGTTTTGGCTCAGGTCACGATCTCACACTTCGTGGGATCAAGCCCCACTTCAGGCTCTGCACTGACTATGAAGAGCCTACTTGGGATTCTCTCTCTCCCTCTCTCTGACCTTCCTGCACGTTCTCTATATTTATATTTATATAAAGAAATATTCTCCAGTCAAATTCAAAGGGCCTCCCAATGCGGCCCTGAATCGCTTCCTAGTTTCCTCAAACTACTCCTGTAACACAGTCATAATCAGTCTTTTTCCATTCAGCACTTCCTTCCTTTGACTGCTGGAGACACTGAGAAGGAAGCCTTCCCACAGGTGGCCTAGCTATAAGCATGACCCATTTCCAACCAGGGTCATGAAGCCATCCACTCTGTCCTGCTCACTGCCTGCCAGCCCATTTTCTTAATTGCAACACTCAACGAAAAGCAAACCTGATCAACAGCAGCTCTTGAATAGAAGAAACTAAGACAACCAGCTAATAAACATCAGTAAGTATCCCAAACCCTTCCTCTTTATATTTCAGAGAGAAATACCTGCAGCTTTCTATTAGGCCTCAGAGTCAGATGGCTTGGATTCAAATCCTACTGCTCCATTTGCTAGCTGTGTGACCCTGGACAAGCTACTTAACCTTATTGTGCCTCTCCCTCATTTGTAAAATGGGGACTATTACGGTACCTATGTCAAGGTACCTACATTACCATGAAATTGTTTTAGGTGTTAAAATGTGATACGTGTAAAGTCTTTAGAACAGTGCCTGGCACACAGTACTATTATTGGTATTGCTGTCGTTGTCAATATTGGTATTGCTGTCATTGTCAATACTTGTTCAGCCCAGGGTGCATGGATGCACTCAGAGGCTTCCTCAGAGGCCCCGAATGCTAGTCAAAACTCAGAAATGTCTTGCTGATCACATACTGCCACAATCCCACACATCTGTGGAACCCCTTACAGTTTACATCATCTTTTCATTCCCTCATCCCACCTTGTTCCTCACAGTATCTGTGAGGTAGAGGATAAAGGTCATCATCCCCATTTTGCAGGTGAGCAAACCATTGCCCAGGGAGGTTAAATGCCGGCTTGCCCAAGGTAACACGGAGAGTTACCCCATGGCTGAGTATGACTCAACTCCTCTGATTTCAGATCCAAGGCTCTCTGCTCCTCCATCTCCAGGTCCAGGATGGGCTACATACTCCTAGAGGGACCCCAGCAGACGGGAGCCCACATGGTCATTGCCCCTGTAAGTTTGACGATGAGTCTCTCTTTGGTGCTGCTTCAGCAGACATTACTGAGCACAGCTCTAAATCACTGAGACCTCGATTCCCAGAAGGTCAAAAGAGATGAACCAAGCATCATTTCCATGTTGAAGCATCCACCTCAAATCCACACTTCTGAAGTCTGGTGCTTAGGACATTCTTCCTAATGTGATTTCTCCTGGGGCTTTTTCAATATGCCAGTTAAACAGAATCAAATTGCCACTCCTTGAAGTGATGCCAGCAAATAGAAGGTTCTGTTTACTGCCTCAACAGAAGCTTTTTAACTTTCAAAGCTGTTTCACAGCTATTTTCTTAAAAAAAAAAAAAGTTTATTGCTTTCGAATCTTTTGTGAAACAGATTTAAAAATAAAACTGATTCCCCCCATCATAATACATTTGCTCTTTCATTTTCTAAAACCTCACTTTGTGTAATCAGTACAGAAAATTTGGAAAAGATGGAAAAGTTGAAGGAAAAGAATCCCATGTGTGCCTCAGCCACCTCCCCATGCATGTCCCGCCACATCAAGGAAACCACAATTCACACTGTGGTGAATAGTTCTTTCAGGTTTCATACTTGGAAGAGCTTTGGTTTATGTGCTTTTCAGACCTGTGGTTGTACTTCACATCCAACTTTTTTTTTTGCACCTCTGGTCTTTTAACATTGTTTTAAAGCATTTTTTCATACTGGATAAGGCTGAAAATTGTTCCCACTAAGACATGGTATTATAATTTGTTTAACTGCCCTCCAACTATTAAGATACAGGTTATTCATACCTTTTCAGTTTTATAAATAATAGCCTCACCCCCTTCCAATTCTGTCATCACCAACCTTGTGTGGCAGGTGGGACAGACACAATGACCTCCTCTTATGGATAAGATCACCACACACATCTAAAACCATCTGAATCAGAAATAAATCAATGGGACTTGGAGTGTCTCTCCTCTCCTGCTCCTTCGATCCTTCTGATGGGGTCACTTATAAGTTTAAAAGCCTCACCCCCTAGTCGGCCTAAGCTCAACTATAGAAAACGCAATTAACCACCAATAACTGATCCTCCAAAACAGGACAATCCTATCAGTCAACTTTGCCAAACCTTCCTATTTTTTTACTATTTCATTCTAACGGCCCTGAGGAGAGTTGAGACCATTTTAATCCATCAGGCAAGAAAAACTAAAGATGTAGGAAAGTATGAACTAAATGAAAAGCAGTAATAGGGGCTTAGAAATTTGGGCAAAAGGCATATTACTGGGCTTCATGCCATGTTGAAAAGTGTAAATGTAAACCACTTCTAAGTGACAGTCCCATAGTTAAGATGTCATTGTTCCTACAACTCTCCATTTTTAGCTCTTTTAGAGTACTTTTCCCTTTCTGCTTAAAATTCTAGCCAATTATCTCCCTTATTTGCTCAATCACTTAGCCATTTATGCCTCCAAATCCTTTCTTGGATAGTCACTCCCTTATAAAGACTAACAAGCTGTAATCCTTACTGGGAAGGAGGTCAAGTGTTCCAGTGAAGGCTGTGAGATCTGGGTTCACAGCCCCCCTGCCTTGCTCCAGCTGTGTTAACTTAGGCAAGTTACAGACCTCTCTGTGCCAGTTTCTCCATTTCACAATGTGGACAGTATCAATCTCTGTCTCACAGGTTGTCTTGAGCCCTAATAGCATTAACCCATGGAAAATATTTGGAACACATCCTGGTAAAATATATGTTACTTATCATGATTGTCAGCAAGGAACACAAAATCTGACTAAGAGATTTCAGAGTCATGTTTTTTTTCTAAACTATGATAACAGTATATTATACCCCCAATTTGTGGTAAACTTATTCTAACTTCTCAGTACTAGTTCACATTTCTTACAGTGAGTCCTTTGTCTCCAACTATAATTCCCCACTACCTGGTTAATCCACCTGGCTTTCTTAGCATTCGTAAGACTTACCGAGTTTCTGCATTAGATTTCTCCCCCGAAGTCTGCTTACTTCCACAAGCAATCATGTGGTTTTGGAAATGACTTACTTGGCATAGTGGCAAAGTGAACACTTTCCCATTAGGATTCCTTACAAATCAGACACACAAATCTAACTACAGCTATGGCTGAACTGCTGAGAGAAGGCAGAGACAGAGCTTCTCTTCTCATGTAAACATATCTTCTCATAATAAATACACATACATAAATGAATAACCTTTGTAATCAAAATCAATCCAGAAATGAGAAACCTAAACAAGTTAACATAGGAAAAAGGAGGACTATTGAAAACGGCACCAGGACCAGATATATTCAGCTGAGTTCTACTTAACTTAAAAAAAAAACAAGGCAATGCTAACTTCAGCAAACTAATTTGGGCCTTTTAAATATATGAAAATGTTTCCAATATATTTTATGAAACCAGTACTGTTTTAATATCAAAATCAAATAAAGATATATTAAGTAAATAACTAATCATCAAAATATGTAAGTGAATGTAGGCAGCACACTAAAAATGTGTGCTAGGGGAGGGAAAGGCTGCGATAAAAAGGAGAAACCCATGTATATTCCAGGATCATATTTGTGCAATTCTATAAAAATTATGTACGTGTATATATAATAATAAATCATTTAATGCATAAACTATCAATTAATAAATTAAAAATTTATAAAGTCTGTGACAGTCAACAAAACACATAAGTGCCTGCACAAAACATACACGGACACAAAAAGAGAAGGTTAAGACTTTGCATCACATTTAAAGTCCAAATGGTATGATCATAGGCCAAACTCTGTACTCTTAAATGTTTTTAAATTGCAGTCCCATTCTTGTATCATCTACAATGTTGTTCATGACAGGCAGAGACCTTCCCATTCATTTTGCATCTCACAGAGTATTTTGTTAGATTGAAAAGAAAATAACCCTGTATTAGAGACATCCACACAACCTGACAGTCTCTAAAACCAAGAATAAGCAAAGGCACCATGTCCCAACAACTGTTCCCATCAATATTGGTTCCATGAGACAATCTGGGGGGAAAATGGTTTTATATTCGAAATAGCTTAGGAAACCTCTTACCAGGGAGTCACCATGCAAACAAGTACATAAAGTCTCCAAAAGTCTTAGGATAAACAAAAGTTATGTATAATCTAGAAAATCCCCAAACTAATTGACTGTGGAACTCTTTGTTCTGTTTCTTTTTTGCATGATACTAGCTAATATCCCAAGGAGCCACTGCTCTGAACACCTTGAGGGGATTTTAAAGGAAGATCATTTCAGAGTTTAAAGTCATTGCCCTTGAGCAATTTCAGATACAGAAAAACCAAAGAACTGGTAAGTGGACTAAATCCATCATGGAATCTGAAAACATGTTCTTTGAAATTAAATAGCTGGCAGATTCTGCTCTTGTAGGCTCCTTTCACGGTGTATTTTAGCAGACTTATTCATGACCTCCTCTACTGACATTCATCGCTTGGGATAGCATAAGGGTGAGCACTAGGAAATCTGTAAAGTTCTGTATAACAAACGGAAAGGACCATCATTATACTGACTGGCTCTAGTGCCTTCTTGGGGCATTAAGTTAATTTAGGTAAAATGATAACATCAATAACTTGGTTGTTTCCCCACTAAATGGAGACATAAGAAAAATGGGAAGGTTGTGTGATGCTTCATGGATACTGATGTCCTTCTTACAACTAAACACCAAAAATCTGCAAAATCTGTGTGGGGGCCAAGAAGCAGAATATGCTCCCCATATTAATAAAAAATATTATTATTAATCCTTAATTCATGTTCATTGATGCCTGGGTCAGGCATTAGTTTTACTATAGAAGTCTAACCTCATTAATAATGAATATCACTACTTCAGGATTTGTTAATTCAGATGCTTAGAAAAAGAAATTATCAGCCAACTCTTTTAGGACTGAAAAACTAATTGCCTTTAAGGTGAAAGAAAGAGAAAGAAAGAAAGAAAGAAAGAAAGAAAGAAAGAAAGAAAGAAAGAAAGAAAGAAAGAAAGAAAAGAAGGAAAAAAAGAGAAATACTTATTCTGAGTAAATGATTTGCAAACTTTTTAGAAGCACCAAAACTCAAAAAGATAGCCAGTATGTTCATAGCAAATAATTTTCATTAGCAGTTTATTTGCTTTAGTGTTTACATAGATGCTCATATCAAGATAGCATTTATTTTAAAAAATTCTATAATTTAGATAAGACCACGTTTTCTCTCATTTGGTATAAAGTAGTAAGATCTATTTATGTTAAGCTTAAATCTATTCCATTGACAAAATTTCCATTTCTATCTCCCAATGCCTTGGTTTATCTAATAATAATAAAAATCATTAGACACAATTTTCAGCACTGGCAATGGATTTTCCTTTATCCTTCTAGTCACGAGGACAATCTGTAACTAGCAACAGAGTCTTGAGATGTCTGGCCAGAAGTAGGAGTGCCCAAAAGAGGGGCCCAGAATGCTGGTGCTCTCCCCACCTGGGAGAGCCTACTCAGCGCAGTCTCCACAGGAATCTGGATAGAGGAGCCTAGGACAGACTGTACACCATTTGGTGGGAGTCAGAGGGAGATGCCATGTGTGTCTGCCTAACTGCCTGTACTTGAAAGACAAGAGACCACAGTAAAAGCATCCTACCATAGACATGAAACTTATCCTTCCTACACTCATTCAATTAATTTGAGTACCTACCGTGTGCCAGACACTAACGCTTACTGAATGTTCCCCGTAGTCTACTACTTTCCTATCTGCTTACAAATATAAACCCATTTCATCCTCACAATGCTACTATCAGGAAGATACAGGTGATAGTTAATTGTATGTGCCAATTTGTTGGGCCATGGGGTAGCCAGATTAAACATCATTTCTGTGTGGGTCTGTGAGGCTGTTTCTAGATGAAATTGGCATTTGCAGTGATGCACTCAGTAAAGTCAGTGGCCCTTCCCAGTGTGGGTGGGCCCGAACAGAACAAAAATCAGAGTTCTGTTTTAAGGGAGGATTTGCTCCCCTCCTGCTAATTTGTGTAAGGATAATTCTTCTGCCCTTGGACTGGGATTTACTCCACCGATTTCCCTGGTTCTTAAATCTTCAGTTTTGGCTGGAATTACAGCATGGGCTTTGCTGGGTCTCTAGCTTGGCCCCTGCAGATGGTGGAACTTCTCAGCCCCCATAATCACATGAGCCAAATCCTCATAATAAATCTCTTACGCGATATATAATATCATACACATTTAGGCATTCTGGATTCAGGGTTGATGTCCTTAATCACAAATGTATCCTGCCTCAACATAGGGGAGGACATAAGGTGAGGCCCCTACCCAAGATGTTTAACATTGTTTAACAAACTTGAAAAGGTCCACCTTTTAAAGATGTCATGTTTTTTAAATCACTCAACACAAGGTTTCCAATGCTCGTCCACACTCCAATCTAATGCAGTTTTCACCTAACCAAGACAAAGCAAGAAATATAACTATAATTGTGTGCATGTATGTGTATTTTCATCAATTGCTTTTCTGGGTCTAATGGACAATCCTCCATTTTTGGTGTCAACATTTCCTTGCTTTTCTAAATGCTAATGGCAGCATGGTGTAGCGATGCCCACAGTTGACAAGATTAAAAGTTTGCGAATCTAAATTGGGCTTCCAAAATTCTTCATTTTATTAGTCCGTGAGCTCTCCAAATCTGAATATCAATGATCAACCTTTTTTGAAGGAGACCCGAAGTTTCCTTTCACAGGTGAGTACAAGGAAGGCATTTTCCACTCATCACTGATGGAGTTGGGGAGGGAGGAAGGAAATGAGAGGAGGGCCTGACTTGGAGCAGCAGTCTCCACAAAACACTGTGACACTAAGAGTTGGGAGGGGCTCGTCTGGATGACCAAGGGAAAACTGAGAATGAAATGATATTTTAAGCGATGGAAACCTCTCTCCTTCTCTGATGGTCCCTAAAGAAAGAACAGCTTTCTTGAAGTCGAGTTTATCTAGCTTGTGATTTTCCACACCTCTTGCTCCAGTATAATTATAAATGTACAGCTTCTTGAAGTTAAAAACATGCATTATTACCCTCAAGATAAATAACATTCAATTCTGTCTTCCACCCTGAATTGTTAATGCTATTATTTTCACAGTAAATAATTGTTAGAACCATTACCAGTGAACTAGTGGCATGTATTGTTAACTTCTTAACAAATATCAAGAGAAATTAAGTGTTTCTTGTGGCACATTGGTTGGATTGTTAATTACTTGTAATTGAGCCTCAAATCCTGGTTCTTTTCAAAAGTACAAATAATCTATGACAAACATGTCACTGTAAAATATAGCATATTATATAGCCTTCATTAAAATCTATTTTCTCTCAAACTGGATTGAAATATTGAATAATTTAACCCAAAATGTATTTTAGTAAAGTGAATTTGTTGGCCAAATTGCTTGTATGGTAGTGATATACATGTCTTTATTCAGAAATTTGAGAATTTAACTGGTTATTTTTCATGCCAACCTACACCAAACAGTTCCCCTTTTCAAAACATCTAGTCTATTTAAGAATGAATTCTCCTGGGGCGCCTGGGTGGCGCAGTCGGTTAAGCGTCCGACTTCAGCCAGGTCACGATCTCGCGGTGCGTGAGTTCGAGCCCCGCGTCAGGCTCTGGGCTGATGGCTCAGAGCCTGGAGCCTGTTTCCGATTCTGTGTCTCCCTCTCTCTCTGCCCCTCCCCCGTTCATGCTCTGTCTCTCTCTGTCCCAAAAATAAATAAACGTTGAAAAAAAAATTAAAAAAAAAAAAAAAAGAATGAATTCTCCAAGAAAAAGTGCTACACATGTGAAAATAAGTAACTTAAATCAGTGCCAGAACTATTGGGGAAAAATGAAATTTAATAACCAAGGTAAAGATTATTTTATAGCTTTAATTGCAACTCTAGAGCATTTTAATAGTGCTGAACAATAAAACTAACTTCATAATGTCAAAGCAAGTAAAAAGCAAAAGACTAACTTTATTCTGTGAATCCATAAGTCAGAGAATATAACAGCTCCTGGGCTTACAGCCATTATACACAGGACAAAGCCAGAGCCAATCTGCTTGAAAAGCAATTAACAGAGCAGATTAACACAAAGAATCTCCAATATGTAGTCAACTCTACTGTGATTTTATCTATGTCAGTGAACTCAAGATAAAATTAATGTATGATAAAGATCATACTCAGGGGAAGTAGTTGAAGCCTCACACATGAGCCAGGAGATCTGGATTCTGACCACGGTTCTCTCACCTGCTCCCTTTTAGACATGAAATAAATCGCTTTGCCTGCATGGGCTCCATGTTCCTTCTCTGTAACACATAAGGGCAAAATCAAGTCATCTATAAGATCCCATTAATTATGGTTTGGCTTAAGCCAAGAAATCATTTTTAAATAGTTTTATCCCCCTTGTCATAGATTAATCCTTTAGCCACCATGTCTTTTAAGTGTCTTTTAATCTCCAAATTGTCCCCTCCATTCCTTTTGTTTCCTTAAAACATATCTGATGAATAAGCTATGGAGTTTCCATAGTCTGGACTGGGCCAATGCATGCTCATGATGCAATTCAACATGCTCCTCTGTCCTCTACATTTCCTGCAAATGGACAGTTAGCTCCAGAAATGAAAGTATGTAAGTCCTCACTTTTATTATATTGTATTTTTTTTAATTTTTTTTCAACGTTTTTATTTATTTTTGGGACAGAGAGAGACAGAGCATGAACGGGGGAGGGGCAGAGAGAGAGGGAGACACAGAATCGGAAACAGGCTCCAGGCTCCGAGCCATCAGCCCAGAGCCTGACGCGGGGCTCGAACTCCCGGACCGCGAGATCGTGACCTGGCTGAAGTCGGACGCTTAACCGACTGCGCCACCCAGGCGCCCCTATATTGTATTTTTTTTAATTTTTAAAGTTTGTTTATTTATTTAGAGAGAGACAGTGCAAATGGGGGAGGGGCAGAGAGAGGGAGAGAGAGAATGCCAAGCAGGCTCCACACTGTCAGTACAGAGCCCAATGCAGGGCTTGAACTCATGAACCATGAGATCATGACCTGAGCTGAAACCAAAAGTCAAATGTTTAACCGACTGAGTCACCCAGGCGTCCCTTTATTATCATATTTTAATATGGAAATAAATAACAACAAGAGGAAAGCATTTAAATGCACTCTGTATGAACCATACCCCCACTCTTCCTCATTCATCTAGAGCACTACCCTTTTCCAAGGAGGAATAAAATGGGATGGCCATGTTCTCTACCAACACCAAGGATTATTTTGACTAGAAAGCCAGCACTGGGTGCCTATGCATTAGAGATACAGATTTTATCCCAGGTGTCATCTTTGCAAAGGTTTTACATTTGTCTCCTTTAGTTCTAGACCTGTAGCTTTTCCACCTACAGAGCTGTTATATAAGGTGGCCCTGCCACAGGGAGACTGCCTTCAGTAACTATCAGGAAGAAGCCTTTCGGCAGAAAAAAAAAAAAATTCTGCATTAGAAGTTTAGGCCCATGTCTCCTGGAGAAATGAACTCCAGAAGGCAACTTAAAAAACAGCATCCAGCAGGAAAGGCAGAAAGGAAGAGATGTTTCCTAGCATTGTCGTCGAGGAAACAATTGTGCCACCAGCCATTACAGCTGCATCATCTGCAAAAATGAGTGCTCTGTAGGCAGAGCAGATGTTCCAAAGCTGTGTCATTTGTAAATATAGATGAGAAATGTAAACTGAAGATGTGACCTCACTCACTATCATATTTGAGGGTAATAGCAATTAGGAACATTGAATATCATTTGAGCTGAGACTGCAAGGATCTTTTTTCCAGTCCAAATATAACTGCAGAAAACATATTTTCAAAAAGTAAAATAACTCTCACTGTTGCCTGCCACCACACAGTTGCAAAGTGAGCCAGTCTAATTCTGAGGCTCCCAGACAAACATGGCTGATTCATCTTTGCTGAAAGAACTGTCGATTCTTCAGCCACAGGAGAAATTAAAAGCTGGATTGGATAGAGGTTAGAAAGCAAACAGTTTTTGTAAAAGAATGAATAATTGGGAAGAAAAGGGCAGAAGAGGGCATTTATTTATTTTTCCCTTCAAAATTCCAGGGAATCAGGAACAATGGCTTCGCATATCCCATCTCTCTAAGGAAAGTTAGAGGAAGAAAAGACGGTAGCTATCTGGCCTCCAGTTCTTGCTTAGAGATGGCTAATTAGTTACATCTCACAGGTGGGTTGCCTCCAAGTGATTGCAGTGGCTGCCCGGACTGTTGTGGAGGATTCTAAACACAGTCCTGGATCAGCAGGGAAGCATGGTGGAATCAATTAATAACGTCTGCCATGGGTGCCAGGCTTGTGGAACGACATTAGGAGTAGAAAGATCTTTAGCATCCAGGAAAAGGTGATCCCTAAGGTTTCTCTCAGCATCTAGCCTAGCTCCATTCATTTTCAGAAAATGAAACCAGGGCCAAAGGCGACTAAGTGACTTGCCCAAGGTCTAGCACTGGGCAAGTCTGAATGACAGACTGGTCTTGGATTCCGACAGTGCTTCTTCCACCATCAGATGTATCATGTTACTTTTTAAAGCATCAGCTGAGAGAGGAGAGAAAATGAAATGAGGAGAAGGAAAGGGAGCAGGTGAAAGAATGATTCAGAGACAAAGTGAAAAGCAGAAAAAAAAGTCAGCAGGATTAATAGAGATGGGCCAGGAAACAGATGTCATCTCCAGGCTGCAAGTGGTATGCAAATAAGCTGTTTTCACACCTGGCAAATCAAAGATACTGATGATTTTCTCCTTACCACCCACCTGACAGTCCCATTTTGTATCATCTACTCCCCTCTATCCCTGAGCATCAGCTCTCATAGCCCCAGCTGAGCAGACTGGTAATCACATGACCATGGTTTCCTGGCCACAGATGCTTGACAGGAATGGATAACTGGTCTGAGCTGTTCTCCTTGAACTTTTTCCCAAGAATTTAAAACTGGGACCTGGAGACCGTGTCACTCCATATTGGGCCTTTGACTAGGGAAGTGATAGAAAACAGGAAGCCATGTTTGGTGCACACATATGCCCAAACAAAGAATGCTGATTTGGTAAGAGAGAAGAATGGAAAAATGCAATGACCTGAAAGTGTGACCTTAAAAAGAGAAGTTAGATTAGTTGCTCCAGTTCCACATTTTATTTATTAAATGTTTATTTATTTTGTGACAGAGAGAGAGGGAGAGAGAGAATCCCAAGCAGGCTCTGTGCTGCTAGTGCAGAGCCCAATGCAGGGCTTGATCTCACAAACCATGAGATCATGACCTGAGCCGAAATCAAGAGTCGATGCTCAACCAACCGAGCCACCCATGCACCCCCAGTTCCACATTTTAGGCGAACTCAGCCATATACTCCAAACCACTGGGTTCCATAAGATACCCTTACATGCTTTTCAAAATATAAGCCTTTTTGGCTTCAGCTGGTTCAGGTGCATTGTGCTCCTTGCAAGCAAATATAGCCCCTGATTAAGTCAATTAAACCTTGTTTGGTTTCCATTTTCTGAACATAGTAACACTGCTGTGGGAGAGGGAAAGATAAGAAAGCGTTTCTTATTAGGGGTCAAATGTTCTCAGGAAATCCAAATTAATACAGTAACCTTTGCAATAACATACTGCCTCCTATCTACTAACTTAGGCATTCAGGCAACAAATCAAATTAAACAAGGTATCAGCTATTAAAATCTATGTTGATCATTAGCTCCATAAACAAATGTGAAACAAATTTGTGTTATTTATTTATTACTAGGCATTTCCTGCACGACCACCCTAGAGTTTGGGCTACAAAATCCTGAAAACACGGCATCCATTTGCTATTCACATGTTACTAAAAATCCCAGATGGTAAAGCCTTTGAAATCAACTGCAGGCAAAATCAGTGTCTGTCTCCTGAGCAAGATTCTGGGACTGTAAAATTGGCTGGTGGTGTACAAAGAGTTCATAAAACTGTGATTAAATAAAGCACCAGCAAGTGCTCAGGCAAAGCTTATTGAAAGATTACTCCATAGGCTCCTTGTATCGAAGCAAACTGATAGGAAATCAAGAGAAATCAATTTCCCTAGAAGACAGCTCACTTTTGTAGGGATTGGGTTTTCGGTGAAGTCCTCCATATTTGGCACAGAAAATGAGAACACTGAGGGAAAACCCTCTGGAGATGTCACCAAGGCCAGCATTGTCAAGGGTGACCTGTAAAAATAACATGGTTTGCAAGGGGTGATCATCAGTGGCTTCCACCACACATTCTGGGAAACGAATTCTCCAGACTCAATTTTTCAGTTTCAGATTTTTTTCAGTGATTTCGCATAAAATATCACTCTAGTTTTGCTGAGTTTGTTCTTTCTCCAGCTTCCTCCAAAACCATGTTTAATGTTTAACCTCTATGGAGATAAACCTCTGGTATTTTCCAGGTTGTCAACCTTCCAGTAAACCAGATGCCTCGAAAGAGATATCTGGAACAGTGAGGAACAGTTGGGTAGCTCACACTGCAACACAACTCCACTATCTAAGAAAGATGCCCTTGTCACTGGCGCAAAGAGAGCTGTAGCTTCCTTTGTTATTTACCTCCTTGGACACCTGTCTGTCCAGATGTCTCAGACTAGGATATGAATAAATTAAATGGAATAGTTGGGACAGTCTTTATTTCCATTTTCAGACAGTAGAGGGTCTTGTACAAGGTAAATGACCAACAAATGGCCATTTTGTGCAGCGGTGGAAGACACCGTTAGAACGTCTATCCAGCACACAGTCCCTTCTCTACAAAATACCCACTCCTGAAAACATTAAGTTGGTTCACTACCATCCCCTATTGCCAACTGGCCCAAGCATGAGCACCTGCCCCGGGGAAGGTCAATCACTTCTGGCCTCACTGCGGTCAGCTGTCTCTGGACCACAGAAGATTTCAGTTAGTTGTGTGGGGGACACTGGGCTCCATGCTTCCCTTTCAAGTTGGCTATTTGTACCAGAGCAAATACCAGGAACCCAGAGAAACATAAAGGAGAGGACAGAAAGAAGCATAAATGAGAGAATGTGTGGGGCAAAGAAAGGGGGACAGAAGGGCAGAGACAGATTAGGAAATTGGGCAGCCCTTGATCTGATGATTCCTGTTTCATCAAGCCCAGATGTACTCTCTCTTCTGGGATGTGCCCTCTGCAAATAAAATGTAACTTTCAATAAAATTCCCATCTCTGATTCAGCCTGTATCTAGCAACCAGAGACTTGACCATCCATCCAAACTTTATACACAATTGCACACCACCCCCATCCCCACCTCTGTGAGGAAAAACAGTATAAGATTCCACTTCTCCACCAAAGGATCTTCTGTTGAGTTGGAAGATACTTGATTTATTTGCATTTTACTCATTTTTGTAGCCTATTTGTGAACAGTTCAGTATAGTCCCAAATACCTCATAATACCTGAAACTCGCTTTTTCTTGAAGATGCTTGATAAGATTTTATTATAAATCTAGAAACTAAAAGAAAAGCTTCTTGGCTGACAATTCTGACCACTGTGTGGGGAGTGCCTGGGAGAAGGCACTGCTGATGTCCTCTGTCCCTCATGTCCTGAGGTCAACTGCACCACATCATCAATGGAACACTGCAGGAAGGGGGCCAGAGCCAATGTGTGACACAGACGAAGGACACATGCTCAGGTGTCTCTACTCTGTGCAATGTTCTTTTAGCTTTCCTTTCTGTCTTCAGTCTCAGTGGGTATGAACATGAGCCCCGGAATCTGACAGACCCAGATGAAAACCCCAGTTCTACACTTACTTGCTGGGTGACCTTGGGCAAGTCACTTTACCTCTCTCTGTGCCTCAGTTTTCTTACCTATGAACTACCTTCCTTGCATAGTTGATGTAAGGAGACAAGGCATTAAAAGGGTTTAGAATAGAGCCTATTACAGAGTAGATAAAGAAGATATGAGATAGATACACACACACACACACACACACACACACACACACACACACACACACAGTGGAATATTACTCAGCCATAAAAAAGAATGAAATCTTGCCATTTGCAACAGCATGGATGGATCTAGAGGATATGATGCTAAGTGAAATAAATTAGAGAAAGACAAATGCCATATGATTTTATTCATATGTGGAATTTAAGAAACAAAGCAAACAAACAAAGGAAAAAAGACACAAACAAAAAAACCAGACTCTTAAATATAGAGAACAAGCTGGTGGCTACCAGAGGGGAGATGGTGGGGGAATGGGTGAAAAGGGTGAAGGGGATTAAGAGTGCATTCACCATGATGAGCATGGAGTAATGTATAGAATCGATGAATCACTATATTGAACACCTGAAACCAATATAACACTGTATATTAATTTTACTGGAATAAATACATTTTTTAAAAGATTAGCTATCTTTTGCAGATAGGTGTGACCATGTGACTAAGTTCTCACCAATGGAATGTGAACAAAAGTAATGCTCCTTCCCTACAAGGAAAATGCTGTCCCTATACTCTTGCATACCCCTCCTCTGGGCTGGAACATAAGATATGTAACTGGTAAGCAAGTTTCTACTCTATAAACAAGGCACACATCTTAGGAAATTGCTAAACAGCGAGAGAAAAGAACCTGGGTTTCTGGATGGCTTCATAAAGCAAAACCACCTCCTCACCTTGCACCTCCTTTCTTTGGAATAGTTATGAGGCAGAAATAAACTAGATTGTCTGAAAAAAATGGCTATAATATTTATTAATCATTACTACCACTGCAGCATGGCAAGGTAAATATTTTAACAAAATGCTGGCCAAATTCAAGTGTCTAATTGCATTTATTATAAAAAATAATGATTCCACTATAGCATGATTATTACCCCGCTCCATTAAATTGTTAAACATTCAATCACTCTGATAAAAATGCCATGATATCTACACTTCTTGTCTATTTTTAAACCTAAATCTGATCATCTTTTAATAAAGATTTCTCACAATAATATAATCAACTAAACAATCTAGCCACTTGAATTTTACCTAATCATTTACAGCATTAAAATCAGAATATTCTGAGATAGGCCTATACCTACAGCAGTAAATTATCAAGATTATCCAGGAGAAATGGCTAACTACCTTGTGAAAAAGACCTGAGGCAAATTTCATACTCAGAAGAAGCTCTCTAGATAAATGATCATTCTCAACCTACTAATAGCTAACATTTATTATATACATACTGGCACCGTGCCTGCCTAGGCTAAGTCTTTCAGATGCATTAATTCACTCAATCCTCACAGGTAAGATACTAAGGCAGATACTCTTAAAACCCCCATCTTACAGGTGGGAAATCTGAGTTCAGAGAGCCGAAAGCAGAGCAGCTAAGAGTTACTAATATAAGCTAGAGGGGGGAAAGACATTTGAACTTGTTCAGTTGACTCCAGAGACTGTGTCCTTGACATGTGCTATCTGTGCAAGGAGATTCCACCTACAGTCTCTACAGAACACCCCAACACCAGTGTATATTTGGGACTTAGATTTTACAGTCATCCATCTTGGGTGCCAAGGCTTTGGGTTCTGTGACACGAATGACCCTATAGCGTGGATTCACCATGAATTTCAAAGTTGAGATGGAAGCGTATACAGATGCTCAGTAATACTGCGTGACTGATCCCCTGATTAGGATCAAATCCTCCAAAAGTCTCCTAAAATGTCTTTAAGTCGGGAGATTTTGTTCCCTCCTGAAGAGAATTTAATTTTACTGAGGGCCAGCTACTTACAGATATTTGACATATGTTATCTCATTACTTCTCCCAACAACACTTTGACTACGATGTCATCATCCTCATGTATCAGTTAGACTTCCATTGCAGAGGAAACAATATAAGCAGGAAGGGGTTTACCAAGGATAATAATGGCTTAAGGAATGGCTTATGCTCCCAGGAACATGTCCAAAGAATCAGGATACCACAGAAAAGAAGCCAACAGAGCAATGCCTTCGCTCTCCTGGAGAAAGCGCAGTAGCACAGGTGTGGCCTCTGATGCTGGTGGAGACCTCTGGCTGGCCCTAATTCATATCTGGAACCCTACCTGCATGAGAGCCAAGGAAAAGTAATTTTTAGCTTTCCAGTTTCTGAGGCCTAGGAAAGCACACTTGTAAAGAGGGTAAGAGAAATGGAGTTTCCTGTGGTAATTTGCCTAAGTGGGACTTGAACTTGGTCCATATGAATCCGGAGCCCATGCTCTTTCCACAGCATCATTCTACTCCTACTTACTTTCCTGTCTGTTTCCTGTCTTGGTGGTTCCCAGAATCTGGCTTAGCGTCTGGGGACAGCCATCTCACACTTATTGAGCCAGACTCTCCGGGGTCTAGGCTTATCCACACTCCACAGTTGACTCCGAAGAACAGCATTTACTTCAGCTTATTTCTTGCCCACCAGGAGCTCAGAGCCATCACACCCCCACACTTTAGATGATTTTCATAAGCATCTGAGACTCGTTCTCCTCTCTGGCTGTGTCCACATCCTCTCCAGCATCAGCACACTTTTGCTTTCACGGCTGCCTGCCCCCGTTCTCAGAGCTCTTATCTTTCTGGTGAACAACTCAGAAGCCTGAGTCCAATATCAGTGTCCCTAAAATCTGGTTACTTTAGAGACACACAGTCCTCAGATTCTAGAAGTAAGCCACTCTATGCCATCCTAGCCAGTCCCTATGACACACACTCACGAAAGCTCCTTCCGCAGTTTCGTGGTCCAACTGTGACTGCTATACACAGTCAATTTCCAAAGCTACTTCTTATTTGACGCTGCGCATAGATTTCTCCCCTGTATAAACATGGCACCAGCAGAGCAATTTCTGAAGCAGAGAAGTGAGTCCTCAGAGGTGCTAGGTGAAGAAACAGAACTTCCTGGCGGGGGGAGTCATTTCTACTCACTTCCAGTTTCTGTAAAGGGTCAGAGCCACATTACTGAGGGCAGCCAGGGATGGCAGAGATGGCTACGTTCATTCCAAACACAAATCACACTGTGTCCTGGCTATAAATTCCAGCAGCAGCAGCAGCAGCAGCAGCAGCAGCAGCAGCAGCAGCAGCAGGTGTGTGCTGCAGAGGAATAGCTTCTGCAATTAAAAAAGTGACATTTTAATGGATTATGCAGATCAACGAAGGCTCTAAATCATATACCTCCTGCCTTAGACGGGATCAGGAACACAGGCCAACCAAGAGCAGACAGCATATAAACACTACGAACATTTTATCACTCCTTATGACCTTTTTACAGTTCACTGTGAAAATGAACATTAACCTTCACTTCCAGAGAGTCCCCTTTCTGCTGCCTAACAAAGGCAGTGGTTCTCTTTTGTGATGACATGTGAGCTTGCTTGACTTTGTATTTCTTTTCTTTTTTTTAAAAAAATTTTTAACGTTTATTCATTTTTGAGACAGAGAGAGACAGAGCATGAATGGGGGAAGGTCAGAGAGAGAGGGAGGCACAGGATCTGAAACAGGCTCCAGGCTCTGAGCTGTCAGCACAGAGCCCGATGCGGGGCTTGAACTCACAGACGGCGAGATCAGGACCCGAGCCGAAGTCGGACGCCCAACCGACTGAGCCACCCAGGCGCCCCTCTTTTCTTTTTTTAATCGAGTCTATTCCCTATGTTGTACTTACATTCCTGCGACTTATTTTATAACTGGAAATTCGTACCTTTTAATCCCCTTCACCTATTTGTACTTCTCAAACATCACAAATGTTATCTGATGTGGCCCCATTACCACTGGAAATAAAATAAAAACTGTTATTTTTGGCAATGGAGTGAGGGATGAGAATAAAGGGGGAGCAGGTGCAAGGCCCACAGGAGATAAAATGCACAAAAATTAAAGTGGAGCCTAAAATATGGCTTTGTTCTTTTCTTTGTTCTTTAATTTTTTAAATGTTTATTTATTTTTGAGAGAGAGAGAGAGATAAGGAGAAGGAGAGGGAGAAGCACAAGCAGGGGAGGGGCAGAGAGAGAGGGAGACACAGAATCCAAAGCAGGCTCCAGGATCTGAGCAGTCAGCCCACAGCTGGATGCAGGGCTCCAACTTGTGAACCACAAGATCATGACCTGAGCCAAAGTCAGACGCTCAACCGACTGAGCCACACAGGTGATCGTGGCTTTGGTATTTTCTATTTGCAAATCTTGCAGGGTAGGTTTGGGCTTTCTCCTCAAGCTAGGCAGGAGTCCTTGTCTGTAAAGACTGCGGGGAAGACAGATGTGCCAGCAAATCATTACAAATACGATGCAGTGAGTATGGAAAATGCTAGAAGAGCAATGGAAACCGAGTAGTTAGGAACTCCTCAGTGGACAGTCCAGGTCACAGAGAGGGTGACATAGCCCACTGGTCGCACTTCAGAAAACAAGTCACCCTCTCAATTATCATTTAAGAGCCGAACTCTCCCAAAGAGATGACAGAAGCAAACAGTGGAAAGGCAGCCATATGCCGCAATCCTGTCATTTTATACATAAGGGAACTAAAGCCAGAGGTTAAATGACTTGTCCAAGATCACACTGTGTTATAGACCATATTGTGCTCCCTCAAATTCATGGTGAAGCTCTAATCCCCAGTGTGACTGTATTTGGAGACTGTATTATAGAGATAATAAATGAGATCGTAAGGTGTGGGGCCCTAATCCAATTGAACTGTTATCCTTATAAGAAGAGGAAGATAGCAGGGACACATACACAAGAAAGCAGTCATCAGCAAGTCAGCAAGTCAAAGAGAGGGGCCTCAGGAGAAATCAAACCTGCTAACACGTTGATTTTGGATTTCCACCTTCCAGTACTGTGAGAAAATTAATTTCTGTTGGTAAAGCCACCCAGCCTGTGGTATTTTATTATGGCAGCCCTAACAGACTAACACACAGGCAGGGAAACCAGCAATCCTAAAGCAAAAATCCTGGCTTTCACTTTCTTCAAACACCAGTGTTACCCTTCCTCATTCAGAGGACATATCTCAAAAGGATTTGCGAGATGGTGGTGGGAAACATCTGGGTGCACAATAGAGATACCTATTTCTCATGCAACTGTGTGATGTGTCATAATTAACAAATGACTAAGTACTTAGCAAGCTAAGTACAAGGTGTAGTAGGAGTGGAGGGATAGGTGGGAGGGAAAGGTTATGAGTTACATCTGGGTTATGGGGAAAAGCACCTTGCCCAAAACCTGGAGTAGGCAGAATGGAGACAGTGAACCTGGATAGACACTCGGGTATAATTCTTCAACTTTGGTACTCTGTACATTATACTGGTAGCCACTGGTTTTTAACTTTTCCTCTTTCATCTGCAAGAAGCAAAGTATAGCAATTTACTTCTCCTTGCCTCTGCTCCCTTTGGAGATTAAGACTCTAATGGCCAGTGGATGATAAGGATGGGGAAAAGGCAGAGGCCAGTGCCTGGGGCCACTCACTCAGGAAGCCACCATGACTTGACAGTGAAGTTTTAGTAGCATACTGTGTTGTATAACGTGAACTGCCATGCTCAACACCCAATCCAACCCGTTTCTAGCATATAGAGGCTGGAAAACCAAAAATTATACTTCCCAGATGCCCTTGCAGCTGGGGTTTTGAGTGTGAATTAGGTTCCATTAAGTAGATGCACTGCACAAGATTTTGATCTGGAGCTAAGTCATGTGCAGAGAAAGGGAGGGTGCAGCACACGTGTTTTGGGACCATGGGCCTTGGCTACAGCAGCATCATTCTCCAACTATCAGCTATGGCTTCATGACTATGCAGAAGCCTAGTTCTTTAAGACAATTTTGGGAGCTATTTCTGAAAGCCCAGAAACTCACTAATAGTTGAATACACTTACTCCGTTCAAGTTATTTCATACATATCATATGATTCAATCATCAAAATGTCTTATAAAGTAGGTATGAATATCTCCATTTCACAGGTGATGACAGGTCACACAGCTGGGAAACAACTGCCGGGAGTTGGAATGAGACCTGAAAACTGTCTACACCCACACATCTCACGGTCTACACCAATGTGACTAGTTAGTTGACTTCACTGGGTGGGACTTTACTACTCCACTGCCTTCATCAACATGACTTTGCTCTTCCAGGAAACTCATGGCCAGAAAGACAAAAGTTGCAAATTACTCCCCAAAACCTACTTAAAACTGTCTGATTTTTCAGTGTATAGCATCAAGTGACCTGATACTCCAAGACTCTTTGAAACTCTTGCCTTGCTGTGTCCACTAATCCGAAACTATTATATCTTAATCCTCACCCAATCCTAATCCAGAACCCTCAAAACCTCATAAAGATCCCAACTGTACTTTCCTCACTCTGAGATGCTAAGACTCTGTCAAGGCAATGTTTGCCTGACTAAAGCAAGCAATAAACTCAACCTTGTCTTAGCTACAGGTAATTTGGTGGTATTTTGGGGAGCCAGCATTCAACAAGACCCAAATTTCCTTGTGTTCTTTCCCCTATGCCTTGCTGTTTCCGCTTAAGGTACTGCCATACCAGCAATTAGGTGTTTTCCCTGGGAATCTAGATGCTCAGGAGTTCGCCACAGAAAACTGAGCAGGGCGTGGGCACCTGGATAGCTCAGTCAGTTAAGCGTCTGACTTTGGCTCAGGTCATGATCTCACAGCTCTTGAGTTCGGGCTCTGTGCTGACAGCTCAGAGTCTGGAGCCTGCTTCAGATTCTGTGTCTCCCCCTCTCTCTGCCCCTCCCATGTTCATGCTCTGTCTCTCTCTCTCTAATAATAAATAAACATTAAAAAAAATTTTAATAAAAAAAAAAAGAAAACTGAGCAGGGCTGGACCTCATTCCATCCAAGAGCCCCCAACCTTTGGAAGCCTCGTCCCAGGCATCATGCCCTTGGTGCTCCATCTGCCCTACACTGGGGTCCTGGTTTAAGGGGGAGGTGGGGCTACTGCAACAAACTGAACTTTGGGATCAGTAGATCTAAGAAAGCAGAACTCCAATATTAAGTGAAGTCCATTTTCAGAAACCATCCAAATATTTTTATGTTCTTCCAGTGGGCCCAAATCAGGGGATTTTCATAGTTTGAAATGTTGATGAAACAATCCATCAGCTCAACAAAGTATCAGATGGTTTTCTAACACCAGTGCCTTGTAGCCCCATCATGTGTTTTGAATCAAATCTCAATGAACTGAGGCTGCATCGCAAGGAGAGTAATACCAGGAGATAACACTCATAATGTTGCATCTAGCATTTACTTTCTAGCTCACGAAGCATTTTTACATGCAGCACTTTCATTGGACATCACATCACCCCAAGCTGTTCTTCATTCTACAGAAAGGGAAACTGAGTGCCCCCCACCCCCCACTTTAAATGGCCTGCTAATAAATGGCAGAGACAGGACCCATCCCAGTTTCCTAACTTCAGAGATAGAGCTCTTTCCAGAACACATCCACCACTGGGCAGGGGAGCAGAATGAGTAAACACTATTAGAGTCAGACTGCCTGGGTTCAAATTCTGGTGCTGCCACTTTTAAACTGACAGCCATGGGTAAATTTCTTAACCCTCTCTGCCTCAATTTCCTCATCTATAAAACGGGGACAATAACCGACCTCTCAGGGTTGTTGTGTTGACAAATTAATGTCATATGCTGTACAAAATTTACCCTGAATAATGCCTTACACATGGTAGGTGCTCAGTAGATATAAGCAATTATTATAATGGAGGTCAAAGATTAGAATCTCTCACTTTGCCTCTGAAATGTTTGGTAGTCTTGGAATCATATTCTCGGGCACCAAAATTCTGTCCATAAAAAACAACAACGGTGGCTTCTTGTTGGAAGGATCCAAGAGAAGACTCCTTTTCACTAATTGTTACAAACATTGCTACATTAACCTCCCAGAGAGCACAGATGGTGAAAGGAACTGTCCCCATTGCTTTGCTCAAACCTGAAATAACAGGAGGACCAGCAGACATTATAGATGAAGGCTCAATTTGATGACAGTGAGAACTACAGATAATTGGAGGAAATGGGGAGGGGGTTTAGCCGGGGTGGGAAGTAGCCTGGATTTATACTTCTCTATATTGATTTGGAACCCAATGCAAATCAAGCGTGGGAGTATCAAATGGCACGGATAGAAGAGAAAGGTTGTATTGGCAGTAGAATATTGAGCTGGTTGGCAAGGAGAGACAAGAGACAGAGTTCACAGTTGTAGTTTTCAACCTTCACTGACTAAAAGCACAGATAACAGGAGTTTGCTGCAGATTCCCCTGACATCTGACTAACGAACTTGAGTGAAGAGAACATTCATAAGATTCACTTCTAAGAGTTTTGTGCACGGGGTGTTTGGTAATTGAAGTACTTATGAGGAAAGGACAGAGACCTGTGAGGATGTGTGACAGAGAGAAGGAGCTCTGACTTCAGAGTCCTGTGCCCTGAGGTTAGAACCTTGATTCCACCACTTGTGAGCTGTGCTGGAGCAACTTACTTAACATCTCTGTGCCTTGGCTTCGATAATATGTAATCATTCCTACTCGGTGGGCTTGCAATGAAAATTAAATGAAATAATACGTGTAAAGTGATTCACTCTATTCTCTGTCCACAGTAGGCAGGCAAAATGATGATGGTGAAGATGCAGGATAGCGTAGAACTCCTTAAATCAGAAAGGAAAAACTTACATGATTAAGGAGACTTCAAATTACATTTCTTTTTTTAAATATAATTTATTGTCAAATTGGCTTCCATACAACACCCAGTGCTCATCCCAACAAGTGCCCTCCTCCATGCCCATCACCCATTTTCCCCTCCCCCCCCTCAGTTTGTTCTCTGTATTTAAGAGTCTCTTATGGTTTGGGGCGCCTGGGTGGCTCGGTCAGTTAAGCCACCAACTGGCTCAGGTCATGATCTTACGGTCTGTGAGTTTGAGCACCACGTCGGGCCCTGTGCTGACAGCTCAGAGCCTAGAGCCTGCTTCAGATTCTGTGTCTCCCTTTCTCTCTCTGCCCCTCCCCCACTCATGCTCTGTCTCTCTCACTCTCGAAAATAAATAAACATTAAAAAAAAAAGAAAAGAAACATTAAAAAAAAAAGGTTTGTCTCCCTCCCTCTTTGTTTGTAAATATTTTTCCCCCTTCTCTTCCCCCACGGGCTTCTGTTAAGTTTTTCAAGATCCACATATAAGTGAAAATATATGATATCTGTCCTCCTCTGACTGACTTATTTCACTCAGCATAATACCTTCCAGTTCCATCCACATTGCTGCAAATGGCAGGATTTCATTCTTTCTCATTGCCAAGTAGTATTCCATTGTATATATAAACCACATCTTCTTTATCCATTCATCAGTTGATGGACATTTAGGCTCTTTCCATAATTTGGCCATTGTTGAAAGTGCTGCTATAGACACTGGGGTACAAGTGGCCCTATGCATCAGTACTCCTGTATCCCTTGGGTAAATTCCTAGTAGTGCTATTGCTGGGTTGTAGGGTACTGCTTCTTTTAAATTTTTTGAGGAACCTCCACACTGTTTTCCAGAGTGGCTGCACCAGTTTGCATTCCCACCAACAGTGCAAGAGGGTTCCCGTTTCTCCACATCCTCGCCAGCATCTATAGTTTCTTGATTTGTTCATTTTAGCCACTCTGACCGGTGTGATCAAATTACCTGTCTTTAGGCAGTTTTGAAGGTAGAACTTTTATGAATGTTGTTTGAGTGCAATAATGAAAGTACCCACTCTGTACTTTTGACCATCCCTGCTGCAAGCCAAGACTCACCGAGGATAAGTGAATACTTGGACAGTTATATTCATATAATTGAGAGGTGAGAAAAGCTTGGACTAAACACTGAAACCACTATTGAAAATCAACCAGTTTAAGCTCTGCTATATTTGAAACTGTCAAAACACTTTTTGATGACTGAGAGAAGTCGTTCCAGGAAAAGGAGCTCTTAGGAATAAAGTTACAAACATATCGAGACATACTTCATTTTACATATGGGAATATTACTGAAGGTGTAGGTTACCAGTATAATTTTGACAAATAGATTCATGTGATAAATGTACTAACTCACTTATTTAAAAGAACCATGGGGTGCCTGGGTGGCTCAGTCAGTTGAGTGTCTGACTTTGGCTTAGGTCATGATCTCACGGTTCATGAGTTCAAGCCCCACATCGGGCTCACTGTTGTCAGCATAGAGCCCACTTTGGATCTTCTGTCCCCTTCTCTCTCCCCCTTCCCTGCTTGTGCTCTCTCTCTCAAAAATAAATAAATCTTTAAAAACAAAAAGAAAAGAGAAAAAAGAAAAAAAGAAAAGAACCTTAAGGTATATTCCTTTGTAAAAAGGAATCGGGGGGAAAAAGTAGGAAAAAAAGGAAAGAAATGAAAGAAGTGAAACCACTTTGTGAAACTATTTGACAGTGTCTATAAAAGCTGAGCATACAGACATATCCAATGACCCAGAAATTCCACTCCTAGAAATATGCCCAATAAAAATACATACAGGGGCACCTGGGTGGCTCAGTCAGTTAAGTGACCAACTTCCGCTCAGGTCATGATCTTGTGGTCTGTGAGTTCGAGCCCCGCATGGGGCTCTGTGCTGACAGCTCAGAGCCTGGAGCCTGTTTCAGATTCTGTGCTGCGTATCTCTCTGCCCCTCCCCCACTCACATTCTGTTAAAACTTTAATGGATACGAGTTGCTTCTTATGAATGAGCAAAGAAAGTGGTATCTTGAGATGGAAATCTACTCCTGGGGAAGATGCTGTGAAGATTTTTGAAATGACAACAGAGGATTTAGACTATTACATAAACCTAATCGGTAAAATAGTGGCAGGGTTTGAGAGGACTGATCCCAATTCTGAAAGAAGTTTCACCATGGGTAAACTGCTATCAAACACCATTGCATACGACAGAGAAATCATTCATAAAAGGAAGAGTCAGTCGATGCAGCAAACTTGATTGCTGTCTTATTTTAAGAAATTGCCACAGCCATTCCAACTTTCGCAACCAGCACACTGATCAGTCAGCAGCCATAACATTGAAGCAAGACCCTTCACTAGCAAAAAGATTGCAACTCACTGAAAGTTCAGATGATGATTAGCGATTTTTAGCAATACAGTATTTCTTAATTGAGGTATGTACATCGTGTTTTTTTTAGACAATAATGCTATTTCACACTTAATAGACTACAGTATAGTGTACACATAACTTTTAACTCTTCTATGCCCTGGGAAACCAAAAAATTCACTTAACTCACTTTACTGTGATACTGGCTTTAGTCTGGTGGTCTGGAATAGGACCTCCGGTATCTCTGAGGAAAGTCCATACATATACAATAGAAATGACTATGCTCACCAAATGACCTATGCTCACCAAAAGACAGGTACTAGAATGATAATATGCAGGAAAATTCATAGTAGATAAAAAGGAAACCACCCAAATGGCCACTAACAGCAGGATGGATTAGTAACTGTGATCTATTCATACAGTGGAATATTATACAGAATGAAGACGAACAAATCACAATTACACATACCAACATGGATGAATCTCATAAACATAATGTTAAGCAATCAAAGCCAGACACAAAAGATGTACTCTATAATTCTATTTATATAAATTTCAAAAACATTTAAAACTTAACTATGGTAAGGTGAGATAGTGATAGGAAAGAGACATAAGGGGGTATTCAGGTGGGCTGGTTTCTTGACCTAGGTGCTGCTTATATATATGTGTTCACTTGCAAAAATTCTGCAAGCTGTGTACCTATAGTTTGTGCATTTTTCTATTGTGTATGTTATACTTCATGCAAAGTTTGCATTGAAAGAGGAGAGATTGACTAGCATTTACCATTGCTAGGCACCGTGCCAGGAACTTCCTCTGTATAATCTCATTTGACCTTGACAGACAATTGTATGAGATTCAGTGTTATCCCCGTTTTAAGACATAAGACAACCAAGGTTGTAAGATTACTATTTTCTCAAGGTCACGGAGCTCACAAGTGGTAGATCTGAGGCTTGAACCCAGGTCTCAGGAAGCTTATGTTCTTTCAACGAAACCACATTATACTCCAAGAAGCATGTTTTGGTAATAGATAATTATTTCTTTGATATTCCTGTATTTGGCATTTGTTTGTTAGGTTTCTTCAACATTTAAACTGGGAGATACCAATTTTCCCATTAGATATAATTTTTGTTTGGTATTGTAAATAAAATACTAAAACGGCATGACAAATGGCACCCAATGAAATAAACTCCATGGTCAACTTGAGAAACTGAAAAGGCCTACAAAGCAAGTGTGCCTGTGGACAGATTAGGAAGAATCAGGTCCATATATCACCAAATTTCCTTCAAACAAACAGAAAACGGATGATCTAGAGAGGTGCTCAAAGCGTTCAATGCAAAACTTTCCATACAGCAAACTGACACTTAGTCTCTTCCCCTGTCTCTGAAGCTCCTCTCAGAGATGGAAGGTAGTTACATAAAACCCTTGATTAAAACTGACTTCTCATGAGTGATGGGATGTAGCTCTATCCAGAAGCTAGTGGAGCAGAATCTCATTAGGAATCAGGTCTCAGCAACAGAATTACTGGTGTAACAAGAGGGGAAAATGAAGATTGATTCATGAAGACCAAAGTAAGCTCTGCAAAAGCAGGCTACAAAGTTCTGCATGAGCTTCTCTGAAAGCGCTCCCTCTCCTGAGGGTCTGAACACCTTGTCTGCCTGTGCGCTTGAGGAGGTTGCTTCTCTTATCCTTCCTTCCCATATAATCTTCCTCTCTCCCTCACCACCAGCTTCTGAAGATCTCCAACACTGGGGTGGGTCCTGAAATCAGACTATCTGGATTCAAATCTCAGCTCTAACACAGACTTATCACATGACCTTGGGCAAGTACTTAACTTCCCTGTGCCTCAGCCACGTCACCCATAAAATGGGAATAATAATAGTAGCCACCTCACAGAATTGTTGGAATTACTAAATGAGTTAATACAGGTAAGATATTCAGAATGCCTCGCATATAGCACTAAGTAGCTGTTAGTATTATCACTTATATACAATGTTCTCCACATATATAATTCCCAAGGAAAAAAAGATAATTTCCTTCCTTGAAAGTTATTATTTTCTTCATAGTATTTACTAGTATCTCAAATTATTTGTATTTATTTATCTTCAGTCTCCCACAAAAATGCTATCTCCAGGACAATGGTGACCTTATCCTTTTTGTTCACTACTCTATGTCTGGTTGCTAAATATGGTTCTTGGAACATAGAAGGCTCAACAAATATACCCAAAATAAATGAACTGCAATTATAACTGTCCTAGATTATTTAAATGACTTCAATTTCTGAGATTGTATAGAAAAGTTTGTACAGTGAGAGATACTGTGTTGTACAAATTTGTTTGATTTCTGATTTTCTGATAACATGGGTTGCAAGAGTTTGGAGAGCAGGGGATTTATCTGAAAATATATTTGCAGCTATTCGACTTCCTGAGTTTGAATGAAAAAGGATGCCTGTATTTGAAAAGAAAAGCAAATAAAAGCCTCTCTTTTTTCTCTCTGGAAATTTCTGTAAGCAAATAGGTCCTTCCAACAGTTCCATCTACTTTGTTGCTGTGTTTCTACTCCCTCTGTTACTTCTCCTGATCCTGACTTATTTATTTATTTATTTATTTATTTATTTATTTATTTATTTATGAGAGAGAGAGGGAGAGGGAGAGGGAGAATGAGCCAGGGTGGGGCAGAGGGAGAGGGAGAAAGAGAATCCCAAGAAGGCTCCACACCCACAATGGAGCCCAACGCAGGGCTTGATCTCACAATGATGAGATCATGACCTGAGCCAGTATCTAGAGTCAGACCTGAGCCAAAATCTAGAGTCAGATGCTTAAATGACTGAGCCACCCAGGCACCTCTGATCCTGACATTTAGAGCAAAAATTCCTGGCAGAGATCAAACAGCAATGTGTCAGCAACATGACAGCAACATGTAGGGTGGAGCTATACATGAGCACCCCATTTTATAGTTCAGAATATGAATATTGCAGATATTCCAAGTTAAGAAAGACCCCATATAAATCCTTTATTTTGCTATAAGTTGCACTGAGTTTTAAAGCAGAATAATTCATGTGTGTTTCTGGTTTGCTTGCTTTATTAATGGGGAATAAATTTGACTTCTCTACAAAGAAACTAAGTTTTAAGTGACCTGATGAGCCAGTCACTGTGTTAGGGGGCTTTATATATACTTTATCTCATTTAATTCTCATGTCAACACTGTGATAGCACTGGATTTAGAACCATAAAACTCTAGATTTAAATCCTGACTCCACCTTGTTAAGTTATTTAACCCCTCTAAGTTTCTTTTCTAATCTACAAAATAGAGACAGTATCCCATCAGCCTGGAAACTCCAGTCTAAAACTCCTCTTTATAATAAATCTCAGTATTCCTATCTGTAAAACTGGGTCGATAACTGCATGCTGTAGGTTGAGTGGGAGATAGGAGGTAACACAGCACTAAAGTAAAAGTGAATGTGCCAAATCTGAAATAGTGAGAGAACAGAACCCTGATACCAGTGAAGGGAGAAGAGACAGGACACAAGTGGTTTAATATGTGGGTAGATAAGGACAAGAGCCAAATTTCAGAGGACTTGAAACCCAAACCAAAAAATTCAGACATGTTAATAGCCTTGAAGAACTTCTCTAATGACCAGGACTGTGTTTTCCATTTCTTTCTTGCCACCCGCCCCCTCTCCACACACAGCCTGGCACATAGTAAGTGCTTAATATATGCATATTCATCAAGTGAAGGGTTTTGAAGAAGCTTAGAAAGTAGCTAATAACCTAGGTGGCATTCAAAAAGATTACAACCACCTGCAGTTATGGGCTAGATCTAGTAAGTGGAAATAAGATAACTCTGAGGCCTTAGGAGTTTGTCCAAAAACTGCATAAAACCAAAACGGAGAGATAGGGATGTTCACTCTGGTTTCAGGGAACAGTAAGCCTCTGCACATAAAATTCTCTTCACTCATTCCATCAACAACTACTCACTGAGCACCTATTATGTGCCAGGCCTATGCTAAATAAACCACGGGGCTAGGACACAGACCTTGCCTTCAATAAAGCTCACATTCTAGAATGAAAATATAGACCGCCCCCCAACCCCGCCAAAACACCCAAATATATACACTATAAGCATACCACATTAGTTAAACCCATGAGAGTTTGGATACAAGTCTGGATAATAAGGGCTGCTACCCAATGCATTAGCTACTCTCCGAGCTTCATCCAAAAAGCAACCAAAGTTCTCTTGAGTAATCAAAGTTCAGATCGTATGGATTTATTTAATAAGCAAATGTATCTACTCAGTTCCTGAGTTTGGATAGAGATGTCTATTTGCTGAAGTAAGCTGGATAGAGAAGACAATCAAGAGGCTAACATGGGAGGAAAGAGGAGGATCTTTTCTAAGCAGCAGAATGTCAAGTTTGTCTTTTAATTGCTCAATGCAGTGGTTCAGAGGGGGGAAATCAAGCAAAAAAAGGCTGTAAGTGTTCATATTTAAGTTTAAAGAGCTACTAGCTTTCAGGTCAACCAACCACATATCTTCACAGGGTTCTGTGAGAGTCACCACAGTGAAGAATCAGCCCTCCTACCTCCCTACCCTCTCAGGTTAATGTAAGAAAAGGTTTAGGGCCTCTGAGTGGTGGTCTTGTAGGGAGTGCACTGTGCATGAAGCGTCTATCCCCTCCCATCATTCCTTTGCAGGAACGAAATGGGCACTTTCCTTCCTGACATATCACCTCCAAAGACACTGCCAGCAATTCCTTTCTTCTCCTATGCACATTCTCCATCAAGTTGTGGGGTCTCTTTCCCCTACCTTTGAATCTGGGCTGGACTTAGAATCACTTTGACTAACAGAATAGGACTTCTGAGCCTAGACTCTAAAATCCTGGCAGTGTCTTCTTCTTCTCTAGAGGAAGCCAACTGCCATATAAAAAGTACAGCAACCCTGAGACCTCCATGCTATGAGGAAGCTTAAGCTAGCAACATGGAAAGACTATGTAGAGGAAAAACCCATGTATATTGTCCCAGTTGAGCTATTCAACCTTGCCCTTAGCTATTTAAGCCATCCCAGACATGATGAAGCATATACAAGCCATCTCCACTGAGCCCTGAGGAATAGGATACATCAGAAGGGTATAAAAGACCCAGCCAGCTGGATCCTGAGTAAAAAAAAAACTACACTTCATGTTCCAATTAGGGCACAAGGCGCTGCTGCAGATTCTCCTCTCAATGTAGCCATCAAGTGCAGACTGACAGAAAGATTATAAAGAGGAAGGTGAGCAGAGTGAGCCCTGGGTAGGCCCTGTGGGATGGTGGTAGAGACAGAAGGTTTGGGAAAGATTCCTAGGGAGTCCTTAGATAATGTTAACATGCTCTGATATCATACCCAGTCTCATTAACAAGTCCCATAAATCAACAATTTATGGTGTTGAAATTAACTCTTATTGAGAATTTGCCAAAAGTCCAGAACTGTGCTAAATGCTTTCCATGCTTTTCACATGATCTCATTTAATCCTCACAAAGGATGAAATAACATCACCACTAGTAGTATCTCTGTTTCATAGGTGAGGAGACCAAGGCTCAGAGAATTTACATGACCTGTCCAAGATCACACTGACAGCAAATGCCCAAACTGGGATTTGAATCCAGGTCCATCTGGCACTGCAGTTCAAGTAAACATCAAATCTGGCAACTACAGTGCAACAGCTGTTACTTTAATTACGTATTTAAGTTCTAATGGACTTTTATTTTGTGTGCACATATTTATTCAACACAAACTTCACTGGTAATTTTGAGGAAAGGTTAAGTAAATATAAAATGTGTCTGTACAGAAAGAATACCATCTTATTATGTTGTGTTCTTTTTTATATTTTCACTTTCAAAGTTTGTTGTTGTAATATAAATGGAAAGAAGGGAAAGTATTAATAAATAGGTTGCAGGGGCACCTGGGTGGCTCAGTCAGTTAAGTGTCTGACTTCACCTCAGGTCATGATCTCACAGTTTGTGAGTTCGAGCCCCATATCAGGCTCTGTACTGACAGTGCAGAGCCTGCGTGGGATTCCCTCTCTCTCTCTCTCTCTCTCTCAAAATAAGTGAATAAACTATAAATAAATATAAATAAATAAATAAATAAATAAATAAATAAAGTTGTAATCCTCCACTCCCTACAGACACTAAGAAAGAACAAAGTGAGGAAAAAGGATGTTTAAAAAGTTTTAGAATACTTTGAAGTTTTTACTTTAGACTGCAGTTAAGATTCTAATTCCTTTTGATGACTTTGGAGGAAGAAGTGATAGGTTTGTGAAAGTGACAACATACCTAAATGTGGCCCCACTGGGCTTTAGATAGGCTGTAGTAATGACTTTTTAGTTTTCTCAGAAAGAATGTCACTGGCTTATTAATAAAGGTACATATTTAGGTGTGGCAATTTACTTGTTTAATGTTGGATCTGCAAATTAGGCTTTACTTCACGGTTTCCTGTTACCCACTTTTTGCTGGGCAATATTCCAAGTACTAAAGATACAATTATGAGTTTTTTCAAAAATTCCTGCTCCTGTGGCATTTAGGCTCTAGTGGGGAAAAAATCAGTTCATCAGGACACAAAGGTGGTAAAGTTCTATGAAGAAGAAAAAGTAGGATGATGTGCTGGAGAGCTCCAGGCTACCTTAGAATGGGTGAGTAGTCAAGGAAAGCTTCTCAGAAGAGGTAACACCAGAACTAAGATCTGAGTGATAAGAAGGAGTAGTCATGGAAAGATTTTAGGAAGAGATTCTAGGCAATGAGAAAAGTAATTACAGGGGTTCTGGGGTAGGAATTAGGCCTCTGTTTAAAGGACCAGGGGTCCTTTAAGGACCAGAAGGGGTGAGGGGAGGGAAGCCACTGTGTCCAGAACATGATATGCAAAGGGAAGAAATATACAAAGTAGGACTGAAAAGGAGGCAGGTTGTTAAATCACATGCCCTTATGTTTACCACAAAGAGTTTAGGTTTTGTTTTACTGAGACGAGCTATTAGAGGCTTTTAAATGAGAGTGATATAATCTGAGTTGTGTATTTAAAAGATCACTTTGTCTGTCTTGTAAAGAAAGAATTGCAGTGTTGGGGGCAAGGAAAGGCAAGAGTGGAAGCAAGACAACCTTTTAGGAAGTTATTACAATGGCTTGGTAAAGTTTATGGTAATTGAACATGAGGAGTGGCAGTGGAGATGCCGAGAAGGGGGTGGGTTTGCAAGCCACCCAAACTAAGATGCAAAGAACATGTCTGGGAGTAGAATTCAAAAGCTGTGCCTTGGGGTGCCTGGGTGGCTCAGTTGGTTAAGCGGCCAACTCTTGGTTTGGGCTCAGATCATGATCTCACAGTTTGTGGGTTTGAGCCCCGCATGGAGCTCTGCACTGACAGTGTGGAGCCTACTTGGGATTCTCTCTCTCTCTCTCTCTCTCTCTCTCTCTCTCTCTCTCTCTCCCCCCCCCTCCCTCCCTCCCTCCCTCTCCCTCTCTCCCTCTCTCTCTCTGCCCCTCTCCTGCTCATGCTCTCTCGGTCTCTCTCAAAATACATAAATAAACTTAAAAAAAAAAAGCTGGGCCTTGGGCATGTTAAACCAAGATATGTATTAGCCTAGAAAGCAATGTTGCAGAAGAGATGTTGGCACCACACATCAGCTGCCACCAATGACCCTTACGGTGCTGTCCAACCCAAAGTTCCCGGGATCCTAAGCCCCTCCTTCACAGATGTTATAAGGAAGTACAGTGACTTCAGGGTTATTCTTCCATGAATGAAAGAAGCCCTGACAATTTTAAAGTGACAATTGCCTTCTAACTTCTTATCTCTGAAAGTGGCCTAAGAAGATTATTAATACACTTGACAATAATCCCCAATGACTAAGCCGTGTGTGACTCTCTTTACAACAATGCAGAGTTCTTCTTTCTTTGCGCTTAATAAAGAATGCATTTATTTCCTATCAACATCATTCTGCTTCAATATTTGGCTATGATTAAAAGCGATGTGACTATAAATGCAGATAAATTATTCACAGTACGGCCCACCAAATTTCAAATTCTTTCTTCTCACAGGAGAGCTGCAGAAGATGCCTCCGTACCTTCCTTCAGAAACCTGAAACTCAGCAGTGCACCTGGGGAGAAGCATCAAACCAAAGTGGCTCTTGTCCAGATAGGCAACACAATCAAAATGAAATCTGGCTTTTGGAAAAATTTCCATTTTCACTGGCCACTTGTCACCCTCATTCACTAAAATACAATTTCCTCTTCTGTAAATGCCAACTGGAAAATCTAAGGCACTTAGAAACTCTCTGAAGGTCCAGAAAGCCCTGCTGTTGCCAACTACCTTTGAAGAGTGTCTGCAAAGTCCCTGATTTACACATGTTTGCTGCCAGTAAGTAGCTATTTGACTACCTGTTAATTTATCTCCAGTGGGCCTAGAGAAGGAAAAGAGAGCATGTTGGTTCTTAAGAGTGTCCTTTTACTTAAGCCTTCTAAGGATTCTTAAAAAGTTTTTCCCTAATACCATGGAAATTCCCAGTCTTTATGTTGGTGGAAAAATGGGTTGATTTTCCATGGGCAGATTTGGCTTTTCCATTAAGAAAGGGAGGGTATTTGTTGGCTCTAAGCTGTCAGATCCATTAGTTTGGGGTTTCTTGGCAAGGTGGTTTATTTGCATTGGGTTCAGAGTAAAACATATCCATACAATTATTTTTTATTTTAATATCAGGGCTCATCTACTACAAGAAACAAAATCAACTCCTATTAATTTAAATATTCTGAGGATTTCAAGATAGGCTTTTAGGTCACAGACTGAATGAGAAGGGTATCAAGGAAGCAGGCAGGTCTGGAGGCTCCAGAAGCAGCCTCTTTGGCAGTGGCTCTTATCCCGCTGGACACTGGAATCATCTGGGGAGATTTCAAAGCTTTTAAAGAATATTGATGTCTTGACCCCGTCCTTTGAGATTCTGATTTAATTGGCCTGGGATGAGACTAGTCTTATTGAAGACGTGCTGTTAGAAATGACTGTTCTTCAGCCGTCTTTAGTCCCCTAATCACACTGTTTGAGACTGCAATCCCAGGGGAGGGAGGAACTACTGGCTCAGTTTGATTCACAAGCCTGCCCCTTGGCCAGGGGAAGACAGGGAACCTGGTTACCGGACACACCAGACTGGAGAAGAGGTGATTCCCCAAAAGGAGACCACGGTACTATTTGGAGAGCAAATGGAGGTTAGGGAGCCAAAACGTCAAAATGACAATTTTCCATCCTTTTCCCCAGACATAAAGGCACAATTTAATTGTTACACAAATCCATGGGAAACAGTACCCGTGATGCTGGAATTTTGTGTTTTACTAGTACCATCCTTTCCAACAGAGCAGGAACTCAGAGAAATAGATATAAGATGCCCCCTAGCATCGCATTAATATGCATAGTCAAGTTCACCATCCCAGATACAGCTCAAATGAAAAACTCACCGTTGCTGCAATGAGCCAAGCCCCAGGGGAGGGACCAAGACCTTCTGTCATCACTTTCACGAACTGAAGGTACAGGTCAGACAATGAAGAATCCTGTTCTTTCTCTCTTTACATTAGAAATCATGACAACTACACGGACTCCCACTAAAAGAAAACACTATGTTCTCGTGATGATGAACATAAGCTGCATCTCCTTTCCCCCACCCTTTGCATTATTACTGCAAATACTAATGTTAACTAACCTGAAAAATAGTTACTCCAAACAGCACTGAGAACTATCCACCAGAATGATTGGTATTCATCTGATGACAGTACTGCAGGCAAAGAGAAAAATGGATAGAGTATGTGGGACTGCTTTTGATAGGAAACACTGTACCCGTGCCTGGGACAATAAAACCTAATCTTGCTAAAGAAGCAGAACTAACACAGTGACCTATGCGGCACAGTTATCATGGCTGTTGACATCTCTGGTCACCTCTGAGATTGTTTCCGTGTTTGAAAAGAAGCCAAGCTTTCTCCAAGAAGCATAAATAACAAAAGGTAGAACCCTGCCCATGACAAGTACCTGTGTGCAATTCCACTTGAGAACAGATGAGAGAGAGAAAGAGAACCTCTTTAAATCCTTCCCACTTTACACATACCCTAATCTTCATGTTTCTTCACTCCAGGGCTTCTTAATCTGGGGTCCAAAGACAGCCTGAAATCACTGAAATCAAATGCAAAATTTTGCATGTATGTGTCCCCCTGGGCAGAGGCACCATAAATCTCTTCATATTTTTGAGAGGTTTCATGATCCATAAAAAGGCTTAGCCTCACAGCTGTATGGAAACTTGACCTGCTTTTTTTCCCGTGCCTTTTCTAGACCTCACCCTCTACAAATAGGTCTTGTCTCCAAGCCACTGGAACTCCTGACAGAAACTAGATCTCTCCTGAAGCACTTGATGGCTGTGTTCTCTTTTCCTGCTTGGTGGTCTGTCACTTGTCAGAATCAGTGGACCTGTGGCCTCAGAGGACCTCAAGGGCACCCACCACCGGGGGGAGAAGTGTCTTTATAAAATAGCTTGACACTATCCCATTTCAGACAACTGTGGTCCTCAGAGATACCAATTCCTTAACAATAAGGAAAATAAAAATAAGAAGAAGAAGAAAAACTAAATGTGAAAAGGTTTTGTTGGGGAAGGATGTATAGGTTAGGGTCATGTGTTGTTTTGTTTTGTTTTGTTTTGTTTTGTTTTGCTTCGTTAGTGTGGGCTGCAAAAGTATTCCCAGATTCAAAGCCTAGTGCATATGAGAAAACAGCCAAAAAGGAACTGCAATTCCTCAGTGTTGGCTGGATGAAAACGTATGGATTGCATATTCCAGATCTTTCTTCCCACACCCCCAAATTAACATAAGCCTGGCAATTTCCTATGTATCCCTTTAATCTTTGGTCTTGCATCACACTGCAATGCCATATGAACAGTGAAGGAACCAAAGGATCAAAAGCCCCACGGGACTTGCTGATGGCCAGCTAGCAGTTTTCACACAGCACCCTACAGGGTGAGAAGTTATACCCTGGACAGTTCCTCAAGAGCAGGACTCCCAAAGCCTTTCTTCATACTTGTAGTTGCAGTCATCAGTCATCCATTCAGAACACAGGGATTTAGCAATGATTATGAATCAGGCATTAAGCCAGACATAAAAGTTTCAAGTATCAATGGTCTCAGGCCTCAAGAAATTCAGAATCTAGTTGAGAAGGCAGACATCTATCCCATTAGCTGCAGTGCATGATAGTGAGTGAGATGACAGATAGGAACAAAGTGCTAAAACAAACTGAGGAGGGAGCAGGCTGATTCCATCTGTTATACAAGCACCAGATTCTCACTCTTCTAAGTGTAGTTGAGAGATCAGCAGGGTGGGCATTACCTGAGGGCTTGTTAGAAATATAGCATCTCAGGCCTTGCCCTAGACTTGTGGAAGCAGAATCTTCATATTAATAGGATCCCAAGTGATTTATGGGCATGCTAGAGTTTAAAAGGCTCTGTGTTAAATGTCAACGAAAAGGCAGGCACCTGGATCCCTGCTAATGTACCTGACTGCAGCTGCAAGTAGATGTGCTGGGAATAATCAGGAGAAAACCTTTTACATCTGTTTGAACATATGTGGATGCAGGATTTAGAAAAGGCTAGCTAATTAGAAGTAAATTAAGCGGTTCTACCAACTCAGAGACCAGACTCAGACCCTTCATGCCTAGGTCTTGGGTAGGAGAGAGGGACAATAACTAGTGCTCCCCACATTCCTAGGTGCCTCATTACTCAAGTCCTGTATTGTACTATTCATGGCAAAAATGGGACTGGAACCCCACTCTCCTGACTTACCTGCTCCGAGAAGATGTAAAACATATGGAATGGTTATGACTCCAAGATCAGACAGACATAGGTTTGAATTCAAGTGTTGCTATCAATCATCTATCTGTATGACCTTGGAAAAGTCACTTGATTTCTCTTAATATCTCTCAAATTGGCATTTTTAAGAAGTAGTACTTATCTCAAAGACTGTCAGCAGAATTTACTGAGATAATGTCTATAAACTGTCTAGATCACTGAGTGCCTGGCATACAGCAAGAATCAGCAGTGTTTGATATTTTCATTATTTTTAGCTGTTGCAGCAGAATCTGGCTAGCTGTTCACCTAACCCACTTTCCTTCACTCCTGAGCACACATCTAGACTACATTTTCCAGACCTCCATTCTGTTTGGAGTGGCTGGTGGGGTGTGGTTGGAAGAGACAGGTGCTACTTCCAGGCCTGGCTCATCACAACCTCTTGTGTGACCCTCCACTCTCTTTCTTCCATGTGCTGCTGGATGGAGTGGCTTTGGAAACCATGGGCTGAAAACAGCAGTCCATCAGTCAGCCTGGGCCCCTGAATGGCTTATATGGAGCAAAGCTTGCACCAGCACCACTATAATCACCTTCACTGCCAACTGGACCAAGTTCAAAAAGCGCTGTTGCACACAGACTGGATGACCTTGCATAAATTATATACACTCTCTGAGCCAATCTAGAAAATGAAGGTAAAAAACAACACCTCACAGAAGCTCTTAGGCAGGTAAGATGGGCTCTTCTAAGTAAATGCATCATAGAAATAAAGGCTGTTATTCTAGAGGCAATTTGCCTTAATGGTTAGGAAGTAGTCTTCCTGAATTCAAACCTCTGATTTTCTACTTCCTGGTTAGTAACCTTAGGCAAGTTAACATTTATATGCTTCAATTTCCTTAACCATAACATTGGAAAAATAATAGAATCTACCTCATATGGCTGTTGGGAGTACTAAGTGAATATGCATAGAGCCCCTAAAATAGCATCTAATACATGACACAATTAATAAACGTTGATGGTGTATTACTATTAAACAAGACATCATATTAAATCAATACCCAAAACTTCCTGCTTTGCCCATTTGGCCTCCCTTCCTATTAAAATACACAATATTTGATAAATACAAATATTTTTGAAAACTAAAATAAGTAAACTTAGTCCTTTTGTCATCTTTTGGTATTCAGAAAACTGAATTGGTCATCAGAAAACTGAGGGAAACATTTGTAGATGAATAGTCTCACATTTAGGAATTACCCAGAGACTGGAGCAGAGGTCTGTAAATAATTATGACATTAGTGTAACTCATTTTCCTAATGCTCTCTCTGGGTTTCAACACTACAAACATCATAGACTCATGACTGCAGGAGTGGGACAGCACAGAAATGCACATTTTCCAAACCATATTTGAAACTGAAAAGATTCTAAAATTCCAAGTCTTTGTTCCACCAATGAGAAAACTGAGATTCTGAGATGTTAGGTACTTTGGCCAAGAACACAGCTAGTTAGAAGATGATGGGTCAGAATCTAAGTCTCTCAATGCCCCTGTTCCTGGACTATTATACCATCCTGCTCCCCAAGGGGTAGTAAAGAAAAAACAAGAAGCAGTGGAAATGAAAAGGAAGAAAGGCTCTGAAAGATCATTCTAGATTTAATTTCTAAGATTTCAACTACTCATAAGACATAGAGTTCTTACTCATCAGCAGGCTCCCACCCAGCCCTGATCAAGTGTGGATTCTAACACACCTAATCTTGGGTTTTCAACTTCAGACTACTACATAAGTCTTCCTATTAGTCCAGAGGTCCTCGACTTTGGCTGTACATTAGTGGTACACGAGAAAACTTTGGAAAAACACTTATGCCTGAGTCCCACCACAGATTAATTAAATCAGAACCTCAGGATAGGGCTCAAGTGTCACTTTTTTTAAAGTTCCCAAGTGATTTAAAAATGCATTCACACTTACAAACCAATGCTTCAACTCAAGGATTTTGAGGGCTAACAGGGGGGAGAAATGCTCCCAAAACTGAAATGCCAGGGTTTTTCTAGAACATCCTACCTCCCCAAAACTCCATGGCATTCATTCAAAAAATATTCAAGAACCTCTTTGTGCTAGCTGCTAAGGATATAAAAGCAATAGACCACAGTTCCTTGTCTCTAGTGCTCACCATCTAGCAAACTGCCTCAATCAAGTGGACTGGACATCTTGGTCAATACATAGCTCCTCCCCACAGTGCAGCCCTGCCCCCTCCAGACTAGTCTCTGTGGTCCTAAATGATGATCTATAGTCACAGCTGAGAAAAAGAGATGGTTAATAACCTTCTCAAATGACTCTGTCCTTGCTGGAACCTGACCTCAAAACTTTGACATCTAAAAAAACAACCAGCCTTTTCATTATTGGATGTTATCTTTTCCCAATTAATGGGCCTCCTAGAGGTCAAGGCAGAGAGAAGACATACAATTTATTTATGACTGGGTGAATAATCAATTACTATGGAGATCCATGTAATACTTCTTGATATTCATCATGTGCAGACTCTGTTGAAAACGCTTGAAGCCACTTGCTTTCGTAGGCCCACAAAGTGTTCGATGGCAATGTGGTGGTTCCAATAAATGAAACTGTTAGGAATTGATGGGTTATAGTAAGTCTTAGCTAGAACAAGGCTGAGAATACCTGCCCTATCATCAGTAATCAGGTTTCTGTGACATACTTAATCACCATCAGAAATTGAGTTTTACAGGCAGCTCTGTGGTTGAGTTATTCACAGATTCTTTTTTTTTTAATCTGGAAAGACCTTGACATTTGAAAGATGTTAAAAGAATTTCTACACATAGGCAACAATTCAAAGGATAATTTGTCCTTCGTGAGATGATAAAGTAGAAAGCTGTTATGGTGTCTCTCCTATCAACGATCATTAGCATTTAATAAAACATTGTTCTGAGTACAATATCACTTATTACAGAGACTTAATTAAATCAATTATACAAACTATAATTTCATAAATTAAATGTTTAAGTACTTTTTTTTCAACAAGGTGAGTAGCAGCATCTCCAAAGGATTCCCTTTAGACGAAATTTGCCAAAATAAAAATAAATCAAATGTCTTACACCAACAGAAACAATAATAAAACCAAGTAAGGATGACCCCAAACCCATCCTTAAAAACATAGATCCTCAAAAGCTTTGTTAACTGCAAAGGGCAAACTGGCAAGATGACCACATGCTCCTCCTTTTGTCCAAGTTTTCCAGTGGACAGGGTGCATCAGGACAAGAGACTTTTCCCTGAGGATGGGAAGCACCATGGCTTCAGTAAAAAATTAAGCCCCAACTTGGGTCATAAGGTTCAAGAATGCTGGGCTACGAATGGCCAAGAAAGAAGCCATATCTGTGCTGGGCCATTAGCATCAAAGTCAGGGGGGTAAGGGAAGCCTTCTGACTCAGGGAGATGAAAAAGAAACCCAAGCATATTGGGATTAAGTAGAAAAGGGAAGTTGATCCTAAACAATGACTCTGATTTTCTGAAGGCCAGCAGGAGCATGGCACATGACTAGTACACATTTTAAAGATGCAGGAAGATGGGGCGCCTGGGTGGCTCAGTCGGTTGGGCGTCCGACTTCAGCTCAGGTCACGATCTCGTGGTCCGTGAGTTCGAGCCCCGCGTCGGGCTCTGGGCTGATGGCTCAGAGCCTGGAGCCTGTTTCAGATTCTGTGTCTCCCTCTCTCTCTGTCCCTCCCCCATTCATATTCTGTCTCTCTCTGTCTCAAAAATAAATAAACGTTAAAAAAAAAAAAGATGCAGGAAGAAATAAATTATCAAAAGCATTATTGGGCAGTGAAGTTAGGATACTGCAGTAAACTTATAAACTGCAGAGTGGGGGGGCACCTGGGTGGCTCAGTCGGTTAAGCATCCGACTTCAGCCCAGGTCATGATCTCAAGGTTCGTGAGTTCAAGCCCCGCATCAGGCTCTGTGCTGACAGCTCGGAGCCTGGAGCCTGCTTTGGATTCTGTGTCTCCCTCTCTCTCTGCCCCTCCCTAGCTCACACTGGCTCTCTCTCTGTGTCAAAAATAAATAAACTTAAAAAAAAATTTTAAACTGCAGAGTGGGACTGAATAATAGGGTTGGGGTAAGTAACCCCAACAGTTACAGCAGTGTGATATTGTGATTTATAATACGAACTCTATGCTTGATCTTCATCCACTCTTCCTGGCACAGGGTTCCCAAAACTCTTGGAATTTCCTAAGTCATGAGAGCTATAAAGGTGCCTTGTTATGTTAACAAGGTGACTCTGAACATCTCCTAAGGATGGGGCCATTGCCAGGAAAACCAACCATGTGATTTAAGGATTAGGACTTTCAGTCCCACCTCCTGACCTCTGGGAGGGAGAGAGACTGGAGGTTGAAACAATTGCCAATGGCCAATGATTTAATCATTCATGCCTATCTAATAAAGCCTCCATAAAAGCCCAAAAGGATGGAGTTCAGAGAGCTTCCAGGTTGGTGAAACAGAACACTTTCAACATGTCACCATGCCAGCCCTAAGCTCCACAAGGACAGAAACTTCTTTGTTCAGGACTTTGCCCTATGTATCCCTTCATCTGGCTGTTGATTTCTATTTTTGATATCCTTTGTAATAAACTGGTAATCTAGTGAGTCAATGGTTTCCTGAGTTCTGTGAGCTGCTCTAGCAAATTAACTGAACCCAAGGAGGGGGTCATGGGAACCTTTGATTTATAGCCAGTTGGTTGGAAGCACAGGTGACAACCTGGACTTGTGACTGGTGTCTCAACTGGGGGCAGTCTGGTGAGACTGAGCCTTTAACTGGTGGAATCGGGTGCTCTCTGCAGGTACTGTATCAGAATTGAGTTGAACTATAGGACACCCAGATGGTGTCAGAATTGCTTGGTGGTGTGGGGAAAAAACACACACATTATAATTGGAGCCAGAATGTTTAAATGGAGAACACACAGAATCACAGGAAACCTAATTTACAGCTTTATCATACCAAGAGACTATAACAATGTAGCTACAGCTAGTATTTATAGAGTACTCACCTCTCTCAGGCACTGTATAAAGCCTGATACAGGGATAGTCTCATTCTTACAACTGTGTGGACAGAGTGGTCATGATTCTCATCATAGAGTTGGAGAAGCCAAGTTATACAGGACTTAAATAACTGGCCAAGGTCATTCCAACTTTAAGTGGTGGAGCTGGCGTTAGAAGCCCTGCTCATAATAACATACCATACTGCCTCCGCTACAGAAGAAATAGCCATAAGTGCAAACAATGAAGATCCACACCATGTGACATTGGCACCAGGAGAAAAAAGGAAAACAAAGGCAGCAATACTGAGATCATAAGAGGCTGGTGGCTAAAGACCACTGGTCCTTGCTGAAAGACAGTCTCCACGTTATCAGTCAACATGCTACAGAGTTAGGTTCAGGAGTGAAGTCAAAGAGAAGTCTGGAGACTTGCACTTAACAGTGTTCTAAACTTGAAATTCAAAGAGAAGCTCCACAAGCTCCCCACACCCCCAAAATTAGAGTTAAGGTTGAAATAATAAGAATAACCTTAAGATTCCACCTTTTGCACTTAGGAAGAGTGTCTGGTAAGGACCTACCCAAAATGAAGCCATTTGCAACCCTCACGGTATGGACAGTACCTCATTAAGAAGAATATTTTCTAGACCCAAAAGACCAAGAACAAATGGCCAAGCTAATTCCTTGGTTAGAAAGATACCTACCACAGACAAAGGATCCCCAAGAGCAAAAAAGAGCCTACCTATCCTGCTTCCTTGCTTGTCCTGCCCAGTTGAATGCCAGGTGGGACCCATGCCACCTCACTGGTCCCTTTCCTGCTCTCTGTCATCCCCACCATTCTAGATAAGTTGTTTAAATGTATCCAACTCCTGAATAGCTGGCCCACCCATATCACCCCCAAAGTCATCTACTCAAGGCGGACATATTCGTCTTCCCAAAGTGTAGGATTCTCCTGCGCAACAACTTCCAATCCCCTTGTCCACTCCTCAGATAAGATCATTGTTACTACTGAACTCACAGGAGAATTTCTCCAAGCCACTTATTAGAGAATGAATCCTCTGTTCTAGAATGATGACATTATTAACTAGGTTAGTTTATAAAGTAATGGCCTTGACTCCCAAACCCGACGAAGATACCACCAGAAGCAAGGGATGGAGAGGGGAGAGAAGAGAGAGAAAAGAAGAGGAAGGAAGAGGAAGGAAGAGGAGGGGGAATAAAAGGGAAGGAGGGGAAGGGGAAAGAGGGGAGGGGAAGAAGACAGAAAAAATAAAGGAGGATGAGGGAAGAAGGAACAAAGGCAGGAGATGAGGAAAAGGTGGCTGGATAGTGGTTTATTTCTCTAATGAAAATATCAGGAAAATACTGAACATTTAATATCATTAGTAATCAAGTACAGTTTGTCTCAGTAATGTACATCTAGTACAAATTTTAAAAATATATATATTTACAATGTAGCATATTCAAAGAAAAAAAGTTCTTAGATAACATATTATTATTAACTATGTGCCAACAAGGAACTCAGCAAAATGGAGCATTAATTTTTAATTAATTCTTTTTATTTTTTTTTAATTTTTTTTAATGTTTTATTTATTTTTAAGACAGAGAGAGACAGAGCATGAGTGGGGATGGGGCAGAGAGAGAGGGAGACACAGAATCCGAAGCCGGCTCTAGGCTCTGAGCTGTCAGGCCAGAGCCTGACGTGGGGCTCAAACTCACAGACTGTGAGGTCATGACCTGGGCCAAAGTTGGACGCTCAACTAACTGAGCCACCCGGGCGCCCCTATTATTTTCTTTTTAAATACGGTACAGAATTTGTCTTAGCCCAGTGGAAAGGATAAGCATACTCATCGTGAAGCACTAGTTTTAGACCTATTGGAAGCAAAACAGCAAAGGTCCATTGCCACCCTATCTGACCTAAATCTAGAAATATTAACAGTAAACTATTGAAGAAAAAAATGAAGCACAAAGATGGTGAAGGGGAAAAAAATACAAGTATCACCATTTCCAGAAAACATGTGTGTAGTTCTAGAAAGATAACTAGAAAATGACTTGCTCAAAATTGAGTATATAAAATAAATCCACAAAAATCAATGACTTTTGTGTATACTAGTATCAGATAGCTCAAAAGTGAAAAGTCGGGTGAAATAAATGATATTTGCAACAGCAATACAAAACATTGAATATTCATTTAATTTGAGACACACGGGACTTGAAGAAAACTGTAAAACTCTATTAAGAGAAATAAAGAAAACCTGAATAAATGGAGTAATGCTCCCTGCTTCCGAAGGGAGGAAATTTCCAACTTCCTCTGAGAAGAGGAGGAGGAAACAGGGAAACCGGGCATTATAGAGGACATAGGATGAGCCCCGGGGCTTGAAAGGAACAGTTAAGGGCATAGAGCTGGTTCAGGCGATGAAACTATGTCCTACACTGACTTATACATTAATCCAATATCTATTAAGATCTACTGGAACACTTCCTAGAACCAGACAAGTACATAGTAAAACTCATCTGGAGGAATAAGGAATAACAGACTTTTTTTCCTTAAAAAAAAAAGTGAAGTTGGATCATCCCACTGGATTATAAACTATAACGCTTCAGTTACTGAAACTATATGGAGCTGTATTAAAACAAATATTGCTTCAGAAACAGAATTCAAACCAGTAAAGGAATGTAATAAATGACATACACTTCAGAAACAGAATTCAAACTAGTAAAGGAATGTAATAAATGACATATTAGAAGCAACACAAAAGTAGAAAAAAAAACAAGAGACACATGAAAAGATGCTCAACATCTGATCATCAGGGAAATGCAAATCAAAATCACGAGATACCACCTCACACCTGTCAGAATGGCTGGTATCAAAGAGACAAGCAATAACAAGTATTGGCAACGATGTGGAGAAAAGGGAACTCTTGTGTACTGTCGGTGGGAATGTAAATTGGTGTGGCCACTGTGGAAAACAGTATGGAGTTCCTAAAGAATTAAAAACAGAAATACCTTATGATCCAGTAATTCCACTATTGGGTATTTACCCAAAGAAAACAAAAACACTAATTTGAAAAAATACATGCAGTCCTGTTTATTGCAGCAATATTTACTATAGCTGAGATATGGGAGCAACCTAAGTGTCCATCAATAGATCAATGGATAAGGACGATGTGGTGTATGTATACCCAATGGAATATTACTCAACCATAACGAGAATGAGATTTTTCCATCTGTGACAAATGGATGGACCTAGAGGGTATTATACTAAGTGAAGTAAGTCAGAAAGAGTAAGACACATACCATGTGACAAACAAAATGAACAAATAAGCAAAAAAAGCAGGCCCATAAATACAGAGAACAAACTGATGCTTTCCAGAGTAGAGGGAATGAGGGGGGGTGGGCAAAATGGGGAAAGGGGAGTGGGAGGTCCAGGCTCCCAGTTATGGAGTGATTCATGAGGATGAAAAGTACAGTACAGGGAATACAATGAATGGTTTTGTAATAGCATTGTATGGTGGTGACAGATGGAATCTTCACTTGTGAGCACAGCATAACACACAGACTTGTCAAATCACTGAGTTGCATACCTGAAATGAATATAACACTGTGTGTCAACTATCCTTCAATAAAAAAAGTGGGAAAAGGAACTATTGTTAAATGCCAACTTAAAAATGATTTATTGTGCCTTGCATACTGGTGAGACAAAATAACAAATCTCAAACAGGGCAGCAAATTGTGTATTCAAACTGATTTAAACTAAGGTTGACCCTTGAACAGCATGAATTTGAACTCCACGAGTCCATTTCCACATGGATCTTTTCCATTAATACCGTACAGAACTGTAAATGTATTTTCTCTTCCTTGTGATTTTCTTAATAACATTTTTTCTCTAGCTTACTGTATTATGAGAATATATAATACATAGGACATAACAAAATATATGTAAATTGACTATTTACGTTATCAGTAAGGCTTCTAGCCAACAATAGACTATTAGTAGTTAAACTTTTGGGAAGTCAAAAGTTATACGTGGAGTTTTAGCTGTGCTGGGGTTGGTGCCCCTAACCCGTGTCTGAGAAAGATGAGAGAACAGTCTTACTACTAAAAAAATAAAATAGTGGGGCGCCTGGGTGGCGCAGTCAGTTAAGCGTCCGACTTCAGCCAGGTCACGATCTCGCGGTCCGTGAGTTCGAGCCCCACGTCAGGCTCTGGGCTGATGGCTCAGAGCCTGGAGCCTGTTTCCGATTCTGTGTCTCCCTCTCTCTCTGCCCCTCCCCCGTTCATGCTCTGTCTCTCTCTGTCCCAAAAATAAATAAAAAAACGTTGAAAAACAAAATTAAAAAAATAAAAATAAAATAGAAAAGATCAACGGGCTTGGGAAATTAATTAATTAGTTAAATAAAAGTAAGGTGGAAATATGACAGACATAAGTAATAAAACTTTCACTATTCAAAACAGTATATATAAAGAACTGATGTAAATATATATATAAAAAAATCCAGATTCTATTCATTAAGGGAGCCAGCAAAGATGGCCCACTTAACTCAAAAGAAATCTAAAGAGGAAAAAAAGAGGGAGAGAGAGAGAAATGTAACAGCTTTAGCCATTAAAGCAAAATAAACTAAAACAACTTTAAGATATCCCTGAATAAATAGCTACAAATGGGAAAACTCAATGCTGGTACAGTTATATGGGGAAAAAAGTAAGTTGCTGATGGTAGATTTAGTGGAGGATGGTAATGGTGCCATGTCCTTCAGTAGCAGCTAAGACAGATTCCTCTTCCCATGTGATATACTAGGAGGTGGCTGGGCTTCTGATGGCGGTAGCACACGACTGCCCAGGAAGAAAACTAGAAGTATGTCAGCCTTGGCAAATAGTGGCCATCCCATTGCAGAGTTTGGCACAGAGGGACTAAGAGGTCCCAGAAAACAGCAGAACCCTTCATTTTCAAATGCACCACATGACTTGGACAATGAGCATCTTGTAGTGTTCATGTGGACTAAAGTACAGAGATCCTTCCCCAAAATGTACACATAGCCCCTTGTAACTCTGTTACAACCTTACGGCTAAAAACAACACCCCAAACATAGAGTTCCCATATGACCCAAGAATTACACTTCTAGGAATACCAAAGAGAAATGAAAACATCGATCCACACAATAACTTGTACACAAATGTTCCTAGCAGTATTATGAATAATAGCCAAAAGGTGGAAACAACCCAAATATCCATCAACTGGTGAATGGGTAAATACAGTGTGGCATAGCCACACAAGTGAATAGTGTTCAGCCATAAAAAGGAATGAAGTTCTGGTACATTCTACAACATGGATGAAGCCTGCAAACATTATGCTAAGTGAAAGAAGCTAGTCCCAAAGGACTACATATTATACGGTTCCATTTAGAGCCTAAATGTCCATCAACTGCTGAATGGATAAAGAAGATGTGGTTTATATATACAATGGAATACTACTTGGCAGTGAGAAAGAATGAAATCTGGCCATTTGCAGCAAAGTGGATGAACTGGAGGGTATTGTGCTGAGTGAAATAAGTCAGTCAGAGAAGACAGACACCATATGTTTTCACTCATATGTGGATCTTGAGAAACTTAACAGAAGACCATGGGGGAGGGGAAGGAGGAAAAAAAAGTTACAGAGAAGGAGGGAAGCAAACCATAAGAGACTCTTAAATTTACAGTATACAAACTGAGGGTTGATGGGGTGTGGGAGAGAGAGGAAAGTGGGTGATGGGCATTGAGGAGGGCACTTGTTGGGATGAGCACTGGGTGTTGTATGGAAACCAAATTGACAATAAATTATATTAAAATAAATAAATAAATAAATAAATAAATAAATAAATAAATAAAGATGTCCAGAATCAGCAAATCTACAGAGACAGAAAAAAACCTGGTGGTTGCCTAGCACTGGGAGGATTGGGGTATTGGTAATGAGTACAGGGTTTCTTTTTAGATTAATGAAGTGTTCATAAATTGGGATAGTTGTATAACTGTGCATATGCTAAAGAGGCACTGAATTATACACTTTCAAGGGCGAATTGCATGGTATGTGAATTACATCTCAATAAAGCTGTTTTTAAAAAACCCATATAACACACCATTAATGGAGGTTTGCAGCCAAATTTAACTTGATTTAGGAAAATAAGCTAAAAGGATGTTTCTGGTAGCTCAGTCTTTCAGAACAAGTTCCTGCTTACTACACAGCACATTACAACTTTTCAATGGGGACCTCAATAGAATTCTCAGCTTCTCTTGGTCCTAACAGTCCTATCTTTCCTTCTTTTTTTTCTTGTCGTTTAAAATCAGTTTAAATTCTCTATCAAAATGGAACCAGTGTTAGCTCCTGTTTTCCCTCCCAACAAAAACACACACCTCAATTCAATTTCCACACCTAGCTCTTAACAACAGGAGATAAGGCTTGAGAATCACAAGATCTCTCTTCTATGCCAGTACAACTAAAAGTTTTCTCTTATCCCCCCAACGCTGCTTTCATTTCAGATTTTCTAATTCAACTTTTATATTTCCCACTGATTTCCCATTCTATTCCTGGCACTTCCTCCCCTTTCTCTTTGTCTCAGCCACTTCAAAGACCAGCTTGTCTTCTGTGCAGCCCAGACCTCCTGCCCACTGCTCCCTTACATTTTGGTCAAATATTTATTCTCATTCTTTGCCAACCTCTCTCAACCTGGATGTCCCCCAATCTCATCCCTCAACAAGCCATCTGTAAATTCCGCGTTCTGGCTTTTCTTCCTAACACTAGCCAATCACAGACCGTCAAGGAAAGACCAGGTGGTGGCTCCCAGGTGGTCTGTGTGTGGCTTGAATGCCCTCTGGCCTTGCCTCAGAGCCTCCTCATTCCTGCCCCAGGCCCTCCCAACACTTCCAAACTCCAGTTGACAAATCCACAGAAGTTCCATGCCCTTGGCTATGCTATTTCTCCACTCAAACAAAGGCAAAGAGGACAAAGACATCATAGTGATCTCTGTTGAAAAAGAAATATCTTAAGTTTTGCAAATTTGTATGTATCCCATTTACATCTTTAACTGCCTTGGGTTCAAATACTGACTCTGTATTTACTAAGTGAGTGACTGTTGGCAACATGCTTCACCTCTCCAAGTCTAAGCCTCCTCATTTGTGAAAATGGGGATAGTCAATTGTAAGGATTGAATGAGATAGTTAAAGTAAAGGGCTAGGGACTGTGGTCATTCTATCAGTTCATATAAAGCAAAATCATAGATTACTCTTTACATGAAGGACAATATAAAAATCAGATGAGAAAATGCCATTACTGTCTGTGACCAGCTCTTTACAAGGACAGAAATGGAGAACTCCCCATCCACCCTCCCTTGTTGCTATGCAGCTTTCTGCAGGCAGAGCCTGTGAGCTCGGAAAATCTGCTCCATGTGGTTGTAACAGCTCTGCAAAGCCCGAGAAACCTCTTTCTCTCTGTTCCTCCCCTCAACCAGTTCAGGCCAATCTGTGTTTTTCCCAAGACAAAACTGCAGTCTCTGCAAGACACAGCTTTGCAGAAATCCTTGCCCATTCTGGGGGCTGCAAAGCCATCCAAGCCTGTTGGGCTGGAGCAAAGCTCGCCTCTCTCAGAACCCTGTTAGCTTGGTTTCTGTTGGCAGCTGCTGCCATAGGACTGCAGGTGGTGGTACAATGATACCATGTCATCAGTGAGTTCAAGGTCAGGGGAACTTGCATGCCTTTGAAGACAATGACTTTAATGTTGTTGGAGTTATTTTACCCTCTGTTCCCTTTTAATTTAGGGAAGCAAATCCCAGAGAAAACTTCAAGCCTTGTCCTTCTGTGTGACAAGCCAACACCTCCTCTGGCTGAACCTTGGCCTGCTGTCCAGATGTGGCCCATTCATCTTACCTATAATTCGTTCACAGGTTTCCATACAACACGCTGCTTCAGTAGAGCAGGTGCCCTGTGCCCCTGGGGCTGTTTCCTGGTTCCGTGAACTTAGACAAAGCCAAAATATGTTCCTGCACACAAATACGTGTGCGTTCATTTGTGCATTCAGCAAACATATATTATGTACTGACTGTGGGTTGGGCAGTGTGCTGGGGGAAAGGGATATAAACACAATAACACAGTCCTTTGAGAAACTCATAATTCAGGGGCGGGGGTTGAAGGGGTAATTAACTGACAAGCTCATGCCCAGAGCAATCTAAATGAGAGACCCTCACCCTGGTGTCCAATGGTTCCCAAAGCAAGCGGCACCTCAATGCGGCTCAAAAAGGGAAGTGTTAGCCAAAGAGAATTGTGTGCAAACAGATGTGCATGTGTGCGTGTGTCTTTCTGGGTACTCCACACAGGCACACTCCACCACAAACTGTTTATCATAGTGTCTTTCTAAAAATCCCACATTACACATCTTACATCTTGAAATTTATTATGTTCCATCCCATTGGGCAGAAGGTCAGAGGGAACATTTCTGAGTCATACTTCACTGGATTTCTACATTTGTTAAAGGCGCATTCATGTTCTCAAAGATGTCAAAAACAGACTGCTCAGCTCCCCTTTCCTGTGCATCTAATGTGAGAGTGGTCATTCTACCCTGTGGACACACTCCTTCCTTTTGGGCTCAGGTCCCAGCCAGGAGGCTGTAGGTAGACTTCTCCAGAGGAGCTGACTTTGCTCTCTTCTTAGCTGATGGAGTTCTGATGCATTACAGCCCTTGACCTGGTTACTGACCTTGAGCTGCCAGAGTTTTATTCTGGGTCCCCAGGCCCCTGGGCTCCAGTTTCCTGGCTTGAGATCTAGAATCTGTATTCATTCATTCATTCATTCATTCACCCAAGCACTTATTTATTGAGCTCCCACTCTGTGGCTAGTACCGTTCCAGATGCCAGGGATACATAATTGAGTGAGGCACACAGGTCTGCTCTCATGAAACTTGAATTCTAATGGAAGAGACAGCTAATAGGTAAGCAGATAAATAAATGAGAAATTTTTACATAGTGGTAAGTTCTACAAGAAAACACAAATAAAACATGGTAATGTATTTCAAAATAACACTGGAGGAAGTTATTTTTAATAGGGTATACAAGAAAGGCTTCACTAAGGTGACATCTGAGCTTAGACTTGAGCCATGAAAAGGGGTGGGGGGAGGTTCGGGAGGAGAGGACAGGTAGGTGCCAACAGCCGCTGTACAGAGTGTGGATTTCATTCCAAGTACAAAGGGAACCCACTGGAGAGTTTCAAGCAGAAGGGTGACATGATCTGATTCAGTGCATCCAAAGGGCTCTGGATTCTGGCCCCATAGCATCTACCTGTTCCTCCTTTCCTTAGATAGCCTCTCTTTGGTTTACTACACTTGAATTTCCCTCTAGTCCAATATCTGGTCCCAGCCTCTCTACTGTCCGTAGTGAGAGAGGAAGGTGAGTCATCTCAATGAGCACATCGCCCCCTTTCATTCACCTAAACACCTTATTCCCTAGTCAGCATGGTCTGTGTGTTGATTAGCTCAGTCCCCTGATTGCAGAGTAAACTTCTCCTTCAACAAAACTGCAAATTCTCATTCCCTTTAAAGCCACCAGCTTGGCAGCTTGCCAAGTTCAGCACAGTAATAGATTTCCTGAATGGCATTCAAACTTGCCATCTCTCGTTCTGTCACCAGTCAGGTGAGATACTTCACTTAGAATGCAAGAAACCTTCCGAAACACCTGGGGTTACCATGGACACCTGAACAAACCACTGAACCACAGTGAAGCAGTAATGTACTCATTCACTATCTCTTCTGTCAGCCACCACCATACCTCCTTCTTCCCGCAGCCAGCATCTTCAATGGAAGTGGTGTTCTGGCATTAAAAACTCCACCAGGAACCCAGAATAGCCAAAACAGTCTTTGAAAAAATGTCAGAGCACTCACACTTCTTGATTTCAAAACTTACTACAAAGCTACTATGGCACTACTTACTTACAAAACTTACTACAAAGCTAGACTGTGGCACTGGTATTAAGAACAGACATACAGGGGCGCCTGGGTGGCGCAGTTGGTTGGGCGTCCGACTTCAGCCAGGTCACGATCTCGCGGTCCGGGAGTTCGAGCCCCGCGTCAGGCTCTGGGCTGATGGCTCGGAGCCTGGAGCCTGTTTCCGATTCTGTGTCTCCCTCTCTCTCTGCCCCTCCCCCGTTCATGCTCTGTCTCTCTGTGTCCCAAAAAAATAAATAAACGTTGAAAAAAAAATTTAAAAAAAAAAAAAAAGAACAGACATACAAATCAATGGAATAGAACTGAGAATCCAGAAATAAACTTTTATATTTATGATCAACTGATTTTTGGCAAGGGTGCCAAGACCACCAATGGGGAAATAATTGTTATTTCAATAAATGATGCTGGAATAACTGGATATGCACATTTAAAAGAATGAAGTTGGACCCCTACCTCATTCCATATACAAAAATCAACTCAAAATGTATTATCAATCTAAATGCAAGATCTAAAACCATGACACTCTTAGAAGAAAACATAGGAGTAAGTCTTTATGACCTTGGGTTAGGCAATGGCTTCTTAGATATGACGGCAGAAACACAAGTGACAGAAAAAAAAAAAGATAAATCAGACTTGATCAAAATGTAAACCACTTGTGCTTCAAAGGACACCATCAAGAAAATGAAAAGACAGCACGTAGAATAGGAGAAGATATGTGCAAACCATCTGATAAGGGACTTGTATCCAGAATGTATAAAGAACTTACAGTTCAATAATAAAAAGACAAACCAATTTTCAAACGAACAAAAGGAAACAAGATACCATGATACACCTATTAGAATGGCAAAAATCTAAGCACCAACAACACCAAATGCTGGCAAGGATGTGGAGGATCCTTGGAGCTCTCATTCACTGCTGGCTGGACTGCAAAATGGTGCAGCCACTGAGGAAGACAGTTTGGAAGTTTCTGACAAAGGTAAACTTACTCTTACCCTATGATTCATCAATTGTACTATGTTATATTTACCCAAATGAGGCTTATGGCTGCCTACAAAAACTTACATACAGATGTTTATTGCAGTGTTGTTTGTATTTACCAAAACTTAGAAGCAACCAGTAACATCCTTCAGTAGGTGAATGGAAAAACTGGGGCACATCCAATGGAATATCATGTAGCACTAAAAAGAAATGAGCTCTCAAGCCACAAAAATACATGGGGACACTTGAATGTATATTAATTACTAAGTCAAATAAGCCAATCTGAAAAGTCTACATACTATATTATTCCAACTATATGACATTCTCAAAAAGGCAAAACTAAGGAAACAATAAGATCAGTGGCTGCCAGGAGTTAGAGGGACAAAAAGGATGAACAGATGGAGCATGAAGGCCTTCTAGGGCATATCATTCTATATGATAGATATTATAATGGTGGATACATGTCATTATACATTTGTCAACACCCATAGAATGTACAACACCCATAGAATGTACAACACCCATAGAATGTACAACACCAACATAGAATGTACATAGAATGTACAATTTGTACAACACCCATAGAATGTACAACACCCATAGAATGTACAACATGTCATTATACATTTGTCAACACCCATAGAATGTCAACACCCATAGAATGTACAACACCCATAGAATGTACAACACCCATAGAATGTACATCACCCATGGACTTTGGGTGATAATGATGTTCAATGTTCATCAATTGTAACAAATGCACCATTCTGCTGCGGGATATTGATGGAAGTGGGGCTATGCATGTGAGAGAGCAGGGGGGTTCAGTTCAATTTTGCTGTGATCCTAAAAATGCTCTAAAAAATAAAAATTGTTTTTCAAAACACAGTATTAGTGGCCAAAAGTTTGAACAGACAGTGCTCCAAAGATGACATACAAATAGCCAATAAGTACATGAAAAGATGTTCTACATCATTAGCTACCAGGGAAAGGCAAACCAAAACCACAATGAGATACCACTTCACATCCACCGGGATGGTTAAAATCAAAAAGACAAACAACAGCAAGTATCGATGAGGATGTGGAGACACTAGAACCCTCACATACTGCTGGTAGGATTGTAAAATGGTGCTTTTGGAAACTCTGGGAAAACACTGGCAGTTCCTTCAATGGGTAAACACAGAGTTACCATATTACCTGGCCATTCTGCTCCTAGAGAGAACCGAAGACATGTTCACACAAAAACTTGTATGTGAATGTTAATGGTAGGATTGTTCACAATACCCAAAAAGTGGAAACAACCCATGTATCCATAAACTGATGAATAAAATGTGTTATATACACTACACACAATATTATTCGGCAATCAAAAAGGAACAAAGTACTGATATTTGCTAAAACATGGGTGAACCCTGACAAAGCCATGCTAAGTAAAAAAAAAAAAAGTTACACACAAAAGGCCATGTATTGTACCATTCCATTCACATGAAATGTTCAGAATAGACAAATTGACAGAAACAGAAGGTAGGTTAGTGTTGCCTGGACAAGAAGAAGAGGTGATGCAGAGACCACTAATGGGCATATTTTGGGGGTGATGAAAATATTTAAACATGAAATGGTGTTGATGGTTTGGACAATTCTGAACAGATAAAAACCATCGAGTTGTCCACTCTAAATGAATTCTACAACATACAATTTGTATCTCAACAAAGCTGTTTAAGAAACAGAAACAAACACAAAACCCCCATTAGAGGCCCACTGCTGCCCAGACCCAACACAGCCTGCTGCACTTTCTTGCTCCCTCTTCCAACACTTCTACCTTCTTGAGGACATTTTACAAACTATTTGTTGATATCCCCACAACATTTAAAAAGAAAAATAAGCTCGATCTCTTCATTCCACCCAGGACTAGGGAGCAATAAAGTATACTCACAAAATTACAATGGCACAGAAGCCAGAATTATGATCCCGTAATGCCATATTTTAGCTGAGAAGAGTTCATTACAATATATATTTTTAAAGCAGTGCTGAGAATGATAATCAACACTCACAAAATTTAATCTTCTCACTGCATACATGGTGTTTTCTCCCAAGTTTTATTAATAACACATATCACTCACCAGTACATAAAAGAGGAATGATGGACAGGAGGGAATAGAGGGGCAGAACAACAGATCATGTGACAGTGATAGACCTGAGGCCATGGGTGTGTCCCAGGTCTGGGATGATGACAATCTCCGACAGGTGTTACTTGGTGCTAGCTGGGTGACTCTGGAATGTTCTTTGCCAGGGTCTGGGATTCCCCATAACTGCAGTGAATTGGAACTGATTTCTTTTTGATAATTTTTTCAAAATTTATCACACCCTTAGAGATAATTGGAGCTGCCCTGGAGTGTCGACTGCTACACAAAAATTTTGGTGCCATGGAAACTACTGACAGGAGAAAAATATGAAAATGTGTACCCTTGTAAAACTTCCTAACATGCTAAAATCAGCAGTTCCCTTTGAAGAGCCAAGTGTAATACTTGCCAATCGATCTGTTTTAGGATCCAAATGGCTTTGCTCAAACCGCTATGGCCCCACTGGGCGAAAAAAGCTTTGGCACTTAAAAAATGATTAAAAACTCCCTGCTATTTATAATGATGGAGAAATGTCACTGAGAATTAAATGTTTTGTCAGTGGAAAAATGTGGTTATCTGGAAAAAGGCTGTAGATACATGAAGAGAAATTAATGACAGGGTGGCTGTAGGCATCCACTGCTCTACTCCAAAGGAACTCAAGGGAGTTTGTTTGTTTTCTTTTTCTTTCTTTCTTTCTTTTTTTTTTTAAGTACAGGGTTTCTCACCTTCTCATTCACCTGAACCCTGGGATAGTATGAGATAAACAAGTCAGACTCCAGAGTGTTACATGTTTCTCACTACAGAGTGTCACCATTTTTTTTTCTCTTCACTCTTAAAATAAAGCCAGCATCTCTCACCCCATAGTAGATATTCATTAAAGCTGATCTAGAGACAAAAAATTGGATCTAGCTACACCACACAGAGAAAGCAATGAAGAAAATAAACACACAGCAGTACTGCTCTCAGGATCTGATGTTCAGGAGTCTGCTATGGAATCAGATAACCAGGCTATTTATGGCAAACTACTCAACCAGCATGCCAAGCAAGATCCTTTGCTAAGGTCTCTACCAGCCTCTCCTTCTCCCACAGGGAACTTCAACTCCAACCAGGCAAACTTACTAAGCTACCATGTCCCATGTCTTATTAAGCCTATAAGTAGCTGTCCCATGTTCCCTGGAGCCCTCCCACTTTGTCCCTACCACTGATTTAATGTCACATGCAACACTGCTATGTTTATTCCTCCTTCAAAGTCTGGGATGAAACCTTCCTTTTGCTCCACAGTCACTCTCTCTGCTGGACATGCTTTTTATATAGAAATGTTTCTGTTTATTCATTAGCATGGATGTGCTTGTGTTGTTTCCCATTTGTTAATCACATGCTCTGTTAGAGAACAAAATATTCTAGTATTCTCATCTCAATAAATTGTAGATGGCCTTTCTTACTCCTCTCTTCCTCTGACTGCTGCTGCTTCTCAAAATTTTCAACTTGTACTCTTTCTTATTTGTGCTTCCCAGATGTAGGTCAATCAACTTAGCCATGTGTACTAGGGTTCTCTAGAGAAACAGAACCAATAGGAAATATACATTTATATATGTATAACACTTATTATATATTATAATATATAATATTATAACATAATATATATTAGATATTAGATTTATTATAAGGAACTGGCTCAGGTGAATATGAAAGTTGAAAAGTCCTACGATCATAAATAAACAATAAAATACTCAACCACATTGAGATCTGTGTGGTTGAGTGCATGTCAAATTTAAGAAAAGTCCTACGATCTGCTGCCTGCAAGTTGCAGATTCAGGAAAGCTGGTGGTGCAGTTTCAAGGCCCAAGAGCCAGAGAATTGATGGTGTAGATTCTAGCCCAAGTCTGAGGCTTGAGAACCAGGAGCACAAAGAGCTGGAAAAGATCAATGTCCCAGCCCAACAGTCAGGCATATGGCCAACCCTCCGTTCCTCCACCTTTTTGTTCAATCCAGGCCCTCAACAGGTGGGATGATGCCCACCCACACTGGGGAGGTTTCACCCAGTCTACCAAATCAAATGTTAATCTCTTCCAGAAGCACCCTCACATACACACCCAGAAATAATATTTAACCAGCTATCTGGGCATCCCATGATCCAGGCAAGTTAACACAATAAATTAACTGCCAGACTAAGAAAACATACAAGAAAAAGGCTAACCATTTTTAAAAAATTTTTAAATGTTTATATATTTTTCACACACACACACACACACACACACACACACACACACACACACACAGAGTGTGAGTGGGGGAGGGGCAGAGAGGGAGGGAGACACAGAATCCGAAGCAGGCTCCAGGCTCTGAGCTGTCAGCACAGAGTCCAATGCAGGGCTTGAACTCACAAACTGTGAGATCAAGACCTGAGCCAAAGTCAGATGCTTAACCAACTGAGCCACCCAGGCACCTCCAAAACCGCTAACCATTTTTTAACGCTTATTTGTAAAAAGTCATAAACAGTTTTTATTTTCTTCCTATCGGCATATAAATTTATGATCCACTCACTCAACAATGTGTATTAAGCTCCTACTATGTGCCAGTCAGGGTGCCAGCTGCTGAAGACTCAGCAGAGGACAAGATCAAGTCCTGGCACTTACAGGCCAATAAAGGAGACAGACAAGTCTACAGAAGGTTGTAAAACTATATGTAAATGCCCTACCTGGGCAGAGGTCAGGGGCCCCTGACCAAGATGCTGGGGTCAGGGAATGTTCCCACAGGAAGTGACAGTGAAAGAAGATAAGGTCTAGCAGAAGTTGGGGGATGAAGGATGGGGGATGTTCCAGGCAGGGAGAACACCCAGAGCAAATGGCCAGAGCTCAGAGACACATGGCATGTTTTTAGGTTTCTTAGATCTGCAAGAGGTTCAGTATAGCCGGATCAAAGACTTGGGGGGGGGAGGAAGATGTGGGGCTCAGGAGCCTGGATTGTAAAATGAGAGCATCACAGAAATCCCAGATAGCTGAATCAAGCACACTGCAGTGGAGGGAGATGGAGGGCTGATCAACAAGGTGCTGGTAAGCCTTGCTAAGAAGCCTGGACTTTATCCTGGGGCCATTAAGAGCCATCAAGGAGTTTCAAGCAGGAAAGTGATATAAGGAGATATGCATCTGGAAACATCACTCTGACTGCAGCATAGAGAATGAATTTACAGAGACATGGTAGGAATAGGGAATGGTAATGCTAACTTCTTTGAGCAGGTAAATGTTAATGTTATTCAGGGGGAAAAGTGCAGGGGCCCCAACTAGCTTGTACACACACACACACACACACACACACACACATGCACACAGGGCCTTGCAGTCATGCACGGCTATAATGTGTCATTGTTGGTTTGTCTGTGTCCTCCACTGTGATCTAACAGGGGAGATGGTGTCTTATTAATCTTTGTATCTTCAGGTCCCAGCTCAGTGCCTGACACAGAGCAGGCAATTAATAAATGTTGGTTAGTTGAATGAATGCCTACATGCCTGAATGAAAGTATGAATGAACCAACACATGACAGAGGACAAGGACCTCAGGAAGTATTCATGGAAAGATTATGGGCTTTCAACCAGGCAAGACTTCGTTTAAATCACAGATCTACCATTTACTGGCTATGTGAGCTTGAACAAATTTATCCACTCTGAGATTGTTTCTTCATTTGTAAGAAGCAATAATAATATCTGCTCACAATATTAGCATGAGGATCAAATGAGATGGTGTGGGATACTCTGGTTTCTCTTCAGATCACAAAAATCTTTCGCCTTTACAAATGAGATGGTGTGTGTAAACTGCCAAACAAAGGTCTGGTGTGGTATAGGCACTGAACAAACTTATCTCTCTGCCCCTTCCAGTTTTATTTGCCCCCTCCCACCTGGCACCAGCACAGTGTTCTGGAAACATAGCATACGGAGAGAACTTCTAAAAAAGAGATTCTGGACCCGCATCTGAAGCAACGTGGAAGACAACATTCAAAAACTTTCTTCTTAATAATAATGGGCAGAACTGAGCCACTAAATAGCAGGAGTTCAATTATTTAGAGAGCAAAGAAGTTAAAGCATTAGGAAAGGTGTCTTAGAAAGTAATACAAAAGAACATTAAACAGTCTTTCCCAAACGTCCTGCTGAGGAGAAAGAGGTTCAGACTACCTGTGACCAATAATTATCAGCCAGAAAAATAATCACTGATTTCATCTGAGCTACTTTTTCAGTGGTGTCCCTGAGATCAGCCTGACCACAAATAGTCATTGTTTCCTTTCCTCTGGTACAAGAACATGTGGGTATAGACTTGACTGTTCTCTTGCCCAAGAGGTTGCTCTTTGTTCTGAGTGGTTTCAACTGGTGGTACTTAAAATTAATGCATCTTATAACACTACTTTTTTTTGGCAATTCATTTATACAGGCTTTCAAAAGGGACTAACAAATGAAACAAGTAAAACTGAAATGAAAGGAAGAGAACAGTTAAGAGGAGGCAAGCAGATAAGGCAACAAGAAGGTCAGTTGTAGCTCCTGGGACTAAGTATGAAAAAAAGGTCATAACATTCATGATAATCATGTGCTAAGTGATATGCATGTGTTATTTTCTGTAGTTCTTATAATAACCCATTGAGAGAGCTACCATATTTCAATGAATACAAGGCATCATTAAGAAAGAAAAGTCTGCTAATTAAATTCTGACAAAACACTTTGATTTCAAAGATGTTAAAATATTAAAAAAAAATGTATGGCTGAGAATCAAGGAAATATGGCATTACCATTTCCATTTTGTTGGAAAGGAAACATAAAAAAAAAGAGGGAAGTTAAGAAACTTGTTCAAGGTCCCTGGTCCATAAATGGAAGGATTAGGTTTTGAACCCAGGACCTCAGGTCCCTATTAACTGAATACATGTCTCTCTACTTCCATGGCTGGCAGCCATACAGTGAATTATATAATTCTTATTATTTGGGAAGAAACACATCAGCTTCTCAGGGAAGCCAAAGCTCTTCTCAGTACAAAACTCAAAGAAAACTCTCTTAGAGATATTACATAAGGAATATATCACAGATTATTTTATTGAAACCATCAAAAACAATTAGAAGGCTAATATAAAACACAGCTAAATGAAAACTGTTTTTCATGGATAAGGTCATGTCCAAGAATGTGACCTTCTCACAGTCTACTACCAGCCACAGTTCAGAATTAAATGTTTCCAAAGAAATAGAGAATATGCTCCTTAAATTATCTTCTCAAATATCATTGTTCTCCATCCAGTTTTTACTGAAAACCTGTTCATTAGACAGCTCAAGATATTCTCCAGCAAAGGTCTGTGGGAAGAACTCTGCTGATTGATAAAGTCTGTCCAGGTAGCGATCCACTTATGAATTAGGAATTGGCTAGCCACTCAATGACTCAGACACTCTTTGGGATTCAGCATCCACCATCATCTCTTCCAGAAAGCTCCCATAGCCATGGCCTCGGCACAGAAGAGGCTTAGCAATTGTAAACCAGCAAGAAGGAAGTCAAGATTTTCTTCAGCATCTTGTCCTAATGAAGCAGGTGGCTCTGGAGTTGACTGCCTAGATCCTAAAACCAGCTCAAATACTCAGTAGCTGGGTGATCCTTCAGAAGTTGAGATATCTTGATGCCTCAATTTCTACATTTGCAAAATGAAGATCAAATTCTACATCTACCTCCCAGGGCTGTTGTAAAAACATGAGACAAATCATATAAAAGACAGTATGTCTGGCACATGGTGAGCATTCTATAAATGTTGGCTTATGTTGGGTGATTTTATTATTTGGATAGGTTTTTTAAAAACAGATAACTAATTTAGCATTAGTAATATGCCCTTTGGGAGAAAAGGGGCCACAGGTGTGAACTATTTTGTTATTCGGGCATGAGGTAGAACGAAATGCCTCGGGACGAATAGCAATCATGAGGTACAGCAAACTCCTATGGGAGAGACAGCAGGGCATATGGGAAGAACCAAAGTTTAGAGTCAGACATTTGCTCAAACCCCAGCTCAGCACTCACCTGCAGCCTCAGGCAGGCTGGTTAACCTCTTTGTACCCTACTAATAGAACACCGAGGACACCACTACCACAGAGTGTTGTTAGAACAATTGGAAGTAATATGTGTGAAGTGTCTGGCACACCGTAGATGCCCAGTACACAGTAGATAGGATGATTAGAGCAGCCTATCAAATTTTATTTTTAAGTAGCAATTTTTCTCTTTATTGAAAGAGTGGTCTATATAAGAATGCTCTGTTTTCTTTTCCACTAAGCAAAATAAATCCATTTCTTATGAAGACGTGAAATAAAACCGATTACTCTTTAGTGATAGGGAATTATGTATGTATATATAGGAAAAAAATCAATTCCCCAACTGAATTTTAATTACCTTCTTTTTTTAACTTGTTTTTAAATACCCCAGCAAAGCAATTTCACTGAGGAAAATGAGAAAATAGAGATGGAATAAGAACAAAATCAGTTTCCTATAATCCCATTGGACAGAGATAAACTACACATGGCATTTTAGTGTCTATTCTTCCAGACTGTTTTTCTCTACATATAAACATATAAAAAGAAAGGGAGAAAGAAACATATACATGCAAATCCACTTTTAATAATCCCACACAGCTAAGACCAGGAATTCCAATTCTCTCAGGACCATCTCCGCCTGCACCATCTCTGCATGGAACAAAATGCAAATCCTTAAGAGCAATTTTTGTTTATTAAGCAGAAGCACATAGGTAAGGGAATTGTTTTTAATTAAACATCCTATCCTAGGCCTACAACTTTCCCAATACATATAAACCTCAGTGACCAACAATGTGTAACTGAATATCAGGCACACAAAAACACATACATTCATGATAGATGCTGAATATTCAGTACTCCTGTACAAAAGCAAGCTAAAGACGTGATTGGCTGTGTCAGCACTCAAATGCCACTCCATGTTTTTAAGCTAATAGATGGCTCTGATACCCCAGGAACCCATTAACTCACCCCTCAGATACATACACACAACCGTGTGAGTCCAACAAATAGAATTTCTTTCCCATCACACATCTCCATCCTCACAGTGCCAGGCAGCTAACTTGGGCTGTGGTGTGTGTAGTGATGGGTTCTGGAGCACTTCCAAGTCAGGTATGTGCATGCCTACCCACCTCCCTTTGCCCCCCACCTCATCTCAATCTCTGCGCTCCCACCCCTCCCATCAAAAGGTACAACTAAAAAGCCAATTTTCTAATTCCACTCCAGGGGAGCTGAGCTGAGGTTCCTCCCTGAGGCCGGTGAGCACTTAGGATTAATTGTTCCTTGCTATGTTGGAGCAAATACAGGTAGCCTTGTCCAAGGTAGCTGTGGTCAGTGAGTGCTCATACATTTTAATCACCTTCTGTGAAAGGAAGTGCTCTCATGAAGAGCAGGGAGTGTAGTGAGGGAGCATAAAAGATATGGTGTGGGTTGCTAAAGGAGAGAACAAATAAAGAGAAAAGGAGCAGGTGGGACAAAGGCTATTTCTACGAGCCAAACAAAGGAAGAGACGGATGGAAGGTTCTGATGGAGCCCGTGAATCAGAAGCAGTTTTCCATATCCTCCAGGACACTGGATTTTCACCTCCTCACCCCTTTTATAGTGACAAATAAAAAGCAGTATGTTATGCGGCTAATAGAACATTGCTGCACCAAGAATACCCTCGTGGGCTGAGCCTGATGAGACAGGACTTATGTGAGACACAGCACAGCCAAGTGGCCATAACCAATGTGACATTAGATGGCAGATCTGTCAGGCAATGGCTGCAAATGTCTAAGATCATTGCCAAAAGACTTGACAGAAACCACCCTTCAGAAAGACATGCCTGCCCACCTCCTCTCCCCAACACACACACACACACACACACACACACACACACACACGTGCACATGTACGCACAAGGGAAACAGACCTCTGAAGCAATGAAGTCAGAGTAGATGTCCAAATGAATGCAGACGTGACTCTCCCTGCTGCCCCCAACAAGATTAAACATAGCTGTGTTTGAGCTAAATGGGTGAAGCCCAGCATCCTTTAACACTATTATCAATTCACGTTGCTGTAAAGTTGAAATAAACTCTCCACTAGCACCCAAATGCTCAGATTTATAAATGCAGTCCATTTAAAAAGCCCATCTCATAGCAGCTGGTAATTGCAATAAAAACTGGGGGGCTTAGGACTATAAAAAGCAATGTAAGTAATAAACATGTTGTTTAAAAGCTTGAAACTCCTCATTGTGCCACTCCTACCATCCCAGCTGTCACTTTCAGACGCCACCATTTCCCAAATCCTAAGTCTTGGGCTCTCAAGTTTAACACTGTTAATTCTACACTTTCCCTAACTCTGTGCTGAGCTTCCTATGGGGAACAAAGCACAAGCCCAGGGGCACCTAGAGCTCTCATCCCAACCACAGGAGGACAGGGACACTGTCACTTGATCAGCACAATCATTGGTAAAAAGCACACCTGGGTAGGGGCCACCTCCCCTTTCTCTCCTTGTTCAGAGGTCTGCATTCTGAGTATGACAGATCCTACAAACAGAGCCAACCATCAAGTTGCCAACCAGCAACATTCTCATGTCCTTCTCTGTGCCAGGCACCATCTGCAAGCATCTGCAACAGGCCTACTCTGACACAGCTCCCTTTAGACAGCCACACCCCCCGACTTGCAGCTGGTCTGACCTCACCAAACTGAGACTTCCTATAATTGCAGGTTTCACCTAAAATTCATCTGATTCTTGGATCTCTTCCTAATTGGGATTCTTTTCTAATTAATCGAGGGCTAGCTTCTATCCCTGAGGACCTGCGGCTATTCAATCACCCAAATTAATGTGCTTACCTGTAGTCCCACTTCTAGCATTTGTAGAACCTGGGGAGGAGCACAAATGGAGGCCCAGAGGCCATAAATGTATATATTTCAAAGTTATAAATCAAGCTGACAAATTACTAAAATATGTTCTATCTTATCTTGATATTGATTCCTTCATAATGACCTAGAAGGCCAGCTTCAAATACAGAATTCTCACTCTAGACCTTGGTCTGTGGTCCTCTGCTGGCCCCACCAGCTTTTCTCACACCCAGCTCCAACTCACACCACTTAAGACCTTGTAGAAATGGAAATCCTAGGCTGTATATAAATCTTTCTGTCTCAGCCACCTGGAACAGTCACTTCTTTGTCATCCCTTGGGCCTAGAGGTGTACACACTGATGTCACAGTCTGCCCCTGGGAGGAGCAAATGAGGCCCATGAAGGCCATGGAGGCAGATGTGTACAGGGAATCCAAAGTCCTGAATACCCACACCAGGACACTGATTCTACACTCTAGAAGGGAGGACATAGGCTCTGGGTGGCCCTCAGCCCTGCATATCCCCAGTCCCACAAAGAAGTGCAGCCCAAGGAAGGCCAGAGTGGGCTGGGCCTCATCTTCGTAGGCATATGCTGTTTCTCTCTCAAAACCCAGTTCAGAAGACGTCACCACCTTCAGAAAGTCTTCCTTGACCACCCCACCACCCAAATCCAGCAGACTCAATGAATGCTTATTAAACGAATGCTGTGGAAACACCAAGATGAGCATGGATTACCTATAATGCAGACTGAACTTGTGTTTGTCTTTTTTCCTAGTAGAGACTTAAATCCTTGTGGGCAGAGGCCACATTAAACTAAAATGTCATGAAGCTCTGGATTCACTACCAAGTATGTAGGAATCAGGGTTCCCAGCTGATAAGCCTATTGAACTAGGCCTCCTCCTGGCTGAGAGATCGAGATACTTTTGTAACAGGATGTTAAAGGCTACTTCTTCCGTAGTCTCAGAGATGTTGTTCCACAAGGCAAAACCACTCAATGGATGCCAAGAACCATCTTGGCAGGACCTACCAAGAAACTGAGTTGCCCAATCTCTTTGACCTCGGCCATAGCAACCTCTTACTCAACAGGTCTCCGAAAGCAAGGCAAATAAAGGCAAAAATGAATTATTGAGACCTCATCAAAATAAAAGGCCTATGCTCAGCAAAGGAAATAATCAACAAAACTAAAAGGCAACGAATGGTATGGGAGAAGATATTTGCAAATGACATATCAGATAAAGGGTTAGTATCCATAATCTACAAAGAATTTACCAAACTCAACATGTGAAAAACAAATAATCCAGTGAAGAAATGGGCAGAAGGCCCGAATAGACACTTTTCCAAAGAAGACACCCAGATGGCCAACAGACACATGAAAAGATGCTCAACATTGCTCATCATCAGGGAAATACAAATCAAAACCACAGTGAGATACCACCTCACACTGGTCGGAGTGGCTAAAATTAACAACTCAGGAAACAACAAATGTTGGTGAGGATGTGGAAAAAAGGGAAACCTCTTGCACTGTTGGTGGGAATGCAAATAGATGCAGCCACTCTGGAAAACAGTACGGAGGTTCCTCAAAAATTAAAAAGAGGATTACCCTATGACCCAGCAATAGCACTAGTAGGAATTTATCCAAAGGATAGAGGAGTGCTGATTCAAAGGGACACACGTAGCCCAATGTTTATAGCAGTGCCACCAACAGTAGCCAAATTATGGAAAGAGCCCAAATGTCTATCAATGAATGAATGGATAAAAAAAGATGTGGAACACTGTATACACTCTATACACTGTACAAGAGTATATTGTATACACTTTAGGTTAGCTAAGTTGACAATAAATTATATTAAATAAATAAAATATATATAAATAAAATATAAAATATAAAATAAATAAATTACATATATTATATATAAATAATATAAATTTATATTATATATAATATAAATATAATATATAATAATGTTTATATTATATATAAATAACATAAAATAAATTATACACACACACACACACACACACACACACACACATATATGAAACTAAGTTGCCAATTCTGCCAGCTTGAACCCACCACCCACCTCTAAGCTCTAAAAGAGAGAGGGGAGAAGTCACAGGTGGGGTGGTAGGGGGAGAGTTTTTCTATGGAAAGCTATCAGTGTGATGCATGTTTCAACATATCTCACCCAGCTCGAGGGAGCTGAAGTTCTTCCCTCGCTAGGAAAAATGAGAAGCCTCAGCAACAGAGGTTCCAGAGAACCCTCAAAAGCACCTCGTGATGAGCCATCATGTGATCTGCCAAGCCAGAAGGTCCTATATCAAACTACAGTATCAGGTGAGATCGCTCCTCATCCTTGATCCTTGACCTTCCTCTCCACCATCCTCAATTCTCTTCACTACAGCAGCCAAGGGATGGATGAAGGGAGGAAGAAGTAGAGATGACAACCATTCCACAATGAGATACCACCTCACACCTGTTAGAATGGCTAACATTAACAACTCAGTGGGAATACAAACTGGTGCAGCCATTCTGGAAACAGTATGGAGGTTCCTCAAAAAATTAAAAATAGAACTACCCTACAACCCAGCAACTGCACTACTAGGTATTTATCCAAGGGATACAGGTGTGCTGTTTCAAAAGGACACATGCACCACAATGTTTACAGCAGCGTTATTGACAATAGCCAAAGTATGGAAAGAGCCCAAATGTCCATCGATGGATGAATGGATAAAGAAAATGTGGTGTGTGTGTGTGTGTGTGTGTGTACACACACACACACACACACACACAATGGAGTATTACTCCGCAATCAAGAATGAAATCTTGACATTTGCAACAACATGGATGGAACTAGAGGGTATTATGCTAAGCGAAAGTAGTCAATCAGAGAAAGACAAATACCATATAACTTCACTTATATGAGGAATCTAAGATACCAAATGGATGAACATAAGGGAAGGGAAACAAAAAGAATATAAAAATAGGGAGGGGGACAAAACATAAGAGACTCTTAAATATAGAGAACAAACAGGGTTGCTGGAGGGGTTGTGGGAGGGGGGGATGGGCTAAGTGGGTAAGGGGCATTAAAGAATCTACTCCTGAAATCATTGTTGCACTATGCTAACTAACTTGGATGTAAATTTTAAAAAACAAAAACAATAAACATTACACATCTCTCCTCCTCAGACCAAGGGAGGCCTGCTCTGGGGATGGGGAGGAGTTTTAAATTAGGTGTTTTATACTGGATTTTTGAAAATATCTTTTAAATTGGGTCTTGGACCAACTTTTTTAATACATGGGAAAAGAGACTATTTGCTTATTATCTGAGAGAGGCTAAAAAAGTGAAGGAATTAAAAGGGAAGGACATAAGAAAGAACAAAGTTGTTTCCTACATGCAACCTAACAAGTTCAACATGCTCCATAAACCAGTGTGTTTTCATCACTCACGTATATGAAATACCTAAGTTGCTAGAGACACACATGGACCATTATGACATTCTCATGACCCCCACCTCCCACAGAGCACTGGCTGCCCTTGGGAGAAAGATTAATTAGGCCATCGATCCGAGTTTTATAAGATTGAAAAATGTTCCCTGCTCAAATTATAAGTTAGCTATTAAACTGACTTTGGTTTCTCTTCTTTTCATCTTAAATCCACATATATCATGAAGACTATCAGCCAGCTAAAAGGGGAGTCCTCTTGGTCAGTAATTGAATACCTTTATCTTCCTTGTAATTCACTGGTCTTCCTCTTTTCCTAAGAGATGTCTTCTTAATATGACCATCATTCACAAATCGGACCACTAGTGAGATGGTGAACATTTTCTCCTCAGATAATTTAAAACATAATGGTGTTCCAGTGGAACATATCTGTGAAGAAGAAACATTTTTGCTCCCTAAAATCTGTTTGGAGGGGCACCTGAGTGGCTCAGTCGGTTAAGCAGCCTACTTCAGCTCAGGTCTTGATCTCATGGTTTATGAGTTGTAGCCCCACACTGGACTCACTGCTGTCAGCATGGAGCCCACTTTGGATTCTCTGTCCCCTACTCTGTCTCTCTCTTTACCAAAAATATTAAAAAACATGTAAAATCTGTTTGAAGACCCGGTTGATATTTTTTCCCCTACTGCTTCCAATGTATATCTTGCAGAATTAACTCTGAAAAAATGAAGTTAAGTATACCAATTAGTTCACATGGAATTAACCAAGAGCCTGGTGACCTCTGTGATTTTTCCAGAAACCTCTGTACATTTGGGGAAAAGGCTCTCGGAAGCATCACATTTTCAAATAAATCCTCTTGCCACTCCTAAATTATGCAGAAACATTACACTCATGAAATCATTTTAGATACAGCATTTTTCAGACTATGACCCTAATAGAACTAAACCAACTGGAATGCCACCAGGAAGTTAATTCAAATACTCAAACACCATAAACCAACTAAGAAACTAATACTGACATGAAGCCTTGCTTCTTCCTGACTTTCTATAGTGGTGATGTCCAAAACAACTCTGTGATGATGGAAATACTTTATATGTGTGCTATCCAATACAGTAGCTATATAAGCCACAGGTAACTAACTAGTGGACACCAGTACAGCTAAGGCACTTAATTCTTAAGTTTAAATAGTCCTATGTGACTGGTAGTCATATGGCTATCATTTTGGACAGCGCAGTTATAGCATATATTATTGTTGGCAATCTAGAGAATTCCTTTGGAGAATGAGTCCTTGTGGCTAACCATGCTTTCTGGAAAACCAAGTAGCAATCACTAAACTTATGTTTTGCCAAATGGTTTTCAAACTCTTTTCAAATCAGCAATTCCTTTTCATCTTATTTCTCTATTCTTTTCAAAAGATATTATATGGTGACGTCACTGCTTTAGACATTTGGAAGGATGTCTTTCTAAAATAGTTTAAGAAAAAAATGCAATATACTCATATACCTTCTTAAACAGCAACCACTGAACATAATTTAATTTTTCCTGTGGGGCCTCAGGATCATCTTTATGAACACAGGCTATCAGACTCAGAAGAAACACATCAATTACTATAATGCACCTTAATGCAATGAAGCCCTCAGGGTCACTGGGCTCAGTGGGGCTATTTAAACTTACCCCAGGCACAGATTTTTATAGCTTGCTGTCACATCTGTTGCCTAGCTATTAATGTCAACCCCTATTACTGTCAGGGTGTCTGCCCGTATTTATTTATTGCCTACCATGTTTTAAAAAGGTAGTGGCCTGTGTCAGTGATATCCTCTTTTCCATCTCATTCATTGCCTCTGACTTGCTGACATTCCAAGGATGCTAGAACTGGAGTTAGTTAGAAACATTTGTAAAGTAAGGATAGTTAGGGCATAAACAACGGTTTGAAGAGTTCTCAGTAAGCTTCAGTTCTGAGGCCAGGGCTTCTTGATATTTAATTCATCAGCTCAGAGTCTCTTCTGCTTACTTCTTGGTTCCAGGCAGAGAGTTTCTATAATAGCTGCTTGCTTAGTTTTCTGCTACTGGAAGGGATCTTACTCTTGCCCTTAATTTTATTTACTTTTTTATTCAGTATTACTGATTTCTCCAAAAAAGAATATAAATAGTTTTGTAACAGAGGAATCAAAACCTGGGGGAATTAAGGAAGGACACAAATGTGTTATTCTTATTTGTATTCCCTATAATATTTTCCCCAGCACTATTCACCTAGGAAGGATCAACTGGATGATGAAGGATGAAATAATGTGTTCTGCTTTTGAGTTTATTTTCATATAGCTTAAGCATAATAGAAATGGTTTTCAAAAATAAACATTAATGCAGAAACTACAGATGTTCAACAATTACTAAGTATTAATTTTTCTTTGCTGTTTTTATCTGATTTTTTGGGAATTTAAGTTGAAACTTAATATCATCCACCTGGTCTTAGTCAATTATATTCATGATATGATTAGACGTCAGACACCTCTGACCACTCCTGCTTTGTGAGCTCAGGAAAGTAACCCAGAAAGATTCTAGAATTCCTTAAACAAACATAACTGAACTAGTGAAACTCCAGAAATGAACCCACTGCTCTAGGAGTATCTCCCCAGCATCCCTGAGAATGGGGGAACAATTACACCTCCGATTCTAGATACCATATTTCTATTAACATGGCCCAGGAGGGAATCAGCCTTATCACACTGCTGACTCATACTAGAACGTAGCATCAACTAGAGGCTCCCCCTTAAACAGTCTTACTTTAATAGCTCTAGTCCTCCACTCCCTACCTTTGCCAGTCATCCTAAGATTTGGAGGAAGCTGAAACTAAAACCTTCTCCAGAAAAAATTTAGAGAACATCCCGGCAGATGTTCTTTCCAGAAATAATATGACTCCTCCATGAAACCTCAAAATTTTCACAGCCTCTGCAACTCACTGACACGCTCAGCAATTAATTCGTTTGCTCATCTATCCCGTGACATTTGCAAGGATCCAGCTTCCACCTGAAAGAGCAATGCTATACTATGTGAGCCACTCTGAGGATGCATGTAGCTTCCCAGGAACTAATCAGATTCATCAAAAGAATCCTAAAGGTGCCAGTCCAGCTGGAAAGATTCCTTGTTTAAGCTTGTGCATGAGTATATCCTGGCCAGGTCTGAGTCACCAGAGTGGGCAGTAAGAAGCATGAAGGAAAAACTCTTGCTTCATAAAAAAGACCAGTCATGATTCCAAAACCAGACAAATACTCCACTAAATAGGAGAACTACAGACCAATTTCCCTGATGAACATGGATGCAAAAATTCTCAACAAGATACCAGACAACCAGACCCAACAATATATTAAAAGAATTATTCACCCTGAACAAGGGGGATTTATACCTGGGATGCAGGGTTGGCCCAATATCCACAAATCAATCAATGTAATACATCACATTAATAAAAGAAAGGACAAGAACCTCATGATCCTCTCAATAGATGCAGAGAAAGCATTTGACAAAATATAGCATCCTTTTTCAATAAAAACTCTCAAGAAAGCATGGATAGAAAGATGATAGCTCCAGATCATAAAAGCCATTTGGAGAGACCCACCGCTAATATCATCCTCAATGGGGAAAAACTGAGAACTTTTCCTCTAAGGTCAGGAACATGACAGGGATGTCCACTCTCACCGCTGTTATTCAACATAGTATTAGAAGTCCTAGCCTCATCAATCAAACAGCACAAAGGAATAAAAGGCATCCAAATCAGCAAAGAGGAAGTCAAACTTTCACTCCTTGAAGACGACATGATACTCTATATGGAAAATCCAAAAGATTCCACCAAAAAACCACTAGAACTGATCCATAAATTCAGCAAAGTTACAGGATATAAAATCAATGCACAGAAATAAGTTGCATTTCTATACACCAATACTGAAGCAGCAGAAAGAGAAATCAAAGCAGTCAATTCCATTTACAATTATACCCAAAACCATAAAATACCTAGGAATAAACCTAACCAAAGAGGTGAAAAATCGATACACTGGAAACTATAGGAAGCTTAAGAAATTGAAGAAGACACAAAAAAATGGAAAAAGATTCCATGCTCATGGATTGGAAGAACAAATGCTATTACAATGTCGATACTGCCCAAAGCAATCCATGCATTTAATGCAATCCCTATCAAATTATCACCAGCATTTTTCACAGAGCTAGAACAAACAATCCTAAAATTTGTATGGAACCAGAAAAGACCCTGAATAGCCAAAGCAATCCTGAAAAAGAAAACCAAAGCTGGAGGCATCAGAATTCCGGAATTCAAGCTGTATTACAAAGCTGTAATCATCAAGACAGTATGGTACTGGCACAAAACAAACACTTAGATCAATGGAACAGAATAGAGAACTCAGAAATGGACCCACAAACATTTGGCCAACTAATCTTGGACAAAGCAGGAAAGAATATCCAATGGAATAAAGACAGTCTCTTCAACAAATGGTGTTGGGAAAACTGGACAGCGGCATGCAGAAGAATGAACCTGGACCACTTTCTTACACCATACATAAAAATAAACTCAAAATGGATGAAAGACCTACACATTAAGACAGGAAGCCATCAAAATCCGAAAGGTAAAAGCAGGCAAAAATCTCTTTGACCTCGGCCACGGCAACTTCTTACTCAACAGGTCTCCAGAAGCAAGGGAAACAAAGGCAAAAATGAACTACTGGGACCTCATTAAAATAAAAAGCTTCTGCACAGTGAAGGAAACAATCAGCAAAACTAAAAGGCAACCAATGAAATTGGAGAAGATACTTGCAAATGACATATCAGATAAAGGGTTAGTATCCAAAATCTATTAAGTTATCAAACTCAACACCCAAAAAACAAATAACCAAGTGAAGAAATGTGCAAAAGACATGAATGGACACTTTTCCAAAGAAGACATCCAGAGGGCAAACAGACACATGAAAAAATGCTCAACATCACTCATCATCAGGGAAATACAAATCAAAACCACATTGAGATACCACCTCATACCTGTCAGAATGGCTAAAATTAACAACTCCAGCAACAACAGATGTTGGTGAGGATGCAGAGAAAAGGGAACTCTTTTGCACTGCTTGTGGGAATGCAAACTGGTGCAGCTACTCTGGAAAACAGTGTGGAGGTGCCTCAAAAAATTAAAAATAGAACTACCCTACAATCCAGTAATTGCACTACTAGGTATTTATCCAAAGGATACAGGTGTGTTGTTTCAAAGGGACACATGTACCCCAATGTTTATAGCAGTGCTATCGACAATAGCCAAATTACGGAAAGAGCCCAAATGTCCATCAACAGATGAATGGATAAAGAAGATGTGGTATATAGGGGCACCTGGGTGGTTCAGTTGGTTAAGCATCCAACTTCAGCTCAGGTCATGATCTCACAGTTTGTGGATTCGAGCCCCGCATCGGGCTCTGTGCTGACAGCTCAGAGCCTGGAGCCTACTTCAGATTCTGTGTCTCCCTCACTTTGCCCCTTCCACACTCATGTTCTGTCTCTCTCTGTCTGTCTCTCTCCCTCTCTCTCAAAAATAAATAAACATGAAAAAAGTTAAAAAAAAAAATATGTGTTATATATATACAATGGAATACTACTCAGTGATGAAAAAGAATGAAATCTTGCCATTTGCAACAACATGGATGGAACTAGAGGGTATTATGTTAAGCGAAATTAATCAGAGAAAGACAAATGTTATATGATTTCACTCGTATGTGGAATTTAAGATACAAAACAGATGAACATAGGTGAAGGGAAGCAAAAAGAATATAAAAACAGGAAGGGGAGCAAAACACAAGAGGCTCTTAAATATAGAAAACAAACTAAGGGTCGCTGGAGGGGTTGTGGGTGGAGGAATGGCTAAATGGGAAAGAGGCATTAAGGAAGACACTTGCTGGGATGAACACTGGGCGTTATATGTAGGGGATGAATCACTGGATTCTACTCTTGAAATCATTATTGCACTATATGCTAACTTGGATGTAAATTTATAAATAAATAATAAATAAATAAATAAATAAATAAATAAATAAATAAATAAATAAAATAAGTTAAAAAGACTAGACAGAGGCATTGACACCACAACCTACCACACTTATCCCAGCCCCCAGGCTCCCTGCAAAGCAGTAAGATCCACAGTTGGGAGAAGACACTCAGAGAGGGGTGAGTGGTCCTCAGAGAAGTGCCCAACAGGCTGAAGTATGGGTCAAGAGACAAAGCTGGCTCATCAACAGCCAATCACCACGGGTTTTGAGAGCAAGAAAAAAATGGAACAACCTTCCTTCCACAGTGGGGGTGGCTATGATGGGCATCTCCCTTTTTGTACTGTTTCTCCCAGCTTTTGCCAACCTCCTAGATATGATAAGAAAGGCAGGACAATGAAGGGATTATCAGTGTGAGAAAACTGGTAAATGAAGACTATTTTAAAGTCTGATGGTTTGCAACTTACTATTTTTTCTTTCATTGGGATCTTGCTTTAGAAGTAGCATAGCACAATGCAAAAAACACTAGTTTCTGGAGTCAGGCAGACCGGTATCCAAATTCTAGCTATGTGATTTTGGCCAAATTACTTGACTTCTTGGCCTCAGTTTCTTCATCTGATAATGTGAGAGAATTCGAGGTGAATATATGTAAAATGCCTAAGATGCAGAAGGCACTCAATAAATGATAGCTCATTGCTCTTGACCTCTTGTCCCAGAAAAGCCTAAAAGAGTGGAAAGGAAGCAGGGGTTGGCTCTTTGGAGACTTGTCCAAGGAAAAGGAAGATCCTTGCTTTTGAGGTTTTCTTCAGATTGTCCAACTCAGTCCTCTAAGCTGGGGTACGTTCTGGAGAGAAACTTAGTTTACTTTTGCTAAAACGTGGCTAGTGAGTAGAGGGAGGAGAATGAGGGGATCTCACTCATAGAAGTAAGGCACTTCTGTTCTCTTCCAGACAAGAGCAGAACAACAGTTCTTCAAACAACCTTTTGGCTACAAAGCAAACAAATTAACTCAGAATGGAGAGTAAGTGGAATTTAATGACGATTATGAAGGATGATAAACTTGCCACTGTGTGCAATAAATAGAAATAATGTAGGGAGAAATGGCCATATGTTAGAGAAACTTCAGGAAAATAAACACATTTCTTCAGGTGCCTGTGGATGCTTATAAACATATCCACATTGATTGTTTATGTTGTCCTCTCATAAACAGTTAAAGAACTGAGCTCTTAACACTTTACACTTTCTCTGAGGCAATTTCCACTTTCAACTTTGTAAAATCTGTTTGCTTGTGGGTCCCATATGCCCATGTAAGGCTATCAATTCGATGCCTTCTTCCTTTTTGAATCTTCGCTGAATTGCACACTGTAGGCCCTCACAGACAACTGCTGGAAAGAAACTTAGAAGCTCATCTACCTACAAGCTGAGTGTATGTGTGTGTGTGTGTGTGCACGTGTATGCACACATGCATGTGTATGTGTGTGTTTAAAAGCTATATTGTTTTAGGAGCACCTGGGTAGCTCAGTCAGTTGAGCGTCTGGTGTTTGATTTTGACACAGGTCGTAATCCCAGGGTCATAGGATCGAGCCCTGCATAAGGCTCTGTACTGAGCATGGAACCTGCTTAAGATTCTCTCTCTCTCCCTCTGCCACTCTTCCCAACTTGTGTACACTCTCTCTCTCTGATTAAAAAACAAACAAACAAACAACTATATTGTTTTATTACTACCATCGGGAGTGGCCTGCATGGGGTGGTGGGTGCACCGGCCTAGGGTTTGTGTGGGCTGTAAAGAATAAATGGAAATTAGGAGGCTGAAAGAGAATGGGATGGGTTGAGTGGCCAGGCCCTAGGGCTCCTCACATTTGCTTGTGGGTATGCAACTGTGGTCAGAGGGGATGGTCAGGAGATAACATCTCAAAAGCACCAGCCAAAAGGCATGTTGGAAGACACTGCCCATGCAAAATTGGTCTTAGTAGCTTCACATTCCCAATTATCGATAACAGAGAGTTACAGAAAAATGTTGTTTCTGGTCCTTCTTGATAGGAACTGAGAGTTGTGAGGTGGGAACAACTGTTTCCTCTTTGGCAGGCTGACCCTGCCTCGGACAACCCCAGTGGTCTCGCTTGGTTGGCTCTGCCTTGCCCCGCTAACCTTCTCCAGCAACTTTTAGTTAATAAATGAGAATCCTCTTCTGACATTTGAAGCCATCACTCAATCCGCCATTGCCGACATTGAAAAATGAGCTCTGAAGAAGAAAAAGAGTGAGGAATCAAAATCTATTTTGCAAAAAAGAATGCCTAGAAATTACATATTATAGTTGAAAAGCAAATTTTCCAAAAAGTTTCTTGGTTTTAAACTCACTATAAAATAATAATACATGTCCATTACTGATAGGGAAATGAAAAGTAGAAGGAAGACAAAATACCCACAATCCCACTATCCACAGACAATTACTGTTACCTTTTTATTCCAATTTAAGATCAAATTTAAATTCCACTTTTTTAGTAGAACCAAAATTAATTGCCTTTCCAACATATGAAGGTTTACTCTTTGGTACTGCACATTTACGTTGCTAAGTGTGAGTAGATGTGGATTAAAAAAAAAATCAAAATGAGTTACTAAGAAAAAAGCAGGGCCCAAGGGAAATTCTTGGAGCCAAGTTGTTTCTTTCAAACTGTTTTTCCAAGGTGTTAATAGTTCCAGATTATGTAAACATGGCCACCACTGAGGAGAATTTCCTAAATACACTACCTGCAAATCTATGAAGGTTTTTCTTTTTTCCTGAAGTTCAGGGACAAGGGACACACGGAGGTGTGAAGAAAGCACCTTCAGGTGTGCCAACATTCCTGCACTGGAAAAGAGAACTGGGAAAATAATAATCTACAAAGACCTGAAGCTGGTCCTAGAGTACAGTATATACAGTATGGGATTCAACCTTCCCTTATCACAGACCTGCAACCTGCTTTACTATAAAATAGCCTGAACTATGGCTCTGTCTCATACCCGTGTGACATAAAAACACCTTCAAGTCAACAGAGATGCCAACAAACACATCTCATGTCAAGTCTATTGGAAAAACTAAAATGTATTGCCACTGCAGCAAGGAATTGTATTTAAAAGATGAATGTATGCAATATTGAGGAAAAAGCTCAATAATGGGAAGGACACACAACTCTACTCTTCGTGTTTCATATACAGCCACAGCACAAGGACACTTATCAACTAGTGAAGTTTTAAGTTCAGAAATAACTGCAAAGGATGCTTCCTCTAATGCAGAGTTTTAACTGAATTATTACATAAAGGCAACTGCTGGAAGATGCTTTTCTTATCTTGCAATTATACTTTTCGTTTCACAAACTACGTAGAGAGACCAGCATCATCTAGAACTGTGGCCATACTCTCATACGTCTCCATTCCTTTGCTTACAAGATTTCCTCTGTCTTTTAAATTTTTTTTTCAACGTTTATTTATTTTTGGGACAGAGAGAGACAGAGCATGAACGGGTGAGGGGCAGAGAGAGAGGGAGACACAGAATCGGAAACAGGCTCCAGGCTCTGAGCCATCAGCCCAGAGCCTGACGCGGGGCTCGAACTCACGGAACGTGAGATCGTGACCTGGCTGAAGTCGGACGCTTAACCAACTGTGCCACCCAGGCGCCCCGAGATCTCCTCTGTCTTGAATGCTCAGCTCATCTACCTGGCCAGCTCAGTTCAGACAGCAAGGACTCTACAAAGTCCTCTCTAACCACCTCCTTTCCCCACTTCAGAAAGACCTGGACATTTCCTCCCAAGTTCCCACAGCATCTTCTGCACACTTCTATCACCTCACTTCACTCTTATTCAACCACATCTTTACTAAGCCCCCACATGTGCCAAGCATTATTCTAGGCACTGGGGATACAATGATGTCAACTCAGGCAAAATTTCTGGAGTCTATATTCTTAGGGTTTATATTCTGGAGATGAACACAAGCGATAAGCATAAAATACAATATAATGCCAAGTAGTAAGTAGTGCTATGAAGAAAAAGTAAAGCAAAAAATACTCAAATTGTGTGTCCACAAAATAGAAAGTGTGCATCTTCTTAAGAGACTATTTGTTATACAGTCCAAATGTAATTAATAAATACTGCTTAGTCAGAGGATGGTTGGGTAGACAGATGGATGGATGCAGGGATGCATATCTTAAATACCACAAAGGTATTTCAGAGAGCAAATCCTTAAAGAATGTGACGTCATTCTCTTTCATTTGTGTACGTACAACTGTCACAATCTGTCATGACTACTATCACATCAGTCACATGTACTGACATCATCACCACATTATTGTCCCCGCCCTACCAGAGACTCCGCTGCAAGCCAACAGATGTGTTCAAACTTCCAGGGTATGTTATGCTTATTCTGGCCTCTGTGCCTTTCTCCTTTAACTGCCTTCTGCCCGGGACACTCCCTTTCCTCAGTTCTATTCCTTCAAAACCGAACTCAAGCTTTGCCTCCTCCTTTCCTGACAAGAAGCTCCCTGTGGCATATCTACATCACAGCACTTTCCCCATGATTATATTTGTTCCTCCCCAGCTGTCTTTGCCAGCCTCCAAGACAGTCCCCAAGGATCCCACCTCCTCCTATACACAAGCTTGTGTATAGTCCCCTCCCATATTGAATCAGGGCTGTGAGACAGATAGAATAGAGCAGAGGTGATGGTGCTTGGTTTCTGAGGCTAGGTCATAAAAGGCATTGAAGTTTCTGGTTTGGGCTCTCAGATCACTTACTCTGAGGAAAGCCAGATGCCATATTGTGAGGACACTCAAGCAGTGCCCATGTGAAGAAGAACCAACTTGCCAAACATATAAGTGAGACACCTTAGAAATACATCCTCCAGCCCCAGTCAAGCCTTCAGATGACTGCAATTCTGGCAAACATTTTGGCTGTAAGTTCATGAGACACCCTAAGCAGAAACAGTCAAGCTGATCCTGAATTCCTGATCCACAGAAACTGTGAGATGTAAGTCATGTCTGTCAGGGTTTTGGGCCACTGAACTGGGTAATTTGTTACAAAGGAAGGAAGAAAGAACTAATACACCAACAAACAGCTGAGTTCTTTGAAGATAGGAATTATGTCTCTGTTTAGTGCCTACAGCAGTACCTAACACAGAACAGGAGCTCCAAAAGTGTTCAGTGGATCAATGAATGTTAAAAAAAAAAACCCATAAAACTGACATTTATTGAATCCTGATTATGCCTGGCACTGCCTAGGCACTTTACATGGGCACTTTTCTCATATTAGCAATGAGATGTTGAAGCACAAAGAAATTAAACAACTAGCTCAAGGTCACATAGGTGACAAGGAATAGAGCCAGGATTTGAATCCAAGAATCTGAATTCAACATATCATTCTTAACCACTGTGCTAAATTAATTTCTGATGATGAGCTACTTGGGAAGACGACCTATCTAATTCATCTGTGTATCCCTCACAGGACACACAAGACCTCAACAATAAATATGGAGTAAACGAATGAATGAATAAATGAATGACTGTGACCAGACATTCCATTCACGCTTGATTACAAATCCTTTCAATAACTGACACAAATTATTTCTTACAGAGTCTTGATATTAACCAGCTTGTGTGTTCCTTCTGGATTCAAATCAAATTCTAAATATAAATTGAATTTCATTCTTGAAAGGCACTGTGAAATTTCACTGAACAACTGCTGTTACCCAATTTCTCTCTGATTCTCTCCCACCCACGGCCCCCACTGTTCTGCCGGCTTTGTCTCCTCCACCAGCAACCACCCCCAACACAGAGGTTTGGGGACAAAACCAAGGACACCAAGGGATGGTGCCCTCATCAGACAATAGTCCTCCTTGGTTTCCTTTCATCACCTCCACCCTTCCCTTTGCCCCCAACCCAACTGGGAACCACCAAGACATGGGGTCTGTCTCCCCAGGCTGCTCTGCTGTGGGATTCAGCACCCACTACTTATCTCTGTATCTCCAGACTTCACTCCTGGCAGGATCAGGAGTGACTCATTCTTCCATCATTTATCGTGGGTCTGCTCTGTGCCAGGCACTGTGTGAGACACATTCCTCCAGGAGTTCACAGACCAAGGAGAGTAGGAGGAGGAGAACACAGACAGCTGCAAAGCAGTGTGTGTGCATGGAAGGAAGACACCAGGTCCCAGGAGGACATTCAGGAGACGTGGGGGAATATCCCTAACTGTAAGCCTTGCCATCTACACCCTGAACTCTTATTTGGAGCAGGCCTAAGTGTTGAGAATTTCTTCTTCATGCACTGAGTAGTGTATTAATTAGTGAAATATGTTATTTGACAGGCATAATTAGTACATATTCTTTACATGCTTCCATTTCATTTTAATATCAATAGCTGCTAGAAGCAAGGGCAATTCATTTTTTAATGAATTAGTTAGAACCACTAATATGTGCATATGGCAAAACATTCAAGCAGTACAAATAGATATACAATGAGAAGTCAGTCTCCTCATCAGCCTCCAGACCTCAAGTTCCCCTCCCAGAAATAATCATTGTTACCAATTACTGGTGCCTTTTTCCAGAAATATCACGTTTTATTAATAGACACATTTTTATAAGTGAGAATACATGGTACACTCTTCTACACCTTTCCTTTTCCATGTAATGACCTATCTTAGAGTTCATTCTAGAAGAGCACATACATCTCTATCCTGTTAATGGCTGTATATGATTTTGTTATAGGAATATAACATAATGAATCAATCCTCTAAGGATGTTCAGTTTAGACTGTCTCCAATGATTTGAAGCAGCTCAACGTTTTCTTTCATATTTAAAAGAACAATAAATAACCAGTATTCCATTCTATTGTGACAGTTAGTAAATAAATCATAGCATTCCAAAATAAATTGATTCTGTTTATATTCCCTCCTTTTTGTTTATTTTCTGAGGTCATCTTTTGCATATAAGGTCAATACTCCAGGGAGCACTGATCTTGTCTAAGTTCATATGTTACTAGAAACCCCATAGGTACAAAACTGAGAATTTAGAAAGCTCCTTTCCAAAGTACCATGTTTTTACCACAGCAGAAGTGCATTATGCATACATATGTGATAAGACCACTGACTTACGGTGCCTATCTATAGCTGACACCAATTCTATTTCCTCTTGAGAAATTCAGGAAATCAGTCATATCATAAACTACTTTTTCTGTTCAAGAATAGAGATGTAGAACACCTGGGTGGTTCAGTCAGTTAAGCGTCTGACTTCAGCTCAGGTCATGATCTCGCAGTTTGTGAGTTCAAGCCCCGTATCAGGCTCTGAGCTGTCAGCACAATGGAGCCTGCTTCGGATTCTGTGTCTCCCTCTCTCTCTGCCCCTTCCCCACTCACGCTCTGTCTCTCTCTCTCTCTCAAAAATAAACATTAAACAATTTTTTAAAAAAGACTAGAGATGTAATTGAAACAGGTCATAGAGGTTAATAATCTAGGGGGTCTTATACAGTCTTCAGGGTCTGTGAATAAGGCTGCATTTCAACGTAATTGGCTTCCTTTTCAATTCTATGGATTTTGTTAAAACCGTCATTCTGAGAAGAATCCATAAATTTCACCAGGCTGCCAAAAGGTACCAAAAAAGAATGAGACTCTCTGACTACTAGTGAATTCAAGTCCATTGGGGGTGGCAAGCAAAATCAACTACTTAAGAAATGCAGCATCTTACCCATTCACTGTTCACACCTCTGAAAATCTCCTGACATATTTCATTAGCAGGAGCTGTTTCTAAATCAGGTGAAAGAGGCTCAGCAAACCATTCTCATTTACTGGGTTCTTGACTTGATATTTTCAGACATTTCTTATAAAAACAGCTTTCTCTCAAGTAGCATATGAGTCCTAAACAGACCACTAGATGATCAGAATCTCTTGCATCAATTTTATTATCAGATGTATTAATCATTTCTTTAAGAAAGAAAACATTTTTAGCTTTTCTTTTCTCTCCATGCTTCCAATTTTTAAAGGTATGGATTTATTTGAACACTTGAAAATAACTAATTATTTGTTACTCCTTGACCTTTCTATATCACTGATAAAAATGAGGCAAAATACTCTGTTAATAAAATAACATGGCTTTAAAATGAGTTTAATTGCAGAGAAGAGTTGTATGCATGCCTTATATGATTGCTCTCAGCTTGTCACTAAGTCATTTTCAATCTCATACATATCTTAAAAAATCACGTGAGGACAACTGCTTTAAGTGGATGTAGATGCTATCTAACTCTGAGCCGAAATTCAAGGGCTTTTCTACCATGTTGTCCTCACCACTGAATTAACCGATCACTTAATAATGAGGCGGTTTCATTCAACTAATGGTAGATTCATCTTACAACACAGGGGTGGAATGATTAAAAGATACAGGATCTTTTGCAGGATCAAGTCCCTTGCATGGGTCACTATGAATATTTTAAAAGATGATAGTATTGGGGCACCTGAGTCAGACAGCTAAGTGCCAACTCTTGATTTCAGCTCAGGTCATGATCTCACCTGAGATCTCAGCTCATGATCATGAGTTCAAGCTCCATATCAGGCTCTGTGCTGACAGCATGGAGCTTGCTTGGGATTCTCTCTCTCCCTTTCTCTCTGCCCCTCCTCTGCTTATACTGTCTCTCAAAAATAAATAAACCTAAAAAAATAAATTAAAAATATAAAAGATGATAGTATTCACCAGCATTGAAATTATCTTAGTTATTTATTTACTTGTTTCCTTTCTCTACCCCCACTGAACTGTAAGCTCTGCGAGAGATGGGATCTTACTGTCTTGTTCATTCACAGTGCACTGTATTGCAAACATCTAAAATACTGCCTAGCACCTTTGTTTCTGCAACTATGTGGGTAAAGAAGCCTCTTTTAATACAAATCACTTAAAGAAAGGGATAAAATATGTTTTTTAAAAATCTGGTTTAAAACATGATTGAGGTTGCAATAAAGGGAAACAGTTGGAAGCCATAAACTAGAAAGTGTAATTTTACTGGGTAATGCAAAGCTAGCATTTGCCCCCAAGGACATCAGCTGACCAGGAGCCTGGGTTCTTACACTGTGCTTTGGTATGTGTACCTGGGGACAAAGCCTGGGGCTTGATCATAGTGAGAGACCAGATTAAGTACTTTTTTCCAAAATGCCACAATGCTCAAATGGAAACAATCTCAGAGAATGAGGCTGTTGTTTAGAAGGAGACTTATCTATCCTGGCCTTGGTGAGGCAAAAAAAAAGAAAAAATAAATATCTCCTAAGAGTCCCCAACCAAAAGCCCACATTCATACAGGTGTAGGGCTAGAATTCACACGACATCTTGGCTTGGAAGTACTGAAAATGTGATTAAAGTAGCCCTTGGTTGTCATTATCCCATGGCTGGGACAAATGCAAATCCTTTCCCTCTGGAGAAAGACTCTTCAAACACAGGGCTCTAACAATTCCCATAGAAAAAGTTTCAAAGAACATGAGTGAGCTCACAATAAAAAGACAAAAAATCACTAGGGGCACCTGGGTGGCTCAGTGGGTTAAGCATTCGACTTCAGCTCAGGTCATGATCTCACCACTTGTGAGTTTGAGCCCCACATCAGGCTTTGTGCTGACAGCTCAAACCCTGGAGCCTACTTCAGATTCCGTATCTCCCTCTTTCTGTGTCCCTCTCCCGCTCACACTCTCTTTTTCTCTCAAAAACAAATAAATGTTGAAACAAAAATTTTTTTTAAAAATTTAAAAATCACTAAAAATAAGAGTAAGCAAGTCACTATGAGTGAGAGCTATCAAACTGGAGACATTGCAATGATCAGACACAAAATAAAAAATAATTAAGTTTAACATGTATAAAGAAATAATAGAGGGGACTAAAGACACGATGAAGGCAGTTGAGTAAGCAATTTTTAAAAAAGAGCCAAACAGAATTTCTGAAATAGAAAATATAATAATGAAAACCAAAAAAACAGGTAAGTAGCATATTAGACACAGCCTAAGACAGGATGTATAAAACTTAAGATAGATTTGAGGAAATTACCCAGAATGCAGCACAGAAAGACTTGTTAAAATGCATTTTATTTTTTTAGAACACTTTATTCTTCACTTGTTTTCAATTTATTTTGAGAGAGAGAGAGAAGGGGAGGGGCAGAGAGGGAGAAAGAATCCCAAGCAGGCCCCACACTGCCAGCACAGAGCCCCACGCAGGGCTCAAACCCATGAACCATGAGATCATGACCTGAGCCCAAACCAAGAGCCAGTCACTCAACTGACTGAACCACCCATCCCATTAAGATGCATTTTAAAAGCTAAGTTATATGAGGGACAAAGTAAGAAGGTTTAACATATGTCTAATCAGATTTCTGGAAAGGAGAGGGGCATCTGGATGGCTCAGTCAGTTGAGCTTCCAACTCTTGATTTCATTTTAGGTCACAATCCTAGGTCCGTGGGATCAATCCCCCTGTCAGGCTCCATGCTGAGCATGAAGCCTGCTTAGGATTCTCTCTCTCTGCCTCTGCCCCACCTCTGCTCTCTCTTTCTCTCTCTCTCTCTCTAAAATTAAAAAAAAAAAATGTACAGTTCCAGAAAGGAGAAAAATAAGGAGATTGAAGTAGAAGTAATATTCAAATAAATAAGGGCTGACAATTAAAAAAAAATTTTTTTAGTGTTTATTTATTTTTGAGAGAGACAGAGACAGAGCATGAGGGGGGAAGGGGAAGACAGAGAGGGAGACACAGAATCCAAAGCAGGCTCCAGGCTCTGAGCTGTCAGCACAGAGCCCGATGCAGGGCTCAAACTCACGGACTCCAAGATTATGACCTGAGCCAAAGTCGGACCCTTAACCAACTGAGCCACCCAGGCGCCGCAGGGCTGACAATTTTTAAAATTAATTGAAGATATGAATTCTCAGATTGAAGACATACAGTAAATCCCAAGCCAGAATAAATGAAAAGTAATCAATATCTAGACATCAAAAATTTCAACACTTGGTGAAACTGAAGAAACCAAAATCAAGGAGAAGAGAATGACGGCTGTCAGAGACAAGACAGATCATTGACAAAGACTGAGCTGACTTCTCAGCATCAAGCATGAAAGCAAAATGACATCTTCAAAGAGTTGAAAGAAAACAACTATCAATCCAGAGCAAGCAAAACTATCTTTCAAAACATTTTCAGGCCAACAAAAATGGATACAGGTAATTACTAACATATCCTCACTAAAGTAATTTTCAAAGAATGTCCAGTTTAACCCTTGAACAACATGAGAGTTTTAGGGATTCTGACCCTCCACATCATCAAAAATCTGCGTATAACTTTTGACTTCCCCAACACTTGACTACTGAGAGCCAGAAGCCTTACCAATAACAGAAACAGTCGGGTTAACCCATAGTTTGAATGTTATATGTATTACATGCTGAATTCTTACAATGAAGTTAGCTAAAGAAAATGTTATTAGGAAGATCATAAGGAAGAGGAAATACACTTACAGTACTGTACTGTATTTATTGAAGAAAACCCATGTGTAAGCAGACCTGACCAGTTCAAATCCATATTGTTCAAGGGTCAACTGGACTCAGAAAAGAGGGAAAGTGATTCAGAAGGAAGATCTGAAATGTCCGAAGGAATATTCAAACAGGTAAGCGTAAAGACTTACAGTTAGACAAGTCCTCTTTGACTCCATCTATTGAGTTTAAGACTGATCCAAACACCCACGCTAGCTAGAAAGGGGAGGCTAGCTGGGGCTTATTACTCACATATGGGATACACTGGACAAGACTAACCATGAATTTGCTCAACTACGAGATGTTGGACATAACTTGTTCTTTCATTTTCACGCAAGCCATAATTGCTGTAATTTCTACAACCCCACAATATAAGAGAATTCTCCATGAAAATGAAATCAAACTCTTCAGGGCACAGCAAAATTCAAATTTTCAAAGGAATGGTTATTTCACCAAACTGTGAGAGATTATTATTATTATTATTAGGCCCTTTTTTGTTCAATAATTTACACCTTCTCTCTGGGACTTGTTCCTTCACAAATGAAGGACACGTGATGATTTGCAAACTAAATCACGAAGATTTCCTTTCTCAGGATTAGGATCCACTTCAGATAGTAGGGAGAGAAACTGGAAGAGGCAGAAATGTAGCCAGTTCAGAGAGAAAGACTGTGTGGAGATTCTTTTTTTTTTTTTTTAAGTTCTAAATCACTAACTGACCAGAACATGTTCAGAAATGACCAAAGTTACCAGCATATGACAGATCTGATGGGCCTATGCAAAATAAGAATCACCATTTCTAAGAGCCCCAAGGTTACGTCTTAAGGCATCTTCAAATCCCTGCACTTTGATCACACGGATGCCGAAAGGGGCAAAGGCAATAGAAGAACGCTTCTCGGGGCGCCTGGGTGGCGCAGTCGGTTAAGCGCCCGACTTCAGCCAGGTCACGATCTCGCGTTCCGTGAGTTCGAGCCCCGCGTCAGGCTCTGGGCTGATGGCTCGGAGCCTGGAGCCTGTTTCCGATTCTGTGTCTCCCTCTCTCTCTGCCCCTCCCCCGTTCATGCTCTGTCTCTCTCTGTCCCAAAAATAAATAAACGTTGAAAAAAAAATTAAAAAAAAAAAAAAGAAGAAGAACGCTTCTCACCCTGGAAATGGTGCTTTCAGGAGCTACAGCAAAGTGATGAGTGCTGTCCTTCTAAAAGTGGCCGTTCACACACCTGGGTCTCTGAGCGGTGTTTCTGGAACTGAATCCAGATAAGGTAAGGAGACAAGATAAGATGGGATAAGAACCAGGAATGGGACCTAAATCTGTGCCTAAACTGGTGGCCAGCTTGACTGCTGCCAGTTTAGTGACACCAATGGAATCAGTAAACCATCAGCTTCGAATTTGACTCAAATTATACTATCTCTGTTGAAAGAGTGTAGCTCCTGCTAAAATGACCCATTTTAGGGGCACCTGGGTGGCTCAGTCGGTTGAGCATCCAACTTCGGCTCAGGTCATGATCTTGCAGTTCATGGGTTTGAGCCCCGCATCAGGGTCTGTGCCGACAGCTCAGACCCCGGACCCTGCTTCAGATTTTGTGTCTCCCTCTCTCTCTGCCCCTCCCCCACTCACACTTTGTCTCACTCTGTTTCTCAAAAATAAATAAATGTAAAATTTTAAAAAATTTAATAAAATGACCTATTTTATTATTTTTTTTTAGTTTCTTAATGTTTATTTATATTTGAGAGAGAGAGAGAGAGAGACAGTGCACGAGCAGGGGAGGGGCAGAGAGAGACAGAGACAGAATCCAAAGCGGGCTCCAGGCTCTGAACTATCAGCACAGGGCCTCCACGGGGCTTGAACTCACAAGCTGTGAGATCATGACCTGAGCCGAAGTCGAATGCTTAACTGAGTGAGCTATCCAGGTGCCCGATAAAATGATCCATTTTAGATAAAGAAGATGTGGTATCTGTGTGTGTGTGTGTGTGTATTGTGTGTGTATATACATATACACACACAATGGAATATTAGCCCAAAAAAAGAATGAGAGCTTGTCATTTGCAATGACATGGATGGAACTAGAGTGTATTATACTAAGTGAAATAAGTCAGTCAGAGAAAGACAAATACCATATGATTTCACTCATATGTGGAATTTAAGAAACAAAACAGATGAGCATAGGGGAACTAAAAAAAAGAGAGGGAAGCAAACCATAAGAGACTCTTACCTGTAGAGAACAAACCACAGATTGATGGAAGGAGGTGGGCAGGGGATGAGTAAACGGGTAATGGGCATTAAGGAGGGCACTTGTGATGGGCACTGGGTGTTGTACATAAGTGATAAATCACTGAATTCTACTCCTGAAACCAATATTACACTATATGTTAACTAACTAGAATTTAAAGAAAAAATTGGGGGGAAAATGATCCATGTGAACCAAATCTCTGCCCCCTCCCCCCAAAAAAACCATTAACAAAGGAAAAAAGATGTACACAGTTTGACATCAACAGTTAGCCAAAGATGGGAAATCAGGGACAGCACAGGGCTAAAAAGGGGTAAGCAGGTGGTAATGGGCCAGCCAGGCAGGCTGGGTTCAGACAAGGAATCCATAAGGCAAAGTAGGAACCAGGCCAGAGGCCGCTTTATCCAGTTTGGGCATATACAGCGAAGGTAGGGGACAGGCGTGCTGTAATCCAGTCAGATCTGGTCACTACAGGTACAGGAGCAAGGTGGGAAAGAGCAGGCAGGGTGAAGGTCTTTACAAGCGGCTCAAGGCTGGCAAATGCAGGCCTGACTATCGGAGGTGGGAGGGGGGCTGTAAGTTATCTATCAAGGGCTTATTATGTGGCATGCACCGACAAGCACTTCTCATCCTTACAACCCTCCTGTGAGGTACACAGTCCTGTTCTACAAAGCAGGAAAGGTTCAGAGAGGTGACACGATGCGTCTCTTTGGGAAGTAGCAGGGTCACGATTCAAACCCAGCACTGTCTGTGTGACAGAGACAGCAGTTGTTATGACCCCTTACGTCCTGGTCCAGGGCTCTTCAGTCTCCTTCAGAGCTGCATCCCAGTGATCATGCTGCTTGAATAAACACCCTTTTGTCTTCCATCATCTTCTCTTAACTCATTTATTCCTTTTTAATCTTGGCTAAGAGGAGGTAAAAGCCTTTTTTCCATTCATACCCACGGAAGACCATCACCCAAGAGTAAATCCACTTTGTCAAGCTAATCCATTTTTTAAATAATGTGTATATATGAGAGTGCTCTAAAAAGCCTGAAGTGCTTTAGAAATGGAAGGTAGCGTTATTTTAAAAATTACCATACTCATCCATACAGCCCAACTCATCTGAGAATCTTCTAGGACTGAAATACTGTGGTCACAAATTATAATGCTGATAAGGTGAGACAGCTAGAATTACTGCCCAGAGTGCTTAAGTCAACAATTCAAGTGTAGAACTGAAAGTTAACTTTTTTCCTTTCATAAGCGAAATGTCCATTATGCAGAGGATACCTCATGCTGGAGCTGAAGGACTCCAGGGGGCTGGGCCAAGTGTCAGGAGACGGGGTTCAAATCCCAGCTCTGCCTCTAACCGGGTGGCTGAGGCATGACACTGGACCCCTCTGCTTCCCTTCTCTCCCACCCTTCCTCCCCCATCTCAGGCGCCTCCTCTGCAAGGTGGTTTGCTGTACCAATTAAGAGTGAGGATTTGGGGGGAGCCAGATTGCCTGCATTTTTGTTCTGTCTCCATGATTACCAGTTGTAACGCTAGACAACTTACCCAACCATTCTCTACATCCGTGTCCTCATCTCTACAGAGGATAACAACAGTACCTACCTGTGACATTTAATTTTATGTGTCAACTTGACTGGACCACAGAGTGCCCAGATATCTGAGTAAACATTATTCTGGATGTTCTTTTGAGTGTGGTCCTGGATGAGACTACCATTTGACTCACTAGACAGAATAAAGCAGATTGCCCTCCCCAAGGTGGGTGGGCCTCAGCCTCTCTGCTGAAGGCTTGAATAAAATAAAAGGCTGAGTAAGAAGGAATTCACTCTCTCTGCCTGACTGTGTCCGATCTGGGACACTAGTCTCTTGCCTTCAAACTCAGACTTGGATTGGACCTAAAACCATTAGCTCTCCTGTGTCTCCAGCTTGCCGACTGCAGATCTTGGACTTTTCAGTCTCCATAAGCTATATGAGCCACTTCCTTATAATAAATCTCTAGATATGCAAGCGCCTGGGTGGCTAAGTCAGTTAAGCGTCTGACTCTTGATTTCAGTTCAGGTCATGATCCCAGGGTCGTGGGATCAAGTTCTGTGTCGGGCTCTGTGTTGAGCCTGGAGCCTGCTTAAGATTCTCTCTCCCTCTGCCCCTCTCCCCAGCTCATGCTCTCTTCCTCTAAAATAAAATAATAACAATAATAATAATAATCTCTAGATACCAATATAGGTATAGGTACATATATATACATATGCATCCTATTGGTCCTGCCTGCCTCTGGAGAGCCCAGACTACAAGACCTCAGAATTACTTAGAATTAAATTAGACAACACTCTTCGGACAAAACCCAGCACATCACACGACCTCAATAAATATTATAATTGACCACTAGACATTTAACATCCCAGTCCTACGAGTCTAATTAAAAGAACCATAAAATGTGTAGAAGCAAAACGATTTTTAAAAAACTACAGAACTATAAAAATTTAGGTCACTTCACCTGCAACCACGAGTCTCTTCATTTTCCTTTCTGGAATATGTTTGTGATTTACAGAGACACTGTAACTATGGTGACATCTATAAAAAAAACTACCAAAAAAAAAAAAAAAAAAAACCCTGATGCCAGGATCTAAATTACATCCCCATTTGCTTCCTCACCTAAAGAGGTTTTACTACCTCTTTCCAAAGCAAATGTCTGTCCTATCCCTATTCAGGTGGCCTTTGAATCTGCTGAACTTAATTAGAGCAAGTCAAGACGCTACTCCTCAGACATTAGCACTCAGAGTTAATTAGCCAGATATAACACAATTCTTCTTGCCGGGCAAATCAGAGAGCACCCTGGAATAGCCAAAAGGAAAGGGAACAACATTCTGTGCTGAAGAAAGCAGGCTGAAATACACAAGTCTTAGGCTTTTCCCCAATTTCCAGAAATAACATGGCCCTTCTTTTGACCACTTCTAGGAAATAAAATATCAAACCACCATTTACATTGTAGGCTGACCATCATTCCTTCCATCTTTTCAAAATCAAAAGATGACACGGACAGTTCATCAGAACAACTTTCTTCTGAGAATGCCGATCACACAAGCTACTTTATCATACATTATGGTGGCTTTCAAATGAAAAGCCCAAATGGGATCTCTTTTTTGAAATTTATTTAACCACAAACTATTCAGACTAACTGCAGACTCTTTCCAAGAATACCCATATTATTGTTTGTAAGCTAAGATCATGGAAATAGGAGGGAAAGTGCTTTGATTTCCGTTCAGGACATATTCAAACATATTTTCAAAGAAAATTCATTGAAGCTGAACCCTAATTACAAGTCACCATGAGGTGGTGAAGGAGCTTTCCCCGGTGCTACTTCAAAGGTTCATCCAACAAATATTAATTGGCCACCTCTTATGTGCGCAGCATGGTGCAAGTGTTTGAGTCTACAATGGCAAACAAAACAGAAAGAGCCACACTGCCTTCTCAGAGCTGCTTCTGACAGGGTCAAGGTAAGCCTGGTCCTAGCACAGGACAGAGGCCGCCTAAGCAAACCTACAGGATGCTGACATCCCAAAGGGCCCAGTGGAGGTCATCTGGGACACTGAGACAAAAGCAGAGAAAGGGCAGGCTTGAACTGTTTCAACAGCTCTAGGAGAAACCACTTCTAAGTTACACCACACTTGTCTTATAAACATGAAACTATGCAGAAATACTCAAATGTAACACCACTCTTTAAAACCAAAGAAGAAATCATTGGCCAGATCTTACCTAAATGAGTTATCCAAGCATACACTCAGGATAAGTTCAGGCCTTTTGGATGTACATTTTTCCTACATGCTGAAATGCTTTATTAGTCAAGGGGAAAAGACTCAGGTTACATAACATTCACCACCCCCACCACCCCAAATATGACTGACAAATAAAATACAAATGAAAGCCTATTCCAGCACTTCCCAAAAATATTTTGTGAAAAACAGGCCCTATGGGTTTAAAAAAAAAAGAGGTAAAGGAATATTGCAAAAATATCTTTAGAGATTTATAATGGACATTTACATATTACAAAATAGGAAAAGCCCCAAGTATCCATGTTTTTATGTCAGGCATAGTTGTAAACAATGGGACTAAAGCAGTAAACAAACAAACAAACAAACAAACAAAATCCCTGTTTTTGTGGGGTTGATATTCCAACAGGGGAAACCAAGCAATATATAAGTACTAGGGGAAAAAATAAAGCAGAGGAAGGGAGATCAGAAGAGGGAAGATGATGTTGCTGTTTTATATAAGATGATCAGCAGAGACTTCACTGGCGAAAGACATTTGGACAGAAATAGGAAGGGAGAAAGCCCTGTGGCTTTCAGGAGGAAGAGCATTCCAGGCAGATAAAGCAATATGTGCAAAGGCCCTGAGGCAGGAGTGTGTTTGGCAGGACTGTGGCACGGCAAAGATGCCAGCAGTGGCTGAAGTGGTATGAGCAAGGTGGAGAGTGATAGGAAACAAGATGGAAGAGGAAGCCAAGGCTAAATCCTACAGAGATTTTGGCTCTAACTTGAAGTAAAATGAGATGCAACTGAAGGCTTCAGAGCAGAGCTGTAATGTAAGATCTGACTCACAATTTAACGGGATCTCTCTGGCTGCTGTGTTTCACACAGTCTAGATCATGGCAGAGGGAGGGAGAGAAACTAGGAGGCCAATTTGTAGGGTACTTCAAAATTCCAGGTAACAAATGATGGTGGTTTAGAACAGAGTGACTGCAGTGGAGGTTGTGAGACATGATCAGAGTCTGGATATGTTGTGGAGGAGAACCAGGTGGAGGTAGAGCCAGGGGGAGGAGGTAAAAGAGAGGTCAAGGACAGCTCCGAGATTGATGGCCTGAACAACTGGAAGGATGGAGTCATCCAGGGAAGTGGAGATAAAAAGACAGGAGGTGTGAAAGCTGAGGCAAGAGGAAGTTTACGGCCGGAGGTAATGAAGATGAGAAGGAACCAGCAAAGAACACTGGGAAGAACTAAGAAAGAATGGTTGTTATCTGGGAAGCCAAGTGAAGAAAGCACATCAGGAAGGAAGGAGTGATCGACCTCCCCTTAAATGTTGCTGTAAGGACAAGAAAATGAGGCCTGAGAATGGACCGCTGGGTTTGACAAAGAGGGAAGCCTTTGGCAACCTTGATAAGAGTCACTCTGTGGGATGATAAGGACTAAAGCAAAGCTGATTACAGTGGATTCAAGATAGAATGGGAAACTCCACAACAATGACAAATAACCCAATGAAAAAAAGGGCAAAGGACTTGAATAGACATTTCTCCAAAGATACAGAAATGGCCAACAAGCACATGAAAAGATGTTCATTCGCCATTAGGGAAATGGGAATCAAAACCATAATGAGATACTGCTTCATATCTACTAGGGTGGCTATGTGGGGGCGGCAGGGGGGAGCAGGAAATATCAAATATGGATGAGGAGGTAAGGCAACTGAAACACCTGTGCATTGTAATGTAAGATGGTCCAGCCACTTGGCCCAAACCACCAAATACTTCAGTGGCTACTCAAAAAGTGAAACGTAGAATTACCATGGGACCCAGCAATTCCACTCCCAGGGATATGCCCAAAAGCACAGAAAACAGATACTCAAACAAATACTTGTACATGGATGTGCATAGCAGCACTACTCACAATAGCCAAAAGGTAGAAACAACCCAAATGTCCATCAATTAATGAGCAGATAAACAAAATGTGCCATATACATACAATGGGATACTACTACACAATAAAAGGTAATAGAATTCTGATGCATGCCACAACATGGATGAATGCTGAAAACATCATGTAAATGAAATGAGGTCAACATTTTGTATGACTCCATTTTATAAAGTATACAAAAGAAGTAAATCTGTAGAGACAGAAGACAGATTGGTGGTTGCCAGAGGCTAGCGGGAGGGGAGAATAGAGGATGACTGTGTAACAAGTAAGGGGGGTACTTTGGGGATGAGGAAAAGGCTTTGGAACCAGATGAAGGCAGTAGTTACACAGCAATGTGAATGTACTAAATGCTACTGACTTGTACATCTTAACATATTAAAATGGTTTTATGTTAAGTGAATTTCACCTCAATTTTTAAAAAGAGCAATAATGGGAAGAAAGGAATTGGAGACAGTCGGTAAGAAAACTCTTCCAAGGAGGTTTGCGGAAAAGGGGAACAGAGGCAGAGAGTAGCAGCTGAAGGGGGATGTGTGGTCAAGGTGGGTGGAAGATAGAGGACATGCCCGTCTGCAACTGGAGAGAGAGGACCGGAGGCAGATTTGCTGGCAGGAGGTCCTCAGTCTCATGCACAAGAATCAAAGATGCCTCATCCTTAACAGGAGAGGAGGCAGGATACGGGCAGCTTGGTCGAGGCAGCAGTGGAGGCTTGCAGAAATTCTCTTGGGCTAGTTTTTTCTTAGGAGATGTGGGGAGGTTAGGAGTGGGGAGAAGGTGTGAAGCAGTTATCCCAGAGAGTGGGTGGGCAACTAGACTAAGGCAATAGGGAAGCAGTGTTGGGCAGCTTGAACAGCCCACTCAAGGTTAATGGTAGCAAACTGATGAGACTAGTAAGCCCGGTTGTGTGTTTTTTTCCAACTGTATTCAGTTGCCTGGGTAAAGGTGGAGAGCTATTTAATTTATTTATCCCTAAGTTCCCCTGAAGATATCTGACCATAGAAACCTATTAACAGCCCCCAAAGAGTCTACATACAATTCTACTCTACGATTAGATAGATAACGGAGGATAGAAAAATACCAGTACCTCTTTCTAACCAGCGATAGATAGATAAATGATAAGGGAGGGGCCAGGTCTGGAGGCCCACAGGGGAACACAGGCATTAGACTGGCCAGGAGGGCACCCATTAAGAGGGAGTAAGAGGGAGAACAAAATGGCACAGCTGTCAGAGTCTGAGCTTTGGAGTCAGATTTCCACTCCAGCTGAGTGATACTGGGCAAATGAATCTCTGTGAGATGTATCATAAAATGGGGGAACTATCAACTGCCTTTCAAGGATGTTATGAGGATTAATGATGATAAGCACTTAGCACTCAAGTTTCTAGCATATAACAGGCATCCAATCTAAGGAGGGAACTGTCATTATTAACCAGTCAGATCTGCCAGATCAACCAGATATGAAAGGTGACGCAACCAAAACACTGTCAACCCAGGTGCCCAACCACCTGTGCACTAGGATGGTCTCTGGGGAATCTCAAAGAGTTGACATGACTCCCTGTCAATCTACAGTGAGGAACTTCACCAGTCAAGACACAACCTGCCTGCTTTAGCTCAAGAGTAAGTTGGTGTTTCTAGCTCCCAAGTTAATGTGCAAAAATGAAGCACCCTCCACTTCCTATAAAACAGTACATTTTGCAAAAGCTGCCATGCATCCCAGTATCGTGTGTTTAATGTTTGAAGTAATTTTAGACTTACAGAAAATTACAAAAACAGTACAGAGTTCAGTACCCTTCAGCCAGCTTCTTCCAATGTTAACATCTTACATAACCATAATACAACTGCCAAAATCAGGAAAATAACTCTGATAAATTACTATTAACTACTTGACAGACCTTATTTGAATGCTGCCAGCTTTGCCTCTGATGTTCTTTTTCTCATGCAGGATCCAATCCTGGATCCCACATTGGATTTAGTTCTCAAGTCTTTGCTAGCATCTGCCCACCTGTGACAGTTCCTCTCTGTCTTTGTCTTTCACAGCCTTGACATCTGCCAAGAGAACTGGTCAAGTATTTTACAAAATGTCCCTCGATTTGGGTTTGTCTGATGTTTTCTCATGATAGAGTCAGATTGTGCATTTTGAGTAAGAATCCTCCTGATGGGATGTTTTGCCCTCCTTGGTGCATCAAAAGGGGGCACATCACAGGGGCGCCTGGGTGGTTCAGTCGATTAAGGGTCCAACTTTGGCTCAGGTCATGATCTCACAGTTTGTGGGTTCGAGCCCTGTATCAGGTTCTGTGCTGACAGCTTGAAGCCCGGAGCCGGCCTCCGATTCTTTGTCACCCTCTCCTCTCTCTGCCCTCCCCTACTCGTGCTCTCTCTCTCTCAAAAATAAATAAACATTTAAAAAGGGGAGGCACATCACAAAAGAGTCACTACATCTCAGTCCTGGTGCTGGCACTCTAAGGTGGTATTTGCTGGGTTTCTGCACCCATATCATATTTGATGCAGTGTAAAATAGAATCCCAGCCTTTCTCCTGGTCATAATGGAAAAAACTAGATATTTCCATTCACATCCCAACAGCTGCACACCAATAAATGTAATTGTGCTCAGCACTCAAAGGGTTTACTTTTATTTCTTTCTTTTGATTATACTGCAGGCTATTTTAACCCCAAATATGTTTAAAAGAGGAGAGAGAGAATTTTAGTGACACCCCCAGCCCATAGCACTGACTCAGCCATACCCAGAATCCCTTCTCAACCCAGAATGCCCCCAAGTCCCACATGAGAACTCAGGTATCAAAAGAAACAAGAACAAAAATCATCAACCCCATGATGAGTACCATGTTCAAGGCTCTTTACATACATCATCTCTGTTTCTCAGAACTTTGAGGATATATGTTATTAGCTACATTTGAGGAAATGAGGAAAGCTCAGAGAATTTAACTACTTTGACTCCTATCAAACCTAATATAGTAGAGCATGACCTCTAGACCACCTGATGCTCAGCCTCCTGACATGGCACCTGCTGTAATATTAAGTCTGACCAGTGTGGGAGGAACGTATCTTTCCTAGGCTCGGCCCCACAAATGCTAACAAAATGCATAATCCAGTCATAATGACAACTACTCTTTATATGGTGTGATCCTTCCCTGGATATTCTCTTTTTTAATTTCATAACAGCCATAAGATATGTTTGCACCCCATTTCACAGAGTTCAGAAAGAGCAAATAACATGTCCAATGTCCAATATCCAAAACCAAAACCAAAACCCTAACCTAAGTCTGGCCATGCCTCTAATTTATAGGAAATATGCCACAAAGATACGATCAGCAATCCAAACTGATAAATTCCATAAGAAAACAACCTGGTTTTTTTCCCCTTGCACTTTTATATGATAGAGAGAAGTGAGAGAGAACCCATAAATTAAAAGATACTTAAAAGACACTTTTATAAATATCAGATGTGGAGCTTCTTTGGATCCTATTTCAAACAAAGTGTAAAAAGAAAAAGAAAATTTATGACATTGGATTCTATTGATATTAAGAATTATTGATTTGTTCAGACATGATAATGACATTTTAGTTCTGTTTTTAAAAGGTCCTTATCTGCTTTCCTTTTGGTGGCACACAGCGGCAAGATGGTGGTGCAAATCTCCAAAGAAGAGGCAGTGTGTCACTGATGGCATCTTCAAAGCTGAACTGAACGAGCTTCTCACTTGGGAACTGACTCAAGATGACTACTCTGGAGTTGAGGTCTGAATTACACCAACCAGGACAGAAATCATTATCCCGGCCACCAGGACATAGAATGTCCTTGGTGAGACGGGCCAGTGGACCCGGGAATTGACTGCTGTGGTTCAGAAGAGATTTGGCTCCCCTGAGGGCAGTGTAGGGCTTCATGCTGAAAAGGTGGCCCCAGAAGGTCTGTGTGCTATTGCCCAGGCAGAGTCTCTGGGTTACACACTCCTAGGAGGCCTTCCTGTGTGGAGGGCCTGCTAGGGTGTGCTATGGGTCATCATGGAGAGTGGGGCCAAAGGCTGCAAACTCATGGAGTCTGGGAAACCCTGAGGACAGAGGGCTAAATCCATGAAGTTTGTGGGTGGCCTGATGATTCACAGTGGGGACCCGTGAACTGCTCAGACAGAGTGTGCTGGGCATCAAAGTGAAGATCATGCTTCCCTGGAACCCAAGTGATAAGAATGGTGCTAAGAAGCCCCTGCCTGATCAGGTGAGCACTGTGGACCCCAAAGACGGGGTACTTCCCACCACCCCCATCGAAACAGAAGGGTGGGAAGTCAGAGCCACCTGCCACGCCACACCCAGTACCCACAGCATAACAGGCTCTCCTTGGCAGCTGGATCTGGAGTCTGGATATTGCTCTATGAGGACTTTTCATAAAATCTTTGAAAAAGAAAAAAAAAATCATAAAAATTAACAAAGGGTCCTTATCTTTTTAGAGATTCATATTGAAATATCTATGAATGAAAGAACATGACATCTTGCATTCTATTAAAAATTATATTGGTTGGGGCGCCTGGGTGGCGCAGTCGGTTAAGCGTCCGACTTCAGCCAGGTCACGATTTCACGGTCCGTGAGTTCGAGCCCCGCGTCAGGCTCTGGGCTGATGGCTCGGAGCCTGGAGCCTGTTTCCGATTCTGTGTCTCCCTCTCTCTCTGCCCCTCCCCCGTTCATGCTCTGTCTCTCGCTGTCCCAAAAATAAATAAACGTTGAAAAAAAAAATTATATTGGGGGGAAGAGTAGACGCTGTTACCATTGAAACAAACTGGCCATCAGTTAACAGCCATTGAAGCTGAGTGATGGGTAAATGGGGGGGGGGGGGCGGTCACTATACTACTTTCCACATTTTTGTGTATATTTGAAATTCTCCCTAATAAAATCTTACAAAAGAAAAAAAAAATGCCCAAGATCACACATATTGCAAATGAAGGGCAGAGTCAGGACCTGAACTCAGGAGATCCAAGTCCAAACACTGACTTCCTCTCATCCCTACTGTACCTAGATATCTCTCCTATGCATTTATCCTATTTCAAAGCTTATGTCTCAAAAGGAAATGCCACAACAAATCATTCTTAGAAGCCCAGAGTTTCTTCAATGAAAGCTGCAATACAACATATAAAATACAGCTGTCAGAGAAACAAGTATTAGTGGGAAGATCCCGTGATACACCATGGTGATTCAGAAACTTTCAAAACCTACACTCCCTTTGTTATGCATACAGAGCAAATCAGAGAATGAGCCAACCAAGAGAACTAAGAGTCCCCTAATTGAGAAATGTATAAAACCAAGCTCTTCAGAACCAAGAAGAGCTGTTTGTAATAAACACAGAAAAAGTTCTCTTATGATCTAAGTAATAATGCATGTTTAACACTTTAAAAAGTGCTCTCAGGGGAACCTGGGTGGCTCAGTCGATTGAGGGTCTGACTTCAGCTCAGGTCATGATCTTGCAGTTCGTGGGTTCAAGCCCCACTGCTGTCAGTACGAAGCCTGCTTCAGATTCTGTATCTCCCTCTCTCTCTGCCCCTTCCCTGCTCATGCTCTCTCTCTCAAAAATGAAAAAACAGGGCACCTGAGTGGCTCAGTTGGTAAGTGTCTGACTTCGACTCAGGTCAGTTTCAGCCCCTCAAATGTCACGTCGGGCTCTGTGCTGAGAGCTCAGAGCCTGGAACCTGCTTCAGAGTCTGTGTCTCCCTCTCTCTCTGCCCCTCCCCCACTCATGCTCTGTCTCTCTCAAAAATAAAGCATTAAAAAAATTTTAATGAAAAAATAAACTTTAATTTTGAAAAAAAGAAAATAAAAAGTGCTCTCAGATTAATTAATTCATCTTAGGCTCTCAAAAATTCCTTGAGATAATTTGGAGTACATAAGTAACATCCCTACCTTTAAAAATGAACCAAATGAGACATAAAGAGGTCAAGATTTGATACCTGGATGGGGACTCAAAGTCAGGATTTCATTCATTCATTCATTCAAGCACTGACACCCAGCCTGCTTTCTATTCTAAGTGCCTGGGATATAGAGATACTAGAGACCTAGGGTCTCTGGGCTAGAGGACTTTAGGATTTCCCCATACCCTTCTAACAGAGAGTCCAGGCAGGCAGCCCTTTCCCAAAGCCCATCTCCTGCCCACTCCCCATCCTGAGTCCCACATACATCCAGGATTCTGCAGAAATAGGTGGGCTCTCGGTGGTTCCTGGGGAGCCTTGTGCATTTAAAGCCTGAATGAAGATCATCATTTTCCTGGTTGAATCTCTTCTATTTGCCTTCTCATCAGTATCCAGAGCAGGGTATGTATTTCCACACGCAATAAATGACTCCAGAAAAGGAGTGGTGTCAACTTCACCCGCAGAAAAATAAATCACATTTATATCATTCAACTAATATTTATTGAACACTTACTATCAGCCAGGTACATGAGGGACCAATATGATGAATATAAGACAGTCTCAGCCATCCAAGAGCCTACGATCAATAGGGGCTATGATCACATACTTAACAGCTTTAGGGGCGATGTTATTTTGTGTAACATACGATTGACTTTTTAACATTTAAAACTTTGAGAAGTCATAAGCTTTTCTTACTCTTTTTCTTGTTTCTCATGGCAACGTCCACTGACCTACACCTCACAATAAGCCACATGTTGCCGTATATTATAAATTCAACTCAGAAAAGAGGAGAGGGCTTGGGGAGGGATGAAAGGGCTTCTTAGAATTGACTGAAATATAAGGACTGACATCTCATTTTAAAGAACTTACTTTAAACGAAAAGCACAGTCTAGGGATCACATGCAGCTGGGGGGAATCAAGGAAGTCTCAAGGGGGATGTAGCTTCTGAGAAAGACCTGGAAGAACAGGAGAATCCCGTGAGTAGATGTGGGAGGGCACTCCCAGTACAGCAGTGGCCCAAGCAAAGTGACAAAGGGCCAAGAAAAGGGCAAAACACACCCTAGCTACTAAGAATGTAATCCTTTTTTTTTTTTTAATTTTTTTTTTCTCCGTTTTTATTTATTTTTGGGACAGAGAGAGACAGAGCATGAACGGGGGAGGGGCAGAGAGAGAGGGAGACACAGGATCGGAAACAGGCTCCAGGCTCTGAGCCATCAGCCCACAGCCTGACGCGGGGCTCGAACTCACGGACCGCGAGATCGTGACCTGGCTGAAGTCGGACGCTTAACCGACTGCGCCACCCAGGCGCCCCAAGAATGTAATCCTTTAGGAAGGAGCACACATGTGCGTCTAAGAGTTGCCCTGGGATGCTTATGAACCGTCCTGTGTCCCACTCCTAGGGATTCTGACTCAGACGGTCAAGAGAGTGGACTCTGGGAATCTGTAGGTATGGGTGGATTGTGGACAATACTATGAGAATCAGTAGTAAGGAGGTTTGGGTGAGAGACAGAACACAGACTTCATGGGGCAGGGATCACACAGACAAGTGCCACGCGATTGCCACAATCAGAATTACACCTGTCAAAGTGAGGTACCAGACCAGCAGTAGCATCACCCGGGAACTTGTTAGAAATACAAATTCTTGGGGCGCCTGGGTGGCTCAGTTGATTAAGCTCCTGAGTCTTGGTTTCAGCCCAGGTCATCTCACGGTTTGTGAGTTCTAACTGTGAGCAGGGCTCTGCCCTTGGGATTCTCTCTCTCCCTCTCTCTCTGCCCCTCCCTACCTCTCGAAAGAAAGAAAGAAAGAAAGAAAGAAAGAAAGAAAGAAAGAAAGAAAGGAAGAAAGAAAGAAAGAAAGAAAGAAAGAAAGAATTTTTTTAATTAAAAAAAAAAAAAAGAAATACAAATTCTCAGACCCTATCCCAAAAACTACTAAATCGGCAACTCTGGGGTGGGATCCAACAGTGTTTTAACAAGCCCTCTGGTGATTCTGATGCCTGCTCGAGCTGGAAAGCACCACTCTGAGTTCACCCTGGCAATGGTGTGTTATGGCCAAAATTGCATTAAAATTCCCACTAACTGCAATCCTGGCTAACCTCAAATTATTGTTGTTATTCCGTCTTTTCTTCCCTAAAAGGGGAGGGGCTGCAAATCAGCATGGTTTGAACGACTTACTAATCTGCTTTATAAGTCACTAATAATTTAATGCTTGACCAAGGGACTGCAAAAGTATTAAAATGAGAGTGCTTAGTCAGCACTTCCTAAACTTTCAGGTGCATACGAATCACCTGGAGATCTTGTCCAGGTAAAGATTCTGAATCCATAAGACTGACTTAGGGCCTAGGCTTCTGCATTTCAAACAAGCTCCCTGGTGATGCTGTTGCTACCAGCCCACAGCCCATACTTAGAGTGGCAAGAAATTACCTAATTCCACAAGTATAAAAGCCCCTGTAGCAGGACACCATCTCCCCACCAGCTGGGCTTTCCTCTCTGACCTGCCCCACTCCCACCCCATGATATGCTCCAGCGGCCCCTCTGCCCACTCTCCCCACACTCTCCCTGTGCCTTCTTTCCCTTTTCTCCTCATCAACCACTGCATGGAAACTTCCACTGGTACAGCCCCCTGCCTGAGAAGAGGGGCTTTCTGGGCCCACATGCCAGCGGAGGGAGTTAATGCGCTGCCCCAAGCACCTCCACCTTCCTCCAGAGAGACTCTGGCAAGAGGAAGGATCTGGCTCATTTGTTTGCAGAGCTAAGTATGCATTATTTAAAACACTAACTGTCAGCTTTAGCTTCATCTGAGGCTGTAAATCAACAGTCATTCCTCAGGGCCAGAGGGTCTCTTGTCACCCTCCCATGAGCTCCATCAGTGGAGAACAGTCAAAATCCCAGCTGGGACCACCGCATTAACTCAGTTAAAAAAAAATGTGATGCAGGCAGACACACATCCCTAACAAGTGTAAGTGCAGTTTCATCCTGCTGGATACACTGCGTCAGTCGCCTGTCCCACACGCTCATCAAGTATTCCGTGGTTATGAAACGTTTATGCTAACAAAACTGCAGAGTTGCAGCTCAGGACGTCACTGTAAATATTTATTAACCACGGCCATCAAGACAACAGCTTCTCTTACTTCAAGGTCCATTTTCTGGTTTGACCCACCAGGTGGTTCAATCCCTACTCTCTCTGTCCCTCTCTTTAAAAAAAAAAAAAAAAAAAGGTACTTCTTATATAAAACTGTTTTGTGAAAATCCACACGACCTCTTTAGAACAGCTCCACCAAAATTAATAAAAGGTTTCTGATATACAAACCAGGACAATAACATTTGAGCTCGATGAGTGGGGAGTAGCTTTGTGGATGCTCTTTCTGTGCATAGATCATAAAATGATGATTTAATCACTGGGGAATATTTATCACAAATAGTGTCATATGATGTACTGTAAAATTTATGCATCTAAAAGCTCGAGTGTACAATATAAAGAGATTGCTCAGATGTTTTGGACTTATTGGCCCAGCTCCACTGTTTATTACGTGGAGGCTTAATACTATAATAGGCTCTCTTTGAAGACTTCCTGTTGAAAAAAAAAAAAAAAAGAAAGCCATTCAACAAATTATATTTACTGTGTACACTCAACAAAGGAGAAAAAAATAGCACCATCCCGATGACTCTCTAATGAAGGACAGGGAAAAAGTCTGAGGAATCATAAATCTGGCTGTAAGGAAAGATGAGGGAAAATACACCAAGAATAGAAACACTCTGTGCCTTCAAAATGGATTCAAGAACCACCAACATATCCATAGTATAAGCAGAAACCACCAAATACAAAGACTGGCTAATAAAAATTTCAAGGTATGATTATAATTAGATAGCTATCCACAATTCCATTACTCAGTTCTCATAAAGCTTGCCACTCAGCACTGAAGCAATAATAACTTTTTTTTTTTTTTTTTTGGGCTGGCCATTTTTATTCTAGGCTGAAAGGAAAATGTAGGAGAAAACCATAAAGAGATGCATGGAGAGCTTCTGGAATGGAAGGTAAGACCTGACTTCTAGTCTGAGACTCTCAGAGAGTCTACAATATCAGCTAAGTGGGGGCACCTCACCAGAAACCCAGTGTTTCCATATCACATTCTGTTTGTGGTTACCTTCCTAAACCTCCCTGCACTGCTGGCCCCACCACCCGGCGGCTCTAGTAAGGGCTGCTTTTACTTTAGAAAAATACAAAACCTCCACCTGACTCCTCTAATTGTCTGGTGCGTATTCACAATGTTCCTGGACCTGTACACAGCAGAGTCCCAGGCACCAATTAAAATTTTCAAAAGGAGAAAGATGTGTCTACCTTCTTCTCTAGCATCTCTATTCCCAGTGACCAGAGCACAAGCCAGGCCACTGGGATGAATTCAGTACCTCCAAAGGAATGAATGAAAGTTCCCACAAACTTTTTCCACAAGCATATAAAGCCATAACAAAGGGACACCTGGGTGGCTCAGTTGGTTGAGCATCTGACTTCGGCTCAGGTCATGATCTCGAGGTTCATGAGTCTGAGCCCCACACTGGGCTCACTGCTGTCAGCCTGTCTGCACAGAGCCTGCTTCAGATCTTCTGTCCCCCTCTCTCTGCCCCTCCCCCGCTTGTGGTCTTCCCCCGACCCCGCCAAAAAAAAAAAAAAATTAAAGCCATAACCAAAATCTCAGTAAGATCATGGGGCCCTGTCTGTTCAATTATTCAACAAATATTTCTTGAAAGCCTGTTTTGGATTCTAGGACATACCAACACACAAAACAGTCCCTGCCTTCATGGAACTGATATTCTAGTTGGGAAAGCAGATAACAAGCTAATGATACCTATGTCAGGTAATGAATGCTACCAAAAAAGTAAGCCAGGATAAGAGCTCCCCAGAGCATCCCAGTAGGGTGGTTACAGGAGAAGATCTTTGGTGAACAGTAAAGTAGAAATCTGAGGAGGTGAGAAATGTAGTCATGAGATGATACAGGGAAAAGCACACCAGGCAGAGGGAACAGCAGGTGCAAAGTCCCTGCAAGGGGGCCAGATGCAGAGACCAGAGATAAAAGGTAGAGGAAATGGCTGGAGGTGTGGGAAAGATAATGTACTGCAATGTTCTTAAATCTGGAACTTATAACCCACTCGTGAGTCACAACCACCATTTTAAGTCAAAACCACCATTTTAAAAAATGGTCAAAACCTCCATTTTAAAAAGTCAAAACCACCATTTTAAAAAATGAAACAGGGACTCGTGGGGTGGCTCAGTCGGTCAAGCGCCTGACTTGGGCACAGGTCATGATCTCACGGTTTGTGGGTTCGAGCCCCACATCAGACTCTGTGCTGACAACTCAGAGCCTGGAGCCTGCTTCCGATGCTGTCTCCCTCTCTCTCTGGCCTCCCCTGCTCGTGCTCTGTCTCTCTCTGTCTCAAACAAACATTAAAAAAAATTAATAAATTAATTAATGAATGAAATAGAACAGGGGCGCCTGGATGGCTCAGGTGGTTAAGCATTCGACTCATGATTTCGCGGTATGAAGCCCCACAACTGGCTCTGCACCGACACTGTGAAGCCTGCCTGGGATTCTCTCTCCCTCTCTCCCTCTGTGTCCCTCCCCCGGTCTCTCTCAAAAATAAATAAACTTTAAAAAAAATACTGATATGAACATAGATTTTTTTTTTTACACAATTGTGCTTACATATTCACTAAATAGTTTCATGCTACAAAAATTCTCCTGAGGTGAGGTGCTGAAAAATCTCATATTTCAACTGCTAAACGAATAATAAGAACAACATTATTGCTGGTCTTTAAAGCTGTCAATCCCGAGCTTACAACTACACTCTTTTTAAAAAATAATAATAGGTGGGGCGCCTCGGTGGCTCAGTCAGTTAAGTGACCAACTCCTGATTTCGGCTCAGGTCGTGATCTCACGGTTGGTGAAATGGAGCCCCGCGTCAGACTCTGTGCTGACAGCGTGCAGCCCCCTTGGGATTCTCTGTCTCTCCCTTTCTCTGCCTCTCTACCCCCCATAATACATACATACATACATACATACATACATACGTACATAAAAATGTTAAAAAACGAAACAGAACAGAATGAAATAGAAATTACCACTGTGCACTGTCTGTAGTAAGTCTAAATACCGTTTGGTGAAATTCGGGTGATGAGGGAGGGGGGCTTCCTCGGTCACACACGGTGCATCTGTGCTGCAGTACAATATAAAATGTGCTTCTCACAGTGAATTACAATAAAAACAAAATGAACACAGGGCTTTATAAATCTGTGCCGTCCAACTAGCCACATGTGGCTATTTAAATTTAAATTAACCAAAATTAATGAAAATTTAAAATTCAGTTCCTCAGTCACACTAGCCACATTTCAAGTGTTCAATAGCCACGTGTGGCTGGTGGCTACTGCATTAAACAGAGCAGATATAAAACATTTCCATTAGAATGCTGAAAGTTCTCTTGGAAAGCAGTTATACAGATTGTTCTGTCTCTGGAGTCTGTGACCCTCTAATGTCACCTGATAGAATTACAAGTGTGTCTAGGATGATCAGATGAATGAGTTTTCTGAATAAAAGGCTCTGAATTTATATTGTCTCGTAATACAGCTGGCATCCAGCTGGAGATAAAACCAAAATATGCTGAAAATCACCCTGACGCCGAGCAGCCATATGCATGGGCTGGTGAGAGTCAGTCTGCCTCGATTTCCTTCTCCATAAAGTAACTATTAATAAATAATCACCCATTATTTGTTTCGAATTATAAGGATTTCCTAGGGGAAAAAACTACAAAATTTATAGAGTCCCAAAGTAGAACACTTCAGACATGGGCAGCTGACCAACTGTGGTACAACAGTGTGATTTTTAAAAATCCATTTCCTGGCCCTGAGCAAGGGCTGAAACCAAATCCAGTGAGGCATAATACTGCCACATGTGACCCTAATGATTATCAACCAGGATTCTCATCGGAAGTCCCGCAGCCCGAGAAGCAGTGATACCTCACATGGAGAGTTTTCAAGGCACCTAACTCAGGGGTGGTCGCCCTACCACAGGATAGGTCCTCACCCTGTGGTGTCTGGGGCTGGCTGCTGCTTGAAGGGGGTCTTTTACATGGTTGGGAATCATCAGTGTTTACAGCTCCTTCACTTTGGCCCTCTCTCCTGGCAATAATGTAAAGAAAGATGCCTATGGATGTGAGGGTCCCATCTCAGGCTCTGACTTCTGTGTAGCTTAGAAAGGAAATGAATGAGCCAGCATGAGCAATGTGGGCCAGGGAGTGATGACAGGGACTTGGCTGTTCCACTGGGCACCCCAAACAGATGCTGCTCCCTCTTAGAACAAGAAGGAGCAATGTTTACCTTGCATTCACACCTTCCATTGCAGCAGGACCTTGGTCCCCTTCCAGCTGCAGCCTGGAAAGTGTACCTGCCTTCTGGGTCCAGATGTAGGCACGCGAAGAAGGATCCCAAATGGGCATGTTACCCAAGGATAGTACATCCATACATTCAGAAGCCAAATTCAGGTAATCTGACTCCTAAGACTGATAATAGGATGGAGTACATATATGAAATTGAAACTGCCTGAAAATCCATAATGGACACCATTTTGTGCAACCCAGATGCATATTGTGCAATCCAGCATCTTCACACAGGTGCCTAGAACACCATATGCACTTGATAAATGTTTTCGAATGAGTAAATGATTGAATATGAAATGTATAATGCCCTACATTAACCTAAAATGGCTACAATTTCATCTGTCTTTCTGAAGCAGGAAGCAGGGAAAAGTAGACTTGCTTTGCCTAATATTTCACCAGTCTTATCAATAATGCACTGAGGAAAGAAACCATAAAGGAAAAGATTCATTGATTTGGCTATATTAAATGTCAAGTGTCAAAAAACACCATAAAAATTAAAAGGAAAATGATAAACTGGGGGGGAAATACCTGCAACATATGATAAAAATATTATATGATGACTCTATAAAGGGGTCTCCAAATCAATAGGGAAAAATATACAGTGGCTTAATAGAAAAATGGATGAAGAATATGAATAGAATCTTTAACACACACATACAACACACACACAGCTGACAGACACATAAAAACACAAAGTTCAACCTCTCTGTGCTAATCAAAAAAACGCACATTAAAACAACAATATGATCTATGATACCATTTTCAACTATCAAATTGGCAAAAGTCTTCCATTGTTTTCCTTCTTTTTTTTTTTTTTTTCAACGTTTATTTATTTTTGGGACAGAGAGAGACAGAGCATGAACGGGCGAGGGGCAGAGAGAGAGGGAGACACAGAATCGGAAACAGGCTTCAGGCTCTGAGCCATCAGCCCAGAGCCCGACGCGGGGCTCGAACTCACGGACCGCGAGATCGTGACCTGGCTGAAGTCGGACGCTTAACCGACTGCGCCACCCAGGCGCCCCTCATTGTTTTCCTTCTTAGTGACAACACCCAATACTGGCAAGGTTGTGGAGAAATCAGCTCCCTCCTGCACTTCATACATTTATATAGAAGACAATTTGATAGCATGTGCTAAAAGCCATAAAAATGTGCATCCCTTTTGATCCAGGAACTCCATTCCAGGAATTTATTCTAAGGAAATAATCAGAGATGTAATCAATGATTTATGTGAAAGACATTCATCAGATGTTTATGGTAGGGGAAACCATAAATGGCCTATAAATCCATCAGGAGAAGGTTGTTAAGTGAACTATATTACAAGCCTATGATAGAAACTATACATCATTTTTAAGAAGTTCTTTACAATATCACAACAGCCAAAAGTTGGAAGCAACCCAAATGTCCACTGACTGATGAATGGATCAAAAAAATGTGTTATATACATACAATGGAATATTACTCAGCCTTTAAAAGGAAGGAAATTCTTTCACATGCTACAACATGGATGAGCCCTGAGGATACTCTAAGTGAAATTAGCCCATCACAAAAATACAAGTACTACAGGCCACTTATGTGAAGTATCGAAAGTAGTCAAATTCATAGGAACAGAAAGTAGAATAATGCTTATCAGGGGCTGGCAGGAGGGAGAAATCAGGAGGTGTTGCTTCATGTGTATTGAATTTCAAATTTGCAAAATGGGAAAGTTCTGGAGAACTGTTTCACAAAAGTGTGAATATATTTAACACTACTAAACTGTATGCCTAGAAAATGGTTAAGAAGGTATATTTTGTGTTCTTTATCACAATTTTTTTAAATGTTTATTTATTTATTTTTGAGGGAGACAGAGAGAGAGAGAGAGCACAAGTGGGGGAAGGAGGAGAGAGAGAGGGAGACACAGAATCTGAAGCACACTCCAGGCTCTGAGCTGTCAGCACAGAACCTGACATGGGGCTTGAACTCACAAACCTTGAGATCATGACTTGAGCCAAAGTCAGACACTTAACTGACCGAGCCACTTAACTGACCGAGCCCCCTTTATCAAAATGTTTTTTAGGTTCTTTTACGAGACTATCTAGTCATACATGGTTATTCATTTCATAAATTACCACACCATGGAATATACTTCAAGCTAAATCCATACTGCATTTAGCTTAATTTTTGTGTGATTTCGAAGGCACTTAAGAATGTTGCAGAAACTCATTTATAATGATATTTCCAAAACTACTGACCGCAATATTAACAGATTTCTAAACTTATGTACTCATTGAGAGTGGCAGTTAATAAAAATACTAGTTAGCAGATTTTCTGAATTAAGAAATTATAATGTCACCAATGTTTTGTCAATGGCTAGTTCAGGATTTTTCAGGGAATTTCAAATATTCTGTAACCGTAAACATCCAGCTCCTGGAGACTGAAAGTCCTACATGTGTCACACACAAATCCTTTGTCAGACTCCTGCTCTGATTTACTTTTCGTAAATGTGAACACCTCAAGTAGAGGTACTGGGCGTACTTCCATATTCTCACCCTCTCCAACAAGACAGCTCTGCAAAGCTACATGCAGTGTCCGGATATCTGCGTGGCACACAAGTCCACACCAGTTCATGTAGACCTCTTAAGACATTACATTTCTCATTATAATTGTCATCTTCATTGTCTCCCCAGTGCCTGAAACAGTGTTAATAAAGATAAAATACACCTTATACAATAAATAAGTGAAGACAATGACACCGGTTGTACTATAATATAAAAAGAGCATGGGGCGCCTGGGTGGATCTGTCGGTTAAGCACCTGACTTCAGCTCAGGTCATGATCTCACAGTTCGTGGGTTTGAGCCCCGCGTCCAGCTCTGTGCTGACAGCTCAGAGCCTGGAACCTGCTTCGGACTCTGTGTCTCCCTCTCTCACTGCTCCTGTCCCATTCTCTCTCTGTCTCTCTCTGTCTCTCAAAAATAAATAAACATTGAAAAAACAATTTAATTTTTTTTTTAATGTTTATCTTTATTTTTGAGACAGAGAGAGATAGCATGAGCTGGGGAGAGGCAGAGAGAGAGAGGCAGACACAGAACCTGAAGCAGGCTCCAAGCTCTGAGCTGTCAACACAGAGCCCAACGCGGGGCTCGAACTCGTCAACTGAGAGATCATGGCCTGACCTGAAGTCAGACGCTCAACCGATTGAGCCACCCAGGCGCCTCAAAAAAACAATATAATAAAAAAAAAAGACCAAAGTCATCAGAACTTTTAGATACAGTTGACCCTTGAACAACAGGGGTTTGAACTGCACAGGTTCACTTATACATGGAATTTTTACAACACAGGACTATAAATGCATTTTCTCTTCCTTGTGACTTTCTTAACATTCTCTTTTCTCTAGCATATTCTATTTTAAGAATAGAATATACAATAACATACCAAATAGGTGATAATCAACTATTTATGTCATTGGTAAGGCTTCCAGCCAACAGTAGGTTGCTAGTAATTAAGTTTTAGGGGAGTCAAAAGATATCTGCAGATTTTTGAATGCACAGGTATCAGCATCCCTAACCCTTGCCCCCTGGTTGTTCAAGGGTCAAGTGTATTTACATACTTTGCTAAGTGATAACATCACAATCCTAACTCAGCACTGTTAAGAGAAAACATCTTCTCCTAGAATTAATTATTCTAAATCCACGTCCAACAAAAGTCATGTTCCATGGACCACTCACTCTGTAGAATGGTAATAGGTATTTTTTATAAATGGATTTCATGTTCAAATAAATTGGGGAAACTCTGGGGTAAATAAAATAAAACTGGTTTCTTTGCCTCCAAACTTTACTCATTACTATACAACACTATGTACTTTAGTACTAATATTAGAGCAATGCAGTTCCCAGAAACACCATTTCTTGCCCCAATGTAGAACCTAGCCACTTTCCCTGCATAGTGCAGCCCACACAGTCTTATTTATAGCAAGTCTGTAAGGGTGTTGGTAATTCAGGGAATGCCTATATTAGCAAGATTTAGCCAATATACTTAGTCTGCAAAGCATCAAAAACAATACGTGTAATTCTTTTTAAATTTGGATATATAACAGGAGTTATTCATATAATAACCCAAGAAGACAAGTTTCCAATAGCCACTGGACATAATGTTGGGTAAACATATAGACTTTTCTTCCTGGGTAGTTCATATAAAATATTCATGTAAGAAATACAACACTAGCTGATTTAAACATCATCATTTTTATCGGCTATAACACAGGCTTAGAAACCTTTAACTCTAATGGAAATTAAACGCTTTGCATTTAAGATGTTTCCTACTCTGACCTTTAAACATTAAAATAACTAGAAGCACCACAAAGCAGAAATGATAATGTTTCACTTACATGGTGCTACATTTCAGACCTGTAGTTGTAAGTAAAAAGAGGTTTCACCTTCAAGGTCAGAAAGGACAAGACGTCCCGTGTGTAGCTAGAATAAAAGGCATGGCTGGACCACGAGAACCCTCTTCTCCACAAAAGAGGCAAGAGATGGCCCAAATGGAGGATGCCCTGCATGCTTGACATCCAGCAACTCTAAGTCTCTGACTTGATTTCTCAATAGTCCTCCGTGATTCTCTGTGCTGGGGAACGCAAATGAGTTTTACCTCATACAAATACACTGTTCCTGAAAATATCAATACATGGAATGTCATGGAGAGCACTAGAAGAGCTCACTCCTTAAAAAGAAAACTAAGAGAGCTCCCTCCATAATAAGAAAACTATAACAAACACTCCCTTGTCATTTAAAATGTTACTAGCACTTGTGTCCCTCCCATCAGAATTTTACAAATCAGAAAAACAAAAATTAAGTGTAAGTAAAAAATGAAAACAAAACAAAGCAAACAAGGCTAGGTATAATGAACCAGGAGTTTCCAGTTTTTAATTTTGCCAAATAAAGGTGTCTAAACATTGAAACAAAATGACAACCACCACCACAAAATTCCTACCATGCACTAGCAGAGAGATTCACCACCCTGGCTGCACAACAGAGTCACCTGGAGAGCACCAAACCCACACCAGTGCCTGGTCTGTCCCAGGATTCAGATTCAGTTATCCGAGGGGCAGCCAGGACCCTATAGTTTCTAAAAGCTCCCCAAGTGGCTCTACTGTGCAGCTACAGTAGAGAAGCATCATCGTCTCATAACAGAAAAGGCATTTTGAAACCAAAAAAAGTAAGAGTATAATCTCAAATTACAGGATGACTATTAAAAGTAAATAAAATCAAATGTATAAAATACATTGTATTTCTCATTTTGCCTCTAACAACCTAAGCTAAAGAACCTGTGGGCCAGCAGTTGAAGATATTTGGTCTACACTAACAGACCGCCCTTCCCCACCTGTCGCTCCACGTGTAACCCCTTAACAACATGGCTTGTGTCCTCTCCGCTCCACCAAAGTGACCCTTGCAAAGCTCAAGAAGGAATCTTGTGTAGCCAAATCCATTCACCTCTCTTCATTTCTCCTAATTCCATATCTTTGCAGCACTTTCCAGAAGTACTAGTCCCACCTCCCTGAAACTGTCTTCCTCCTGGCCTGCAACACAATTCACTACACCCCAAACACATCTTGCAAATCCTTGCTTCTGGTTTTGCTGTGTACTGCTCCCTTTTCCTGGAACTCCCTTCTGCCTTCTCCACAGACCCAAATCCTGTATCGTCTCCAAGGACAAGTTAAATGCTTCTACCCATCCCCTACGCCCATCTGTGTTCCGTGAGTGGGTCCACAGAGAACCTGGTAGAATTTAAAATGCAGTATTAATTTCAAAGGGGGAGATGAGGTCATAAACTGAAAAGCCAACCTCAAGGTCAAAAGCCATGAAGACTGAAAACCTTGGAAAGCGGAACACAAGATGGATCAAGGCAGGTATTTCAGATCCCAGGCGGTTAACATGGTCCATTATAGTAAGAAACCCATAACAAAAACTACGTACTATCTCCAACCAGCTTGTGATAACAGTTGCCATTTTCTGGAGTCACTTCCTAGGCACTGCCTAGCAACATGAAATTCATCATCTCACTTAACCCTCGTAACTCCACAAAGAATATTACTGTCCCCATCTACAAATGTGGTGTATACATCAGCCATACCGTTAAGAGACTTGCCCAAAAGCACCCTGCTAGTAAATGGCTGGGCTGGCGTGTGAGCCTACCTACCCCTTTGCAGACCCAAACCTTGTGAAAATCTCTCCTCTGCAAAGCACTGCCTCCTATCATGGTAACTTCTCTAAGCCTTAGCTGCCTTTTCCAAAAAGAAATGAGGGGGTTGGTCTTCACGATTCCCATGGCCCATGCTCCACATCTAATACACACAGTTCTGTGAAATGGGGAGGGCAGGAGCCCAGACACAGCAGAGGGCCATGAACAAAGAGAAATAAAAGACAGAAAGGCAGCGATAATAGAGGTGAATGAGAAAAAAACAAAATGGCCTTTGTGGCCCTCACCAGCTCAGACTCCCCTGGGTTTGTTCTTGGCTGTTTTAAGGGTTTATTTTTCCTACTCTGAAATGGGTGAAAGGTAACTCTATACGGTATTGAGCTTTCCTGCCAAATCGCATGCCAAAATGCCCTGAGGACTTACAGAAAACCACTATGGAAATAAAAGTACCAGGAAGAAAAAAAAAAGGGGGGGGGGTGAGAATATATTGGAAAGGCAAGCTTTGGGGTTTTCAGTTTAAACTAAGAAAGAGCATTATGATAATGATCAAGTGAAGCCATTCAAAAGGGGTGTTTTCCACAGAAAGAATAAGTAAGGAATGAGAACAGAAAGGAAAAAGCCAGCAGAATGACCTTGATTTAGCAACTGATCTTTATTGATTTTCTTTCACCTTCTTACTGGATTCTGGGAAAAGTCACAATCCAAAGTGTGTGACATTAGAGCCTACCCTTAATGAAATTAGTGGATTAACAAAAATGTCAGGGAAGCCCAAAGGAGGGAAATGTCTTAGAAGAAATGCTACCTCTTTTAATCACCAGGAAAACCAGCAAGGGGAAAAAAAAAAAAAAAGAGCACTCAGTGGAAACCCTCAGGGTGGTAAATGTCTTCTATTTTATTTTCCTACAAAAAGCCCTTTAGAGAACAATAAACTATGAACCACCATCTTTCTGACCCTGATGAAGAATTTTTGCAAAGCCATTAAACCAATACATCAGTACCAGGATCTTAAAGAGTCTGGAGTTTCCCAAGTGTCAGTATTGACATGATTTGGTTTCAGTGTTGGAGGCATAGTTGTGAGATTCTTCCAAACCCCTCCAAAAAAATAAAGGACAACCAAACACAGATGCTATGACATCTGCCCCCGCCAACCCCCCAACATCTAACCTCTGACCACTGTATTATTTTACAGGAGAAATGGTTTTCCACACAAACGACCTTTGGCCTTTTTTAGAGTCCAGTTTAAGGGCAGGACACCTAATCTTAAGAACAGTGTCAGGAGATGAGGTCACCAACCCTTTAACAGGAAAATCTGTTTCACATTGGACATGGAGAGCTGGGATGGACAGATGCCAAAACAGTGGCACACACAAGGTATCTGTGTGTAGAAAGCCTTCCTAAAGGTTTAGGAAGCTCTAAAATCAGCTATATGACCTTGGCTTTGGACCAATCACTTTTGGGCTACATTGGTCCAAAGCCAAGGTCAGCTAAGTGGCAAAGTCCCCTGCATTTCACTTCCAGCTTAGAGTTTAACTTTCTACTCCCCCCGTGCCCACCCCCAGAACAGTTATTAGTTACAAGAACTTCCCTCTTAGCTCCAGAACATATTAGCTACTGTGTGTTTTAGAAAAGAAGGTGCTACAAAAGGCACTTTCCAATCTTTATATTTTGTATACAACAACTATCCCTTATTTCAGAAAAGTCAAATTCACTGCATTTTTTTTCTCTAGAAGGTAGATAACAAAGTAAAGAGGTGAAACTTCTATAATCTTAACAGCTCTTGAGAAGGGAATTATCTTGGGATGCCTGGGTGGCTGAGTCATTTAAGCGTCCAACTCTTGATCTCAGCTCAAGTCTTAATCTCAGGGTCATGAGTTCAAATCCAACATTGGGCTCCAGGTTGGGTGTGAAGCCTACTTTTAAAAAGGAGAAGCAGGAGGAGGAGGAAGAGGGGGAGAAGGAGGAGAAGAAAGAGAAGAAAGAAGGAGAAGGAGGAGGAGAGGAAGGGGGAAGCAGGGGAAGGAGGAGAAGGAGGAGTAGGAAGAAACCATTAACAAAATGGAAAAGCTACCCACCAAATGGGAGAAAATATTTGCAAATCATATACTGCTAAGGGGTTAGTATCCAAAATATATAAAGAACTTACACAACTCAGTTGCAAAAAAACAATTCGATTTAAAAATGGGCAGAGGAACTGAACATTTTTCTGAAGAGGACATACAAATAGCCAACAGGTACATGCAAAGGTAATCATCCATCATTAATCATCAGGGAAATATAAATGAAAACCACAATGAAACATCACCTCTTTCTAACACCTGTTAGAATGCCTAAAATCAAAAGACAAGAGATAACATGCATTGGTGAGGATGTGGAGAAAAGGGAACCCTTCCTTGTGCACTGTTGATGGGAATGTAAACTGATGCAGCCACTATGTAAACCAATATAGAGGCATCTCAAATAGTTAAAAATAAAACAACGATATGATCCAGCAATTTCACTTCTGGGTATTTATCAAAAGAAAACAAAATCACTAGGTCAAAGAGATGTTTACACCCCCATGTTCATTGCAGCATTATTTACAATAGCCAAGACATGGAAACAATCTAACTGTCCATCAATGGATAAATGGATAAAGAAAATGTGAATGTATATATCATATGCTATATATTTATATAGTAGTGTGTGTGTGTGTGTGTGTGTGAGAGAGAGAGAGAGAGAGAGAGAGAGAGAGACAGACAGACAGAGAGAGAGAATATTATATAGCCATAAAAAAGAAGGAAATCTTGTCATCTGCGACAACATGGATAAACCTTGAGGTCATTATGCTGAGTAAAATAAGTCAGACAAAGATAAATACTATGTAATCTCACTTATATGTGGAATCTAAAAAACTGAACTCATAGAACAGAGAAGAGATTTGTGGTCACCAGAGTCAGAATGGAGGTTAGGGATAGATGAAGTGGGTGGAGGTGATCAAAAGATACAAACTTCCAGGAGGGCCTGAGTGGCTCAATTGGTTGAGCATCCGACTCTTGATTTTGGCTCGGGTCATGATCTCACAGTTCATGGGTTCCAGCCCCATGTCCGGTTCTGAGCTGACAGTGCGGAGCCTACTTGGGATTCTCTCTCTCTCCCTTCTCTCTGCCCCTCCCCTGCTCTTTCCCTCTCAAAATAAATAAATAAACTTATTTTTAAAAAGCTACAAACTTCCAGTTATGATATAAATAAGTTCTGGAGATGTAATATAAAAAACTTTTTCTTAATTAAAAAATAATGTCTTCTGTGTACCTATAAACGCTTAGTTCCCACGGGCTGTTTGAAGAAATTAAGAAAAAGGACTCAACTGCCTATTATCTAGGCGGCCATGTGAAGAACAAGGACAGAGAGCCCCTAAACTGAGCTCATTCAGTGCAAGTGGAAGCTCAAAGGCAGAAGTGAGTGCAAGGACATAAGACCCTGAAAATTGGCAGGAATCTCAGAACCTTATGCTTCTATCTGCGGGCAACAGAGGCGTTCAAGCCAGTCTAAAAAGTAGAGTTTAAGGAGCACGAAGACCTCATCTGGCATCTGGTATATGAAAGCGAAGGCTAACCAAAGAGTTCCAGGGGAAAAAAAGAACAAGAACCCAAAGAAGCGGCAGCAAACTAAATGCTCCCTGGAAGTTGCCCTGATCCTTTTCAATTCGATTTGCAAAGATGATGCAGCGGGAGGTAATCCCTTCAGTGCAGCGTGGGGTCAGGAGGCCTTAAGAAAGAAAAGTACAGAGCAGGGAGCAAATGTCAGGCCTCCCAGAATTTCAGGGCTCTGGGGAGCCCTGCTAAGGCTGTCGAGATTTCTGCAGGATTACGACATGATGTTAGCAAGGATAAGTGTGTGCTGCAGCCCCCCATCTACATCCACCTGTCTGTGAGACATACGAGGTCATACGACTTGGACCAAAGATCATTCGAAAACAGAGACACCAAATGGAAAGCCTAGGGGTCCCGGCAGCCAACCCTCCCCCGCACGTGCACATTCATGGGGCCATATGGCCTGCGCACGTGTGAAGCATAAGTGGGAGCCTGCAGGAGCCCCCTCCCCTCCCAGCCATCCTGAAAGAGAGCCAAGCAAATTAAAGCAACACTCAGTAACTAACAGAAATGCGAACAGCAGGGGTGTTGGGGTTGTGGGATTCTGGATTATAATTTTTCCCTCTTCTCTGCATGCCAGTTTGGGGGGAGCAACATGGTTTTGTTATATTCACACACACAAAAATACAATAAAATTATATTTTGTTACTAAGCCCGCTCCCCCAAAAGACTCATCACAATGGCCATCTTTCATTCTTTGACTCTTGTAGTAATGAGTTCGTTTTGCTCCAACTGCCAGAATCCCTCAAGGGGGTGGTACACACAGGTAATAATAAATCGCCCTACTTGGAGGAATCACGGAACTTCCCTGTAGCAGACCACGTCCATAAGCCTACAGATATATAGCCTTCCTCTTCTGAAAACAGGGCTAAAGACTACCTACTACATGGATGAGATACAATTCTCAGTACAGATTTCAGTTCTTTTGGAAACAAAAAAGGTAGTGCCTGGGTGGCTCAGTCGGTAAAGCATCCAACTCTTGATTTCAGATCAGGTCATGAGCTCACAGTTCGTGGGATCAAGTCCCACGTAGGGCTCTGTGTTGACAGCGTGGAGCCTGCTTGAGATTTTCTCTGTCTCTCTCTCTGTCTCTCTCTCTCTGCGCCCCTCCTCTGCTTGTGCTCACCCTGTCTCCCAAAATAAATGAATAAACATTTTTTTAAAAAAAAAGAACCTGGGCACCTGGGTGGCTCAGTCAGTTAAACTTCGGCTTGGAAGTTAAACTTCCAACTTCGGCTCAGGTCATGATCTCACAGTTCGTGAGTTCGAGCCCAGTATTGGGCTCTGTACTGACAGCTCAGAGCCTGAAGCCTGCTTCGGATTCTGTGTCTCCCTCTCTCTCTCTGCCTGCCTCTGCTCATGCTCTGTGTCTGTCTCTCTCTTATAAATATATAATAAACACTTTTTAAAAAAATTTTTTAAGAAAACAAAATGTATAGGGAGATAATAGAAAAGATATTACCAGAGGATATTTAACCTGAAAATTTTTTGTTAATTTACTATGACAATTTTATTTGAATTGTCTGTTACTCAAAACCACTTTAAATCATTTTGCAGCTCAAAATAATATTGCTCATCTTATAATGTCTTTTCTGTTACTCCCTATACAGCCCCTTCCACAAGCTTAACCTAAGTTTTTCTATTACAGATTTCAGCATCAGTACATTTATGAAATTTATCATATTTACATCAATGCTTTATTTACACTTTATTTCTATTTCTCATTCTTCTTTTCTGGATTGAAAGATTCATGAGGGCAAGAATATTTATTCTGTTCACCACTGTTTTCTTCATTCCTATTACCAACGACAGTTGTTGAATAAATGACCTGAGATAAGCCAAAAACTTTTTTTTTTCTTGGGGCGCCTGGGTGGCGCAGTCGGTTAAGCGCCCGACTTCAGCCAGGTCACGATCTCGCGGTCCGTGAGTTCGAGCCCCGCGTCAGGCTCTGGGCTGATGGCTCAGAGCCTGGAGCCTGTTTCCGATTCTGTGTCTCCCTCTCTCTCTGCCCCTCCCCCGTTCATGCTCTGTCTCTCTCTGTCCCAAAAATAAATAAACATTGAAAAAAAAAAATTAAAAAAAAAAAAAAACAACTTTTTTTTTCTTGATTGTTATTTTGTTTGACTTCAAGTGAAGGTTTTATTAAACCTCCTTCACCAAGTAAATCCTTTTTATGGTGTCTCACCCAGCTTTTCCCTCCCGCATGTACAAGAGATTTAAAGGATCCATTTCACTCTCACTGAGAATCTGCAAGTATTAACTTCATTTAACAACAAACAATACAGGACATGTCAGAGAGCTGACACGAAGGGCCCACATTCAAAATAATTATCACTAATTTCTATGCTTGGATGCACCAAACTGGCGATGTCAAATCCCATTGAAAATAAATTATCTAAATCAGTAGTTATGAAATCTGTTTTCATCAGGTCCCTTGGAAAGCTGAAAGCTAACGAAATTCCTCTCTCACAGAAAAATCAGGTATGCTACATACTATATTTAAACACATAATCTTTTTTTTTTCAATATATGAAGTTTATTGTCAAATTGGTTTCCATACTAAACACATAATCTTTTAAAAAATATTTTTAATGTTTATTTTTGAGAGAGAGAGATAGAGACAGAGTGTGAGTAGGGGACAGGCAGAGAGAGAGGGAGACACAGAATCTGAAGCAGGCTCCAGTCTCTGAGCTGTCAGCACAGAGCTCGATACAAGGCTTGAACTCACGAACTATGAGATCATGACCTGAGCTAAAGTCAGACATTTAACAGACTGAACCATCCAGGCACCCCTAAATACATAATCTTAAGGATTTATAGACACACACACACACACCCCGGGACAGTGTTTTTTAAATTATGGATTGTGGTCCATTACTAGATCATGAAATCAACTTAGTGACCAGCTGAAGCAAAAGGAAGAAAAGGAGGAATGGAGGAAGAGGAAAGAAAGTGGGGAAAAGAAGGGAAGGAGGAAGAGAGAGGTAATGCTAAGTATTATTTCCTAGTACTTTATTTTCAGTTGTGAGTACATGTGTGCTCGTGTTTGTGTGTGTGTGTGTGCATGTGCACACGTGTGTGTATATAAGTGCTGAGCCAAAATATAAAATGTAGTTCTTATTGTATATTGCCATCAAAATAAGTTAGGAAAGAATATTCTAGGGGTTCATGGACTCCTGATCCAAATGATGAAGGATGAAACTGTCATCTTACTTGGTTGCCAAGATCCTCAGGAAAGAATATTCCCTCTTGTGTGAGTTTTAACCAGAAGAGGGAGATTGCCAAGGCAGAGATGTGACACAGAATGCCGGCTTTGAGGTGCTCCCAGAAATTAAGCTTGATGGGCCCAGGACACAAGGGCTGCTGGGGTCGGGGGGCTAGCAGCCTGAGGAGGTCCAGCTTCATTCCACAAGCCAAAAGCCAGGTGGGTGACAGTGAGTAAATCACACCTGGGAAGGTCGGGTCTGTGACTAACTGGAGAGGGTGCACCCATCTAAGAGGCATGGCTGTCTTTCTATCCAGGCAGCTGCTGCCTTAGAGGAATGCAGAAGCCAGAGGGCCAGGGCTTCTGGTTTTCAAAGATAAGCAAGAAATCTGGAGTTGTCACGTGAAATGTTCTGATTTTCAATAGAGGCAAGTAAAGCCAAAAGAAAATCGTTTTTAAATATGGTACAGGCTAATGTTATGAGTCAAATAAACATATCTGTGGGCTGGATACAGTTTTCAGCCCTAGGCTAAGGAAGGAAATATAATTTGTTTTCTGATCTAGGAAGACCTAGGGAGCATGGACTGACAGAGGAGGGAGGAAAGAGACCAGAGAGGAGGTGACAGAAATCACCAGATGGGAGATCACAGGAGCCTGAGTAAAGACCTTAGGAGGAAGGAAGAACACGGGAAATATTAAGGAGACAGAACTGAAAGGCCAATTAGATGTGCCGGCTGAAAGACAGCAAAGGCCCTTAGGATGATTCTGGTTTCTCGCTTGCATTCCCTCACAGACAGAGGCTCCGTTCACCAAGACCAGGAATATAGCAGGAAGAACAGGTCAGGAGATCAGGTCCACAAACAGCTGAGTGCAAGGTGCTTGGAGAGCATCTAACTGGAAGTGTCCATAGCACAGAAGAACAGGGCTGGAGTGTAGCAGAAACTATGGTGGAGATGTAGCACTTTGGGTTGTCTGCACTTGGATGCTGGTAAAGCCAGAAGTAAGAAGGCTAAAACACCTTACGGCACACCCATATTTAAGGGATAAGCAGGTGAAGAAGGTGCCTTAAAGGACATCTATTGAGAAGGAAGGTGCAAGGGAAGGCTGGAAGCAGGTTAGAAGGTTCAGAGAGAGCCGCGGTCATTTGGAAGAGCCATTTGGGGAAATGGCACTAATGAGGAATCCATGAACAGATCACAAGTGGCGCCAAGGACCCTGTGGAGATGAGCAGCGTTGGACCCGCTGGCTACAGGGATGCTGGAAACAAGAATCATAAGGGCACAAATTACCAGTTGTATTTTCATATATTCAGCAGCCTGTGGGTCGAGGCAAGAGACAGTGAATGGCAGGAGTATCACAGAGCTGAGGGTATGCAGGATGAGAGAGACAGAAGGGCAAGTAAGCTGAGACATGCGTGAGGCTTGGCTGGATGGAGAAGAAAGCAGAAGCATAATGGGGGAAGATAGACTAAGATAAAAGTGAGAGGTGGAGGGGGCTGAAAGCTCAGAGAGGCCAAAAAGTAGGCCAAGTGGGAAAAGGGGGGCAAATGCCAGAATGGTAAGAGTGGAATACCAGAGTCCAAGATTTCAGAGGGGGTGCAAGCTCCTGCAGGTGGTCAAGGGTATGGGCACTGGGGAAGTGCAGCAGAACTGAAGTGAAAATAAAGATGGCTCCAGTTAAAAAGCCAAGCAACTCTGAAGCTGGGGAAGGGGAAGGTAGGGTAGCCACATGGTTTCTGAGGTTGCTTGCACTGACAGCAGGACTTAGCATGGGGAGAAAGACTTTGAGAGTGTCAAATCCTCCATAAATGAAGCCACGCCCCTATAACGTCAGAAGGTGACAGCAACAAGGAAAGGGGAGGCAGGAATCTCAACAGAAGAGAATACTTTGTATGAAGGTGAAGGAATAAAAGTAGCAGGGAGACTCAGAAAAATTCAAATCAGCTTCCCACCCACACATTGCAGGTAGTGCCAGAGAACAAGCAACCTCACGGCAGAACCCAAAATACCACATATCAAGCTCCAAAATATCATGCTTGTTCACCCTAGATCTTCCTTGCCTTCCACTTACAATCTGTTCTCCCCTTTTTCCTTCCCAATGATGCACAAGGGTACTGCTCCAGCCAGGCCATGGTGGACAAAGAGTCAGGACACTCTGGCCCTGGGTCTGATTCCATCATTAACCAGCAGAGTGACCACAAGACGATCATTTAATCTCTGTGTGCCTGAAGTTACTCATCTAGAAAATGAATCTTGTGATATTCAATTCTCTTTGCCACTGGTTGGCTATCTAGAAAACTGTAAGAGTCAAAGCAGGAAAATGTTTTAAAGAGGAATTTTAGGGGCACCTGGGTGGCTCAGTCGGTTGAGCGTCCAACTTCGGCTCAGGTCATGATCTCGCATTCTGTGAGTTCGAGCCCCGTGTTGGGCTCTGTGCTGACAGCTCAGAGTCTGGAGCCTGTTTCAGATTCTGTGTCTCCCTCTCTCTCTAACCCTCCCCCGCTCATGCTCTGTCTCTCTCTCTCTCTGTCAAAAATAAATAAACATTAAAAAAAAAATTCTTTTTAAATCCTACTGGTGGAACTTAAAACTCAAGAGGTTGCCAAATCCTAAAATGAAAGCTTCAATACTATTGGTTCCTTAATTTGACCAAATGATTCTTCTCGGAGCCTCAATGTCTTACCTGTAAAATGAGGGAGTTGTGTTAAATGATTGTTACCTGTCTACCCAGCATTTATTTATTTTGTTTGCCCCCCGTGCTCTGAAGCCTGGGAGTGTCTCTTTGACCAAGGTTCTCTGAGTCTGAGCCTAACGTATAGATATTTGTGACTACGCCCTAATACCGGGTAATCAATCAACATGGGCTTCCAGTAAATGTTTGGTAAACAGGTGAGCACCGATGAGGGTCACTCAGCGGTGGTTAGCGGCTGCCCTGAGAAATGGGCTGGACCAGAGTAATTGTGAGTCTTCAGGACAGCACAGCACCTGGCACACAGTAGGCACTCAGTAATTACTGCTGAATAGATTAGTGACATAAGAAAGCTATTGGACATTTTTTAACTGAGCATACAGATGCAAGAAATTCTCAACACCCATCTCGGATCCAATTCTCTGGTATAAATTGATGTGAATTCCATAAAAGGTAGCTGTAAACCAAAACATTATTTTCAATATTACCAGCATGAGAAATGCAGCGGTCACTGAGGGCAGGGAAAATGACAAGTCCCCAGACAAAAATCATAATTCACCAAGCTCAAAGGGCAAATTCAGAACCATATCCCACGGCATCCACATTTTATTTAGATGCGGCCACAGTGTGATTCAGGCCTATGAGTTTTTTAAGGGCTGACGCAAGACCAAAGGCACAAATGAGTCAATCTGTATGTGTGAGCCTTGAAAAATTCCATAAAATTCTTTAGAATTCTTGCCAGTGTACTTGAATTTCAAGCACTATGGGGGTCAAAACCCCGTCTAGTCAGTTCTCATTATCCTAAATAATAAGAGCTTGGAAATACATACCATTTAGTGTGTATCTGAAATCTGAAATGTGGAGACAAGTGTGGACATTTTTGTGGCCACAGCCACCCTCATACCCGCTTTGTGGCCAGATCATACTATAGAGATGGTGGACGTAAAAACTCTGTAGAGCATACAATATGCACCTATCAGGTAAAACTGCTTTATCTTATCCTCAGGCCTGGGACAGAGGAGGGGCAGATACAATCACAGAGAGCACTCAGCATAGCAGTGGGACAGAGCACAGGCCCTGGGTTCCAGGGACAGGTCCAACACCATTATGCTCTATGGTCCTGGCAAAGTTACACTGTCTCTCTCAGCCTCAGCTTCCCCATCTGTAAAATGAGAATCATTACAGCCACACCTCATTAAAACTGCCGTGAAGGTTAAAAGCTGGGGCACCTGAATGGCTCGGTTGGTTAAGCATCCGACTCTTGTTTCGGCTTAGGTTGTGATCTCACGGTTCTTGAGTTCGGGCTCATGTCAGGCTCTGTGCTGGCAGCGCGGAGCATGCTTGAGAATCTGTCTTCTTCTCTCTCTGCCTCTCCCCTGCTCGCTCTCTATCTCACTCTCAAAAATAAATAAATAAAATTTTTTTTAAAAAAGGTTAAAAGCTGTAATAAGCATGTCAGGCACTCAGCACAGAGGCAGGAACACAGTAGGTGTTCAAAGAGTAAGTGGAAACGATTACTTTCACTATAACGTCCATGTCACAGAGTTATTTAGTAAAGATATACTATAGTTTCAGGTAATTCAAATAAGAACTGTTTAAAGATAACTTTATTCCACAGTTTCTACTGTGGCTTGCGGCAAGAATATATTTCAGGAGTAAAATGCCAACTTCTCTTTTTAAAGATTCTGTTGCTGGTGCCTGCCTGATTCTCTAAGACATGCTCTGGTAAAAGCAAACAATTTGAAAGTTCCCAGAGGACCTCTAGCCCCATCCCAGACTGTGGGGTCCCAGAACACAGACACTCAGCAATCCTTGCTCTTTCAGACACGTCCTCAGCGCTAGGGACCCACTAGTCCATTCCTATTGGAACCCAAAGCAAAGGAGATGTGAAACTTCACAACCCAGGAATAAAAATGAGATTAAACTCTTTGACTTTCATTCTCTGTACCATGCACTGCACACCTGGAAACTTTACCTTCCATGTTCAATTAACTACTTTCTTGCACCATGTCCTTGTGTATATTTCTTTTTTTTTTTCATTTTTTTAATGTTTATTTATTTTTGAGAGAGAGAGACAGTGTGAACAGGGGAGGAACAGAGAGATAGGGAGACACAGAATCAGAAGCAGTCTCCAGGCTCCCAGCTGTCAGCACAGAGCCCAAAGCAGGGCTCGAACTCATAAACCGATTAACAGATATCTGATTAAGAGATAAACAGATAATGACCTTAGCTGAAGTCGGACGCTGAACCAACTGAGCCACCCAGGTGCCCCTGTGTATATTGCTTAAAAGCACTATTGGTACCATTTTGGAAACTTCCCCCAGCACTAGTCTTACTTAGGACATCATGCACATCTGTAAATATTTGATTGGTTGATTCCACACATTTACAAATATCATTGACTCGTAAAGACGTGCTATACCGAAAAGGCCAGAAGCCAGCAAGACTGTCAAAATTATTGTCAAAATATGACATGGTGTCAGAATAATAGAAATTATCTATTAGTTATTACTAAATTCAGAACAGATTATTAAACATCCTTCTTAAAGATGGCTTGAGATAAGCAATGAACTAGTGAGGAATCAAAAATCGGTTTCCTGTGAGCATGAATGGGGTTAGCTCTTTCCAGCAAGGGCAGGCTTAATGATGCTGTAAGCCAAAAAGCTGAGCCCACAGGCAGATGAGCCACAACAAAGAGGAGATGGGGTGCCAAAGCCTATGACAAAACATGGCGATATCCCCCTTCCTTCTTCATCTTTGTTATTCTGAGTTCATAAAACTGAGTGAGTACAATTTGGAACCATTTCCAAAGATGGAAAAGATTAAAAAAAAAAAAAAAAAAGACCAAGGTGGGCACAGGTGACTCAGAAGAGATCCGATCATACATCAGCATGCAAAGCCAAAATAAACCCTGGGGTGGGGGAGAACAGATGGCCTGTGGGCAGTGGACAGAGCCAGGGGGATTCAGAAGGATGGCCCTCGGGATGGCATTCCACCATGGGAGATGCCTATTTGTGGGAGGTGATGTCCATTTCACCAGATGGCCAGCTCACCGCCTGGCGTCTCAACCACCAGGTAAGCTTGGTGACTTGTGAGAATTTAACCTCACCTGAACAGAGAAAATAGAGGACAAAAACTGCATCTTCTGTAACCCTTGGGATTAATGAGAGTAGAATACTGAAAAGGTGAACACAACATGCTTGAATTATTTCTTAGCAGTTCTTGCCTGCATGACAATAAACCAAAAACATTTAGAACCGAGAAGAAAAATACTCTCTTCTCCTCTCCCTCCCGCTCAAAAAACACAAAAATCTCGGGGTGTTATAAACACTAATTGGAGCTGAAAGATCTGAAAATTCCTTTAAAAAGAGACAATTAGGAGACTTAAGTGATTACTAAATCTTTAATTCAGACTATAGATGAATCACAAAAATTTCCCCATAATGTCAACTAAAAGTCTGCATTTCAAGATTCAGAAACCACGAGATTATGGTTACAATTATATTTGTAAAAGGCATTCGAAGCAAAGGGATGTCAGGAAAGACAACAATCCTAAGAACAGTTCGATTGCTGGGATTATGGGTGATTTTTCTTCTTCTAACTTGGCTATGAATAGAAGAGTAAGTGATAACAGATAAGCAAGCAGTGTAGAGTACTATCCATGGCAAAGGACTAGTGCACTGTGTCTTTGTTAGCTGGTTCACTGGTTGGTTGGTTTTCACTTTCTAGTCCATCACCTACAGCTCATCGCATCTGCAACTCACCATGTAGGTTCAATCCCACCCAAACTGGTCTAGTTCCCGATCTGTGGGGCAAATCCAGCAACCACACACACCAGATGTCCCACAGTGTCTAACTGCTATGTTTCTACACCTTTAGCCCCTATACTTATCTCACCGTAGACTGGTAAAAAGTCATCTGGTGTAGAGAGGATGCTGCCCTAACATTAGTATTTAATAGTCGACTATCATATTGGAACTTTTAGTTTCCAACCAGATACGAATTGAGGCATTAATGCAGGGAATCTGTAAGTGATGTTTTCCTCCTTTTCAAAACTTTCCTTTAATATTATTATTATTATCATTGAGAGAGAGAGAGCAAGTGAGCACAAGCGTGCGGAGGGGCAGAGACAGAGGAAGAGAGAGAATCCCAAGCAGGCTCCATGCTGTCAGTGCACAAACTGAGATCATAAACTGAACTGAAATCAAGGGTTGGACAATCAATGAACTAAGCCACCCAGGTGCCCCTCATTGTTAAAAGGTTGCCTTGTAAAAAATAAATATATTTTTTAAGGTTGCCTTGTGATCACGTTTTAAATAGGAAAAAAATGTTTCAACTTTTAAAGAAATTATGATGAAATTTAGAAAGGGGAGAGAAAGCCTAAAACTAAGCATTAATTCATTACTTAAAGCTTTTAAAAGAGAGAAAAAGAGAGAAAGTGAGTGCTTATTGGTGAGGCAAAGGGAGCAAAAAGAATTAAGTGAGTTTAACTGAGTCCCCTTCACTCTCCCCCAGATCAACCCAACTTCTCAGAAATCCTGCCAGCACCACCCCATTAACCCTTTTCTTCTCACAATACTTCTGTAAATACCTGAATGATCTACGCTTTGGGGTATGTGTTCACACATTTCTATTTTCCCTATGTTCCTCCATCTTCTTAGGGGCGGTTTTCCAGGAAAGGGGCTCCAGCAGAGTCTGAGAGATACAGACACTGCAGGTGAGCTGCTGCCCCCTCAGCAGCCCCTTTAAGAAATGGATCACGATCCATTTAGGTACAACTGAGTACAATACAATTGGAATTTGTTGCATATAGAAAGGAAAATCTTACTTTAAGTAGCAACCATCTGTCTACCAAAACTACAGAGTTGAAAATAACTGATCTTGTCCCCTAACCATCAACCAATATATTAAATTTTTTCATCAGTATATTGATAGAGGGAATCCCAGAAAAACATTGAAAGTGGGAGACAAGAGAAAAAGAAATTCTCACATCCACCCTTCTTTCTAATCCTGTAGCTATCATTACTGACCAAATCTTAGCACTCTTTCCCTGAGGCAGCACCAGGCCTACTAACAGAATTAAGCATATAATAAGCACTAAGTAAATGGTAGCTATTATCATCTAGTTGTATATCATTCTGCTCAGAGCAGAGGGGGATTCATTCATATAATCAACAAAGATTTGTTGAACACCTACTGTGTGCGAGGCACTGCATATACAGCAGTGACCAAAACAGATTACGCCCCTGTCCTGCTGGAGCTGACATTATAGTGACTTGACCCCAGGTTTCTTTAATCTCTAGGGATTGCAAACTCAAATGCCTAAAGGCGCCAAGAAAGTTAAATAAATGAGTTGGATCAGATACTAGCTGGCTGTTCACCAAACCTGTTTTCTTTTCCTTCTGGGCCCATTCTTATATAACATTTCCCAGCCTCTTTCTGCAGGTAGGTGTGGCCCAGTGATGGAGCCCTCACCCTTGAAAAGTGAACAGGATGATGCATAGCCCTTTTGGACCTGTTTCCCTTTCTCGTCCCCTTCCATTGGCTGGATGCAGACAAGCCCAGCAGCCTTGGAAGCCACAGACTGAAGATGGCAAAATCACAAAGGAAGGATCCTGGGTCGCCAAGTCACTGCTTGGTAGAGAGCTCCCGCCAATCAGGTACACTCATTTGGTCTTTACGTGAGTGAATAATAAAACTCTATGGCTTTGAGCCATTACAGATTTGAGTACTGGATTGTTACCAAAGTTAACCCATCTCGGTCGATATGTGATTTCAGTGGGACAGGATGGGGCTCGTGACAGATGCCCCATCTAAAGGAGATGCCACTATTCAACTTTAGCTAGTTGTGGCCATGCAAGAATGTAATTTATTTTACCGGCGTGATCAACCTTCTAATCATTTCAAGAGAACCTAGGAATCCTAATTTTTATGGAAAATCTCCCAAGTTTTAAGTGATTCTTATTTTTGTTTGACAAGTGTTTAATTTTTGAAAACACATCTATAGACAGAAGTCAGCCCTCTGGGCTGTGATCCCTGCACTCCATTCCACCACCAGGACCACCCCATCAGGTATTTTTTGGCAGAACAGTCAAGGAAGGTTTTAAGACCAGAAATAATAGAACAGGATTTTATGAGTATGGTGAGAATGTGTAAGGAAATTCTCTTCCTTCCTTTATACACACCACAATTATCCTGTATGTATTATGTATGTGTAAGACCCTATGTTAAGACAAATAAGACATGATCCCAGCCTTTGAAACTCAAGCGTTGTCTGCACACTTTCATCTTTAGAGCTGAAACTGATTCCACAGGCACATCACCTTTTAGCAATCAAGTGGCATTCCTTCCTACCCTGATAGCTCTTACTGTTTCCTAAGCTCAGGAGCCCATATCTGGGCTGTCCCTTAGAACTGCCTTGACTTTGTAGTATACTCTTCCCTCTTCCTCTAGCAAGTTGTCTCACTAGCCAGTGAGCTCATTGTTTCTCCTTTTTTTTTTTTTTTAAGGGGAGGGAGGGGCAGAAATAGAGGGAGGAAGGGAGTGAGGGAGTGGGGGAGAGAGTGACAGAGAGAGAGACAGAGAGAGAATGAATCTTAAGCAGGCTCTACATCTAGCACAGACCCCAATGCGGCCATGAGATAGTGACCTGAGCCAAAGGCAAGAGCCAGACACTCAACCAACTGAGCCACCCAGGCGCCCTTCATTGTTTCTTCTAACAGACATGGCTATAACAGTATGTATCCTCAGTTATCATGAAAACAGTTTTTGCACATGGATCATAGTTGTTGTGAAAGAGTTTCTAGGACCCCAGTGAACCTGGGACTATCTTTAGAGAACTACTCTAAGGAGCTCACAGACTGATGAAGGAGGCAGACCAGTAGACCATTCAGACAGTACAGGGGGTAGGAGTGGGAAGTATGGCTTCTAACTCCTGTGGATGAGAGCAGACTGTGTGCCAGGAATGGATACTTGAAGGACGCAGGACTTGGACTGAGCCCTGAAGGAAGTACAGCCACCAACCAAGCAGGCAGGGCTCAGAAGTGCTTCTCAGGCAGAAAGAATAAAACCTAAGGGGCATAAACGGGCTTTAGGAGAACTGTGAGTCTAGCTATGGTGGCAGGTATGGGTTGAGGTGGCTCATTCATAAAGTACCCAGATCACTAAGCAATGGAGCTGAATTCCATTGAAGGGTTTAGGTAGATTTATGTTTTATAAAAATCTCTGGCTGAAGGATGAGATTGGTTAGCAGGGGCCAAGATTAGAAGGAGGGTGGTCAGTTAGGAGGCATGGCTCTGACAAGAACACACAGACCACAAAGAGGGAGGGTCTGAAATGAGACCTGAGAGAAATGAGCAGAGAGACAAAAAGGACAGAATTATAAGAGCATTCAAAAATACAACTATCAAGATTTAGTGGCCAAGTAAACGAAGGGAAAGAGCAAAAGAAAACAATCTAGAATGATTCTCAGATTTCTGGCTCCAATGAAAAGGTAGTTGGTTATACTCACTGAAACTGCAAATACTGGCGAGGAGCAGGACTCCAAAGAAGATGAATTTCCTTTGAGGGAGAAATGTTGAAGTGTCGGTGGCCACGGGTAGAGGTATCCAATGAGACATAGGAGTCTCAACCTCAGGACACAACAGAGAACCTTTTACATCATCAGTACAAAGGTGGTTGTTCAATCCATAAGTTTGGGAAGAGGCTACGTTGGGAGGCTCTACAGAATAACAGAGCAAAGGGGATTAGACAACTGTCCCAGGATTCAAGCGATCAGGCAGTCACTGTGACTCTAGCAGGATCCCTTTCCAGGGAGGGGTGGGCAGAGGAGGGTATTTAGTTAAGGAGTGAAAGAGATCATGAAATGGAGGCAGTGAGAATGGAAGGAGTGGGCAGGCAAGAGCTGGAGGCACCAAAGATCTTTATTGAGCAGCTGTTACTGCCTGGGCAGGCAAACAGGTGAGGGAAAAAAATCATGAGGAATCTGAAGACCTGTGTAGGATTCATAACGTAAATGAGGGTTCTCCTAAAACTTTGAGGCTTCATGGGCCAGCTGGGTGGTTTAATCAGTTAAGCATCTGACTCTCGATTTTGGCTCAGGTCATGATCTCACAGTTCACAATTCAAGCCCCATGTCCAGGCTCTATGCTGACAGCTCAGAGCCTGCTTGGAACTCTCTCTCTCCTTCTCTCTCTGTCCCTCCCCCACTTTCACACACACACTTTCTCTCCCTATCAAAATAAATAAATAAGCTTAGAAAAATACTTGGAAGTTTCATGCCAAAACTATTAAATTTTAGCTATAATTCCAGAGCATACAGTCCATGTCTCCTCTTCATCCAACTGATTGGGCCATTGAATGTCAAGGTCACACAATGGCTTCTCGTCCCTCTTAAGATAAAAGCTAGAGTTCATGGCCTGTCTCCTGTGTGATGTGTCCCTGCCACCTCTCCTGCCTAGTCCAGCAGTCACTATCCTCATGATTCCTGCCCAATAGCCATACCCTCCTCTCTGGTTCCAGAATAAACCACACTTCTTCCCACCACAGAAGACAGTGCCCACCTTTCCCTTTGCTCTAAATCTCTGCCTGGCTATCTCCTACTCATTCTTCTGATGTTGGCTCAAGTTTCACTTCCCCAGGAAAGCCTTCCCTGATCATCCTCCTCCTTACTCACTAAGCCTCCCTGGCATCCAGGGTTTCCCTTTCACAGCATTCACCTCTGTAGGTAATTGTATACTTACTCCTATGAGGAGCTGACCCATGTCTCTCTCTCCCCCATGAGCCAATGTCTGCTTCCTTCCAGCTATGTCCCTCACACCCAGCACAGTACTTGCCACATACCAGCTGCTCTATAAATAATGGTTCAATTAATACATATCAGGAAGAGTCCATTTAGAAACAACAGGCATCATTATTTAAGACTGCCTGGTATTAAAACTAAGCCGTGGTGTATGGAAACTAATTTGACAATAAATTTCATATATTAAAAAAAAAAAAAAAAACTAAGCCGTGGTGAAAAAAATCAAACTGTGATGCCTGGGGTGGGTAAAGGTGTTGAAGGAGGGGACTGCCTACAGGAGGGCAAGAGGGAACTTATTTCCCAGGGTGATGGTCATGTTCTAAGTCCTAACAAGAATTTGGGTTACACAGACGCATGCATTTGTCAAAATGTAGGAACGTACACTTAGGGTTTCTATATTTCCCTGTACATAAAATTACCTAAAAAAATAAAAAATAAATATTGAAGTTTAATCAATGGCATGCGTGCTGCAGTGTTTAGGGACAATATGTACTGATGTCTGCAACTTCGATAACTTTGAATATATCAAAAAAAGAGGAATTAATGGATGGAAAGAAGTACAGACAATAGGGGCGCCTGGGTGGCTCAGTCAGTTAAGCGTCCTATTCTTGACGTCCAATTCATGACCTTGTGATTCATGAGATCGAGCCCAGTGCAGAGCTCCATGCTGTCAGCACGGAGCCTGCTTGGGATTCTCTCTCTCCCTCTCTCTCTACCCCTCCCCTGCTCATGCTTGCTTGCTCTCTCTCTCTCTCTCAAAAATGAAATAAATTTTTAAAAATCAATTAAAAAGAAAAAGAAGTACGGACAAGACATATGATAAAAACACAGAGCAAAATGTTAATTGGATCATCCGGGTGGTAGGTAACAGCCATTCACTATACAGTACCTTCAACTCTTCTGTGTGCTTGAAAATGTAATAAGCTGAGGGGGGAAAGCCAGCACCGTGTAGAAGAAAATGTATTTACATTGTAGTCAGATTTGGTTTCAAATCCCATCTTCACCACTTACAAACAATGTGCCCTCAGGCAAGTCAATTTCTTAAATGTTCTCTCAGTCTTTGCTTCCTCCAAACAAAGTAGACAAGTATTACCTCACCGTGTCATCATGGGGGTTAAATAAGATGGAACTCTGATCCAGTGACTAACACAACAGTAGCCGTTTCATAAATGTTAGTCCTATTCAGAAGTCAACATAACCATAAACTAGGACAAATCTCCAGTGAAACATAAAAGAAGAATCTTGTCAAATTTTTCTCTCGCTTACAGCCCCTGGGAAATTAAAAGAATAAATTAACTGTGCTATTTTTATAGGTAAAGACACTGACCTTCCATCAGTAGGACACTTGGGACTCCATGTCTGAAGGAGATCTACGTTGCCAACACTTCCTCATTCCATCTCCCAGTGGCCAGCACCACCCTTTGTTAGGGCTGGCCAGAGTTAGTGACATAGTCCCATCACGAGGAAAGATCAGGAACGTCGGCAGAACCATAAGTAGCATACAGAAGCCAGGACTCCCAGTCCCCTCGCAGATGTGCAAGGGAAAAGAGCCAACCAGACGAGCCTTGAGATCTGTGACGGCATGTGACGTGCTGTCAAGGGTGGTTGTCACAAGACTGTCTTGACTTTCAGCATAATTACATGAACTGAGAAATGGCCTTAAGATCATAAAGAAAAGCCTCCAATCAAGACTAACAGTGTTTATTCAGCTGGAAGGTGTCTCATAGGCCACCACATGGCCTTCACCTCTCTAGGTTTATAAGGTCGAAGAAAGGAGCCCGTTAATGACAATACCAAATGAGAAGGAACTGCTGACATCTGAAAGGAAAAATAACACTTTTGGTGCCAACAAAACCCATGCACCTCCAAGAAAACGAGGCCTGACATCTTAAAATCAATGAAAACGGTTAATTCTATGTCACAAGTGAGACATCACAGGCAAGGGAATTGTAACTTTTTAGAAAGCATCTCTGTGTGCCTACTAGATTGCACACTCAGGACTACATACTTCAAGCTATTTTAGGCTCTGCATGCCCAATCTAACTTCCACCCTCTCTTCCTTGAAATAGTATTTCCTTTTACATAACTACAGACCCACCTAGTTAGTTAGTCTGTTAAGCCCAGACTTTAAACTTCTTGGAGACACCGTGCACTTACTGTGCATACTGCATGGGTAGTGTATGCAGCTTGCAGATGGACAGGATCACTTTGGCGCTGAGCCAACTGTGTGCATCTCTTCCCAACTCCACTGTCACACTGAGAGCTTGAAATCAGCCATGGTGGGAGTATTTATACCATGGAAATCAGCCAACACTATAGATCAGGCCACTTGTCCTCAATGTTTTTCACAGAGCCAGCTTACCAGCACATGAACCTGGTTTTTCACTGCTATGAAAGAGACTGATTTGGGGAAGCTTGCCCTATCCACACCCCCTTATTTAAAACTGCCCTCTACCATAGGCATGGCTGAAAGAGGGGGTCAGCCTAGGAAGTCATTTTTGTACCACCTGACCCTTCTTCTCTGGCCTCTGCTGATCAGATGAGGGGTAGACTCCTGACTCCATTGGCCAGATGACAGCAGCCTGATTTGCCCTCCTGGGAAATACAGAAATGGGACAGTGACTGGATGGTGGGCACTTAAACTGAAAATTCTTGCCAATCCTGGCTGCAGTGAGCACCACAGCGAGCAAAAGCACCCAGAAGATTTAGTTACAGGGGGATCAAGAAGCTTTGGATAAGCAGAGAAAGCCAGTCTACAGGAAGAGGCAGAAGGACAGATCCAGCCTGCAGGAAAAGAGAGAGACAGAGGCCACTAGGTCCCTGAGACACAAATCCAGTAAACCCAGCTTCTTACTGTGGAGGAAGGCAATATAATGAAGCTGAGTGAGGGCTAAGGGATCAAACTGCCTGGGTTCCAATTCTGCCTCTGACACTTACCCATGTGATACTGGATGAGTAACTGTAAAGTTACTCTATGCCTCAGGCTCCTCATCTGAAACATGGGGATTCTAATGACCTACTTCATAGGGTTGTTGTGAAAATCAAATGAGCTGATACAAACAGCAAATGCTCAAAAATGTTAGCTATTATTTCCATCAATTATATAGTCCACACGGCCCAATTATATTTTCATTCCTATTCTGAATATGTCACATGAGATTCCCCTGTGGCCAAAGGCCCCATATTTGAGGTAGTTTTAGTTAAGTAGCTAGGTAATGATAGAATAGTGTAATCATACAATCAGAGAATAACACAGAATTCCTGAATCACAGAACAATGTAAAAATCCCTGGACCACTGGGTGACCTTTAGCAAATCACTTCCTCAACCCTCTCTTAGGAGTGATATGAGATTCAAATAAAAAAATAAAAACTTCAACAACTATGAGGTGCTATGCCAAACTCTGGGGACTATTATCCCTGTAGGGAAAAGTAAATATATCACATTAGCCATTGGAAAAACACTTGTTTAAAATGCTGTTTTTATTGCTGGACTAAAGACAAGAAATTATTCTCCAACCCTCCCCCCCCCCCACCCCCCCTGCCAACACACACACAGAAGGTTTCATTTCTGTAGGATTTACCAGGTTGATTCGTGTGTTCACTTCCAGTATTTGTAACATAAGAACAGGAAACCGCCAGAGACGGCTCTATGGCACTGATTTTTTTCATACACTTCAATCTAGTTTAATTATATTCAAAATAATGCTCATAATCCAGATCCTTCTATTCTTTTCAAAACAAAGACTCATTATTTGATAATGAAGTATGTAGGTTTAGAGATATTTTTGCTCAGCTCTTTTAGACAAGGACTTACAAGCCGCACGTTAATTTCAACACATTTTCTTCTCAGACTTCACATTTTTCTCCAGCCTTCCTTGGTTTGTTGTTGACATTTGGCAAATAAAAAGACAAGTGACAGAGAGGCAGCATTCAGTACCAGAAACAGAGGTAGAGGGGTAGGTCCGGGAGTCCTGGTATCATTCTGGCACTTAATTCCGTATTTCACATCACAAGAGTAAAGTTAGAAATATTCTAGACCTTCCTATTTACTGATACTGCATAAATAACAAAGCCATTTTTGTGTTTCTGACGTCAGGAGATTTTATTTCGAGCTAAGAGTAGATTTAACATATATAAATCAAAATCAAAATCAAATTCCCCTCTCGTGGTTAGGATGCATTAGGGCAGAGGCTTGCCTGAGTGGACAGATGGCAGGTGCAGCGATGTCCTTGGGCTAAACACTTGAGGCAGCTACTTGGCCTTATTTACATCTACATTAGTTGGTGTAAACACAGTGTTTGTCCCTATTCTATTTGATGCTTAAGAGGGTTTGTGATTTTCCTTAACATCTGTGGAAGTTTTTTCCAAGGAAGGAAGCCAAGGAATAGACAAAATAGGAGAAATGGTGTAAGGAGAGGTTTTAACTCTGTAGGTTTGAATCCAATCTGTGATTTTTAAAAGTTTCCTTTTATAGTAAGGGCTTTTCTATGTTTCAGGGAGAAGTTCAAATTCTCTTGTGACAAATTTAAAATGGAAAAAGGGCCATGTGGGGTGCCTGGGTGGCTCCATTGGTTGAGCATCTGACTCTTGATTTCAGTTCAGGTCAGGATCTCACAGCTTATGGAATCAAGCTCCACATGGGCTCCGCACTGACAGTACAGAGCCTGCTTGGGATTCTCTCTCTCTCTCTCTCTCTCTCTCTCTCTCTCTCTCTTTCTCTCTTTCGACTCTCTCTCTCTCTCTGCCCCTCCCCTGCTCATGCTCATGCACTCTCTCAAAATAAATAAATAAACATTTTTTTAAAAAGACAATAAAAAGGGCCATGATACAGTGGTAAGTGAAAAATATTCTGAATATTATACCCTTAATCTCTTCAAAAAAATTAAGTTAGGATATGTATACATATCCTTTGAAAAAAGATCTGGAAGGATCGATCATGTTTGCTTGACAGCACACAACTCTAGGAATAGCAATGGGGCCGACAGGGTCTTTTGCATTTTACTGCATAAACTTGCACATTATTTGAACTTAATAAAGTACATATTACTTTTACAATTTTTAAAAAGTCAACGAAAATTAAAGATAAGCCAATATGTATCTAGGCTTCACGTTGGAACCATGACTACAAAATATGGGAAAACTCTTCCCTTTGAGAATGAGAGTCCTTGACTGGACTTGCCACCAATGAACGAAGAGGTAAGAAATACAAATAGTCTAACCCACCAAAACATTTGCTGAGGGCTCAGAAACACGCAGCCAGGGGAATGGAGGGAAAACGGTGGATCTTGAGGTCTTATTTACTGATGAGAAAACTAAAGCCCTGAGAAGTGAAGTGACTTGATAAATAGCCAACAGCCAGCTAGGAGCGAACGGTCTCCTGAGTGCATCCGACATGATTTCGCCTCACCCAGGCCTTACACCCTAGACCTTAAACCAAACCAATGTCCTAATGTCTAGAAAGTGTCCACTGTTAGCCTGAAGAATGAGGAAATGTACTAGAAGTATCTGATACTTTTTATTTTACTAAAGAAATCCTTAAGCAATCTTCAATCTCAACTATAAGACCATAGGCCTTAGGGGAGAAATAATACCAATTCTATCCAAACACTTTCATAAAACAGAAGAGAGATTGCTTTCAAACCATTTTAGAGACCAGTATTACCCTTATTCCAAAACCAGACAAAACATATCAGGAAAACAAAGCTACAAACCAATCAATATCCTTCATGAACATAAGACTTTATAAATTCCCAACAAAAAGATCAGAAAATCAGGTCCAGCTGGAATATACATCATGACTAAGCTGGAGTTTATCCCAGGAATACAAGGTTGGCCCAACATTCTAAAATCAACTAATGCCTTTTCACAGACTGAAAAAGAAAAACCCTGTGGTGATTTCAACAGAGAAAAGCATTTGACAAAATTCAATACCCATTTATGATTAAAAAAAATTTTTTTCACAGCAAACTGGGTACAAAAGGGAACTTCCTAAACCTGATAAAGGGCCTCTACAAAAAAACAAAAACAAAAACAAAACTACAGCCAACATCAGACTTAATAGTGAAAGGCTGAATGAGATCAAGGCAAGGATGTCCACTCTCCCCATTCCTATCCAACAGTGTACTTGAAGTTCTAACCAGTGCAATGAAGCAAGAGAAAAAAATGAAAAGCATAAATATCTGAAATAAAGAAAAATCCCCAAGATTCTACAGAAAGCTACTAAAACTAAAGTGAGTTTAGAAAGGTCACATGATACAAGGCTAATATTTTAAAAATCATATATCTGTATATCAACAAAGAATTTTTAAAGTACTGCTTCCCAAACCAATGAAAAACATATGTACAGAATTTATATGCTGAAAACAATAAGACATTGATGAAAGAAGAGGAAGACTACCTAAATAAATGGAGAGAGATATGTTCATGAATCAAAAAATTCAATATTGTTAAGATACCAGTCTTCTCCAATGAAATCCCAGTAGAGATTCCAGCAAGTCTTTTTTTTTACAGATTGGCAAAAAGATACTAAGATCTATATGGAAAAACAGAAGAACTAGAATACCCAAAAAGATTTTGAAAAAGAAAAAAAGATTTAGAGGATTCACAGTATCTAATTTCAGGACTTACTATACAGCACTGGAACTCTCATCTAGGGGCAATTTTACCCCCAGGGGCCACTTAGCAATGTCCGAAGACATTTTTTGGTTGTTACAACTGGGAAAGGAGAGGGAGTTACTGGCATCTACTGAGGCCAGAGATGGCACTAAACATCCTACAAGGCACAGGACAGTCCCCCACAACAAAGAATTATCCAGCCTAAAATGTCAGGAGTGCTGAGCTAGAAAGAAACCCTGAGCTAGATAAATCAAGACAGTGTTTTATTGGCATAAGGAAAAAAGTATACATGAATAGAACAAACCAGACTCCAGAAATAAACCCGCACATGTAGAGTACCAAGGTAATTCAATGGAGCAAAGATAATCTCTTTAATAAATGGTGCTGGAACAATTAAACACCCAATGCAAAAAAACATTAACCTCAACTCTTTCCCTGCATCATATACAAAAATTAACATGAAATGGACCACAGATCTAAAGGTCAAAATAAAACTATAAAACTTCTAGAAGAAATCATAGCTGTTTGTGACCTTAAGTTAGGCAAGTATTTTTTTTTCCTTTGTTAAAAAATTTATTGATTTAAATTCAAGTTAGTTTACATACCGTGTAGTACCGGTTTCAGAAATAGAACCCAGGGATTGATCACTTACATATAACACCCAGTGCTCATCCCAGCGAGTGCCCTCCTTAATGCCCATCACCCATTTAGCCCATCTCCTCACCCACCACCCCTCCAGCAACCTTCAAGTCTGTTCTCTGTATTTATGAGTCTTTTATGGTTTGCGGTAGGCAAGTATGTCTGTCCTCAGATACAAAAACCACAAATCTTTTCTTTTTTTAATGAAGGCTCTTTAATTTCGTCTATTTTATTTTAATTCCAGCATAGTTAACTCACAGTGTTGTGTTAGTTTCAGGTGTGTGATATAGCAATGCAGCAGTTCTATACACTACTCAGTGCTCATCAGGGTAAGTGAACTCTTAATCCCTTGCACCTACTTCACCCCAACAACCATAGATCTTAACTTTAAAAGTTGATAAACTAGAATTAATCAAAATTTAAAACTTCTCTTCTTGGAAAATACTGTCAATGAAACGAAAAGACAGGCCATAGACTGGGAGAAGATATTTGCAAAAAAACATACCTGACAAACGACTTGTATCCAGAGTACATAAAAAAAAAGTTCAAGACTCAATAATAATAAAATAAATAATCCAATTTTTTTTCATGGGCAAAAGACTCAACAGACACTTCAAAGTAGATACAGATAGCAAGTAAGAAAATGAAAAGACACACAACATCATTAGTAACTAGAGAAATGCAAACTAACACTATCATAAGACACCACTAGAAACTACTGGAATAGCTGGAATTTAAATTAAAAAAAGAAAGGTGACAAAACCAAGTGCCAGTGAAGATACAGAGAAGCAACCAGAACACTCACGCATTGCTAATGGGAATACAAAACTGTACAGCCACTTTGGAAAAGAATTTGGCAGTTTCTTATAAGTTTAAACACGTATCTAATGTTAAGACCCAGAAATCCCACTCCTAGGTAATTACCCAAGAGAATGAAAGCTGCCCACACAGAAACTTGTGTGCCCCAAATTGGAAACACCCCGAATGTCTATCAACTGGTAAATGGATAAGCCAACTGTGGTACATCACAATAAAAAAGTACAGAAATGGAGATACATATATGCAGTAACATATGTGATTCTCAAGAACATTACACTAAATCAGAGAAGCCAGACATAAAGTGTTACATACAGTATGATTCCATTTATGCGAGCCTCAGTTAAAAGCAAAATTATAGGGACAGAGAATAGATTGGTGCTTGTCAGGGACTGGATGTGTAGGGGGGAAAGGACTGACTACAAAGGAGCAGGAGGGAATTTCTGGAGGTGACAGAAATGTTCTATATCTAAACTGTGGCTGTGGATCCATGATTATATACTTCTGTCAAAACTAATCATGCAGTACACCTAAAAAGGATGAATTCTACTGTATGTAAATTATACCTTAATAAACTTGACTTAAAAAAGAAAAAAAAAGTGGTGGCTCATGGGTGTGTTTTCTTTGTACAGCATGACATTTCAAAAACCTGAATTAGTTGGTGACATTTGAAAACAAGATTTTGAATAATGATCCAGCTTTTCTTGAGAAGTCAGAACTTTGACACCCTGGGCCTCATTCCCTCACAGGGTGCAGCTGAGCAGAGACAGACTATTTGGACAAAGCTGATACTTTATGTCTTGCCACATCCCCCCACCTGAACCAATTCACAGAAGTATTTAATTGACCTGCCACCCCACCCACTGAGTAAGGCTTTCTTATCCTTAGCTATAGGCTGTTCGAGGGCAGGGGCCAGGCCTGGCCAGTTCTGCACTATACTTCCACTATGTGCTGAAGACTTTGGCCTCATATATGTCAGGCGGTTGATAAACATTGTCACATCAATGTGACTCACTTGCTACCTTCCCTCCAGCTACAATAACTGATACTTACAATACCCAGAATGCTAACTGTTCCTTTGGTCCTGAAGTCGCCAAAGAGAGTCACCATCCAAGGCAGACATCTAGTGACCTAGAATAATGTGTCCCTCTGTGTGTTTACAAATCCTCTGTAATATGTTGTCAAGCAACAGAAATCACTTAGGATCATTCCAGCTATTCATTTTTGTCTGCAGAAGAGTAGAGTTGTTGTTTGTTTAAAAAAAAAAAAAAGAAAGAAAGAAAGGAAAGGAAAGAAAGAAAGAAAACTACAATACAGGCTTGAAGGGTAATGAAAATGAAAAAGAAAGTGTGCACATTCATGCTGAATATTCTCAGATCATATTCTAGTAATTTAAGACTGAAGTAGACTTCTGAGAGATTCTCTGGTTGTCATCAGAATCCAGAATCCCAAGTTTTCATAAGGATGTTCAGTTTTAGAGCAGGTGTGGAGGCAGGGCAGGGATATCTGACTTCTGTTTGATGTCAGTATTAAAAGTAGAGCATTACTGTTTCCCAAATCTTCTTTACTTATATGTGGGATGGGGAAAGAAAAGGGGGCGAGGTTTAGGACATCTTGCAAATATCTTTGAAGCACTAATAAATAATACTGAGAGTAAAAAGCTCAAATATATTTTATTGGATTGTCTGTATCTGGGGGAAAAAACACCAAACTCTTGCCATACACCTTTTAATGTTAAAAAATGAAAAAGTACAGGGGCACCTGGGTGGCTCAGTCGGTTAAGCGTCCGACTCACGGTTTGTGAGTTCAAGCCCCACGTGGGGCTCTGTGCTGACAGCTCAGAGGCTGGAGCCTGCTTCAGATTCTGTGTCTCCCTCTCTCTCTGCTCCTCCCCTGTTCATGCTCGCTCTCTCTCTCTCTCTGTCTCTCTCTCAAAAATAAACATTTAAAAAAATTTTTTTAATGAAAAGTACAAATATAATGCAATTATATCCCATCTTAACCCTCTCTTGACCCACTTCCTCTCTTACTCTGCTTTCCTTGACAGACAAAACTTCAAAAGAGCTGTCTTTTTGGGGAGGGGGCCAAGATGGCATAACAGCATGGAAGTTTTGTTTTTGGGTTTTGTTTTGTTTTGTTTTCTTTGCATCTCTCCTCCCTGAAATGCACCCAGATCAACACCAAACCATCCTGCACACCTAGAAAACTGATTTGAGGATTAACACAACAATCTACACAACCTGAACCACAGATCTCAGCAGGTCTGTGGCGTGGAGAGGTGAACTTGGGGAGAGAGAAGCCACAGAGGGCAGGGAGCTGTTAAGAGTTGTCTTTCTTACAATCTCTGATTTATCCTCTTCCTTTCTCTCTTGAACCCACTGCAGTAAGACCTTCACCCCCTCTGCTCTGAGGGCACCAAACACGTCCACATCTCCAAATACCAACATTCATTGCTAGTCCTCACCTAACCTTTCTCAGTCTCTTTTGCTGGTCCCTCTTCTCCCGTACTCCCAAATGCTGCAGTTTTCCAGGCCTCATTGCTCAGGTCACTCCTCTTCTCTATACTTACTCTCTAGGTTTCTCATCCAATCCCATGCTAATGGCTTCCAAATTTATATCTGCCATTTTAGAAGAACACCTAGCATTCACTGAGCATTTACTATGTATACCAAGTACTGTTTTAAATGCTTCAGATGTATTAACTCATTCGATCCTCATTAACTCACTGAGGTTAGAGCTATTATCCCCATTTTACAGATCAGAGAACTGAGGCCCAGAGAGGCAAGGTCCCATGAAGGAATGAGCACTGCACCTGCACCCAATTGGCACACAGGATCGGTAATTAAGAAGGTCGGGAAGTCAAGTCTGAACTTTACCATCCTGCCTGGAGCCCCTGAGGGCAGAAGAGGATAGAGGGTGCCAGCGCTCACTGCTCTAAAGAAACTTCTTTCCCACATCCATCTTCCATATCCAAGACAGAAGTTACGGCCTGGGAGCAAGGGCTCCATGGAGATGGAGGTTAGGAGAGAAAGTCTGAGGGAGGACACCGGGGGCAACAGCCTTTCCTTTTACAGGACAAAGAGAGGGAGCCCTGATTCCTCAGGAATTTTAAAGCAAAAGCACTTGGGTGGAATGGGTGGAGACAGGCTGGAAACACACTGCTGGGCCCCCAGAACACAAAGATTCTGAACAACTGCCACAGCATTTTCCTGAAACAAATCTATTTACCCATTTTTCAGCCTGGGTAAATGTCTGCCTTAGCCTTGCCTAGAAAACAAGGAACAGCAATGCCTTGACTGTAGCAAACTAGCACTTTTAATAGGCTCTTAATGTCATAGGTCTGGCTTCTCAAGCAACTCGGCATCAGACACATTTGGCAGTGAGCAGCAGCACCAAACTGCAGCAGGTACCGCTCCTGTTGTTGGAAGGTACCCCAACCGAGTTGTTGGAAATCAAAGGTCCCAGAAAAGCGCCATCCATTCTCCCGCCTCCCTCCAAACACTGCTTCCTGACATAAACCCCTTGGGATGCCTGGAGTTAGTCCCAGCACTCACCCACCGTGCAGTGAAGCTGCCTCAACTGGAATCCAGAGAACAAATGAAGGCAGATAAGAGGCAGGACAGGGAGCCAGTGTTCAAGTCTTCCACTGAGAGAGAGACAAGTCATGGCACTGAATCAGTGGCAAACCCACAGGAACCCACGGAGCCCAGTGGTAGACTCTGGATCCACAGGTGATCTGGACCACGGGAAATTAGTCATCAAGGGTGACAGCAGAAAGGGCACCCAAAAAGCACAAAGGAAACAAGTCACTCCAATGAGAGAGGGAAAGACAGAGGGCTTTGGGGAACATCAATTTTAATGATTTTTACCATCATTTTAATCAAAGCACCTTTCCTAACTATCCCCATGATCAGCACACTAAAAGAGAAAAGAAAAAGGACATCAGGGCTGAAATGAAAAGATATGGATCAAAAGTTCTCTAAGTCAGGCTCTGGCAGTCTGAAAGAAGAGCCAAGTAAAGCCACAGAGGTTCAGAAGGGTCAATGTACAAAGGTCGGAAGGGAGAAGAGAAATTCAAAACCTATCAGAGGAAATCATGTGACATCAGGCTGAACGAGAACAATACCTAAAATCCAAATTTCACATCTTACAGATGGTTGAACGGTTTTTGCTATATGCACTCAAATGAACAACATCCAGGAATTCACATCTCATAAACAGTTTACAAAACTACCAAAGATCTGATTTATTTTAAACAAAAACTCAAAGTGTGTTTCTGATCCAAGGAATACTAGGGTATTTGCATGTGTCTAACTCAGGACTTACCTTTTAACCATTATACCAAATACATATCACTGAAAACTGCTAGAAGCATAAAATCTGGGGGCTAAAATTCTTCAAAGGCTTTTCTTGGGTCTCAGGCACACATCCAAAGATTACCAAACTTTGTCACCACTATAATCATAACACAAAAATTCCTGGACAGTATCTTGCAAACATAGATGCTTCATGTCAGGGACCCTTTAAGTGAATCAAAAGGGGAGTGGGGGGCTTTGAATTAAGCAGCTGAAGACAAGCAATATTTTAAACCTGAAACTCTCTTATCTAAATCCTTCAAAATCCTTCATAATTAGGAAATTTAATCTAATTTGGAGGAAGGAGTATGCTGAGAAAAAAGCAGTCTTCATTAGTCCTTGCTAAAAAGGACATAACTACAGGACCACATTAGCTGAAGTGAGAGCTATATTCCTTGATAAATTAAATGTACCAAGAGCACAGAATTTCATCGCAAACAAAAGCTTGACCTTTCCAAGTGCCATAGTAATCATTCTTATTTCACAGACAATTCCTGACTGCACAGTAAGTTTGGAAGCACATTAGCAGAATAATCCCCCCCCCCGCAAAGAGTTACAAAAGATTTCTCGAAATCGTCCAAGGAATTACAGAGATCTATTTCTTGGGGGTTCTTGGGAGTCTAAGAGACAAGCGTGATTATTTTTAACTATCCTCCTGCAAACAGTGGGTAATATACTTGATCAGTGCCTGGATCCCTTTGCAAGATGCAAGCAATTATTTTAGGTACCTCTATCCCAAAAGAAAACGGGTCTCCTGTCAACATGTAGGGGGAAACGCTATTGGGAAGCCGACACGGGAATTGCCTAAAACTCTCTGGCCATTTCATGCAGTTAAAACAAAGTGGACACCCAACAACAGGGAGCCCAAAATACAGTGGATGTCTCCACCCTGAAATGTGTCCTACTAAAACACATCCCTTTTAAGGTGTCTTAACACACCATGTCTTTATCTAAATGAAGCGTGCCTGTGGGACCACTAGGAAGGATCTGCAACTTGTCCAGAAAGAAGATGCGAATGCACCTCTTTTTACTTCCCCGCCCAACGGTGCCTTCCCCGGAGACAGATTTCTGACAGTTCTCCCGCTGATGCAGCAGCAAAGGGCGGAGAAAATCCTAGCGCCGGTGCTGCAAAGACCTCTCCATCCACCACCACCCCGTCAGGTGCCGGCCCGGACGGGCGGCCCGGCTCCTCCAGAAACCTCCATAGGGGCAAAGCAGTCGTCAAGTGCTTACCCGGGTCGGCCAGGCAGTGCTCGGGGAGGGCCGCCAGCAGCAGGAGTCCCAGCAGCAGCGGCGGCAGCGGCGGCGGCGGCGACGGCGGCGGCGGCGCATCCTGGGACGCGGCGGCCCGGAGCCCGGGCGCCGGCCCGGAGCCCCTCACGCCCCGGCCGCCGGCGGCTCCCCCGCCCGCCCGGCCCCTGCGCCTCCGCGCCGCCTGCCCAGCTTCCCTGCGGCCCTGGGGCTTCGCCTCCTGCCGAGCCATGGGGACGCTTCACACATCCAGGCCGCTGCCTCGCTCCGCACCGCGCCGGGGAGCCCAGCCTTCGGCGCCCCGGTCCTCACCGGGCATCTCCGGCCATGGCCCGGGCGCCGGAGGGCGGGGGCGCCGGGAGGCGCGACTTGCTCGCTCGTCCTGCCGCGCCCGGGGCGGGCTCCGCGGAGCCGCGGCTTCACCCGCTCAGGGCCCGGGGCCTCATGGAGCCGCGGCGGGAGCCGGCCGGGGTTCCCACGGTGCCTGTCGCCCCGCGCCGGCGCGCCCGGGTTGCGAGGGTGGGACGGGCGCCGCCCGGGGCCCCCACCCCCGGGGTCGGCTCCCGCGGGATGAGGGGGCGAGGCTGCGAGGAGCGGGCACTGGCGGCCGCGGGGCGCGCTCGGGACCCTCCCTCCCGCCGCCGGCTGCTGCCTCTCCGCCCCGCTCCCCGCGCTGGCTCCGGCTTGGGTTCCAGCTCCGGCCCCGGCTCCCGGGCCGAGAGTGTTACTGCAGCTCAGAGCGGCGCCTCATTGACAAAGAAAGCACGTAGCTACCGGAGCGGGCGAGGGAGGCGAGGCAGGCGCGCGCGCGCATCCCCGCGCGGAGCCACCGCGCGCCCCCCGCTCCCGCGCACCCCGCTGGCCCGGGCCCGAAGAGGGACCCCTCGCGGCCGTTCCCGCGCGCCGAGGTCCAGACGTGGGTGTGGAGGCGGCGGAGGACTTCCTTCTCTTCTCCCTCCTTTCCCTGCCAGTCTCCCGTCTAGAGGAGGGGAGATCGCCAGGAGGGGTCGTCTGGCCCCAAAAAGAGGGTAGGTGGTCATGGTCAACGTACTGAAGAGGCCAGTAAGCTCCTCAGCCTGTATTTGGAAAGCCCTTTGCAGATAGGTGGGCGCGCTTTGTGCTGTTTGTTCACTAGTTCTCTGAGGGGGCGGCAGACACCTGCATGCCCCGTTTACCCCCGAGGACCTGAAGCGACCATGGCCTAGTTGCAATAACACGCTGGACTAAAACATAGCATAAATATTTATTGCAGCCATACTACGTGCAAAGCAGTGCACATAGCGGAACGTCTTCCCATAAAAGCCTTCCTGCAGTCACTATAGCCAGCGGAACAAAAGGCGTCCGAGTCAGCTGAATTGGCCTCCTTGCTTTTCCCCTTCTCGAGCTAGATGACCTTAAGCAAATTACCTCGTTCATCGGTCCTTCATACGTCCCTCAGCCAATAAATATTTATTCAGAGGCCACTGCCTGCCAGCTACTGTGTTAGGCGCTGGGGATGTAAGTGGTGAGCAAAAAACACACGTCCCTGACCTCATGAAGCTCAAACTCTATGCATTCGACAATACTTACTGACTGCCTGTTAAGTGTCAGGCACTGTTCTAGACACTGAGGGCAACAGCCACAAACAAAATCTCCGCCCTCCTATGACATTCTAGTGAAAGTAACTGTCAATAAGCAAGTAAGTGATAGATGCTATGGAGAAAAATCAGTATAAAAGAATGAAAAACAGGGGCGCCTGGGTGGCTCAGTCTGATAATCCGACTTCAGCTCAGGTCATGATCTCACGGTTCACGGATGGTGGGTTCAAGCCCCAGGACCAGCTCTGCACTGACAGCTCAGAACCTGGAGTCTGCGCCGGATTCTGTGTCTCTCTCTCTCTCTCTCTGCCTCTCCCCCTGCTTGTGCTCTCACCCTCTCTGTCTCTCAAAAATAAACTTTAAAAAAAAAAAAGAATGAAAAACAGGAAGGGAGTATTGCAGTGTTAAATAGGGTGAAGGAAGGCCTCACTGAGAAAGTGATATTTAAGCAAAGAGTGAAGGTGGTGAGGGAATAAGCCTCACAGGGAGAACATTCCAGATAAAAGGACAGCAAGAGCCAAAACACAGAAGCAGAGCGTGCCTGGTGTGCTCAAAGCACAGCAAGCCAGCTAGTGGGTGTGGAAAAGTGTTATATCTCACTTATTGTGCATCAGTAGGATAGAAATAACACCATATTTCATCTAAGACACATTTTCCCACATACTAACTTCTCAGAAGTCAGATGTGTTTCATACTGCATCTAAGGTTTGCTGAAACACAGTAATACCTTCTTCGGGTCATTATTACTTAAGATAGCTGTTCATTTAAGTGAGTTCTGCTGTTCTTAAGAAACTTGCAGTCTGGTTGACCCAAGAAAACAACTCAGAGAACAAGTTGGAGACACTAATGAGGAAGCCAGTCCATGGCCATGATTCAAGCAACATCACAAGGCAGGGGAAATAATGGTCCCAGCAGCAAGTGGTGACACCAGGGAGAGGTGGCAGGGCATTGCTGGCCTGAGGTAGAAAAGATCCAGAAGGGGAGAGGCTGTGAGGCAAGAGACAAGATCAAACCACAGCTGGGCTCTCTATGAGCATTCAGAGAGAGACAGGAGGATTTGGGGGGCAAATTCCATGGGGTCGAGAGATAGCAAATGTGTATCTCAAAAGCATATCCTCTACTGGGATTTTCCCTTCAATTATTACTTGCCAGCCTTAGACAAGATATAAATCACTTTTCCGTGATATTGTTAGACGGGTTTGGTTGAATTTCTCTGCCAGATGAGGCTGGTGTCCAGAGCAGAAAGGATCCTTGCCCTGAGGAAGCCTGTAGTCTACTGAGGGGCAGAGGTCACTTTAGGGAGCCTTCATTCTAGGGAACCTTCACTTTAGGGAGATGTGGAGAGTATCCGGTGGCAGAGGCATGCGCAGCTTGCCCATCATCACGGGAATGTGGGTGAGGGATGGCTATTTATGCCTGGATCAGGAGGGAAGGTGAAAGAAGGCAACATTTACAGTTTTGCCAGGCCCGGCAAATGGCAAGGTGGAAAGGTGGGAACACGTGTACAACGTTTTCAGAGGAAGAGTGAAGTATCTGGTGAGGGCCGCCCAGAGGGCACTTGGGGAGACCCGGCGTTAAGGCAGGAGATCCACACTGGCACAGATGTGGAGAGGTTGAGTTCATACCCTATCCTCATCCAGCAGGAACAACTGTGGGTAAGTTTTCTGCTGGTGCAGGAAGCTTGATGAGATCCCAGTCCTCGACTGATGATCAGTCGGTGCACAGACTCTGAAACTTGACTGCTTAGATATTTAAATTCAAGTTCTGCCATATACTAGCTGTATAACTTTGGACAAATCACACTTGTCTATAACACTGGAAATGATGAGAACCTACCTCACTGGGTTGTTTTAAGGATTGAATTGATACATATCAAGCATTTAAAAATATACTTGACACACAGCGTTCAGTCTTATATAATAATTGCATTCCTGCTGAACCATAATCCCTTTTGTTAACTTTAGTCTGTTAAAACTGAGGCTCTGGGATTTTCCCTATGTGTGATTATTGCTACATAGCATTAGAAGTCTGTTTCTTTTGGGGCACCTGGGTGACTTGGTCGGTTAATCCTCTGACCAGCTCAAGTCATGATCTCACAGTTTGTGAGTTCAAGCCCCACATTGGGCTCTGTGCTGACAGCTCAAAGCCTGGAGCCTGCTTCAGATTCTGTCTCCCTCTCTCTCTGCCACTCCTCCACTTGAACTCTCTCTCTCTCTCTCAAAAATAAACATTTAAAAAACTTTTTAGGAAAATAGACCATATTTCACTGCACCAATTGGTTTCAAGTTGCCCCACTATTCTGTGTACCAGTAAGAAGGAAAACAATGCTGCCAATTAAACAGTAACCAAGTTTAAAAAAAAAAAAAAAAAGTCTGTGTCTTTTTACAAAGGAAATTGTTAGGCCAGTGGCAAAGGTCAATCTCCAGGCAGTGGTTTCTAGCTCTCAACTGAAATTTCCAGACATTGCCTTACAGGGGAGATACCTGGGCCTCTGTTTCGTTCTTTTTGCAATAAGCAGATCTCCCTGCTCTAGCCCTAATCTCTATTACTGACAGTCCTTGCTTGTACAAAGCCCAAGTCTACACTGAAGTCTTTCTTTTGTGTGCCCAGGACTATGCTAAGGTCCTGTGGTTCCTACAGGGTGCAGTGCCCCTGCCCCACTGTTACTGTGCTTAGAGTCAAGGGAGGGAGACACACACTTATGCCACACGTGGCAAGTGCTGCCAGACATGGTGAAGAGTTCTGAGTGGAGCATTGCTGGCAAGGGGAAGTATGGGTCACCTGCCATGTTCAGGAACTAAAACGTGTCTTTACAAACCATGAGGGCCTAAAGTGCCATGGTATATATTTCAGACATCTCAGATTACTTTAAGGGCGGGGGGGGGGGGGGGAGAAATTTAAAATGCAATTCTAAACATGGTATCTGGTTTTCCCTGCTTTCGGCACCCTTGAGAAAACATAACAGGGTTATATGAAATGGAGCATTTACCAGCCTCCGCCTGCATCTCACTGTCTGGTCCTAGATGCTCATGGTGGGGGTCCCTGCAGACAAGAACTGCCCTGGAGGGCAAGGAGATGTGGTTGAATTAACAATGCTGAGGGCAGTAGGGAGCTGTGAGAATTTTCAAGCAGAGTGAGCGATCAGATGTGTGTTTGGGAAGATCACTCTCCACCTCACAGAATAGACTAGAAGAGGGATTCGAGAGGGGTGTGAGGAGGCCAACTAAAAGGCCATTGCAGAATGGTAGGTCATCTTGTTTCCCTTTCCCTCATCTCTCAACCTGCTTTTCTGAAAGAGGCTTTCACATCCCGCTCCAGGAGCCAGCACGACAGGCCCAGCAGGGCAGTGCCCGCACCCACGAGGGCCAGCTCTGAGCGGCCAGGTGGGTGAGGCTGATCTCAGACCTAGAGTAGCCTCGAAACTCAGTGCTTCATTTGCACCGGTCTCCTGTCGATGACAAGTCAATGTCCCAGGTTCTGGCTAATTATTCTCCATATCCTCCAGTGGGAGAATGCAGTTTTTAACCGTGAAGGGATAATTTGTCTTGTTAATATTTCTGGTGCTCCTGGGGCTCATCTAATTGCAGAGCGGGGATATGGTCCAGGCTCTGGCACTATGGGACTAGCTCATTTTTACCGCATCTCTTTGCCTTCAAGCTCCAGCTTCACTGTGTGAAGCCCTTTTCTCAGGCCCTGTAGGGTGGCAACTAGGACTGACCATTGAAAATCTCAGTGATTTACAACCTGGGTTCCAGTCCTCATCTACCACCTAATAACCGGTGACCCTTAGGGGAAAAAAAGTAAAAGTCAGTCTCCCTCCTTCAGAAAACTGGAGCTATCTACCCAAGATATCAAGGCTATCTACCCAAGATAAATAAAAACATATGCCCACACAAATACTTGAACATAAATATTTGTATCAGCATTATTCACAAGAGCCAAAATGTGGAAACAACCCGAATTTCCAACAGCTGGTCGGTGGATAAACAAAATGTGCAATACTGGCATAGTATTCAGCAATAAACAGGAACTAAGTTCGGCCACATGCTGAGACACAGATGAACCTGGAGAGTATTATGCTAAGTGAAAGAAGCCAGTCACAAAAGGCCACATATCATATGATTCCATTCATACAAAATGTCCAGAGAAGGCAAACTCAAAGAGACAGAAAGTGGAATCGTGGTTGCCCAGGGCTGGGGGAGTAAAAATGAGGACTGACAGGGGGCACAAGGTTTCTTTTTATGCTGATAAAAATGTTCTAAGTTAGACTGTGGTTATGGATATATAACTCTGTAAATATACTAAGCATCACTTAAATGAGTACTTAAAACTAGTGAGTTTTATGTTATGTACATCATCTCTCAATAAAGGTGTTAAAAAAAACTGAATCTGGCACCAAGTGCTCAATAAATCTTTGATGTTATTGTTATGTAAAGTGTTTTTCTTAAGCACGTAAGGGATATTTATATTTAAAATTTCAGTTTAGGGGCACCTGCGTGGGTCAGTCAGTTAAGCATCTGACTTCAGGTCAGGTCATTATCTTGCAGTTCCCGAGTTCGAGCCCCGCATCAGGCTCTATGCTGACAGTTCAGAGCCTGGAGTCTGCTTCGGATTCTGTGTCTTTCTCTCTCTCTCTCTCTCTCTCTCTCTCTCTCTCTCTCCCTCAAAAATAAAAACATTAAAATTTCATTTTAGATACCTATCACTTTTTGTAAAAAAGAAAACCCACAAAGACTCAACAAAATTAGACCACAAAATTTGCATTGCTCGTTGTAGTACTATTGGTAATAAAAGAACAAATGTTTGCGCCTCTTAATTGGAAGATCCTTCTCGTATTTGATTTGGAAAGATGAGCAAAGTGTGCTTCCTTCGCTTTACTTCTTCCCCTTCTGGTTTTGAAAGGCAGTTTCGCCAAGCTTAACACAAGAATATCTGACTGTTTAGCAGAGAGCTATTGTCACAATCTCTGGACGGTTTCCAGGGATGTGTTATTACTGAGTTTCATCTTTCCAGAATGGGCAAAACACTGTCCAGTCTTTGTTATGATTTTATAATAAATGTGTTCTTTTTTAAAAAAAAATTTGGACATGATATGAATAAAGGTATGTAGGTATATATCATATAGATGACCTCTATTTTGGAAAATGTTGCCCTGCTCTACCCCACTTTTAGGAGGTGTGCATGGATGCAATACATGGAAATGGGACTTTCTGGCACTGCTGGTCACAGGACTTTGTTGCCCTTGCACTAAAGGGCCAGATTTTCAGGAGCCAAGGATATCCACACCAAGTAAATAGGACAGGACGTAGAGGAGTGAGCGGAGACAATTCACTCTGGCTCTTGGAGCAGCAGCGTTTCATAGGAAGAGAAAAAAAGGATCAATTCTGTATTTTCTGACCATATAAAAGCTTCTTTTTGTAATAAAGTAAAAAAGCTGTCCTCAAAAAAAAAAAATTAAAAAATAAAGATCTATCGTTTTTGAAAGGTCTGTAAGAAACGTAATATAAACAACGCACGCTATCATAGATTTAGCCCACTAGCAATAAATGTCGACCCTCCCAACCAATCAATGCCCCTTTTTGTTTGAAAAAAACAACTTTATTCTATTATGAAGTCCGATCAAATGCATCTTTAGACCAGATGAAACCATCATTCCTTTAGAGGCAACATGCACCATGATAAAAGTGTCTTCCATTCTTAAGTACCTGTTATATGCCTGAGAGTAGACTTTTTTTTTTTTGTATATTAACCCAGTCCGATCTATCATTTCTTCACAATGTCCGATTGAAGCCATTTTAATCTTTACTGTTTCAATTATCATAAACCTTTATTAAGCATCTACTATGTGCCCAACGCTGTGCTCACTGGGGCTATGGAGATGAGTAAGACAAAACCCATGTCCTCAAGGGCCTCAGGATGCAGCCATCCAGAGCTAAAACTATAAAACAATTACCTATGCCATGGGTGAAAATTACATAAGGAAGGAGAGATTAAATCTCTTTCTGAGTCTGGGGACGCTGACAGTGGAGGTAACACTTGAGGTTTGACAGAACAAGCAGATTAGATGGGGCGAGAGAGGGCATTTGAGCCATGCAAAAGTGTGGAATTACAAATCAAAGGTACCTTCCGATATGGTAGCCAATATGGCTGTTTAGTATGAGGAGAAAAGCGATGAGAGATTCTATTGGTGAGTCAGACCACAGACATATAGAGAATTTAACATCCTCCTGGGAGATTTGGACCGTATCCTGAAAGTGATAGTCAAGATTTTAAAGCAGGCAAGCGTCCATGGGCAATTCCAGGATTTCCACGTGGGGAGCTTTCGGAAAACTGATCAAAGACTTGTCTTGAAACCGAATTTGTTAGGTAGAACTCTACTTTCATTTAGATTATGTGTTTACTTGTCCCAAGCATCCCCTCGTCACCTCCACTGCTACAATCTTAATTGGAATTGAATTCGGGTAAGACCATATGGCAAGTAATAAGAAGGTTGGTTGGAGTTGGGAGTGGGGGTGGATGGGAGGCAAGGAAGTCAGGCCAGAGCATTAGTTTAGACAAGTTCCTAAGCTGAACCAAGATAGCACAGTGGGGCTGGTGAGGAGGAGACAGGAATGACGTTGAAGTGGGTCTGACAGAGGTGACGTGATAGGAGGAGGAAGAATTGAGGACAACTTTCAGTTTGGGGCTTGGGGTGAATGAGGATGCCATTCTTCAAGATCTGGGAATAGAGAAAAGTTTGAGGGATAAGGCAAACAAAAGCTAGAAAGGGCATCTGGGTAGAGATACCTACGAGGCCCAAGCTTCACAAATTGTAACAGGTAGGTGGATTTGTAGTCCTCGTCAAAATGAAGATTCTGATGAAATCTGAGGTCACCTGAGTCTGCTTTTCTAAAAAGCTCCTAAATGGGGCGCCTGGGTGGCTCAGTCGGTTGGGCGTCCGACTTTGGCTCGGGTCATGATCTCACGGTCTGTGAGTTCAAGCCCCGCGTAGGGCTCTGGGCTGACGGCTCCGAGCCTGGAGCCTGCTTCAGATTCTGTGTCTCCTTCTCTCTCTGCCTCTCCCCTGCTCGCATCCCTCCTCTCTCTCTCTCTCTCTCTCTCTCTATCTCTCTCAAAAATAAGTAAATACACTAATTATTAAAAATTGAATTGCATGGGGCGCCTGGGTGGCGCAGTCGGTTAAGCGTCCGACTTCAGCCAGGTCACGATATCGCGGTCCGTGAGTTCGAGCCCCGCGTCAGGCTCTGGGCTGATGGCTCGGAGCCTGGAGCATGTTTCCGATTCTGTGTCTCCCTCTCTCTCTGCCCCTCCCCCGTTCATGCTCTGTCTCTCTCTGTCCCAAAAATAAATAAAAAATGTTGAAAAAAAAATTTTTTTTAAATTGAATTGCATATAGCTACAATTAAACTGTATTAAAAACAAAGGTAATAAATACAAGTAGCCCTTACTTTACGTGATTCCAATATGCATGAATTTCAGTTACTACAGTTTAAATAACACCAGTGTGCCACCAACATGATTCTGATTTTAGTAACCACAGTATATTTGCTATGAGTGACTGCATAGCATTTGCACTTGGCTGTTGGCTCTCCAGTGCATAAATCAACATGTAAATAATGGATGTGTTTCATGATCAGTGACCGGTCACATCATGTCTTTCAAAGACTGTTGGTGATTGATCACTGCTCATCTGTTAATCAGTTCACGCAGCCAACAAAGCATGTAGTTGTGTTATCTACTTGTCTTCTCGTGACTAACCCATGTGGCATTTTACAAACATGGATAGTGAAGAAAGGGAACTTCCCAACAAAGATGTTAGTGCAGCAAAGAAATGAAAATTGATAATGCTGGAAGTCAAATTTGAATCAAAGGTGAAGGGACTCGGAAGAAATGGCTGGTTGTGGGAATACAGACAGGCTGTTGTTTGAAAGACTGTACAGATAAAGCCAGAGGCACTTAGTGAAGGCAAACTCATTGACATAAATGAGCAAAGTGTTCATGACAAAAAGGACGAAGAGATCAGAGAAGAGATATTGGGGGAAAAAATTCACATTAGAAGAATTTTCAGGGATATGTCTTCACGACACTCAGAGCACAAAGGATGACATGTGAAAAGCTGATCCACAGTTAGAAAGGAGCAGGACAATTCACCACAGTGTAGAAAAGATGCATCATAAGTTATACAATGAGAAGAATACAAGCACCATTAAGCCTTAATTCTCAATGTTTCTAATGTCTTAAATTAGTGTGCCATATAAATATTAACCTTACTATTTTTTCATTTCCCCATATACATTTATAACCAATAGTACAAAAGTTTACTTTTATACTATTGAAGCAATTATTGAAGAAAATATTGAAGGTCACAGAACAATTCTAGATTTTCCCATTGATTATTAAGACCACTTAACATGGTTTCAGCTTTCATTGTCATTTTTACGGTCCCACACTACTGTCCAAAGTGAGGACTGCTTGTTTGCAAAGCTTACCACTTCCTAATTATTTTAATACATTTTATTATTAAAATAATGCTCTTGAAGTTATTTCTGTCTGTCACATCTATATGGTGGAAATACTACATAATGGCACACAAACCTACCCAACTTTATGTTCAGTGACATCATGTAAGTAGCCTGAAATTGTCTATGATGGGACCATTTACACCATGGAAACTGGAAATACTACAAACCAGACTTTGGTTTATTGCTTTGATTTTCTAGACTTAAGTGATGGAGAAAATGTTAATGCAAGTTAAAAGTGTATCATGTCTGCAGCTGCCCGCTGTAAACGGCACAAAAAACTGAGAGGAGGCGTTTTCCAATATTTGAAAATTGTCATCAAATTAAGCAAAGAATTCACTCATGTCATTGGCAGCAAGTTCCAAGGTCTGTCTTTGCTGTTTCACTTAGTCTTAAATGTAACAGAAAATAACAATGAACATTTAGCTCAGAACTACCTTTGTTCATCAATATATAAGCAACTTCTTTGCCAAATGACACAGTAATCAAGTATTTATTCATAGCCTGATCTTCTCAAGTTGTGATTTAATTAGAACCATAGGTTGGCTATAGATACAAAAATCTGGCAAAAGTCAACGAATGCATCCTGTGAGAATTGATTAGCTATGTGGAATATTCATTCATAAAAGTATATTTTATTATCATTTGTGTGCTACATTCTTTATATTAATGAGGTTTATAACCAACTTACAAACTTAGGTGGGTACATATGCACGCAACACTCATTTCCTGCCTCCTGCCTCAGCTAGTTGTCATTCACCAGCACTGGGTTTAGAGAATGTGGTCAGGTAGAATTTCTACAATCTTTGGAGTCAAATGGGACCTTACATTTCAGCACTGTTTCTTTCTGTGTTATCTGAAGCAAATTATTAAGGCTCACTAAGCCTTTTCTTTCTTCCACAAAATAAAAAAGTCTAAAAATAATTTTGGCGCAGAAAGGGCTTATTGTGAGGAGGATGCCATTTCCCTCCCCTTCCAGTGGTCAAATTCTCTTAAATTTGATTTCCTTCGCTGGAGATGAAAAGATCCACACATTTTTGGGCTACATGGCAGGTCCAAATGGCAGCAGAGGAACGTATGGATGAACGCATGTCTTCCTTTGATTCCATGATAAACCAACTAGTTTGAGTAATTTAAGGATTCACTAGGACTTGGAATCCTCTCTTTTTCAAAATCTATCTATAAAAGTTAGAAACTTCTCACATTGTATTATCAATGTTCATAGGACAGAGCCAACACTGCCCCTATTTCTGCTTTGTTATTTTCATTATAGTTATAGGACCAAACTTGAGAGAAACATTAGGGAATGCTTTCTCCCCCTGCTGGCCATACCACAATATAGCAACTTTGTAATGAAGAGAATTACTCAACGTCAAAACAGAAAGGAAACTCAAAGAATATTCCAGCAGACTGGTTACACACAAACTCTGGCCTGCAGACCACTGGTATTTAAAATGAAAAAAATTTTTAACTTTTAATTAGTTGCCAGTATTTCATCAACATTCATCTGTTTTCTCAAAACAATAAAGTTGGTACTCATTGGGTCTGCCATCGTGCATGCATTTCCCACTCCCTGTGGACAGGGCTTGACTCTCCACTGTGCCACAGTCTCCTCTCTGTCTAATTCATATACTTAGGTCATCTGCCCAACCCTCGCTGTTTTAGTTTGCACCCCTCAACTCTCGCAATTTGCCAGTGAATAAACTGAAGCCCAAACTTGTTCAAATTCTTACCACCTAATTAGCACCAAGGCAGATGATAAAATTTGAGCCTCCTAAATTCTATTCAACAAATATTTGTTGATTTCATTCATTTATTTTGCAAATGTTTTAGTGCTTACTATGGCCAAGCACACACATCATAAGTACCAAAGATACAGAGTATACAAGATAAAAATGCGTTGAGTTTAGTTAGTGGGAAAAGCAGACAAGAAATCATAAGAAATATGATGACAAAAGCAAGCATAAGAGACTTTGGTGATGAGGCAGCACAATTCCTGCTCTCACTTTATCTCCTGGTTCAAGTCAAGTCAGCATGGTGAACACAATGCAAATATTACTAAGATTTACTAAATAATGCCCTCAAACCCTAGGGTCCACATTTATTCCACATTCATTGTCACAGGTGCTAACTATTGGGGAAACAGCTATAAACACAGCATTTATTAGATGAATTTTCTTTCACGCATGCCCTCTAAAATTGTCACTCATTCTTCTCCTCATTTATGCTGGCTTTGAATTACCATCTGCAATCAATGCACAAGGCCAGGAGGGAGTCACAATCAGGAATAGTCACAAGATAGCTAAAGGAGGTGGGCATCTCTCCTCAGAAAGAAGACTCAGATTTGAGCTTGAGTGATGGAGATACAGGATGAAAGCTAAACTACGAGTAGGAACTGATCTTGGTCAGCAACACCCATGGCACCATATATGAACAGCACTCCAAAAAAGAAAGGAATTACCTATGTGTAGGACATAAACATTATTCAGACTGGGTTGTTTGAAACCTGGGCTCTTTGAAGAAATGGCCAATTCCAGATCCAAGGCAGGAAAAATACAAGGTGAGCCCACCTTATTGGGCCAGAGAACAAGGAAACATGGAGACTGGTGCAGTGATGTCAAAGGGATTCAGCAAATTAATTTACTGAATAAAGCAAAATCCATGAATCCATAATGATGGGAGGGGGGCAGGGGGATGCAAACAAGCTAATGGAGAAAGCCAGAAAGCCTTTCTTTACAGAATGATGAATGATGCCAGGTAATGAATGTAGGAGGAATGACAGAATTGAAACCCCCAATGTAATAACTGATTCAGACAACAAACATCAATGGACGCTAAAGCCACTGAGTCACATGTTACTGATACTGCCATAGTACCAACCCACAGATAAAAATGGAGAGGTGTGCTACCAACCTCTTTATCCCAGTGCCATTATTGATAATGGACAACCTGAAATTACATGCTTCCTGACAAGATGCAATAAGGACACATCTCCTATAGTTCTTGCAAATGAACAAACATTAAAACTAATCAAGCCATTAGACTCAACTTGTACTTTATGAAAAATATAGAGAGAGGAGCCAGTTATCATGAAGAAACAGACAAATTCAGAATATAGGACATTCTAGGCTAAATTCTTCAAAGATGTCATTAAAAAAAGGTAACGGACTGTTCTGAATTAAAAGTAGTCAAAGACACATGTCATAACCAAATGCAATGGGTGAATCTCGATTGGTTTCTGGAGTTGGGGGGAGAGGGGAATAGCTATAAAAGACATTCTTGAAACAATTGTGCAAATCTGAATATGGAATAAAAATTAGATGCTATAAAATTGTTAATTTTGCTGGATGTCATAAAGCTTTGTGGTTAGTTGAAAATCTGTTTTTCTGCATTTCCCAAGTATACTATAATAATGTATTAATTATTCTTATGATGGAAAAATATGAAACAGTAACATTACAGATGCATGCTTAAGTTTTTAGGGGTCATGATTGTCCACAAAAGGTTCAATTTTAAAATTACATGTAAACAAGAGACTATAGATGCTGGAGAGGATGTGGAGAAACAGGAACTCTCTTACACTCTTGGTGGGAATGCAAACTGGTGCAGCCACTCTGGAAAACAGTGTGGAGGTTCCTCAAAAAATTAAAAATAGACCTACCCTCTGACCCAGCAGTAGCACTGCTAGGAATTTACCCAAGGGATACAGGAGTTCTGATGCATAGGGGCACTTGTACCCCAATGTTTATAGCAGCACTCTCAACAATAGCCAAATTATGGAAAGAGCCTAAATGTCCATCCACTGATGAATGGATAAAGAAATTGTGGTTTATATGAGTACTACGTAGCAATGAGAAGGAATGAAATATGGCCCTTTGTAGCAACGTGGATGGAACTGGAGAGTGTGATGCTAAGTGAAATAAGCCATACGGAGAAAGACAGATACCGTATGTGTTCACTCTTATGTGGATCCTGAGAAACTTAACAGGAACCCATGGGGGAAGGGAAGGAAAAAAAAAAAAAAAAGAGGTTAGAGTGGGAGAGAGTCAAAGCATAAGAGACTCTTAAAAACTGAGAACAAACTGAGGGCTGATGGGGGGTGGGAGGGAGGGGAGGGTGGGTGATGGGTATTGAGGAGGGCACCTGTTGGGATGAGTACTGGGTGTTGTATGGAAACCAATTTGACAATAAATTTCATATATTAAAAAAAATAATAATAAAGAAAAAAAAATAAAATTACATGTAAGTAGAGATGAAGCTAACATGGTAAATGTTAACAACTGATGAATCCAGGTTAAGGTTATATGTGTGTTCCTTGCACTACTATTCTTTTTTTTTTTCCTGTTTATATTTTCTTAAATTAAAAAACTTGCCGAAAATAGTATGAAACTTTGACGTGCTAAGAAAAAAAAAGTGAATTCTTTGGATTCTCCTTAGTCACTGAGGAAACAAGCAATGATTAGAACACAGTTGATCACCTCTAAATTTCATGTTTTGGCATTTGAAATATTTCTGAAACTGTAAAACATGCAAGGTGCTCATATTACAAGTTGAAGTAGAAAAATCTAAAATTGCTTACATTATTCTAACTATCTGAACACTTACATTTCAAAGAATTTTTAAAAATCTGCTTTTTCTGCATTTCCCAAGTATAATAATATATTAGTTATTCTTGTGATGGAAAATATGAAACATTAACGTCTTATTTTTTCTATTTCAAATGACCATACTTCTGGGGCGCCTGGGTGGCTCAGCCGGCTGAGTGTCCAACTTCAGCTCAGGTCATGATCTCGCAGTTCGTGGGTTCGAGCCCCACGTCAGGCTCTGTGCTCACAGCTCAGAGCCTGGAGCCTGCTGCAGATTGTGTGTCTCCCTTTCTCTCTGCTCCTCCTCTGCTCACGCTCTGTCTCTCTCTCAAAAATAAAGATAAAAAAAATCAAATGACCATCCTTCTAATTAGAGAAATACATAGTCTCAAGAGGATAAAATAATGCCATTAAAATAAAAAGTTGACACAAAAATTAACATGAAATGAATCACAGACCTGACAAAACTTAAAACCATAAACCTTCTGCCAGCAACAAAGAAGAAAAGTCTTTGCAACTTTAGGACAGGTAAAAACTTAAGACACAAAAGCACAAACCATAAAAGAATATACTGATAAATGGGACTTTATCAAAATTCAAAACCTTTGCTCTTGCAAACATCCTGTGAAGAAAATGAAAGGACAAGTCACAACCTGGGAGAAAACATTTGTAATACAAATGTCTTGACAAAGGACTGGTATCTATTATCTCTCATCTGAACTATTTCAACAGCCTCCTCTCTGGTCTTCCAGCTTCCGCTCTGCACGGCTACCTGCTTAAAGTCCCCCCCAAGGCATCTCATAATGCAGGACATTAAATCTAGATTCCTTCGTTTGGCAAAGGCCTCCATGCCCACCCTCTAGTTCAATCTTCTAGCTTCTGTTCACAACTGCACACTTACTCTCTAGCCTCACGGGCATGTTTTGGTTTGCCCATGTTAAAAGCTCATTTCTGGGGCGCCTGGGTGGCACAGTCGGTTAAGCGTCCGACTTCAGCCAGGTCACGATCTCGCGGTCCGTGAGTTCGAGCCCCGCGTCAGGCTCTGGGCTGATGGCTCAGAGCCTGGAGCCTGTTTCCGATTCTGTGTCTCCCTCTCTCTCTGCCCCTCCCCCGTTCATGCTCTGTCTCTCGCTGTCCCAAAAATAAATAAACGTTGAAAAAAAAAAATTAAAAGCTCATTTCTGATTGAGGACCTTTGCACTTGCTGCTGCCTCCACCAGATACCCCTTCCCTGCATAGCTGACTAGCATCCTCCTTGTCACAACCCAAATGCCATTTTCTCACTGAGGCATTCCGACATCCCCCCCTCTAGTCACAGTATACTCTGTTTTCTTTATCCCACTTACCCGATTGGAACTTTTAAATCTTTCCCTCCCACAAAAGGGACGAGAGAGAGAGAAGCTTCTGTCTTGTCCACTGATACATGCCTAGTACATACTACTTGAAACATGGTAGATGCTTCATAAATATTGTTGAATGACTCTTATCTACTACATGTGAGGCACTGTGCTAAGCACTGACAATGTTTTACTCATATTGCTCAAAGACCTTTCTTCATCTCTTCAGAAAACATTTTTTTTTAAATATCTTTTGATCCATTTTAAATGGCTGAGTACTTTTAGTACAGGTATCCCCCATTTTTTAAATGTTTGCATTACACCACTGCATCTTTCAGGCTAACCAAAAGAAACGTGAAGAGGATTTCAATTTTCACAAAGAGGCAAAAAGCAAAAACGGCATTCAGCACGGTTTGTGTTGCGGTGAACGGTTCGTTATAGAGGGCAGGCAGTGCGTCCCCAGCAGTGAGAGTGGCCCCACCAAGCTCCTTCCTGCGGAACTACACTCAGCACATCTCAGCATCAAGTAGCCATAGCTTTGGACTCGGTCTGGAAACATTCATGCTTTAGCTCTACTTACTTCGTCTATGTGTGTCCTGGGGTATCAGAAAAAAACCTAAAGAGGTTGGTTTTTGGATCTGGGAAAGCTCAGATCTTTTTCCATAAAAATTAATGGCAATTGCTTCTTTACACCATTTTGGCTTATGAAATGCTCTACTTTCAGTGGGGAAACTTGTGTTCTCAAGAAGCCCATAACTCTACTTTCACATAAATTGCAAACTCTGGATCTCATCTCTTTGTAGGATGAGTGCTTTGGGCTAAATGGAAATCTTTACATTACTTTGAACAACTCACACCCCCAAGAATGACTAAAATGAAAGAAAAAATATATATAATGTGTGAGGGCACGAAGTAACTGGAACTCTCATATTACTGCTATTGAATGTAAATTGAACTTAACCACTTTGGAATATTGTTTGCAGTATCTGATAATGTGGAACATATGTACACCCTATGACTCAGCGCCAAACCCACATATATACCCAAAGGAAATGCATACATGTGTTTTCCAAAAGATATGAACAAAAACATCATCAAATTGCTATATAAGCACACAAAAGAATACTATACAGCAATGGGAATAAAGGAGCCACTGCTATCCACGATATGGATGTATCTGACTCTTGGTTTCGGGTCAGGTCATGATCTCTCAGTCCGTGAGTTTGAGCCCTGCGTCAGGCTCCACAAGGTCAGCTTGGGATTCTCTCTCTCTCCCTCTCTCTTTGCCCCTCCCCTGCTTGCTTTTTCTCTCAAAATAAACACACTTCAAAAAAAGAAAAAAAATTTTTTTAAATGTCAAGACAAAAAAAAAAACCAGACACCAAAATGCATATATGTTATATGTCAATTAAAGATTTGTTGAAAGATTGAGAATATGAGTTCTCAGTGTGCTCTGGTAGAATGCTCCCCACAAACCTCTCCTACTGATGCTCCCCCAAAATTTAATCCTTACAGTATAAGACAGTATTTGAGGACATAATGTAAAGTGGCCTACAACAACTACATTCTTTTGAAGTCTCATGTTGTACATCTTAGAAATCCATGTGAATTCCCTATTCTTCACCCAGACATATTTTTAATTTTTTTTTTAATGTTTATTTATTTTTGAGACAGAGACAGACAGAGCATGAACGGGGGAGGGTCAGAGAAAGAGGGAGACACAGAATCGGAAACAGGCTCCAGGCTCTGAGCTGTCAGCACAGAGCCCGACGCGGGGCTCGAACCCACGGACCGCGAGATCATGACCTGAGCCGAAGTCGTTCGCTCAACCGACTGAGCCACCCAGGTGCCCCTCACCCACACATATTAAACAGAAATATTTCCCTCAGAAAATATTCAAAGAAATAAGATTAAAGGGAAATGGGTCGTGGTTATACTGTCGGTGCGGTACTTCTGGCACACTGTCTCAGACGTCAGTTTAAAAAGAACTGGCAGAAAGTAGATTAGTTACAGTTAGACAGACTGGCTCATGTCTCAGTTTCACCACTCAGCAGTGGGGCCCTGGACAACTCCCCTAGATATTCTGAACCTATTTCTTCATTTATATAATGGTGAAGACAATAGTACCTATCGCACGGTGGTTCTGAGAATTAAATGCGATGATGTAGGTTAAATCCTGAGCGCCACTAACCTTTTCCTTCCCTCCCCCGTAAAGCAGGACTGGGGTGGACAAAAAGTCAACATGCTGTTTGCTGCAATATATATATTTTAATTCAAAGTGAATCGACAGTAATACACCATAAATTCTTATTTTGACACTCACCAAAATAGTCACCTGGAAAACCCGCTTTTTGTGACAAAGTACAGAAGGCTTGGTCACATTTAAATCACTGAGAACTAGAGAGAAATACTAGCGCAAACCGTAATAGACATTACATCCATAAAAATTTTCCCAGTCCTTATTGTAATATTGCACAGTGCAATTGCTACATGGCAAACTAGTGTAGCATAGAAGTAAAAGCAAAAACAAAACCAAAGAAAGAAAGCCACAAGTCTAAAATTGTTAAACAGTTAACAGTTCAAACTTAGTAATCAAATCTGTATCATTGGGTTCATTAAAACAAATCTTCCTACACCTTGCAGTGTATGATTTAACTTTTACTTAACACAAACCAAGATTAAAATTAGTAGTAGAGATTGTAAAAAGTGAAAAGGCTTTGCTACTACAGTAACATATTTAAACACCCTGAAGGAAAAGAAAACTAAATTATCAGGGTATTGGGTAAAAAAAAAAACAAATAATAATAAATTTGCAAGTTAAAATAGTATGCAAATATGCAACTTGGAAGTCATGCAGTGTTTTATTTAAGAAAGCAGTAAAACCAAAGAAAACTCGTCAAATGGTTTTAAAGAGGGTGTACATCCAAATTCTTGTCAGTTTGTTGAATTTAGACGTTGGCAGGATTTTGACATTTTTAATTCTTAAACACATTAAAAAAACCCATGATTAGAATCAGTTAAGAGCAGAGTACTTAACTGGGGGTACGCCATTACCACACCTTACTATTACATTACGAAAACATTTACTGTTTATTTAACAAGACTGTCAGAGTCTTGGAACTGGAATACAGAAAATCTGACATTTCAGGGTAGTAAACGTGGCCCTGAATGAAACTAAAACTGCGCCAGCTTTGTACCTACTGTACAAACATAAATCGATCCTTTGCACTCGGGGTTTCTGAAACATGCGCTGCCAGTGTGGATTCTGTTCCAAGAAGTGAGCAGATACCAGTGACCTGCTGGACCGTATAAATAAAATTAATAAGCTGTGGAGGGCAGCAAGTTTACTTAAATAGTGACTCCATAAATTTGCCATCTGTAAATAATCTTTTAAATTAATCTTAGGCTACTCCTCTTTTTTATGCGTAATATATATATGTATATATATTTCTATTTATATAAAATGCATAGAATTGATTACTAAAAACACTGAAACTTGTGGGGAAAATTAAGTCCTTCATTTTCAGTGTGACTAAAAATGTACTGCTGGTTTTTATTTTATGATCTAATACTGTAATTTTTAAAATCAATTTCAGGCACATTTATTTCATTGATGATTATTAAATAAAACACTGCTTGTGTTAATGGAGTAAAGAAAAGTTTATCCATTATTAGCTTATTGTCAACGCTGTATTAGAGCTGTACTAGTGGTATGCAATTCATTCATCAAAGAAATGCTGTAAATCCAAAACATTTGGAGAGTTTTTACACTCAAATGCTTTGTACTGTTTATTCCAGTAAATGCTGTAAGATTATATTCCAGATTTTTAAGGAAAAAAAGTTAAGTCAAGCCTGCAAGATACAGCTTTCTCAAGTGTCTACAATGCCAGTATGAAAATAAAAAATTAAGTTACATTGATACATCCAAGTTTTTTATATGCAGTGATGAGCACAAACATTAATAGAGATAAAATACTGATGCAAATAACACACCCCAAAATAACATATGCAATTATTTTCCATCATTTACAATACAGTAGTTACAATGACACTCCAAACAGAAAAGCAAAGTAAAAAATCAAAACCCCAACTTCTATTTCATGTAATTAGACTTATACAGAAATTAGAAGGCTAAGTAACAACTAGTTAATCACCTAATTTCACAGCTATCTGAAGTGGCAATCGTTATATAGCAGCTTATCTATGATACATTCAAGATAAATGATACAATTTATTACTTGCCCATAAGCTAAAACACAGCCTGTTTAATACCTTTCCTTAAAGTCCACCTCTATACTACAATATACTTGAGGTCTATGCAAAAAAGTAGCTACCTTTTATATAGGAAATGGATGATTAAGTCTTTGGTGCTGTAAAAGCAACTTCATTTAAACATAACCACCACCACCACCAAAAAAGAAGAAAAAAGAAAAGAAAAGAATAAGGGAAAAACCCAAGACACACTTCCTAGGGGAAAAAAAAGCATGTAATTTCTGTCCCTGACGGAATGTATTAAATAAGCAAACACCACCAACAAGCAAAACAAGTACTACAATGTAAAAATATTAAAAAAAAAACAAAAACAAAAAACCCTCTCACATGCATAAATGAAAGATTGCACACAAAGAACTCACATCTTTTCAAGCTTCAATAGTAAATATTCTGCTACTATTTATTAAATACTGCATGGTTTGCCCAAGCTAAGATGAAACCACATCATGAATCAATAAGCATTTTGTATTTTCTTTCATTATCTACTCAAAGTCATGCCTACTGCACCTCTAAACATTTCATTAAATCCAATTATACAGCAAACACTCCCAAAATAAACTTAGATTGTATTGCAGTTTCACTTAACAGTATATAAAATGCTGTGTTGTGACAGATATCAACTATCCATTAGATACTGAATCAATTTTTCTTAAGCACTACTAACTGCTTGCTTTTCTTGAAGCTAGATCATTCTGAAAAATCAGACAGCAGAATTCAGCTATAGCAAACATGCTGCCCTCTTAGTAAGGAAAAAACAGCTACGACCTGAAATCATACCACACAAAACCAAAAATGAACATTACTCTATCAAAAGGAAACTAAAGAGTAGATCTGAATTTAAGTGCTGCAGTCCTCAACATTTATATATAGGTAATAACATCAACAACCTCAAATATTTAAGGCACTATGTGTGGAAACGGTTTACAATGCAGCTGAGATTATTAGAACAACATTTAAGAGCAAAGTCTAGGCAACATTTTGCCCATGCAAAGACACATGCAAATGTAAAGAACAATAGCTCAATTTCTTAGGTAAGTGACCCAACATTTATACACTAAGACACAGATAATACAATTCACTTGTATGCTGTAATTCTGACATATGTGCATCTGTTGCTCTAAGTCTGTACACAGAATGGCTTCCCAAATGTGGATGTGTCTTGCACTAGTTAGAAGGCAATTTTATAAAAAATAGCAGGAGCAAAACTGGACTTCTGCTCCCATAAGTCACCTGTCTAGAGTTACTACATAAGAAGATAACATGACCAAAGACAAGTTATACCAAATGTGCAAAACACATTAAAAGTGAGTTTTGTTTTTTTTTTTTTTTTAAAGCTCAAAGTTGTTTAAATTGCACCCAAGTCTACATGATTCAAAAATAATTTTCTTGTGCCATGGCTAATATTTATTAAATACCATGTTTTTATTTTTAATCAAATGTTTATGTCATTGAGCTTCCTCAATATACTCTTTTGGAGTTTTCACATATATGGATACTGGCTGAGTTTTGTTGGACTCAATGGAAATCCAGTATATGCAGGTGATGCTGCAATGTAAGAATGTGGTGGGAAGATTGGTTTGTACTGAGTCTGATGAATGGTTGGGGATGGTAACAGGCGGGGATTTATGCCCACTGGGACTTGGTGAACTATGCCACTGGGATGAGAGATACTGTAAGTTGGATGCTGTAACATAGGTCTTGAGGTACATGGAGAGGCTAGGAGGTGGGCCACCGGTGCAGCACTACTGAGGGTAGCTGATGATGGGTATGGAAGTAGAGTAGGCTGTCCTCCAAGATGTGCATTTCCAGCCAGATGGGCATGCACGGCTGTGTGATTGGGACTTCCATGAGAAAGAGTGAATGGATTACTGGTAACGCTAGTGGGGATATAAGCTTGCTGTCTTCGATGTCCAAAGTTTCCATTCCACTCCTGATGCCCAGATCCAAAGTGCTGAACCTATTCAAAAACACAGACAAAAAATACTGAGTACATATTCTATAAGTTAAAAAGAAAGGAATAAAGGGAAATTACAATATAGTCTGTAACTGATAATCCATAGAGGATCCCTCAGATCTCCACTTCTACTAAGCATAGAGAAAAGTAAAGTATCAATGTTATACACATTAATATTAAACACTTTAATATTTATTACTATGTATTATGATAACATTATATTGCTACTAGTATCACTATCTCCCCCCCCCCCAACATCGCTACTAATAGCTACCGTCTGTGGAGCACTTATTTTATGCAAGGCTAACACCTTACATGAGACATTATTTCATTCCAAAACAACCCTACAAATATAGCTATTATGCCCATTAACTGTGGGCCAGATTTGTTGAAGAGACCTGGCCAAGATCTATGCAGTATTTGGCAAAGTCAGGATTTGAATGCAGGTCTGACTCCAATACCTGTTATCTGTTCTTTCCCAAAATGAAACACTACTGCTGAGCACAGTACCGAACAGATGTGAAGTACTCAGTAAGGCATCACTATTCCCAACGACTAACACAACAAATGCGGCCATCAATCCATCAGTGCACATTTCAGTTGAAAGGTCTAAGACAACAAACACACTAAAAAATTATTTAAGAGAATCTAAAAGCCTAATCTTTCTGAAAAATTCACGCTTATGGATAATCTGGTTCAATACCCTATTAGTAGGCCAATTACTCCTTAGTCACTTGGGATAATGAAAAGGGAAACATTTTTCAAGACTGCATATGGTTTCAGAATCTTTTTTCCTTCCAAATGAAAAACTGCTGAATTTGAATCCCAAAGACTCTTACAAATTCACAAACATACCTGACTGAAATTCAAATGCTGTTGCTGGAATGCGGATGTCAATTTCTGCTGGCGATTACCTGCTGTGGAAGGCTGGTTTAATCTTCCAGGAGCTGATCGTCCTTTTACTAATGGCTGGCAGGTAGAATCTGGCAATGAACAAAATATTAGACAGCTGATGCTTTTTCCTGCTCACATAAAAATGAGGAAGGTCTTTAGGTATTTTACGCAGTAGTGATTTTAAGGTCCGACAACCTTAAAATTAAAGAGAGACGTGGGGGGGGCGCCTGGGTGGCGCAGTCGGTTAAGCGTCCGACTTCAGCCAGGTCACGATCTCGTGGTCCATGAGTTCGAGCCCCGCGTCAGGCTCTGGGCTGATGGCTCAGAGCCTGGAGCCTGTTTCCGATTCTGTGTCTCCCTCTCTCTCTGACCCTCCCCCGTTCATGCTCTGTCTCTCTGTGTCCCAAAAATAAATAAACGTTGAAAAAAAAAAATTAAAAAAAAAAAAAAAAAGAGAGAGACGTGGTCTCAGGATTTCCAGTACTGAATGATATGAGGAAAGATTTCCTTTGTACAACAGGTTTGGCAGGATCAAGTTGGAAATTCAGAGATGATTTTTTGGCAATGTTGTTCTCTGACGTTCCCAAATTAAGACTTTTTAAAGGGATAATCGGGGAGAAGGGGAGATTCAGTTTACCTGTGTTTGCCATATGCTCATCAGCATTTAATCCATTCTCTAGTCCCATCGGTGGCACCACAACAGTACAAACAGCTGGTTTGGTTTCCGTGTTGGCAGAGGTTACCAGTTCCGGGTTCTGACGAGCGTCCTCCACAAAGTTCCTCTCTGCAAATGGACTGTCATGTCCCGAAGAGTCTGATGTTGGAGAGCCATCCACAGTATCACAACCACTTTCCTGTTCTTCATCTGACATACTACAAGAAAGTCTTTTTATGAATAATATGTTTTTCAACATTAAATCTTAAGTTAAATACTATCCAGGCTCCAGGAAGTTGAGAATCTTATTCAGTTATTTCATATCTAATTACAACTTCTTCCTTGTCCAATACTATTTTTTTCATAGATTTTCTAGACTCTCACATTAATTCTCTACTCAGACTGTTAACCCTAATTCTATCCTGTTTAGGTACATCATTTTGGCACTTTATTTTCTCTCCTTTCCCTTCCCACTTGATTCTTAGTAGTAGTTCAAAAAATTCCACTTTATAAACTCCAGGAAATCTCATCAAAACACTACGAAAGAAGCAATGTTCTGGATAATTTAAATGAAATGTAAAAACATATATTCATGTGACCTGGATAGTTCAGATTAAATGCTAATGTTAGGATTCATGCCTTTAGTGGTAATTTGGGTCCTTTTAACCGCATATCTGAGAGGTCTTCCCCACCTTTCCAAAGGCCTAGCCAGAGTCCCATATTTCTCTTCCTGGCCCCATCGGGCCGTGACAATCTCTCTCCCTTTGGAATTCCTACAGCATTTATGGTCTATTTTAGTCATTCATTTCATACTTAGCAATTTGAAGCATCTTTTTATATATATTTATGTATATTTATAGTTATTTGTACACTTATATAATTTTTATATGGATGTATATATTTACAGATATGTATGTATATATCAACTGCCAAACCATATTATAAGCAATCCATAAGAAGATGTGTTAAACCGTCTTTACGTCTTCTAAAGTATACACTATCATATTTCCTGACAAAGGAAAAAAGAGAAAACAAATGTATAAAATTAAGACTTAAAGATTTTTCATATTTTGTTTCCACTAAAAAAAAGAATTTCTAAAAGTTGAAATCAAATGTATTTCACAGAGATGTTTATGGCTTCTCTCTTAACGTGTTAGTACATCACGCTGGCTAGGAAAAGCTCACTACTTTAGTGGCAGTACATGTCCCTGGCCAAAAAAAGAGTAGGAAAGGAAATGTGGATAAAGCCACACAGATTGATCACCAATGAGAAAAAAAAAAAAAAAAAAAAATCCTCCTGGATACTCTACTGACAGTGGGTTATTACTTTATTACACAAAAAATTCCTTGTTTACTTTGCTAAAATGCTACTCTTTGCTAAAATGCTAAAATGTTTATTTTGCTATGTTATTATTCCAAATTGAAGTAGTAACTGTCACCTATGGAGCTGAAGTTGAGGACATGGCTTTCTGCCCTTTCAGAAACAAATGATTCTTTAAAAATCACTTGTTAGTGGGGCACCTGGGTGGCTCAGTTGGTTGAGTGTTCAACTTCAGCCCAGGTCATGATCTCACAGTCTGTGAGTTCGAGCCCCGCGTCAGGCTCTGTGCTGACAGCTCAGAGCCCGGAGCCTGCTTCAGATTCTGTGTCTCCCTCTCTCTCTGCCCCTCCCCTGGTCATGCTTTGTCTCTGTCTCAAAAATAAATTAAAAAAAAACATTTAAAAAAATCACTTATTAGAACCTCAGTTTTTCATTTAGATGTGTTCTACAACAATAAAAGAAAATTATCACTTAAAACCCAAGTGATCTGGTTAAAAAATTACGTCCAAGAAAGAAGCCACTGTGGTAAATCAATAGGTATGTATTAACATAAACAACAAAAGAAATCACAGGCTTTTTTGGCAGTCCCAGTATCTATGGTATACGCCCCCTAAAATTCCTTTACCTGTTCGGTCTCTTGCACGGGGATGGGCTGGACTGCCCCGAGGAGCTGGTGCTCAGAGTACTATCAGGACTGCTTAGCGAACACATCCGATCGATATTCAAAGTGCTCTGGCAAGCTTCACAATCTAGACTATCTTTACATCTAGCGAAGAGGGACGGGAAAGACATGGGTCAAAAATGAGAAGTAGCCAAAATTTACATGAATTAAGGATATAAAGCAGTTAAATGTGACCTACAATGACAAAAATCTAAAGCTATGAATATGGGAGAAATGCTATAATAATCATGTTAGTTACTATTCAGGATGTACACTCCCAAGGACATTGACAGACAAGGGTTAAGTCCCAGAAAGTTTCTTTTTCACCACACCAGAGGGCGCCACCGCTACTTAAGGATGCAGTATAAACACAAACCGCTTTTGGCACTTACTCTCTGAGTGAGTGTCTCTGCGATGTCTCCTCCTCATCAGTGTCACTGCTAATAGTAATCACACTCACTGCAGGACTTGGGGAGTCAGCAATGATGATGGTTTGCCGCTGCTTGTCAGAAACCGATGAATCAGACTCCTGCCTGACAGAGGTGTCACAACAATCTCTTGCTTCTCCTTCTGAGTTATGATTGTCCTGTGTTTCTATACAACGTACTTCTTCAATGTCTTTCCCATTTACTATCTTTGGAGAAATAAATGTTGAATGTGGGACATTCGTATTCTGCAATGAATTACTCCTGCAATCAAAGAAATAATGTGTCATTTCTATAATCAAAATATGTACATGACATTTTTCTAGGATATCTTGTTAAAATGAACAATGTTCAAGATCACGTATATAACATAATAACATATATAGACTGTTTTGTAAATACAAAGTATTATCTCTAGAAATACCAGTGTAGATTGCATTTACATACATTAAAATGGTCATTTTTTGGTAAATGTGATATCTGAGTGTCTAAAATTGTCTAAAATTATATGTAGATAATAAATCAAAAGGGCAATAAAGACAATCTTACCAACTGAAAGCATTTATTTCCTCTCTTCCTGGCTCCCATTCCATTAGTTTTACCAAAATACCTCTGAGAAATTGAGAAGGGAGCTGGCTTAGTGTTTGTAACAAAGCTATCAAAGAGGTCATTTTGAATAAAACAGAGTGACCCTTTAGTGAACATGCAAAATTTACTTTAAAGATTAATTTGCAAAATGCAGAGGAAAGTTAAAATATCAATACCAACCTGTTCTGGCACAGTTTATTTTTCTTTACAGTGGCAGGCTGAGGCCAGACAACATGTGCAATGCCCACACTAATTGGCTGCGGGGCCGATAAAGTTATCTGATTGGTTAGAAGAGGTTGTGGCATCACTGAGTTATAATGATTACTGTGTGAAATCATTTTCCTAGGGAGAAAGTTTAGAAAAATTGAATCCCTCCTATAGCCAGATCTATTTTACAAACTTCACACAAAAAGTATTTTTGTTTTTAACTTACCCCCAGTCTCCAAGCCTCTGTGAGCCAGCCACACCCTCAGAAGTTAACGCGGTAGTAGCCGGAGCCATGGGTGTTACCTGCTGCCAGGCAGGTACCAGCATCTGCTGTGTTCTACCAGACCACGTCTGCTGCGCCACGAACAAAAGAAAAGCTAGTAAGTTACAAGTGATTCGTCATTACTACATCTTAGAATCAAAAATATATTAAGGCAACAGTTATTAATAATTATGTAAAAGCCAGTAACTAAAAAAGATCAAATTCCCATCTGGATCATCTTTTCTGTTTCTCAACAGCACAGGCTGATATGTTACAAGCGGATCACTGCCCTTCTTGAGTATAAGGAGGACAGCACACATGTAAAAATAATAAATTATTACCGACCTGAGAAAGAACTCCTGGTCGGATCTGTAGTGGCTGTACAGCTGGGGCCTGAGTTACAAGTGGAACTGTATTGTCTACTCTTATTGAATAACTCGTGGGTTTACCATGCGTTGCAGGAATACCTGTGAAATAGGAAGAAAAAAAAAACAGTTCTCAAATCAAAAACGATTTCTCTTAACTTACAAAACTCTTTGAAATTCAAAGACTTACTAAAATTCTGATTAGGTTTATAAAATCATCCCCTACATAAAATATTCATAACACTAACAAAACCATCTTTTAGGAAAGTGAGGTACTTTCTATCTACGTTGTGGTACATCATTCCAGAAACTGATATAAAGCTACTCCTTCTACTGCTTTAAAATGCATACCACCAAGTTGCATCATTTACTTTTCTTGAAACTTCCCATTCCTTTTAAAGTTTGCTTATTATAGCTTTATTTCCTTTTCAAATAGTTCTGCCACTATGATAAAGGACATGGAAAGGTGAATCGAACTCAACATCCTGATCCTCTAGCAGGTAAACATTCATCTTTTCATACAGACTTAGCTCTGCCAAGTATTCTCTTCTTTAAAACCTGTAATAGGATCTCACACTTTTAGCACCAAAGAGGGAATGTATCACAACTTCACACTTCAAAGGCCATGATGGTTTACACGATTCAAGAAAATTCAAGGAAGACACACTCATTCCAAGGTCCAAAGGAAAAGCAAAAATAACCTTTCAGACCTAATACGATGATACTGCTAAGCTTTGACCAATATGGCTTCATCTACTAGTAGCTGCTGGAACTCCAGGACAAACATCTTCCACTTTGCTTACCCACTAGGACAAGTAGAAAGGGAGATCACCAGCCACGTTAATCCTGTTAATGTTAATGTTTCTGTGTCATATATTGCAAAAGGACCATGCAGATAGATACTGTCTTATATTAAACTTTGAGACAGTGAAGTAGTATCACCCCAACTGAGAACTTTGACTAACAAGATTTTAGGGACATCCCCCAAGCTCAGAAAGCTCAGTTACGAGAATAAATTCAGTGCTTGATTAATTCCAGCCTCTTGCAGCAGTTACTTTCAGTATAGGCTGGCGGAAAAAGCAGCCATCTTAGGTAAGAGAAAAATACTACAATTGTTTTCTTTTACTATTGAAAAATAACCCCATAATTTTATCGTGCAAATATACTGTAAGTGTTAATCCTGTTAATTTTGTTGTGCTTATTTTTCTTCACAGAGGCTTTTACCCTCCTCCCAGGGTGTTCTATCTCCTGAAATCCACTGAAAAGGCTAGGTAGGGATGAAGTTTAACAAAGATCTACAGATTTTTTTTTTTTTAACTGACCTTCTTAGCCCTTCCAAAAAGCATGTCTTGATCGGCAAATTCTCCAAGAAATGGAATCTAAGCGCACCCAGGCAGTGTAGATGTATGGCAGCAAGACAGTCTCATCAGAGAAAAAAGCAGAATTCACTTTGACAAGGGGTAAAGGACAGAGTGAATTCTCAAATCCCAACAAAAGTCATGTTGCCCTTAAATTCTCCTCATAATTAATGCCTTATGATGAGAAGAATTCTATTATCTTCTCTCCTCATGAGGTCTAACTTATTTTTATCAAATTCAACAGTGATTAAGATCTCAATTTTCTACACAGTTCTCAGGCTAGCTAAAATTTTATCTTTGCTTGATTAGATTTGCTTTCATATCTGCACAGCAAGGCATGAAAGTTTACAAGATTGTTCTAGTACAACAGGAGAATTTTGTTGGAATGCATTTCATTCTAAAATAGCAGTTTTCATCCAAAGGGGATGAAAAACTAGTTTTTCAGATTGCCAAATAATGTTAAATGCTTGTCGAATACATACTCAAATTTGTTAAACAGAAGCTTGGCTAAGTCTTTGTTAACTTGAAAAAAGTAATAATATTATGGATATAGTACTTCTATATCTATACCTACATATTATACCTATAACATGGAGAATATATGAAATGCATGATGAACCTAGACACCACAGCCTCAAAGTAAAAAATGTAAAGTGAAATAGAAAAGACATAAAATCTATTTAAAAATACAAACTATAATGGTGCCAGAACTACTCCCCAACAGCTGCCCAATAACCATTTAAAATGTTTCTTCAAAATGGATTGGTGGCACATTATGAGGGAAAGTGGTAAAAAGACCAATACTGGGATTTTCTACAGAGATACTAAAGTGGATTAGACAAGGAAGCTTTCATTGCTAAGCAGACACTACACTAAGACAAAAAACAATGAAACAACATATTTATAGAGCCTGCCTGTCCTGCTACAACTGCACCTGTTACATAAGCTAACAAGTTATTTTGCTCTGTCTTACTGGTAATTCTAATTCAAAAATATTGTGCTTGACATTTAAAGGGTTTATGAGTCTGAGAGTGTCTCCTTTTCTTTGTTATCCTTCTTATGAACCACTCATACAGCTGTTAGCATATGTGTAGAAAGGTCACTAGTCTTTCATCAATCATAAGGCACAAAGAGAAAAGATTTATCGGACCTCATTGAATGTTTTAAAAATGGCCCTTAACTGTGTTTAGAAATATGCCTCACAAGCCTCCTAAATTTTTGCTACAAACAGAAGGTAGGCTCTGAAAAAAAAAAAAAAAAAGCTGCTATTCTAAATCTTGATGAAATATGATTTTGGTACATGGGGGGAAATTATTAAGACTTAAAAATCTATTTGTTAGTATAGACTAAAACTCATCTAAGTGAAAATGCATTTGTGGAGACACAATGTGACACAAATGTCACTTACATGACAACTAATTAAAAAACAAAAAAGCGTCAATCTTCCATGCTCAAGTATTTAGAAGGAAGATGTCTACCTACCACTTACTATCAAATGGTAGTATATGTATGTTGAGATAGACTGATGGCAAATATGGCAAAACGTCAACACTTGTTGAATCTAGGGTAGAAGACACTGTATTATTCTTTGACTTTTTCTTTAGGTTAGAAATTTTTATAATTAACAATCGAGGAAAAACAAAGAAATAAACACAACAGTGTCTTTAAGAGCACTGACATGATGATATGGGTATTTTACTATCCCCAGCCACGGGTCACTGTCACAGATACTTACAGACCATGTTGGTCCACAATTTCACCTTAAAAATCAACCATCTAAGTAGTTGTTTTTTATCTGTAGTGCTACAAATCTTTCTCTCGATGAAACCTTATACGAAAACCCAATATACATAAAAGATGAAAATAAAGTTCCCCTGGTAGAACAAAAATGGCTAAAGAGTTGAGATGTTTTCACATCTCTTATTACCAGTCAGTCCAGTCAACAAACATATCTTGGTGCTTTATTAGGCACTGTAGGAGATATTAAAACTTCAGAAACATTGTTTAAGTCCTTGAATCAAATAAAAAATTTAAATAACCTTCAGAATCCAGAAATATTAGAGCTAGAAGTGACCAGGACAGTATCTACTCAGTCTTTTCCTTTGACTAAGGCTGAAAACAGGTTAAACAGACTCATCTAGAATGACAGCAAACAGAACAGGACTCTAGCCCAGGTGTCCTGACTGAGTACCAACTGCTTTCACAGATGCTATACAGTCCTACCATCACGCTTCAAAGAATCATTTAGGGCCTCATTTGTAATTAACCTCTTGCGTTAAGACAGAACTAGATGCCTAGCAAGGACAAAGTGCTATGAAAGGACCTAGAAAGTCACATTTTATTCTGGTTATTCCAGCTGTAACATTTGCTGCTGTTGCCCTCTAAGAACCACTAACAAATTCCCCCGTGTGAGAATTTATGGCCTCTTCAAAGGTATTCTGCCACTCATCTCACCTGAGGTTTTATTCTGCTTTTTATCTAAGGAGCATAATCTAACTGAGCAAAAAACAATCTCTCTCTTTTAAAAACCTAAGGTATGGATAAAGAACAAGACTATAACATTCTTGGATAGAATTCTTTTGACCAAAATTTAATGAACTGAGCTCTCAGTTACTTTAATGTCTAGTAATAAGAGACAGATAAAAGGTACTTACCTAAATATCTGGAGCTGTGATAACCAGTAAAGGACAACCCATAGCTTTCCAAGCCCACTAATTTCTACTAAGGTATTTTATCATGCAACTCTACAGGAAATATAATTATCAGATGACCCATTCTGTCAGTGATGATTACAGTGGAGCTCCAGTCACGAAAGAAGTGTCACTGGTCTAAAGGCTACTGACCAGCCTAAATTAAATTCAAATGTAGCAATGTGGCAAATGTGGCAAAAACTATGCAATATATTTTATTAAAATATAATTAAATTTGTTTAAAAATAACATACGCCTAAATTCAAAGTGTAATTTAAATCGGAGTACCTTGAATAGCTGGGGGACAGATAATCAGCGTCTGCTGAAAAGCGTCACCACAACCGAAATGAGCAGTTCCGGCCTGCAGAGGAACTCCATGGTGCCCAACGGAGTGAGCGGACGTGGTTAACGCCTGAAAGGATCAGCACAGGCGGCATTGTACTGAGTAGTCTACATGCACGCTTTACCAATACAATTTGAATGCACTTCTTAAAGTCGTAACTCTGATAAAAATGGGCCCAGAAACTGATTTTACTCAACTCTACTTTTCATGGAGCTGCTGCACAGAAAGGTAGGTAGGGGATATTAAGAGAGTGAAAGGTGAAAGGAAATAAAAGAGTTTAGGTAGACATGTTCTAATCATTGCCCTGAAATGGTAGAGATTTTACAGAATAACCATAGCGAGAACCTCCCCGGCACTGTGACTTCTAATTGCTGACATGAGACTTCTATATACTTCAAAAGCAAAATGAGCAATCATTAAAAAAGGAGTTCAAATTGTTAAATATTATAAGTTCTTACCTGATTTCTTAATGTGCCAATTTTAGTAAAATTTGCTGTCAGGTTAGCAGTACTGCCTGAAGCAACTGGTCTTAAAAGTGAAGTTTTATTGTGATTATTTGTGTCACATGAATTTGGGTGGGACTTACAAATATCCATAATATGAAAACAGGACTTTACACTGCAAAAAAAAACAGGGGGGGGGGGGGGGAACTGTAATATTTTAAATGTTAAGGGTAGTTTAAAATTTATAAATTATTTCTAAAAGAAAAAATTATCTGACTTGCACTTAATCTGCTTATTTTCAATACTATTTCTACCAGAAAAACCCACAAAAGATTGAATTTTAAAGCTAGTGGAAATGTATCTTATATCTGCAATATTTTCTAAGACATCAAAGCAACAGTAAGCATTTTTTGACTAGCACAACTATAATTTCATGACCCTTGCTCTAAATAATTTTTCCAAAATTTCTAGATCTCCACATCCCTAAACTATCAATACAAAACATATAGTTATGTTATTTTCAAAGTGCTTATATATGGAAATCATTAGATACTTCAACTGTTGGGGAGAAAAATAACAATTAAGGGGAATCCACAATAACGGATACTGGTTCAACCCTATAAACTTCTTCATTCAGTCATTTTTTTAATCTTTATTTATTTTTGAGAGAGAGTGCAAGCGCCTCACTAACAGCAGAGTGCCCAATGAGGGGTTCAAACTCACAAGCTGTGAGATCATGACCTCAGCCTAACTTGGGCACTTAACTAAAACCAAGCCACCCAGACACTCTCAGTCATTTTAAAATATAAAAAGTTGTTTTAAGTAGTAAACATTTACTACTTAATTTACATTACCCCCTGCAGCCTTACAAAGAAGAGGTGTGGGGTTCAAAGAATGCATAAGCTTTACCTAAGGTAACTCTGATAAGACCTTCTCAATGTGAGCATACGTATATTCTTTTCCATTAACCCATAAAAACCCTTCTTTCCTGGGGCACCCAGGTGGTTCAGTCGGTTAAGCATCTGACTTTGGCTCAGGTCATGATCTCACGGTTTGTGAGTTCGAGCCCCCCCATTGGGCTCTGTGCTGACAGCTTGGAGGCTGCTTTGGATTCTGTGTCTCCCTCCCTCTCTCTCTCTCTCTCTCTCTCTCTCTCTCTCTCTCTGCTCCTCTCCCACTCAGGCTCTGTCTCTCAGAAATAAATGTTAAAAAAAAAAAAAATTTTTTTTTAAACCCTCCTTTCCTTCCACAACACAGAGGAGAAGGTGTGGGCAAGGAAAGCAAACGATGTGAAAGGAAATTAAAGATGGAGTCTGTAGGACTCAAAAGAGGGAGGAAAACTGTTAATACTTCCTTTTATTACATATGCCTGGCTATTAAGAATGTCATGTAAAAAAATCACTCAGTCATTTTCAGTATGGTACTTTGGAAAAAGAACATTGGAATGCAACTCAGATTCATATTCCAGTACTGTGCTGCCACTTACTAGTCTATGTGAATTTGGTCGAGTTAGCTTAATTTACATTTAATAGATATATTGAATCATTTCTCTAAAACACTAATTTTCTAAGACTTAGTATTATTTCTCCATGCCATTTTAACAGACTTTAAATGGGGCACCTGGGTGGCTCAGTCGGTTAAGCGTCTCTTGATTTTGGCTCAGGTCATGATCTCACGGTGGGATCAAGCCCCACTGTGGGCTCCATGCTAACAGCACGGAGTCTGCTTGAGATTCTCTCTCTCCCCCTCTCTCTCTGTGCCTCCCCTACTCATGCTCAACAAATAAATAAATAAACAAATAAATAAATAAATAAATGTACTCTTTCAAAAAAATAATGAAGATTTTAAAATAACATACTGGTTGCTATGAGGGAAATCTAGAAGATGTTTCATATTAACAAAAGAATGGTTCAAAGTCTCAGCTGGAGTAATTCTTAAATCTGCATCAATTAGCAACATTTTCTTCAACAGACTAACAAATTCTCTTCTATCAGCTTTCTCAGCCAAAAGATCACTTCCTTCCAAATCCATCACTGTGTTCACCTACAATATCAAAATTTCAAGTCATCAAATACAAATAAGCCATAAAAGGTAATAGATGTTAAAGTTTCAGTTTAAAAAAACACAACACAGGAAGGAACAGAGAACTACAACTGTTTTGAAACAAGAACAAATAATTGAGTTTCATAAATTCAGAAAATGTTTCAAAGTACTAAATAGGATTCAAAGTAAAAAAAATTAATGAATATTTTAACAAATATCCATTTCTAACAAATGCAAAGAAAAGAAATTTGTAGAGCTAGGATTTCCCCTTTTGAAGAAAATACTTTCTACTAAAGAACAGGATAGAATTAATAATATTTGATAAAGACAAATGCAGTTTAGTTCCTAAAGGGCTGAAACCTTAGAATCAGTTTTGTTTGAAAAGCTTAAAACCAACAGCACTCCATAGTCATTTAGAAGATGATGAACATGTGGTATCCTTGGCATTCAGGTCTATCATCATAAGCACAGAAGACTAACAAACATGACTGTGGTACTCACATGCACTATATCATCCAGACTGTTGAATATGTACTTTCTGGCTTCTTTAGACTTCATTCCTGTCTCTGCCTCATGCTCTTCTAGTGTCTTATTGGATATATCAAAGAGGGGAAATAATATATTATTATCCACCATTTGGAAATTCTTCATTTCTTTAGTTCTGGCACATTTAGTCTAAAACACTGAATATTCTAAGGCAAGGAATTTTAAAAGAGTAATTATCAAAAATGTGCTTTTTAAAAGTACCAAAAGAAAAATGAGAAGAGCTTGGTTCAGTTAAAAAAAAATATATACATATGAAAAAGTAACTGGCTATAAAGTTAATCACTGGGGATTTACTAAGCCCCCAAAAAGCCTAAGAATAAATTAGGTACTTGGGTTATGGAGTAAATGTTGAAATTCAGTCCCTGTCCTATAAAGCTTAATAATGGGAAACTGAGTAGAGAAGATGAAACACACAACACAAAAGTAATTACATACACAAAACTTAAAAAACCATTTAAGATGAGTTAATAATTATGTTGTCAGGTTAAAGAATGAGCTAAGTTACTCAGGGAGGGCTTTTTCCCCCCCCCCCATTAAAAAGGGAGGGTCAAAAATGAAAATTCAGAAGGAGGCAGAAATGCAGTAAAATAAAAATAGGCATGGAGGGTATTATCTACATGAAGCACCTTAGAAAAATTTTTTTCCACATTTTTTCTTTTTTAATGAATTACCTTTAATCTCCAACCAGAATGAGAAATATCTGTTTCTCTGCAAAAAAATCTTGTGGATTTCGTGCCCACATTTAACAGCTGTTCTCCTGGTAAACCTTGAGTCTGAGAAATATATCGAATCTGAAAAATAATATACAAAACAGAAGAGTTTATTCTTTCATGTAATAGATATTAATTGAACATGTATTCTGTATCAGACACTAAACTAGATGTTAGGTCAAGAATTCAATGACGTAGTCTATGCCCTCAAGAAATGCAGTCTAGTGGGGAGCATACAAGTAAACAATTATAATACAGAGTTGTAAGTACCATAGTAAATACATGCTTATGGAAAGACAGAGAAGGGACACCTAAAATAACCGAAGTCACATAAAGTTCCAAAAGAGGTGATGCTCAAGTTGAGTCTTAAAGGACAAGTAAGAGTTCTTTACGAAACCTTATTATGATTTATGCTAAGGGTATAATATGAATAAATATGGACAATCAGGAGTAAATACCACATACTCAGATACTGAAGTGCAGAGATTCACTAAGTAGAAAATGACAAGGGGTGAAAGTGAACTAGCAGGCTGAGGGCTTTACCAGAAGGGTAGAAGTTTTATCTGTCCTCTTTCCCTCTATAAGCCCCAAGTGCCCACAATTTTATCTCTAAATCTGTATCTAAATATTTATCTCTAGCTCTGGAGCTGTAGATCCAACTGCTTATGGAAACTCTCCATCTGGTTGGACTTTAAGCACCTCAAAATGAACATATCCTCAACTCATTTTCCTGTTAATCCTCATGTATTTCCCAGCAACACCAAACACCCAAATCAGAAATCTGAAATTTATACCAGACACATACCTCTCCATCATCACGGTCCCACATAACTGTCCCTTCTCTCCATCTCCGTTTCAAGTCTTCTTCAATTCTGAGTTACACAATTTCACAAGCCTCCTAAGTAGTTTATCTGCCTCCCTAATGATGCCATCCATTCACCCCCAATTCAGTATTCACACTGCTAACAGCCATTTTTGGTAAAACACAAATCTGACTGTTACCCCCTTGTATAAAATTACTTTACCACCTACAGGATCAATTCCAAACCTCCAATCATAGCATTCAGGCTTTGAGCTTTATCTCTTCCCTGCTCTTTACATGGTCCTTTAAAGCAGCAGCCCATCTAGCACCACACTAAATTTTGCATGGGCTGTTTCTCCTTCCTAAACTGCTAACTCCTACTTAACAATGTCCCTGTGCCCCTCCCCACCCAACTTCACCAAGTCCCACAACAACAAACTTTAGTACCGTTCCTTCTTCAAGACCCAGTTCAAGAATTTCTCCTCTATACAGCTTTACCTAACCTTCTCAAACAAAGATAATTCCTTTCCTCTGTGTTCCCATCAACCTAAAATAGAACCACTTTAATACATTTATAATACTGTAATACAATTATTTTTTTACACGTCTGTTTTCCCTATTAGGCTGTCAAGTCTCTAGACAACAGAGATAGTTATCCATATTTGTATCCTCAATTTTACCTGAAATGACAACTAAAATATCCACCTTACAAATCCGTTTCATTTCATTTAAAGTGTGGTGCCTTCTCTCACCCCACATCCCCCGAGTGGCTGAGTTCCTTGTTTTATGAAAACCGAAAATGAAAAGTACTAAGGGTCCAGTACCTAGATGTTACATCAGAGTCTTTCAGATGGAGGGAAAGGCGTTCCACAATTCAACAAACATACACAGAGCATTTACTATGTGTCAAATGCTAAAGATATGCAGATGAGTAAAACATGGTGCCAACCTTCAAAAGCATATAGTTCAGTAAAACAGATAAATATTTAAGCACGTAATCTGCAATTAAGCTAGGAAGTGCCATTATGAAGAAGAAAATAAAGTGTTAAAAGAACACAGAATAGGGCAATTGAAATGGCCTGAAAAAAAAAAATGGCAAGCGATCTTGTGAGTTTATTTTTGGTCATAATGCCTGCTCTGTCTTCTGGGGGGAGAAAAAAAACCCTGTTCCATCTATAACTCCTAATACATTAAAAGACTCAGCCTTTGCCTCCTCTGTCCCCAGTGAATGAAGGGTGAAAACCTGACTCAGAAGTGATTCATTCATAAATTCATGTTGTGAACTCAACTAGAAATAAGCTAATAAGCAAGTTAGACTTACAATGTCAGGAATGTGAACTAAGAAGTATCAATCACTGTTGAGGAATGAGCTGAAGGCACCTGGAGTCTAATGGCCATGTTAACATGACCAAAGTTAACTGTAAGCAGAAACTCAGAGTAGCAAATTAAAATCAGAATCAATAAAAATACTTAAAGAGCACCTAATTCACACTTATCCGGCCCCAGAGCGAAGTTCTACTGAAGCCTATTAATTCCATTAAATGTCTCTTTGAATCCAAAAGCACCTCCAACTCTAGACTTCACAAAGTCCAGTCATATTATAGCTCCATTCTTGGATTTTTGTGATAGTCTACACATAGAGAGCCAGCTACTTGAGAAGGTCTCTACGCAACCCAAATAGCCGAATAAAATAGAATTCTTCAAAGATTCCTACTCCCCCTAAACACTCAGGAGTTGAAATAGAGAACTTTATTTTTCTTACACAGGATATGACTTGAAATTACCAAGTAAGATAATTCGAATATAAATTCAGACTTTTAGCTGTTCTGGATGAGATTCTACCTAAACTCCAACAAACATTTTGCAAGAACAATCAACATTTACCAAGTTAATACTGTCTAGCCATCCATAAAATTTATTTAATTCCCTGGAATGTTTTTTATATTTTCCTCGTAAATATAGGTTAAAACCAATACACAGAACAGTAATAAGACAGTATACTGTCGTATTATAATTAAGACAGGAAGGGATTCAAGCACTAATTCACAGGACAGCCTTCTCTAAACACATACACCAAAACGCTGGTGTACAAATGGGAATGAAATGCAGAGATGAGAAAATATGACGTGAGGAATTCTCGACATGGTCAATGCCTAGCTGTAGAGTCCAAAATTCAAAGAGGAAATTGCCTTGGAAAAGCTTTAAGAAATAGATGATAAAGATGATTAAAGAGCTAGAACACAAACCCCATAATGCAGAATTAAAATAATCTATGAATTTTTTCCTGGTGACCCAAATGTGGCTTTTAAGTATATAATAATTATAGGTCTACTGTTAATTCTTTTTCACTTCCTTTGGGAAAAAAACAAAACTGTTATTGCATTAGAAGATTAAATAAAGGTTAGACATTAAGACAAGACCTAAGAGATAAGTTATATTTCATAGAAAGTCTTTATTTTTGTAAATGTTCCATGTGTACTTGAAAAGTATGTATTCTACAATTTGTGTGTAGTTTTGGATGTAGTACTACATGCCTGTGTCATTAAATCAACTTATTCATGGGCTCAAATCCTCTGTATACTATTTTTTTTCTACTTTTGCTCTACCAGTTACTAAAAGAAATGTGCTAAAAATTTCTAATTATGACTGTGGGTTTATCTATTTTCTTTTTTGGTTTTGTCGATTTTAGATTAAAGTTATTACTAGATGTATAAAATATACAACTGCTCTATGTTCGTGCTGAATTGAATTTTCCAAATTCACTGGCTAATATCCCTTCTTTATAAGTAATACTGATAGATTTGTAATAGAAGAACACTTCTGGTATTAAAAGCAATGCTATTAATAAAAGCAAACACTAAAAAGAGTATCTTGTACTCTCATACATTCTGAGAGATAAACATTTATACAAAATGTCGTCGTAGAACAAAATGATAAACTAAGCTCCTGGCTCCATCACTAAAACTCAGTCTGGAGACAGAATGCCAGTGGAGGTTGATGGATTTGAGAAACTAACATAAAGACCATGAAAATCCTCTTCAAGTGACAGCAGAGAGACAGCTGGGAAGGTGAAAGTGGACGTCTGGAAGTGGAAAGTCTGGAAGAGGGCTGGTGCCAGGGATTGAGCACAGACTGGTGCAGGGTTTGGTTGGGTCCTTTTAACTCTCTCCCCTACTGTAATGATACTTATGGAAAGTATCATTATCCACAAGGTAGTGTAGACGTGGTCCACTGCTAACAGGAAAGATTCTGGATTCTGATTGCCTGTGCTGGATTCTTGGGCAAGTTATTTAACTTCCCCACACCTTGGTTTCTTCATCTGTAAAACAGAGGCAATAGTAGAATGTACCTCACAGGGTTATTGTGAGCATTAAGTGAGTTAATGAAAGTCTAAGAACAGTTTCTGGCATATAAAAGAGCTCAGTAAGTATTAATTAGTAATATTACTATTACCCACTGCACTGCCACTGTAGGCAAAAAAAATGAGTTAAAAAATAAAATAACAATAACACCCCAATTATGTGCCCAAGTACATGAGGGCAGCAGATGACTGGAACAAGGAACAGGTAACAGACAAAGGCATACCCTACTGATGGCCTCTTCACATCCTAATTGATGATCTTAATCTAGGAAGCTGGGGAAAATCTATGAAATCAAACCGCATTAATAAGTAGACTAAAGTAAAATACAACCCCTAGAAATACTTAGGTGAACATTTTAATAGATGCATAAAAGCATTTGAGGGGCACCTGCGTGGCTCAGTCAGTTGAGCGTCCAACTCTGAATTTCGGCTCAAGTCATGATCCCAGGGTCATGGGATTAAGCCCCATGTCGGGCTCCATGCTGAGCGCTGAGCTTGCTTAAGATTCTCTTTCTCCCTCTGCCCCTGTCCCCCGCTTGCACTATGAATGAATGAATAAAAATAGCATAGCATAACATAGTATAGCATAGCATAGCATAGCATAGCATAGCATAGCATAGCATAGCATAGCATAGCACAGCACAGAATAGAATAGGCATTGAAAGTCCAAACCAATTTAGGATAAAAGAAAAAACTTAGAAAATTGGGAATAGAGGGAGCTCTATTTGACATCTGACCTTTATCAAAACCTATACAGCATACATCATATTTGGAAATATGTGTAAAGTCTAAGACTGAAACCAAACAAGAATGCTCACATCATCAATCCTATTCCCTTGCGTTATTGGAAAATAATCTGAGTTATTGGAAAAGTTATTGGAAAATAACTTTTAAAACATCAAATTGATAATATGCAACTACTGATGCTATATGCTAATTATTTTTTAAATTATTATACCCTTTTGGAATTAAAGTAATATACATCCTGAAAGTACTGCTAATCTGAATCAGATTAACACCTGTTCTCTGTTTTAACAGATATCTATTATGAAATTTAGAAAAACTGAGGTTTGGGGCACCTGGGTGGCGCAGTCGGTTAAGCGTCCGACTTCAGCCAGGTCACGATCTCGCGGTCCGTGAGTTCGAGCCCTGCGTCAGGCTCTGGGCTGATGGCTGATGGCTCAGAGCCTGGAGCCTGTTTCTGATTCTGTGTCTCCCTCTCTCTCTGCCCCTCCCCCGTTCATGCTCTGTCTCTCTCTGTCCCAAAAATAAATAAAAAACGTTGAAAAAAAAATTTTTTTTTAAATTAAAAAAAAGAAAAACTGAGGTTTGATCAAGGCTTTGTCTTAAAGTACCACTGTGAATTTTAACAAGTCATTTCATTTTTCTGGACCTCAATTATCTTCTTTAAAAAACAGGAAAAAGTATAACTAGAAAATCTGTAGGGTCCTTCTCAGAACTAACAACAGGTGTCCAAGACTAGAACTGTAAAAATCCCAATCCAAAGTACAGCAGCAAATCTATCTGAAGTTGCCACAAGATGGTGTCCTGCTCCATAATACCATACATGTCACAACTTGTAACCCACAAAACCAGAAGTATACTTCTAGCATGTGACTGGTACCCTTGGTCCTTCAACAGCTAAGAGATTATTGGATTCTGCAACTCGATCACCAACTCGTTCAAAACTAGCCACAGTCTAGCCATCTGCATCAAAGTTAGTGGCTGGGTAAAAAGCTGAAGGAAGCCAAGATGTATGTATGGAAAAGGTTACAGAAACTACCTTCTAAGAGGAATGCTGAACACAGAGGGAGAAAAGCAGAGAATATAGGAAGCCCAGCCTAAAAGAGGAGACTTATGGGTAGAAAGTCTATGGAAGAAGAGATTAAAGTTAATGGTAACATCTGATCTCATAATTACTATTAAATGACTTGTAGAATCACTCCAGCAACACTGAAGTCACCAAATTCACAACCTCTCAGACCCTTTTTGATATAGAAAGCTAAGCCCTGAAAGTCAGAAATAAGGCACATTTCATTGTTACAATTAGATTATGTGTGCATTGAAATGTTTTATTTTTTCATTAAGTTAAACACTATATTGTTTAAATAAAAATTATATTTATCCATTACAAACCAATTGAAGACAAAACTGATATAATCACTTTGTTAGTTTTGACTAATGTTTTCCACTAAAATATGATCTGAGTATATATATCTATCTAACAAGGGGGATGCTATGAAACTTTTTCAAAAAATACTGATTAAGATTATAATTACTCCAAAAATAACCTTGGTATTAAAAACAAAAACAAAAAAATAAAACAGCAAACAATATGATCTAATAGCTTAGAGAGGCTAATGAACATAACTGAAACTATCATGAAAAGTGTTTCATGAAATAATTTGCTGGATTCTACTGAGAATCATTTATTTATTTTTTTTAATTTATTTTTTAATGTTTATTATTTGAGAAAGAGACAGAGAGCAAGCAGGGGAGGGGCAGAAAGAGAGGGAGACACAGAATCAGAAGCAGGCTCCAGGCTCTGAGATGCCAGCACAGAGCCTGATGGAGAATCATTTAAATAATGTTAAACAGATTTTCAGCACCGTTCAAAAACAACTTAAAATACTAAAGAGGGTTCAAGTGACTGAAGTACTTAAGTCCAATAATGGTTGTTGATTTAAGACCAATAGTTATGAGGCCTTTTATTCCTTGGAAGTGGCTGACATTTCATCCACCATCAAAGTTGTCACCCAAGCATAGCTCTATTATTTAAATGGATACAGTCCAGCCCTTTATAGGTCTGTAGCATAAAAATGATACAAAAAAATTCTCCCAAGTGTTTTTTGCAGAACTGTTTTGGGACCTGTGGATTGTAACTTTGTTTATGAAAGCTTACTTCAATTGTTATAAAAGTTTTTAAACAACCAAATACAGTTTTGAGATCTTGAATTTAAATTCCCTAAGGTCTCAGATTTTGTTATTTTATTTTAAAAAGATTTTGACAGGTATTATATACTTGGGAAATGCATTCATGTAAGTCTACTATTTTTCTTTACATTCTATAAATTCTACCTCGATGATCATGAAGTTTTGTTACCTGATCATACTCCAAGGCTCCTGGGTAGAGTGGCCATCCAAGGAATAATTCTGCAATCACGCATCCCAATGACCACATGTCTATGGCTTCACAAAATGGCAACCCCAATATAATCTCTGGAGCTCTGAAATCGAAAGAAAAAAAAGAGTGATTTCCCTCTAAAATTATCTTTTTTTTTTTTTAATTTTTTTTTTTTCAACGTTTATTTATTTTTTGGGACAGAGAGAGACAGAGCATGAACGGGGGAGGGGCAGAGAGAGAGGGAGACACAGAATCGGAAACAGGCTCCAGGCTCCGAGCCATCAGCCCAGAGCCTGACGCGGGGCTCGAACTCACGGACCGTGAGATCGTGACCTGGCTGAAGTCGGACTGCGCCACCCAGGCGCCCCTCCCTCTAAAATTATCTTAATTCATCTGACATTCTAAGAAAAGTTAATAAATGACAGAGAAGTCACCTTCTATTTATAGTAACTTCACTTTTCAGAACTCTTTGAAGCCTAGCCATTAAGCTTAAAAGGGTGCAATGAATACAACCATTGCTAGGATAAAAATCTCTATACTTAATCTCATAGAGAATTTTATTAACATATTAAAAAGGGGGAAAAAGCACAGATCTTGACTTTGCAACTGTAACAAATTAGAAATAATACACTAGAAAGAGAACTGGAAAATTATGAAATACATACATTGTGACATCAACAGAATTGAAAACCAGACACTGAAAGATAAGAGCAAAACAAAACAACCCCAAAGGCTAAAAGTGGATCTAGTCCTAGATATTACTTCAGAACACAATAATAAATATTCACAAAACCAGGACCATTAGTCATCCAAATGGGACAAGACCAAGTACAATTTTAAGAGGCAGAAAATAAAGGACATCGAAACAGGTAGAAAGTATTTTATCAGTTGACAAGCTCTGATAACTTGGAAAATGTATTCCATGAAAAATATCATGCCCAGATAAATATGTGCTACTTCACATGCCCTGCCATGATAAAATTAACATTCTGAGAGGCTTCACATACAGCTATGTAATTCCCAAGTAAGCCACACAATCATGGTTACCCTGAACAGTCTCAAACTTACAGAGAAGTTATAAGAACAATACAATGAGTGGGTTTTTTTCCTGAACCACTTGAGAGTAATTTGCTAAATAACTCTATACTTTGTATTTCCTACAAACAAGGATATTCTCCCACATAACCACAATACAATCATCAAAATCAGGAAATGCACACCGGTACATCTCTACGATCTAAGCCCCATACCCCAAGTTTGGTCAATTATACTAATAACAAATGTCCTTTATGGCAAAAGGATCCAATTCCAAACCATGCACTGCATTTAGTTGTAGTGTCTCTTTTTTAGAATAATTTGGGTCTTTCCTTCATTTGTATGACCTTGGCATAAGATATTACAGGTCAGTTATTTGTAGAATGTCTCTCAGTGCAGGTTTGCCTGGTGTTTCCTCATAATTAGATCCAGGTTATACATCTTTGGGAAGAGTATTAGAGAAGTGATGTTTTTTTTCTCATGTGCCATCAGGTGACATACAATTTTGATTTGTTCTAGTACTAATAATGTTCACTTTGTTCCTCCTTTTCCCTTTGTAATTAAATATTTTGCAGGATTTCAGTTTGGGACTGTATATATAATCCTTTTCTTATCAAATTTTCAATTTACTCATTTATTTGCCTATGTGAGCCTAAATTAATGGAACCCTATTTTATCCAGTGTGTTATAATCCATTACTGTAGTTATCTATTTTGATACTCTAAATTTCCCAGACTTAACCAGTCAGAACTCTGTCAATGAGCTATGGGTCCTCATTAGTGCCAGGATGGCACTGTTCCCAGGTCCTCTCAGTATACATATTATATACAGTTAGACAAGATAAGTTAGACAAAATATACAGTTAAGCAAAATAAGGCTTCTGCTAATTTCTTTAACTGATACTGCTGTCATTATCTCCTAAGCCAGTGGTTTTCCATCTTGGCTGTACATTATAATCACTTGGTCCTGGCCACACTCCATACCAATTAAATCAGAAACTTGAGGAGGGGAGGGGTGGGGAGTGGGAGAGACTTAGGAATCAGTATTTTTTTAAAGCTCCCAGGTGATTCCAATACATGGCCAAAGTTGAGAACCAAAGCCCCAGGCTCAAGTAGTTAGACCAATGGGAAGACCGTTCCATCTTCTCCCTACAGCTCTTCTGATCACAGTAAGTTCTAGGGATAAGCAAGCTGTTTTCTCCATTGATTTAGAATCTGTCCAGTGACTCTTCTGCTCCTGGACATCTCTGCTGTAATTAATACTTAAGGTTCAACAGACTCTTAATCCACAAGCATTTATTAAAAACCACGCCATAAAAGATCTTTAGAACATAGTTATAAAATACTTTCATTCTTTTGACAAAATGCTTAGTCGGTAAGGATTTGTGTAGATGCATACATGTGAATTATATTCAGATATAACCAAATGCTAAATTGTGTAGAAAGAGGGGAAAAAACAAGTTACACTAAGTTATCAATCTTACATATTCACAATATTGTACAAAAGACAGAGAAGATCTTACCCTTTTTTTGTTCATTATGATATACACAGAACCTAGCAGAGAATATACACTCAGTAAACATTCCTCAAATAAGTCATTCCTATAAAGGTTGGGTCACACACAAAAAAAGGATCAGACTGAAATGAGTTTGAACTGACCTTGAGGAATAGAAGCCTAGGCAGAAAGAAAGAGAAATGGCCACAAGAGTTAATAAAGAGTAGGGACGCCTGGGTAGCTCAGTCAGTTAAGCATCCACTTCGGCTAGGCCATGATCTCACAGTTCGTGGGTTCGAGCCCTGCTTCAGGCTCTGTGCGGACAGCTCAGAGCCTGGAGCCTGCTTTGGATTCTGTGTCTCCCTCTCTCTCTGCCCCTCCCCCGCTCATGCTCGGTCTCTCTCTCTCTCTCTGTCAAAAATAAATAAACATTAAAAAAAATTTTTTTAAGGAGTTTTATGATTATTTTGAAATATTTACTATGAAAACGTAATGGGATTTGAAATTGGCTACTGGAAACTCCAACATCACATTTGGCAATGAAAGAAAAGTTAACAGAATGATAGTGCCTTGGATATACAACTTAAAGAGACTGAAATTATTTGATACCTGGTTAACAATAAGAAAGCAGTTTCTGTCAATCAGACAAAGAGCAATGAATTCCTTCTGCTGTTTGCTACCACTTAACAAATGAGCCAAATTTGTAATTGATGGTGACAAGAATGTGGAGCTATCTTTTCAAACTCTTGACCAGGAACTGCATAAAGCCACTTTAAGAATAAAACTTGAGATACAAAAGTTACACTCATAGAAGCAAACTTAAATTTCTCATTTTAAAATAAGAAAGAGAGGTGCATGGGTGGCTCAATAGGTTGAGCACCTGACTCTTGGTTTCGGCTCAGGTCGTAATCCCAGGGTCGTGGGATAGAGCCCCATGCTGGGCTCTATGCTGACCACGGAGTCTGCTTGGGATTTTCTCTTTCTCTCTCTCTCTCTCTCTCTCTCTCTCTCTCTCTCTCCTTCTCCCTCTCCCTCTCTAAAAAATAAAAATAAAAAATTAGAATTTTAACTGCAAGTTTTACACAAATTGTGTATTTGCGGTCTTCTGAAAGCAGGTTAGATGTACAAGAAATTTCTTGGGGGGAAGGCAGGGAGAGGAGGCAGGAGTAGGAGAAGACAGCCCTCAGACCTTGAGCAGTTCTGACACCTGTGAAAGGAGAGAGGCAAAGGGAGAGTCGGACAGAGAGAACCCACCACTGCAGTGCTATTAAGAAAGTCTTGGCTGGGCCGATGCAGAGTCTCTAAGCAAAAAATTACCTGTGAGAAGAGCTCCCCACCAAGCAAGAATAGTCCAACTCTAATGCCCCTACTATGTTTGGTCCCTGGCTAGGTAGGAACAACCCAGATGCAAACCTGAAGTGCAACAGCTGGAGACTCTCAGTCAACTGTGCTCCCCCCTAAGAGGTTCTCTGAAAGCAGAATCTGAGAGACACAATTCCATGGTTGCCACAAGATTCCCCAAAACTTTTGCTATTTTATTTTCAAATACATATATATCATAAAGAAAATGCAACAAATTTCCTCACCAAGTCCCATTCAAATGTGCCCAAATTCTCTCCAGTCTACCCTAGCATGACATAAAATATTACCATTTTCTATGTGGATCAACGTAAAAGGCTGGGAGGCAATACCTTAAAAGCATTTACAATCTAGATGAAACGGCCAGAGATGTCAGAGTTCCACCACTCAGTCTTATAATACATTAAACTTTAAAAAGTAAATTATGCAGGGTTCCTTGGGGGGGGTAGGGGGAGGGCTCCGTCAATCGGCTCAGGTCATGATCTCTCAGTTAGTGAGTTTGAGCCCCGTGTCAGGCTCTGCGCTGACAGCTTGGAGCCTGGTGGAGGAGCCTGCATCAGATTCTGTGTCTCCCTCTTGCTCTGCCCCTCCCCTGCCTCTCAAAAATAAATAAATAAATATATATTTTTTTAAATTTTTAATTATGAATGAAAGAACAATATATCCATCTGTCAGTAATGAATAAAGCTTAGTTTTCTGGTTATTTCTTAACTGGCTCTCAAATCCTTCCTCTGGGCTAACTATACTTTTGTATAAAAATGATCACAACAGGGATTCTAATATGTGGACCAGTCTTAAATTTTCTGTTCTCCTCCTAAAGGAAATTCTCCCACTCCTTTTTTCATCTACCCTAACTCCCTTCTGAGCAGCTATAATGTGGCAGTGCTAAGGATATAACAGGGAATACACATCATTTGTACTTCTGGAGACCAAGCAAAGCACATATTAAACATGTCTAACTGAATGGAAAGTATAACTAAACCTCTTGTCTACCACTCTATAAATAATAACTCACAATTAGAAATGTCGAACCCACAAACTAAAAAATTTAGGTCATATGGTAACAAAGGCAATATATACCTAAAATGCCATGTTTCTTCATTATTATTTTTTTTCTTGTCATGTGTTTTTAATCCAATTTATCAACATTAAGAATAAATTCTTTCGGGGCACCTGGGTGGCTCAGTCCGTTGAGCGTCTGACTTCGGCTCAGTTCATGATCTCGAGGTTCGTGGGTTCAAGCCCCATGTCGGGCTCTGTGCTGCTGGAGCCTGCTTTGGATTCTATGTGTGACTCTCTCTCTGCCCCTCCCCCACTCATGCTCTGTCTCTCTCACTCGCTTGCTCTCAAAAATAAAAACATTAAAAAAAATTTTTTTAAAGAATAAATTCTTTCTACTTTTCTAAAACCTTGAAACACTAATATAAAATATAGGGTAAAGTGGAGAAGCTGAAAACAGAAAATTTTTAACTATGTAAACTGAACTCTGGGGACTATTGCCAGAGTAGAGGAGAATGTTGGCAGCAGATGCTTCAAATAAGAACACAGTGAAGTCCTGTCATTCAGAAAAGAAGATGACTATTAATGGAACATTTTATTTGCTTTACTTCATCTTTATTTACTTTTGTAAGTTGAAAATTCACTTACTAGCCCAAAAAACCAGCCCTGTTAGGAAAAAGGGTATCTCAGTTCAGGAGCTCAGGATACCTAGCTCAAAGAACAATTACATTCTTGTAACAGAGACAGATATCTTGGGTCATCACTGCAAACACCACTAAACTATGAACTCACATGATGATTTCATGGCCATCCTGCAAATGTTTATCATATTCCTAACTCACAGAGAGTAAGTTTTCTTTTCTACATATAGAGAATATAATGGTTAGGCAAGTGTAAATATCTAGTCTGCCTAAGAGCTTCACTTCTCATTAAAATTAATAAATTAGCATAATGCTGATATACTTCAGATTCTGGTGAGTCTAGTGACAGAACCACCCTGTTCTGGTCAAGTCCAGAACACTAATCAAATAATTTCTGAAATGACAAGCTAAGGGCCAGAAGCTGACGGTAAGTAACATCCCTCAGTGAGACTGAAAGGTACAGTCATCCAGGCTCCTCATAATGATACTTTTACACAAGTATTTATCTACATGCTAAAAAGATACTAGAGAAATGCAACACCAACTTGGAAAAGGTAAATAAATGGTAAACTCAGTAAGGATGAAAATACTAAAATGAGAACAGTTTTCCTAAGGTAGAAGATGCAGGAGGCATTTTTTAAGATAACACTTTCATTAAGGTATGGTATGATTCAATGGTTTTTATATATTCACAGAATTGTGTAACCATCACCACAATCAACTTTAGAACATTTTCATCATCCCAAAAAGAAATCCTCCATCCATTAGCATTTACTCCCTATTCCTCCCAAACTCCTCTATCCCGAGGCCACCACGAAAGTAAATCTTTCGGTCTCTTTAGATCTGCCTATTCTGGAATCATCTAACGTAATCTTTTGTGGCTTCTTTCACTGGCATGTTTTCAAGGTCCTAGCATGTGTCAGTACTTCACTAACTTTTATTGCTGAATAGTATTCCATTGTGTGGATATACCAGACTTACTTATCCACTCATCAAGTGATGGACATTTGAATTTTTTTCTACCTTTTTTGGCTAGTATGAAAAATAAGTTAACCAAGAGAGGCCATATATCAGCTCCCAATGCTGCGGAGCAAGAATACTCCAGGGCTGAAGAAGGTCAGAGCATAAAGGCTATGCACCAAAGACAAGTGATGCCTCAGACAGAACTAGCCAGGACAGGAAGAAAATGCCTTTGATGGAATAGAAATCCAAAAGGGAAAAGAGTGTTGAAGGAACTATCAATTTTTCTGTTTTAATTTGATGCAGCAGTCTTCATGATCGAGTTAATCTTGTGCTACCCCTTTGTCAAACCTCTAGGGAACTAAAAGAACCTCTTGCCCATATACTGGCAATCCATTTTAAAAGAATGTGGATCATGGTGCAATTCCCTTCAGTAAGTTTCATAAGAACTTTATGCTATGGTGGTACTAAAAAATTGAGAATCAATGCGCAAAAGCTCTAGGAAGACAAATTTTGGAGTCTGGTAAGGAGCCACTAACTTCAAACAATGAAAACCATCTAAAGAGAGCTGTATTTCAAATGCTCAAGAGTAAGCACTTAGCTCTCCCTCCACTGGCAAGTAATTTACCAGAGCCTTCATATTTTCATTTTTAAAGACGCAGTTCTTCGGACCCTACATTCTCTGAAGATTATCTAAAGGACTAATCTTATGCTTTTACCTATAAAAGAATGTGTGTAAAATGTTAAACAGTATATACATTCCCATAATTTATTCATACTCCCACTGTCCAAATTCACACCTCCTCTCTTCTCAAGCCACCACCTCCTCCCCATCCTCATTCCGGACTGTTGTCCTTGCATCCTACTTTACTGAAAAAAAAAAAAAAAATAGAATTTGAAAGAAAGTTCCACCTTCTCATCATCACATCTACTAGCCCACTTGCATCTGTCAGTGCTTCTATCTAAGGCATCCAGGCTCACTTACTGAAGCATATCACTCCACCAATTTCTTCACCCATCCCTCTCCTCGTCTCTCTCTCTCTCCCCCCCCCCAAACCATCTTCTTTATACACTCTCCATCAGCCATCACTCCTTTCTTTTTTTCCCCTTTATACAAGTCCTTTTTAAAAGCACTATTTAGAAAAGCTGCCTCCAATTCTGCCCCCGTATTGAACTTACTCTCATCAGGCTTTCATTTCCCCACCATTCCACCAAAATAGCTCTCTTGTCAAGGTCACTATCAGCCACTGCACTGCCATATCCTTGACTTACTGGACTTGATGATTATATTATGCTCTCCTGCTTTAAACACTGTCTGCATTTGGTCTTCTAGAACACCACTCTTTGTTCTCCCCCTTATCTCACTAGCATTCCCTTCTCAGATTCCTTTCTGGTTCCATCTCATGTCCACAAGCTTTAAATTCTGGAGTATCGAAGGCTCAGTCCTTGGATGTCCAACTTCTCTATCAACATTCACTCCCCTTAAGTGATCTCATCCAATCACAGAGTTTTAAAACACCACCTCTATTCTTAACACTCTCAAATGTCTCTCTCCAACCCAGACCTCTCTCTTTACCTCCAGACCTATGTATCCAACTGTCCACTCAACATCTATTCTTGAGTATCTATTAGAGATCTCAAACTAAACACATTCAAAAAGAACTCCCAATTTCCCCCAAACCTCTCCTTCCCCAACCTTCTCCATCTCAGGAAATGACAACACTATCCTAGTTTCTCAGATTCATAATCTGGGAGAATCAAATTTGACCCTTCTCCTTCTCTCACTTTCCACATCTATCATCAGATCCCATTGACTCCAACTTCAAAAAAGATCCAGAATTTGACCATTTTTCTCCACCTTTACTACCATCACCCTAATCCAAGCCACCATCATCTCTCATCTGGATTACTGCAAAAGCTTCCTAACTGTTCTTCTTGCTTCTGCCCCTGTCCTCTACCACCTATTCTCAAGTTAGCAGCTCCATTTAAAACACAAGTCAGACCACACTATTCTTCTCTTCAAAACCCCCAACAGCTTCCCATCTCAGAGTAAAGTCAATCCCTTACAATGGCCTACAAGGTCACACATGATTCAGCCCTTAACTACATCTAATATTTCCCATCACTATACCACTTACTTGCTCTGATCCACCCACACTGGCCTCCTTACTGTTTCTAATCAGAGTTCCTGTTTCAAAATCTGTTCCAGGCAGAGGGAATAGCAGGACATAATCTCTTTACCCTTACTTTGTGTTTCTGCTCAAATATCACTTATTAGAAAGCCCCTCCCTGACCACTTTAAATATAGAAGGGTAAGCCCCTGCCAACACATAAACTTACCTTTCCTCCTTTATCCTGCTTTATAGTTCTCTATAGCACTTCCAACCAACGAAATATGTTTATTACCTATTTTTCCCTCCCCCACTAGTATATAAGTTCCATGAGGACAGGAACATTTTTTTCTTTTAAAGTAATCCCTATACCCAACATGGGGCCCAAACTCACGACCCTGAGATCAAGAGTCACATCCCCTACCATCTCAGCTAGGCAAGTGTCCCAAGGGCAGGAACTTTAATTCTCTCAATGCTATATTCCCAGCAGTGAGAAAACTGTGTGGCACATAGTAGGTACTCAGTCATCATTTGATCATGAACTGATCTATCAAAGGGAGCTCTATAAGCATACATTCACTAAATCGAAAATGCTAAGAATATTTCTGTTAAATCAAATACTTAAGCCAAACGGGTAACAACCAAGAGACTTTTACATGCCATACACTTTGCATTTGGGAAAGCTAAATGTTTTGACTATATAAAAAACAAAAACAACAACTACAACAAAATACCATTTACTGAGCTTTAACAATGGGTCAAGCATCATGGAAATAACTTTTAATGCATTACCTCATTTAAAGAAGTGTTCTAAAAAGACAGATTTCTGCACTGTTCTGCTCCAAGATAAAAAATGCTGGTAAACAAAATGTTCCACGTAAAACAGAAGAAGTCCTCAGTTGAGTACAGCCAGCCCACAGAATCATGAGAAATAATATATCATTGTTTTTGAAGCAACTAAGTTTGCAGTTGCTACACAACAACAGATAACTGATACAATACCCCAAGTTACCCAGAAAGTGATGGAACTAAAGATTTCAAATGCCTGATTCAAAAAGACTTTCTCTAAACCATACACAATCTCAAATTATTATATCTTATGACTGAAAGAAACACAAGAAAGTCAAAAAGAAGACCTGGAAATTAACACCAAGGTAATTTTAGCAATGCAATTAAAATTATGCTCCCGTTTTATTTTCCACAGAATAGAAAAATACTAACTTATCTACGTTCTCTAACAGTTCCATAACATGAGAAAACATCTGTTATGTGCCTTTTCTGATTAACTGGTCCTTAGTTTTCTAGGATAATTTTTTTATTTTTTTAATCTTTTTTAAGTAAGCTCTATACCCAATGTGGAGTTCAAACTCACAACCCCAAGATTAAGAGTCACATGCTCTACTGGCTGAGTCAGCCGGGCGCCCCTAGGACAATTTTTTTTTTTTTAAGTTTATTTGAGAGAGAGAGAGAGAGAATGCATGAGCATCAGCGGGGGAAGAGGCAGACAGAGAGGGAGAGAGAGAATCTCAAGCAGGCTCTGCACTGACGGTGGGGCCTGAACCCACAAACCATGAGATCATGACCTGAGCTGAAGTCAGGACGCTTAACCGACTGAGCCATCAGGTGTTCCTAGGATAATTTTTGTTTGTTTTAAAGATTTGCCTGTCATTTTTTAAACCAACTTTTCATTCTGTATAAATCCTTTAGGAAATATATAATAACAGCAATAACATCAGTTACATAATGGCTTATGAAACAGGCAATGCTCTAAGTGCTTTTTAAGTATTAACCAATTTGATAGCTATGCTAATCCTTTTAATAGGTGAAGAAACAGATACAAGGATAAGTATCTTGCCTACGGGTCACACAGTTAGTACAAGGTACAGCTGGATTGAAAGCCAGGTTTTATGACTTCAAAATCCATACCTTTAACTCTTACATTTTAAAATAAATAATTCCTAGGATTACTGAAACTATCACACTTTTGTCTTACTGGAAGTTCTCCCACTTGGATGCTATACTTATCATTAAAAGTGTTCTTTTCTCTTTAAACATATCATCTTTGATTTTAGGACTAACAAGGAAATGTGAAATATAAATACACTTATGTAAAAGAACTTAGTTGACATTTTACTCCTTTCTCTGATCTTTAAGCATTTACTCATCTTAACCATAAATAATCTTTCACATTAAATACACAGTCATCTGCTAGATACATCTTAGTTAAAATAAGGCTCTTACTTTGGCAGATACCGTGTTCCCAAAGATGACTGTAATATCCTTTTACAGAAACAATTAGGAAATGAGCTCAGCAGTGGATTTGACCATCTATACTCATAAGTACCAATTTAACATCACACACTCAATAAATTCTTACATGTCAAAGCCCTGTACCTAGCAAAAGACAGCAAAGACCTAAAGTGATTATAAAAGGCAGGCACCAGGAAACGTACATTTGTACAAGGACAGCCAATCTAAGAAAGGATACACACTCAAGTTTTATAGGTAATTAACTCTGCGGAATCAACCTGGCAAGGAGGGGAAAGTATACATTTCCACAATATTTGTTTCTAAAACAAGTATCTAATAAGATACAAAAAAAAAAAATAATGTTAAAAAAAATTGTCAGTCACTTGGACTTTATAGAAATTTCATGTTTTCTTCTAATATTACTACCATCAAATTAGACCACATAATCAGTGTTAGGTGAATTTTGTTTCCTTTGCTGTAAGGAATAATCTTCCCGCGAGAGTTTTTGAGGTAAGAATACACTGCCTCTGGCGAGAAAGGACATTGAATGTGCATCGTAGAGCCTCTCTCACTGCAGGAAGACTGTGAAGGAGACTCTTCTAAGCACAACAGGGAACTAACACTGGAAGACCTCTAACAATCCTTCCAAATCAAAATGCTACTAAAACCTCTGAAAATATCAAAGAACATTTCTACAACGGTAACTTTTACAGAAGGATGACTGTTAAAATATACTAGTGAGTTAATTTCCAGTTTGATCACACCCTTGTCAATATTCTACAGTTTGGAGCTTTAAAAAAAAAAGTGTATTTATTTTGAGAGAGATAGTGCACATGTGCACATGTACAAGTGAGTGGGGCAAAGACAGAAAGAGGGAAAAAGAGAGAACCCCAAGCAGGCTCCATGCCCTCAGTACAGAGCCTGACACAGGGCTCGATCTCACAACTATGAGATCATGACCTGAGCTGAAATTGAGAGCCAGACGCTTAACCAACTGAGCCACCCAGGCGCCCCAGTATGGAGCTTTTTAAAAATAACCAACACAACCTCAACATTCTGAGAAAAGCAAATAAATTTCAAAAGAGACAATCAACCACTTCTAGAAATATTTTTCTAAATTATAAACATTTTTAATATGGTAAGAAATGCGTTACCAGAGGCAACAACATCCCTACAGAATACTGGATATTCACATAGACTGTTTTTATGACTGTAATCGCAGCTATTCAATAACATGTTGAAATGCAATCAAAGTGCACACACTCTTAGAATAGACACTCATTCAAATGCAGCTTAAGTCGCAAGCTAAAAATATCACAATTAAAAATATCCTTATTCCAAGGCCACTTAATCTTTTAAGTATGCAGGACAATGATACAGATCAAAGCACCAAGTACAAAGAACAGCAGTAATGATAAATAATTCCAAAACCTATTAAATGTTAAACCTGTGAGGTAGAAAAATAGGAGTTGGCAAAGATTTGATATTCATCACCAACATGCCAAATGTATGGCTTAGAGCCCAGTGTCCAAAAGGATGGATACATCAATTATTTGAACATCTAGGATCAACAGCTAGTATTTTGTAGAGAGAGGGGTCAGAAACATATCCCATTTATAGACAGCATTACTTCTTTCATGTTTTATCTACCAAGAACAGTTGGAAGATCACCAAGAATTCTCATGACATGAGAGAGAAGACTGAGAAAATTGTTAGTAATACATCAAGAGAGAGAGGCAAATGGGGTGCATTGGTAGGGGAATATGAAAGTATCCATAAATAATAAAGGAAAAACATATCTGAGTTGAATGTGTCTGCTTTTTATTTTGTTTGGTCATATACTACTGGATGTTAAAAAAAAATCAACGTGTAGCTAACATATACAAACTATATTACTAGTATCTTACATTTGCATTGCATTTGTATTTTACAATCTGTTCAAATATTTTATTCTATGAGGTAATAAGATAAATGTTGTTATCCCTATTCTACAGGTGATTAGGAGGAAAGAACAAAACAATCCAGGATTTCCTAAATTTAACTATGAGATATATTTACAATTATAATGCATCACCAGTAGCTGCCAACAGAAGCTCATAATCTATAAATTGCATTTAAACTAAATCAGACAACAAAAAATATTTAATTGCAATAAATGATTCAATTTTATAACTTCATAATAATTACTGAAAATAACAAAAAATGTTTATGAACTCTTAAGAGTCAAATTCTGTGCCAAATGTTTTACACACATTATCTCATTAAATCTTATCAAAATCCTCTGGGGAAGGTACTATATTATCCCATTCTAGACATGAAGAAACTGAAGCACAGAAGCAACTTTTCAAGGTCTCTGTGGATGGCAGAGCTTGTAAACAACCTATGCAGTCTGAGTTGACAGTCCAAGCTCAACACCATGCAGATAAATCATCTTTATGTTATGAACTATTACAAATGCATTATTTAATCATAGGACCATATACCTTTGCATTAATAAGCTAGTAGAAGATTAGGCATTGATTGATCAAGTAATCTTACATAATCTGGTGGCACTCTGGAGTATACCATTTCTTATAGGTCAATGTTCTTAACAGGGAAATAGAGTAGTTCCTCCCTTACCCAGGGGGGTTATGTTCTAAGACCCTCAGTGGATGCCTGAAACTACGGATAGTACCAAACCCATACACACACACACACACACACACACACACACACACACACACACACACACAGAGTTTTTCCTATACATACATACCTATGATAAAGGTTAATTTATAAACTGGACACAATAAGAGATTAACAATAATAACAAATAATAAAACAGGATAATTATAACAATATACTGTAATAAAAACATGTCAGTGTACTCTCTTTCTCTAAATATCTTACTACACTATACCCACCCTTCTTGTGATGATATGAGATGACAAAATGCCTATGTGATAAGATAAAATGAGGGGAATGAGGCAGCAGGCATTGTGATATATTGATCCTCTGACAGAAATCAGGAGGATCATTCCCTTCTGGACCACAGAAACTGTGAAAAGCAAAATCCTGGATAAGGGGTGGACTACTGAATATTACTATTTTCTCATACTTTTTTTCCTTGTATGTTGACATACTGTTAGACCCATAGAAAAGCTGCAAAATAATACAAAGAATTCTTCAACCAGATTCCCCAAATGTTAACATTTTGCCACATTTGTATTATCCTCTTTTATGTACATACACAAATATAATTTTTCTGAATCATCTGAAAGTTGCAGACACTGTAACCCTTTACCCCTAAATACTTGATTTAGTGTGTACTTCATAAAAACAAGGACAATCTCTTACACAGCCACAGTGTATTTGTCAAAATCAGAAAATTAATATTAATACAATACTATTACTCAGATTTTGCCAATATTCCCAAGAAATGCCTTCCTTTATATCAAACAAAATTTTTAAAACTAAGTAAACCCCAAACCCATGTCTCTTTAGTTTCATTTATCTGAAATAGCTCCTCAACATCTTTGTGGTTTTCCTGATACTGTCATCTTTGAAGAATACGGACCAGTTATTTTCTAGAATGGACCTCAATTTGTGTTCATTTCATGTTTCCTCACAAGGTTTAGGTTATCTATTTTCAGCAGGAATACCACAGGGATGATGCTATCTTACACTTAAAAGCATATTTGGGGGGGGGGGGGGGGGGGGGGGGCATATATTAAAAAACATATTACTACCATCAGTTTTCTCAAGGAATATTTATTGATACTTCTCAGATAGATTGTTATGTGCTGGTATAATCAAGTGACTATAAACTTTGGAGTAACAGAAGAGATTTCAAATCCCAGCTCTGGTAGTTACTTACAAAACTCTAGGCCTTAGGCATGTTATAAATGTCATTGCCACCTCAACTCATGCATTTGCAAATGAGGGATACACTTGCCTTTTCAGATTACTGTAACAATAAAATCAAGTACTTGGCACATAATTAATAACCCTTCCCCCAAAAAACATCTGAAGTTGACTGCTTGAGTGATCTTCCCAAGGTCACAGGGTCAATGAATGGTGATGCCAAAACAGAACTTGGGTTTAACCAATAAATCTCGTAAGAAATAAAATGTGCCTTCTACAAGCAGTAGTGTTAATATTTATGCATGTGTCTTATCCTCTCTATTAAGAAGAATATAAGGTTCTTAATTATCAGGAGCTGCCTCTCACTGGGTTTGATACTTTATATAGCCCCTGGCAGACAGAGTATTTTATAAACAGAAGTCACTTCTTAAAGATGTATGCAATGAACACAAAATACTCCATTAGACACCATGCCCCCAAATACATGCCATTTTAATATACATTTTAAATTAAATTCTCTGGTATTTGATAACCTACAAAATGTCCAACTACGTTCAGCAACTTCTGTACCTAGAACAACAGAATTTAAGTGAATGTGAAAATATGAAACACCCACATACACATATTTTCCTCTACATACTTTCCTACCAGAACCATATATCCCAACAAATAACCATCCCAAAGGATGCCAGAACTCAGTAAGAAGCCTTCAAATATACTGAATTATATTCCACCTAATAAAAGAAAATGGAAGGGTACTAATTAGCTGCTATCAGATTAATACCCTCAGCAAGACCAACTACAAAAACTGGATCAAACACACACACACAACAACTGTGTCAGTGGCTTTTGGGTGACAGTGATATGTCACTTTAGGTTCATCAACTGTAACAAATTTGGGGTGCCGAGGTGGCTCAGTTGGTTAAGCCTCTGACTCCTGATTTCAGCTCAGGTCATGATCTCATGGTTCATGGAATCAAGCACTGTGGAGGCTGCCTGCTTGGGGATTCTCACTCTTTCTCTCTCTGCCCCTCCCAGCTTATGCTTGCACGTGTGCTCTCTCAATAAATAAATAAATAAACAAACAAACAAACAAACAAACTTTAAAAAGAAATTACAACAAAATTGTAACAAATGTACTGATATGGCTGAGGGGGCAGGGGAGTCAGAGCAGGAGAGGTTGTATTAATGGGTATCTTCTGCTCAATTTTGCTGTGAACGTAAAACAGTTATAAGAAATAAAGTCTACTGTTAAAAAAAAATTGTGTGAAGTCATCAGAGAGCAAACAAAACAGCTAGGACTTGAGGGAACAAAAATCCCAGAGCAAAGAGAAACTGATTATTAAAGTTGGCCTTACATTTCCTTAAGGTAGTCACCAACTGACAGTCAAACATAGAGGCTGAACAGAAAAGAGTGGCCTAAATTTAGCCTACAGCTATTCCACTGAGCTGGGAAAACAAAATCTGGAATTCAGAACCAGCCAAGGAAGAGGGGCCATGGTGGATACTCCAGGCTTTTCAAATGAAACCATAAAGGGCTATATCCTAGGAACAAGGACAAACTGAAATAGACAAGCCTCATTTGGAATAACATGAGCTACCTACTCTACCTGGTTTCCAGAATAAAAAAGAACTATATCTGGAGGAAGATCTTATCATCCAGAGTTACTAACATAACACTGTCCAACAGAACTTTCCACAATGACAGGACCGTTCTCTGTAGTAGTCACACGTAGTTACTGCGCCCTTGAGGTGTGGCTAATGTGACTGAGGAAAAGAATTTTTAAGTTTATTTAATATTAATTAATTTAAATTTAAGCCTAAACAGCCATGAGTGATTAGAGCTACCATAAGGAACAGCACAGCTCAAGAATTTTTCATACCCAAGATCAAGTACTAAAGAAACAAACAAAAAATGTTACCAGCCAAATAGGAAATAAAATCAGATGTAAAGAAAGAAAAGGAGAAAAAATTCAATAGAAGCCTTATAGTTATATAGCCAATGAAATTATATTTTTAATTTTTTTTTAATATTTTTTCATTTTTGAGAGACAGAGACAATGCAAGCGGGGCTGGGGCAGAGACAGAAGGAGACACAGAATCTGAAGCAGGCTCCCCGGCTCTGAGCTGACAGTATAGAGCCTGACATGGGACTTGAACTCAAGAGCCGTGAAATTATGACCTGAGCCATAGTTGGTCACTTAACCAACTGAGCCACCCAGGCACCCCTTATAGCCAGTGAAATTATTACAGGGACTTTAAAATAACAATAGAAATGTTCAAGAAAATTTCACCATAAAACTGGAATTTACTTTTTAAAATAGCAAATTCTTGATTTCTAAATACAATTCCCCCACTAAAAAGAACTAAGTCTCCCAAGAGAAATGACTGATTAAAGGTGGGGAAAGTATAAGGTGGGCATGGAAATCTTCTGGTGCCAGAAAATCACTCAGCAACAAAAGAAATTATCTACTAATATAAAATATCAACAAATCACAAAATCATTATACTGAAATATAACCTTAGATAAAAAGGAGTACATGCTGTATTGTTTCATTTTTATTAAGTTCTAGAACGGAAAAAAGTAATCTATAGTGAAAAAACTCAGATCAGTAGTTACATATGGAAGGGGCAAGAGTGAGAGACAAGACCAAATGGGAAGGGACATGAGGGAAATTTGGGGGTGATGGTAGTATTCTATTATTTTGATAGGAATTTGGGTTACACAGGTGTATGTATGCATTTGTCAAAACTCACTAAATGATATACTTAAGATTTGTGCAGTTCCCTATATATAAAACTTACTTCAAAAAAAAGAATCATAGGGGTGCCTGGGTGGATCAGTTGGTTAAGCATCTGACTCTTGATTTCAGCTCAGGTCATGACCTCACAGTTCATGGGATTGAGCCCCACGTCAGGCTCTGCACTGACCACATGGAGCCTGCTTGGGACTCTCTCTCTCTCTGCCCCTCCCCGACTCATGCTCACTCTCTCTCTCTCTAAATAAATAAACTTAAAAAAAAAAGAACCATAAATATTGAGCTATTTTAATTTTTTTTAACTTTTTAATGTTTATTTTGACAGAGAGACAGAGAGAGAGCAGGGGAAAGGCAGAGAGAGAGAGAGACACAGAATCTGAAGCAGGCTCCAGGCTCTGAGCTGTCAGCACAAAGCCCAACACAGGGCTCAAACTCACAAACTGAGATCATGACCTGAGCCGAAGTCGGATGCTCAACTGATTGAACCACCCAGGTGTGCCTCAAGCTATTTTATGATTGACATGCTTCAGTGTTCAGTGGTACAATGTGCTAATGTCTACAACTTACTTTGAATTACCTTATTAAATAAAGGTGGAATAATGAGTAGAAAAATACCTATGATAAAGACAATGTAGCAAAATGTTAATTGTAGAATCTAGGTGGTCAGGTATATGCATGTTCACTATATAATCCTTTTAACCTATTTGTAAGTTTGAAAAGTTTCACATTAAAATATTAAGGGCAGGATTTCAACATAGGCCAAGCACAATTCAACACACATACCTCAGAGTCAACTGCTTAAACCAAAAACAAAAAAACAAAAAACAAAAACAAAAACAAACAAACCTTAAATGTAGCCACAGAGGGAAAAAAGGACTTGTCATCCACAAAAGAGCCAATTTGCTATGGAAATCATGGAAAGCCAAAATATAACAGGATAACATCTTTAAAGTGCTTTAAGAAAATAACACCCAAACATACCTGGGGAAAATATACTTCAGAAATTAAAATATTTTTTGCATAACTCACATATTCTAAAATTCATCTAGAAATGCAAAGGAGCAGAAACAAGGCTTTGAAGAACAAGCAGGAGGACTATCAGTTATGGTAATGACACTGTGGTACTGGTGCAAAAAGAGACAAAATAAGGACAGGTCATCATGGAGAGTCCAAAAACACCCACACATATAAACCCACAGCTGGTTTATGACGAAGTTGTCACTGCTACGCAGTAGAATAATAAATGGTGCTCCGTTTAAGGGATATCCACGTGGGGGAAAATGTACCTTAATCGTTACCTCATACGATACACAAAAATCAATTCCAGATGGATGGCAGATCTAACTAAATGTGATGGTAAACCAATAAAGCTTTTGAGGCACCTGGATGGCTCAATGGGTTGGGCACCCGACTTCGGCTTAGGTCATGATCTCGCAGTCCGTGAGTTCAAACCCCATGTCGTGCTCTGTGCTGACAGCTCAGAGCCTGGAACCTGCTTCAGATTCTGTCTCCCTCTCTTTCTGCCTGTCCCCTGCTCGCACTTGGTCTCTTTCTCTCTCTCAAAAATAAAAAATTAAAATTAAAATTAAAAAAAATAGTAAATCTTTTAAAAGAAAATATAGGAGGGGTGCCTGAGTGGCTCAGTCGGTTAAGCATACAACTCCGGCTCAGGTCATGATCTCTCGGTTCACAAGTTCAAGTTTGAGCCCTGCATGGGCTCTGTGCTGACAGATCTGGGGCCTGGAGCCTGCTTCAGACTCTGTGTCTCCCTCTCTCTCTCTGCCTCTCCCCCACTCATGCTGAGAATTTCTTAAATAGGACAAAAATTCTACTAATCTGAAGGAGAATTTTGAAAAATAAAGCAATACAGAGGAGTTTGGGGTACCAACACCCATGCAGTCAAAATAACTTTTGACTTCCCAAGAACTTAACAACTAATAATAACAACTAATAAAGCTTTTACGATAATATAGTTCATAAATAGATATTTTGTGTTATACACACACACACACACACACACACACACAATATATTCTCCTAATAAAGTAAACTACAGAAAAATAAAATGTTATTAAGAAAATCATAAGGAAGATGGGGTGCCTGCCTGGCTCAATTGGTAGAGCATGCAACTCTTGATCTCAGGGTTGTAAGTTCGAGCCCTACACTGGGTGTAGAGATGACTTAAAAATAAAATATTTTTAAAAAATCATAAGGAAGAGAAAATACATTTACAGTACTGTACCATGTTCATCAAAAAAAATCCGCAAAAGTGGACTCATGCAGTTCAAACCCATGTTGTTCAAGGGCCAACTATATATTAAAATAAGATCATGTATTAAATTGGTCCATGTATTCACCTAAGTCAGCTCTAAGAAAGTGAAAAAGAAAGCCACAGAATGGAAGAAGACATTTCTCCAAAAGATTTCATATTGAGAATAAACACTTTAAAAACCACAAATGAGGGGTGCTTGGGTGGCTCAGCTGGTTAAGCCAACAACTCTTGACTTCAGCTCAGGTCATGATCTCACAGTTCTTAGGATCAAGCACTGCGTTGGGCTCTACACAGAACCTTCTTGGGATTCTCTTTCTTCCTCTCTCTCTGCTCCTCCCCCACTCTCTGTCCCAAAATAAATAAACATTAAAAAAGAAGAAGAAGAAGAATGAGACAGTCAAGCAAATAGAAAATCAGACAAAAGAAACTTCACAAAATAGAACATCCAAATAGTCAATAACCTTGACTTGGGTAGTGGTTATAAGGGTTAGTTCACATTGCAATTATGAAACTGTAAATTTTAAATTTATACACTTTATACTATCTTCTACTTTAATAAAAGTTTACAAAAAATGACAGATTAGCCATTATTAACACAAAGTCAATTACTTCACATAAGCTTTCAAAGGTTCTGCTCTGCGGGGTAACAGCAGGACAAACACACAATGTAAGCCATCATGGAACAACTGGGAGACTCCCTACCATCTTGTTACCATTGCATAATTTTCCTTTAAACCATACACTCTTTTATTTTTAATAGCTTCTACTTATAGGGTGTATACAATCTCCCAAGACTATATTGAGTGCTTCACATGCACTGTGGAGTTTAACCTTCACAAGAACCTTTGAGGTAGCTATTAGCATCATTATTTTACAGATGAGTAAACTGAGGCTCAGAAAGGTTAAACAATTTGCTCTAGTTGACATATTAAGTGGCAGAACAGGAATTATGAACCTGTGAATAAATACGGTCGCATAATTTTTTACTTGGCATTATTTAGCACCAAACATGAAGTATACTGTTTATTTTTTTAAATTCTACCCTTCTTTGAAAATACTTCAGGGGTGCCAGGGTGGCTCAGCCGGTTGAGTGTCTGTCTTCAGCTCAGGTCATGATCCCGTGGTCTGTGAGTTCGAGCCCCACATCAGGCTCCGTGTTAACGGCTCGGAGCCTGGAGCCTGCTTCGGATTCTGTGTCTAACTGTTCCTCCCCCACTCGCTCTCTGTCTCTCTGTCTCTCTGTCTCTCTCTCTCAAAAATAAACATTAAAAAAAAATTTTTTTTAAAGAAAATACTTTATATTCAATGCCTCATATGAACTACTGAAAAGTCTCAGGTTTTCCTGTAATCCCTAAAAAGGAACACCATCATATCAAAAATACTATATAGTGCGTAAAGGCCTGTTACTAATTCAACGACATTCTCCTAAGAGTTACATGTTAATGAGAAGCAATTCAGAGCAAACAAAACCTTCAAAAGATTCACACACATACTTCTTTCATGTTACACAGTTCCCCACCAAACTACGCAAATATAAATTCTCTCAATGAGTTTATTCCTTCTAAACACTTCTATAAGTATTTTGTTTTTAAAAGGTTTTCCTGTTTTCAGATGACTTTCACCAATTGACTGATTTCACCGACCAAATGCCAAATTCTACAATTACATTTTATCACTTATAAAGAAGCTATATCCTTAGATTTAAAGAAGCGAGCAGGGGAGAGGGGGAAGGAATTTCAAACAGGCTCCACACTCAGTGCGGAGCCCAATATGTGGCTTGATCCCATGACCCTGGGATCATGACCTGAGCCCAAACTAAGAGCTGGTCACTCAACTAACTAAACCACCCAAGCACTCCAAAGAATAATTTTATTATTACTTTGCTATTACTAAAAATCAAATATACCCATATTAATACATGTAAAAATTAAGAGTTACTTATAAACGCTGATATACCAATTCTCATTTAGGTATACTGGATTTCAGTTGCCTCTTCTATAATAAGTTAGACTAAATGTCTATGTAAATGTTTCCAGCTCTAAAATTATTTGCTTCTGGGGCACCTGGGTGGCTCAGTTGGTTAAGCGTCCGACTTGGGCTCAGGTCATGATCTCGAAGTCTGTGAGTGCGAGCCCCATGTTGGGCTCTGTGCTAACAGCTCAAAGCCTGGAGCCTGCTTTGGATTCTGTGTCTCCTCCTCTCTCTGCCCCTCCCATGCTCATGCTCCATCTCTGTCTCTTAATAATAAACATTAAAAAAAATTTTCTTAATAAAATTATTTGCTTCCACATCACAATAACTTTAATACAACTATTTTATTTTTAGAACTGTTGATCATTAGTTTAGTCTTTAGGAAGGAAAGAGGGAAAAAATACACATTTACAATGCCGGGGAGCATTCTGCTACAATATGAAATGGCTCCACACCACAGAAGAGAGTGGACAGAGACTCCTGATACAGGAAAAGAGATACAGGGCTTGTGTTATCAAGGTGCGTACTAGAAAATCTACTGAAAAGTTACCAAATGCTTCCTAAGCATACATTTTTAAAGTATTTGGGTCACTTTTTTGATTACTCTGTCAGCTTTTTCCAGTTGTACAGGGCTATTTCAAGGCCAAAGGCACACCATAATCTCGATACCACTGCCATTAGGTTTCCAAGAGGTCGTTAGTTTGTGACATTTGCTGGTAAGTACACCCTCATATTAGGAACTAGGGGGTAAGAAAGAGCAAAGTAGTAAAAAAAAAAAAAAAAAAAAAATCTTCCAAGTACACATCTGTGTGCACTTCTGTCATCTCTTAAACCAACCTGTAACACATGTCCAACAATGCAGGATAAACCGCAAAAGGCAGAGACTATAGGTCAAAAAATTACTTTCTAATCTAGCACAGAAGTCCAGACCAGAACAAGGCACATGAAGTGTGGCAAATTGACATGTGAGGACATTTCAAAAGTAAAATCAATAGGATTTGGTCACACAGTGACTAGACATTGAGCAGGAAACCAAAACAAACCAAAAAACCCAAAGTGTCCAACAATGAGGAGCAGGGAAAATGATTCTTTAATAATCTTGTTATGGTAATATGAGAAGATGAGAAGACTCTGGGAGAAAGATGAATCTTTGAACATGAGTTAGAAACATCCAGAGACTGTCCAAGGAAATAACTAAAAACAGAAATTAGGTGTTCAAAGGGGGGCCAGGTACCTAACTGACCTGAAAGGTAGGTATCTACCTCCTACCTTCAGGAAGGTATCTGAATGCTTACCATATTAAACAAACTGAAGTCATGGAGGAGAGTTAAGATCTCCAAGAGGGGAATATATTGAATGAGAAGAGAGTACAGGACTGAACCCAATAGAATGTATTAAGAGGTTAAAAAAAAAAAAAAAAGAAAAGAACAAGATAGTTTGTCAGAGAAGTGAAAGAACAATCTGAGGGTACAGTGTTTAGGAACCAACAAAGAAAGTTTCAGTAAAAAAAAGGACTAACAGCACTGAATGACAGAGGTCCAGCCAGATGTGGACTTAAAAAAAAAAAAAAATCAAATTTGGTGATTAACAAATAAGTCACCAGTGTCCTTCAAGAGAGGAGTTTCAGGAATATGAGGGAAAATCCCTGGAGAAAGAGCATGGAAAAGTGGAGAGGCAGGACTGAGTTCAAATCACAGCTCTGCCACTCATTAGCTGTGTTAAGCAAGTTGCTTACCATATCTGAATCTCAAATTCCCTCTTTGTAAAATGTAAGTATTACCATTTGTCATGGTTGTTGTATGGGTAAGGGGTAGTTAAGAAAAGTTTCTAGCACAGTGGCTGGTACTAAGCAGCCAATAAATGTGGTTATTATTATACGAAACCTGTTTATCTTTACATTTTCATTGCCCATAGAAAAGAGTGTCTACCAGTGTAATATTAAGACAGAAAACTTTTTTTTTTCATGTAGTGCAGGTGATAAAAAAATTAAAACTTGATTTTGGTTTTGCCTATTTAAGCCAACAATTTGAAAGACCAGAAATATCCTTATAATGACAAGAATTTGAAAAAAGGGGGGTGGGGCATTTTTCACACACTACTGGGTGAGATTATAAACTCAAGTAGTATGTTTCTGGAAGAAACTATGGCAGCGCCCACCAGTAAAATGTAACATAACCTTTTTGACCCAACAAATCTTCTAGAAATGTTGTGGAAATGTACCTAACAAGTGTCCCAGGACATACAAGAAAGATCCCTGTGGCACTATCAGAAAACAAAATGACATCAGAGAGAACTGCTTGAAGGATACAATACATTATAAAAATTATAATACAGAAACACAACACTAAGGGGGGGGAATGCTCCTGCTTTGCTTCACAGCCTTCTCGATTATGGAATTTTTTTCCGATAGTAAGCATCAATTACTTTGTAATTAAAAATTAAATCAAATAATTTTTAATTTAGTACACTGGCTTTTAGATCAGTATATTCAAAATTTTTTATAATTCAGTGTTTTCTCACAAAAGAAACGTTTGTTCTTTTTAATGTCAAAGTTTAACTCATTAGATCTCTCTCCTAAGTAATACAATCTCACCACACCAGCTGATACCTAAATTATTCACTGGCCACTAAACTTGTACTCTTCTGTGGCAGCAGGTACTCTGTTAATAATATCCACGGTGATGAATTCCATTCACAGGAAAATGCTGAAGACTCCGAAACAAACAAGCACACACATCCTGAGGTGTGTGTGAGGTTGGGACTGATACCATTACATTACACTCTATTACAGTACATTCATCAGACAGACAATGTGTACCTTTAACACAAAGCTATACAGCACAAGGTGGGGGGGAGCTGATAACCTCTGAAATTAAAGGCTTTTCAACATAAAAAAAAAAAAATCACAAAAATATAACTACCACATGATGCAGCCACCCCACCCCTGGGTCCATAGAGAAAAGAACTGAAAGTTGGGTCTTGAAGAGCTATTTGTACACTCGTGTTGATAGCAGCTCTTTTCAAGATAGCCAAGAGGTGGAAGCAACCCAAATGTCCAGTGATAAAAGAATGGATGAACAAAATGTGGAATATACATACAATAGAATTTTTCAGCCTTAGAAAGAAAGGAAATCCTGACACATGCTACCACATGGATGAACACTGAGGACATTACGCTAAGTGAGATATACTAGTCACAAAAAGGCAAGGACTATATGATTCTCCTTCTAGGAGATAATTAAAAGTAGTCAAATTCATAAAAACAAAAAGTAGAATGGTGGTGACCAGGGGCTGAGGAGAGGGGGGAAAAAGGGAGGTATTTAGTGGGTATAGATCTTCAAAATGTACAAGATGAAGTTCTAGAGCTCTGTTTTACAACAATGTGAACATACTTAATATTAATGAACTACCTGCTTAAAAATGTTCAAGATGAAAAAAATGCTTAAGATGACAAATATTACTTTATGTGTTTTTCACAATAAAAAAATGAAAAAATTTCCATTTTAAAAATAATTTTGGCCACCAAACTGTTAGGCCAAGATGACAGTACAGTTTACAAATTAGTTAAATTTGTTTTTTTTAATATAGGGAGCTATATGGACAAATGTTTCAGAGTGAAATATGTAAAGGAAGGGATTACCTAAGTATAAAAACATTCTAATATTATACAGCAATTTTTAGAAAGGCAATATTCCTTTCTAAATATTAACAAAATAGTAACATATCTAAAATTATAATTTGATGAAATACTTTCAAAACAAAATATTTTTCTTGATTCTCATTATCAGGATTTCCATTTTTCACCTATCAGAAATAAAAGATTCCCTAAAACTAAGTAAAAAACAAAAGAGGAGTTAATTAAAATTTGGAAAGCCTTTAAGCTAGACACCTTGATCTGAAAGTATTTGAGTGACTTATACCACTCAATCCATGAAACTAAAGGAAGTTAGTCACGGCTGCAAGTAGATATATTAGTATCAAAAGGCTTCATGAAAGCTTAGTACATACAAGATAAAATTTCAATTCTACTTACTTAAATATTTTGAATCTTACACTTTGAGAGTTACACACCAAAAACCTCCTGCTTTTGATAAAAGCACTCTAGAAAACTACCAGCATATTCCTTGGATTTTCTGATTCGTAAAATATTAAGAACTATAACTATTTTGGGCATTTAGTGTTTTTTTGTTTGTTTTTGTCAGCACTCATCACAGTAAGTACTCTTAATCTTTTTCACATATTCCACCCATCCCCCTCCCACCCACCCTTTGGCATCTAGTTTTAAAGTATTTAAGACTTAACTGTATTTATTTACTTTTACTACAGAAAACATCAAATACAGCTGATGTGTGAACCACCATCTACCAATAACCTAGCTTCAAAAATTACCAATGCATCAACAAAGACTGTCTAAAATTATAATTAATGGTTATCCACTAGGTGGTAGTAAGCAAACCCTAGATATATAATTTCACTTATAAATACTTCAACATATAACTCTAAGGGATACTTAAAAATAATAACCACAATGCTATTATCACACATAAAAAAAATCAGTAATTTCCTATATCATCTGACATCCAAATTTTCTCTATTGCCTTATAACTGTCTCTTTCACAGTTAATCTGTTCAATTAATATCTAAATGAGTTCACACATGAAGATTCTATTTAACAGTTTCATAGAATAATCTAGGGAAACATACACTGGGGGGGGGGGGGGGACCAAAGTATTAAGTTAAACAAAAGCAAACTGCAAAACAATGTAATCTGCAAGTCTATTTTTATAAAAATGTTTATCTTAATACATGATAACAAAATGTAGTCATTTTAGTAGTCATACTAGCCATGATTTGGGGTTATTATAAAACAAATCAGCCTGAAATAAACCACTTTTTTTTTTTTTTTTTTTTTTAAAGAGAGAGCACACATGCACAAGCAGGGGAGAAAGAATCACAATCTCCACACTTAGCACAGAGCCTGACGTGGGGCTCAATCCCACAACCCTGGGATCATGGCCTAAGTCAAAATGAAGAGTTGGACACTTAACTGACTGAGCCACCGAGGCATCCCTGAAATCATTCAACTTTAAAAACAAAATGTGATTTAGCTTAAGAAAATTTCAAACTTGGGGCGCCTGGGTGGCGCAGTCGGTTAAGCGTCCGACTTCAGCCAGGTCACGATCTTGCGGTCCGTGAGTTCGAGCCCCGCGTCGGGCTCTGGGCTGATGGCTCAGAGCCTGGAGCCTGTTTCCGGTTCTGTGTCTCCCTCTCTCTCTGCCCCTCCCCCGTTCATGCTCTGTCTCTCTCTGTCCCAAAAATAAATAAACGTTGAAAAAAAAAAAAAAAAAAAAAAAAAAAAATTTCAAACATTGTATTTCACTTCCTGAGATTCAGGTAGTCATGTCTAAAATACTGCTAATGGAGAGTTTTCCAGGTTACTTTGTTTTCCTTATTTGTTTTTACTCGTTTTTAATGACGAGGTTTAACACATGGTGTTAAATATACACTTATATATATAGAAATCCACAGGAGTCAGGTGCATGTCTAAATTCACACACAAGTTCAGTCAACAAATATCATCAACCATACCAAAGCATTTTTCCCCCGGTAGGTATGGGGAGTATCCTACTAAAGCCAAAATAACCACACTAATACCAAAAGGTATCTTAAATCTATCCATTTCTTTGCACTGCCACCACATCCTCTCTATGGATTACTTTAATGCCTCTTTCCTAATGGTTTTCCTACTCCTACTCTCATTCTGGTCCTCATCCTCCTCCTCCAAATAGCAATTAAAGTGATTAAAACATAAACCATAGTGGCTACCCTACATCTTCAAATCACCCCTACTTTATCCACTCTACTACACTTAAGTCTCACTGGCAAGCTTTCAGATTCTCTACTTTATCAAACTCTTACCAATCTCAAGAGCTTCACACAGCTCTTTCTTTGCCCAAGGCTCTCAATTCCACTCACTCTGGTTGGTGGTCTCCCTTCAGGCCTCAGTTGAATATACCATGTCCTTAGAAATTTACCCTGTCCACCCAATTTAAAGTCCTTACAACTAACTAGCTGTCTGAAACAAAAAACAAAAAACATTAGATCTATACCTCAACAAATTATAAGAATAAACTTATAATAGATTAGAGATCTAAATACTTAAAATGTAATTCAGTAAGTACTAGAATAGGGCAAATGTCTGGTTTTTTTTTAATGTTTATTTAATTTTGAGAGAGAGAGAGACAGAGAGAGAGAGAGAGACAGACAGACAGAGCATGAGTGGGGGAAGGGTAGACAGACACACACACACACACACACACACACACACACACACACACACACGGAACCTGAAGCAGGCTCCAGGCTCTGAGCTGTCAGCACAGAGCCTGACTAAGGGCTCAAACCCACAAACCATGACATCATGACCTGAGCTGAAGTCAGACGCTTAACTAACTGAGCCACCCAGGCACCCCGGTAAATGCCTCCCTGAATTAGCATGGGAAAAGGTTTTCTAACCACGACTTAAAATCCACAAGCAATAAAAGGGAAGATAAAATTGACCACACACAAAAAAATTTTACAAGGCAAACAAATAAACAAAAAGACATCAAAAAGTCAAAATAAAAAAAAAATGCAACATATATGACAAATAAAGGACTAATATTCCATATATGTAAGAGATCTTTAAAACTGGTAGACAAAGGGCCATGGTCAACTCTTAATACAAAAATGGGCAATAGACATGAACAGAAAATCCACACTCACACAATTTTAAAATGACCCTTAAACACTCATTATGTCTCACTCATAATGAGAAATGAAAATTAAAACTACATAGATCTACCATTAGATTCGCAAAATTGTTAAATAGCATATTCTGCTGGCAATGCTGTAGAGAAACAGGCACTACTATCATATATTGCTGATGGGAATGCAAACTGGTACAGTTCTTACTGACAGAAATTTGGCAATATTTAACAAAACTATATATGCATTTACCTTTTGATTAAATAATCCCACTTCTGAAAATTTACCTTGAAGATACAACTTGAACAATACAAAATTATATATGCACAAAGCTATTCTTTGTAATTGTAATTGGGAAACACTATGTCAATAACTAGGAAAGTGTCTGAATAAACTATGGTAATCCACAATAAAATAGAAAGATCTCTATGAACTGACATGAAGTGATTTCCAGGAAATACTGTTAAGGGAAAACAACCAAGTGCAAACAGGTAGCTATAGTATGTTACCTTTCCTGTAACAAAGGAAACAAAAAAATAGACATTTATCTGCTCACATAACCCCCTGCCAAACACAAACACACAAACCCACATGCAAAGAATAAATTGAAAACTAATGATAATGGTTACCAAAAGGGGTTAGGTAGGAATGAGGTGGGAAGGACAGAAAAGACGGAGTGACACTTCTGATGGTTTTAGCATGGTTCTGAGTTTTAGAACATTAATTAATGTTTCACATAGTCAAATAAACAAAAAAGGACATGGGTGGATCCAAAATGAAATACAAAGAAATGAACTTAAATATATTTCAAGTAAACAATAATCACACACTGAAAGCAGAGGTTTGAAGAAGAACCTAAGTAACTTAAAACACACTATTTTGACTACATGCTCCAAGTCTGTGGCTAAAGAATAAAAGAACTGTAAATAAATGTTGTACTCTGGTTAGTAAATTAGCAATGGTAGGGGTAGCAATACCAAAACTATGTTAAGTGTATTCTAGAACTGAACTAATAAGTAACATATTGTGGATAATGAGATCCAAATTTCCTGGAATTATAAAAGGGATTATAAATAAAGGAAGAAGGATAGAATGAACTCTGGAGGTATTAGAACTGGACATATCAGTATGAATTCATGGTTTTAATATATAGACAGACACACAATTACACTAACACACACACACACACACACACATTTTCTAGCTTCGCCACTCAAAGGGTCTAAAAGCAAGAACACCTTATTAGCACTAATGAACACATCTGACACTAGCATCCAGATTTTGGTTTTTAAACACCATTCTCCAATAACCAAAGCTCCTTAGAGAAATGGCCAATACCAGGGTTGGGGAAGGAAAGATACAAAGTCAGTATGGATCATCTTGTGGTACCGGAAAGCAAGCACTCAAATGGGGCCATGGCAAAGAGACACAGAAGCAAACTTAAAGTGGCCCCTGCTGGACAGTTTAGGACAATTATTCACTAAAAAAATAACAATAAGTAACAGATTATAACCCTTTGAATATGAATCCATGAATCCATGCAGAAACAAATTTAAAAACAAGTAAAGCTCTTCCTTATAAAAGAATTCCTTACAAAGGAAGGACAGAATTAGAAAATCATCATCTCACAGCCCCATACTTAAAAATATTTAAGGCCAAATTCACCAATGGATGGATGCTAAAACTGGTTCGTGAAAATTAGATGAGAAAACAGTATAGTTTTAAAGTATCTCTCCCCAAGATACTTATTAATTACAAAGAAAAAACACCTTATAGTGGAAAAATCTGGCAGTCACCACCTCAACAAAGTAATCATAGTTAACCAGTTGAGACAAAATGACATCATATGCCTCCCAATATGTGAGATCACAACATCACTTCTGTGTAGTCTAAAAATGCATAAATTGAAAACATCAGACAAACCAAAATTAAGGAGCATTCTACAAAATAACTATCCAGTGCTCAGGGTTATAGGGCGACTGGGTGGCTCAGCTGGTTAAATGTCCGACTTCGGCTCAGGTCATGATCTCGCGGTTTCTGAGTTCGAGCCCTGCATCAGGCTTTGTGCTAACAGCTGGTAGCCTGAAGCCTGCTTCAGATTCTGTCTCCCTCTCCTTCTGCCCCTCCCCAACTCATACTCTGTCTCTCTCAAAAATAAAATAAAAGGCAGGAAAGAGGGCACTTGTTGGGATGAGCACTGGACGTTATATGGACACCAATTTGACAATAAATTAGATTAAGGGGGAAAAACTAAATTAAATTTAAAAAGAATTTTTTTAAATAAACATTAAAAAAAATTTTTTTTAAGTGTCAGGGTTATGAAAGGCAAAGAAAAAACGAAGGAACTACTCCAGATGAGAGAACATTAAAGGGGCATACATGGCAAATGATGCATTGTGTGATCTTGTATTGAATTCTGGGCAGGAAAAAGGTCGTAAGTGAGAAAATTGGTAAAACCTGAATAAAGTCTATAACTAAGCTATACTAGTATTAAATGGATTTTAATTTCCTCAAATCAAATAGTATTTTGAGTGGTTCAAATAGTTCATCAAATCAAGAATACTGAATTGATGTTAACTGATGATGATTTTAATCATCATACTGGGGTTATGTAAGAGAATATCCTTATGTTTAGGAAACACACATGGAAGTATTTAGAGGTAAAGGGGCCCATTGTCTGAAACTTACTCTCAAAAACAATGCAAGAAAAAAACATGTGTGTGTACATAGAACCAAGAATGAGTGATAAAACTACAGTGGTAAAATTTTTAAATTTGAAACACTTAGAGAATCCAAGTGAAAGGTATACAGGAATACTTTGTATTATTTTTGCAACTTTTTTATATGTCTAAAATTATTTCCAAGCAAAAAGTTAAAAAACAAAAACAAAAAAAGTAACTCCATCCTGGTATTCTCTGTCCCTGTTCCTTTCCATAAGAGAGTACTACTTTACCTTTTTGGTTCTCTACCCATTAGATTATATGCACCATAATGGTTAGGTCTACATTTCTGCTCCTAAATGAATAACCAGCACCGAGCACAATAATTTACACATCATATGCCCTAATTATCTTGGATTAAAGACTTAACTGTGTGCCATTTTACAGTTTTCTACTCATGAATCTTTCTGCTGATAACATTTTAAGAGGTCTCAATCAAATGATGGACATAAAACGTAGGGTATCTTGGGGCACCTGGGTGGCTCAGTCAGTTGGGCGTCTGACTTCAGCTCAGGTCATGATCTCGCAGTCTGTGAGTTCAAGCCCCGTGTTACAGCTCGGAGCCTGGAGCCTGCTTCCCATTCTGTGTCTCCCTCTCTCTCTGCCCCTCCCCTGCTCATTCTCTCTCTCTCTCTCTCTCTCTCTCTCTCTTTCTCTCTCAAAAATAAACATTAAAAAAAATGTAGTGTATCTATACAATGGAATATTATGTAACAACAAAAAGAAATGAATTACTAATAACATGCCACAGCATGGATGAACCTTGAAAATGTTATGCTAAGTGAAAAAAAAAAGTCAAAAAGGACCACATAAATACATTCATATAAAATGCTAAGAATGTCCAGATCTACAGAGACAGAAAGTAGATTTGGGGCACCTGGATGGCTCAGTCAGTTAAGCATTCAACTCTTGATTTCAACTCAGATCATGATCTCTCAGTTCGTTGAGATCCAGCCCTGCATAGGGATCTGTGCTGACAGCGTGGAGCCTACTTAGGATTCTCTCTCTCCTTCTCTCTGCCCCTACCCTGCACATGCACGCTCTGTCTCTCAAAATAAATTTTTTTAAAAAGTAGATTTTTTTGTTACCTAGGGCTTAGAGAATAGGGAGATTGGGGAAAGATGGCTAGGGGGTATGGGAAAGGGAGTTCTGCTGGGGGTAAAGACAATATTCTAAAATTGATTATGATGATGCACAACCACAAATATACTAAAAACCACTGAATTGTACACTTCAAATGGGTAAAGTTCATGGTACATGAAATATATCTCAATAAAGTTGTTTAAAGAAAAACAACTTTAAGAGTCCTACCAAAATTTCTGGGGCGCCTGGATGGCTCAGTCGGTTAAGTGCCTGACTCTTGATTTCAGTTCAGGTCATGATCCCATGACTCACGGGATCAAGCTCCATGTTGGGCTCTGCGCTAACAGTGTGGAGCTTGCTTCAGATTCTCTCTCTCCTTCTCTCTCTGCCCCTCCCCTTATGTTTTCTCTCTCAGAATAAATAAACATTAAAAAAAAAAAAAAGAGCCCTACCAAAATTTTTATTTGGAGAGAGAGAGAGAGAGAGAGAGAGAGAGAGAGAGAGAGAAAGAGAGAGAAATTTATGTCTATGACCACCATGTATGGCACTGAAAACTACTTCATTATAGACTTTTGGAAATTTCAATTAAAACTTCTGTTAAAATGAAAACCCACTGACAACCTTTTATTCAGATTTCTAAATAAAAATAACTGTTTCATGATACAGAGAAGAAATTGCCAGGAATTTTAGCCAATACTGAGTTTTTTTAGGTAAGGGTGGTTTAGTGAAAGAGAACACTTTAATGCTAGTCAACCTAACTCCTTCTCTACTCTCAAAGCTCACACAGGGGTCATTTCTCCCTGGAAGCCTCTTTGAATGCTCAAATTAGGTTAAGTGCTCTCCTCTGTACTCCCACAGCTCCCTGTACACCCCTGTACCTTAGGACTTCTTGAGACAAACTATTTTTCTCCTCTATCAAATTATGAAATCATGTTTAATCACATCTGTATTCCTAGCACAGTGCCAGCACATAAAAAGGACTCAACAAAAATTGAGTTAAACTTGGAGTGTGAATTTGGACCTGTTTGACTTCTATGAGCCTCAGTTTTTACCTATTCAAATAGGAATTCTACCAGTTGTCTTACCTAACTCATAGGGATGAGACATAAGAAACAAACTAGGAAATACAAATAAAAGCACCTGAAAAAAATGTAGTATACATACACAGTCTTCTATTATCATAGGAGCAACCTACATCAAGTATTAGTCATTCTCTGTACTTAATTTTGTTATAGGAACTTTGTCTTTGATACTTCTGGGTCTAAAAAGGCATAAGGGGATGGGGATACCCTAAACAAAAACTGATAAGCCTAAATTAATTGTTTCTCATTCATTACATACCATTCTGTCAACTATTACAGGCAAAACAGAAAGCATTCTGTACCACAACAACAATGAATGAATGCTAAATTACTCAGTAAACTACAACTGAGTTGTATACAACTCAGTATACAACTGCTTTTCAGGTTACTTTACAGCAAGCACACTTTCCGGTCTGTATGTTCTGAAGTGACTCAAACCACAGGCTAGAATTCTATATTTAAGAGAAAAAGATTCATGACCCGAATGCTGCCACCGCACCTCAGAAACACAGCACCTTCTGCTGCTAAAACCTTTTATGCGTTCAAGAGCCCTGTGTGTTCTTGACAGAAACCATACTCATGCAGCTGAATTTAGAACATGCTGACCTTGAGCAAATCAATGCCCTTAGCATGTACTTCTGGCTTATATCACTGCAAGAGGTAGACAGCCTCACCATCTATAGTAGTCAACAATTTCTGGCCACTGTCCCCTGGCTATTTTAAGATATCCCAACACATTTCTGTGTTGCCCAGTTCAAAGAAACAGAATAAGACATGAACCTATGTTTAAACACAAATCGTTTACCTTGGAACTTGGGGTATGTGTGTTCATAGTGTGATTAGCTCAAAAATATTTAATTTGGTAAGTTTCCACTTCCTGCTTTCATTTTTTAAATACAACATATTTTTAACAAAAAGTTAAAAATCAAGTATAAGACACTTTTGCTTACTGTCTACTCAAATTTATAAGTAAACTTGGTAAAAAACTAAGCCAAAATTGGTGAACAAATATTGAAAAAGATTAATGGTTTACCTGCTATTTTCATGCAAAATTACACTAGATATTAAAACAGCACATGATTAAGGACTATGTGACACTTTCACCAGTCTACCTTAGTATTAACTCTTCTAACTCTTGGATCTAATTAGCATAAAGTCCTTTTAAAAGGTTTTTGTCCAAGCAACATAAATCAAAATGCTACTAGCAGAGTCCTTGTTTACAAATTAGAACCTCATTTTTTTTTTTAACTCTAAACAAAGAATCTGCAATTTAGCAACTGTATGTATACCTTCTAAAACTCAGGTAAATTATCTACTTGAAATTTATATATAAAAACAAATTCAAAACTTAGTAATTGTACTTAGCAATTATTCATAGCTTTTTTTTTTCTCATTCTCAACAGAAGCTAATATTTGTGCAAAGGCCCAATGCTAGAAATCAACATCATAAAATATTTAGCATTTCAGATTGCTTTTTAAAGGATTTCTTTTACTCCCTTGAAATATTTAATAAATGTTTAATAAATGTCTCAAGTGTAAAAAATAAAGCTTTTTTTTTTTTTTTTTTTTTTTTTTTACTCTCATCCAAAAGATTTCAATAAAGAAAAGGAGTATAGGTATCACACGGAGCTAAATCTGATATGCAGTATAATGCAGGACCCAAATAAAATGAAGTCATTTACTAACAAGTGAACTAAATATAGAGCCCAAGCAGCTGGAGCCTAGAGTTTATATAATATGCTAGCTGACAACTAAAAGCTCTTAAGACAGAACCCATAGAGTACAAAGGGAAGGGAAAAAAAACACTACTCTTCTCATGCTGTTAAATAAGATTTTAAAATACTTATTCCAGCAAAAAAAATGAACTAAAAACTAATCCTGTATTCCATTACATTAAAAAAAAATCTGTCAGAAATACAGAGGATCAAATAAATGTAATTATATATTAAATAAGACTTAATACTGTAATACAACTACAAAGCTTTTAAATCATGTAAAAGGTTTTAAGAATAGTATCTAGCACTCTAATACCAAAAATCTTACAACCAGGAATATACTAAAGAATAATTAGACTATATTCCTAATTTCTAATATATATTTTAATAAACTGTCACTAAGTGATATATATGGGACTCCTTCTAATAACCTACTGATGGTAGGGCATATATCTGGAGTTCATTTTTTGTAGTAGCTAATTAACTTATCCTATATAGTGTCCTGGGTACTAAAGTATGTATTTGTAAGACACTAATCAGAATGAGAGGTATAGTAAAAAGGTAGATACAAAACCAGAAAAATAAACAACCCTTGCTGGGCCTAAATTTATAATCCTCATGTTCTAACAATCTTAAACAACAAACTGCATGTATCTGTCTATTCACTAACTCACAAAACGGCCAATATTGGCAAGCTCCTGTATTTGCCCACTGTTTTGGGGCTCTAGAGTATATTTCATTCTAGCTGAAATGAAAACAGTATCTCAAAATTATAGAACCATGAATCCAAAACCATTTTACATACTCAAGAAGATATTTTGAATCCTGGTAATCATTAGCCCGTAAGACTACATATTGACACTCCAAGCTAGCATTGTATTAATCATGACACTATAGCACTTTATCAGTATTTACATGGAAATTATTTTCTTTTTTAAATTCCACCCACAGCACCAACACCAAAATAACATTACCCATAACACATAGATGGAAGCATAATCAAACCTGTTATGGAAAAGTCGCCTAAACATTCAAGGCAGCCATGAAGTGTGTCTGAAATTCAGTATCACTAATCAAAATAACTTTCTGAATTCGTATCTAAGTATTCAGTCACATCTAATTACCTTTAATAAACTAGTTCTCTTAAGTGCCAAAATACTCAAAGATATATACAAAAATTACTATGAACCCTTTCCCAACATTTGAAGACTTCTGTTTGATCATCATTAATAACCTATCATTCCTTCAGGTCATGGAACTTTGGCATGGAGCTGCTGGGGAGATTTCTACTCTGTTTAGGCAGATTTTATGCCTAAATCTTAAAAATCTTCTTAACACCTCAAACCTAAACCAATCTTGTCTGGATTTATTTATTTACCCAAGCCATCTTTTTTACCATGTACACACACAAAATTATTTCATTTAGCCAAAATTCAACATTTATTAAAGAGCCAAAAGGTAGTTGTCACCTACCTGTAGTACCGAGATTGTAGATATGTTGAACAAACAGTCTTTGATACATGACTGGCCGACCCGAAGTCTATCACCTTAACCCTGTATGGCTGCCGAACAGGATCCACCAGCATAATATTTTCTGGTTTGAGGTCAGCATGAATTAAACCAAGACTTTTCAATTTTTTCAGTGCAGTGGCCACTTGTTGAAGAATGGGTCGAATTACTTTTAGTGGCAGGGGGCTGAACTTATTTTGTTTCAAAAAGTCATACAAGTTTTGTTCCAGCATCTCAAAAACTAAACAAGTATGGTTACGGTGCTGAAAGCATTCATAAGCTCGTACAAAGTTATATTCATCAGCATTTTCAGTACTGAGTCTTGCTAATATGCTCACTTCTATTTGACCTTGACGTGCATAAGAAGGGTGATTCTTCAAAATTTTGATTGCTACAATTTCATTTGTCCCTCTTTTCCAGCATTTGACTACCTGGCCAAAAGTGCCTCGACCAAGAAAATCAAGGACTTCATAAGTATTTTTCATGGAGCATAAGACTTCATGCTGTACTAACTGATAGTCACCTTCTCCAGTGGTACAATTCTGTTTTGTTCCTGTGGTAGTTGTCACAACTGTCACTGGATTTCCCATGTTGGTTTGCAACATTGCAGGAAGTATGGACAATTCATCAACAATCTGCATTGCGCTGCTATGATTATCCAACTCCTCACTCTTGCGCTTCAATCCACATCGCTGGGGGCCTTCTAGGAAATTGAACCTGTGTCGCCACGCCCCAATCTGAGGTGCCTCCACTTGAGCTTGCTGTGCCTGAGCTGCTATGACCTTTGTAGCACCCGCAGTGTTTTTTAAAACAACAGCACTTGTCTGCAACGAAAAGTTGTGTCCTCGAGGTCTGTTAAATGGTATCTTTGTCTGAAAAACACTACCCTTCGTGGGAGGATGAGAATTTCCAATATTTTTACCATTCACATAGGTCCGTGGATAGTTTCTTTCCTGGAATACACAACTGCTTGGCTCTACTTTGAGTTTCTTCACACTACAAAAGGCACTTGACTGAGTTTGATAAACATACGGTGGGTAGACCAAGACTTGTGAGGCCATACCTGGTGGGGGGCGGGGGGGAGAGGGAGGAAAGAAAAAGACATTATTAACTACAAAAAAAAAATTGTTTTTAATTTTAAATCTCAAAGAAAACTTTCAAGGGTCAAGTCCATAATTTATAAAAATAATTAAACTCCATTAAGATTTTTTTCCCTTAGAGAAGATAAGCATTTTAGTATCTCCATCTTAGCTAATTAAACCTTCAGCTATTTTGAGTATTGCATATAAGCCTGGGAATAAAAAACTGAGTGCATTTAGTTAACCAAAAAATATCTACCAAGCAGCTGTAATGGCCAAGATATACCCTAGCAACTATGCCAACCATTTTTCTCCCAAAAGGGAAAAATACAGATCCCTTAACTATACACATTTGGCAAAGGTAAAGCATTCTATCACCAAATTATCATTTATGAACCAATGACAAGGAAAGAAAACATACACTGCATAAAGAGAGTCACATTCCTTATAGCTAAAGTTCAAGAAATGCCCCAGAAAAAATAATCAATTGTAAAAATTGTAAATAAGACATAGGTCTTTTGCATGATGTTCTCCTTACTTAACATCTTTTTCCACATCCACCCTTGTACACTTAAGTGGACTTCTTTACATTCAGATCAAAGTGATGCAATACCTTCTTGCTGAAGATTTACTTGGAACACACACTCGCCACTCACTCTCTAGGCCACAGTTGGGCATTCAGTGCTCAATAAAAGCTTCTATGTTCTTCTAATTAGCATTCATGACATGATATTACATTACACTCCAATTGTGAGTGTATCCATCAGTCTTTCACACTAGATCTGAAACAAGGTGCCCAGGATATAGAGTTGGTGCTCAATAAATATGAGTTGGTCAAATTAATTTTAAAATATTTCCACTCCCCACAATTTAAAAATCTATATTGTATTAACCAGGCCGTCTCATACTGTTTTAACAAATCAAACATCAATTCCTTAATTCAAAAACAACAGATTGCCATCACAGTATGTAATATATGTAAAATATTTAAAATATTAAGAGTTACCACCTATGGAAGGAATTACTATGCAGAAGTTTAATAAATGCTTTATTTGCAATATTTTATTTAACCATATTAATATCTTCCCAATTTGCTGTTAAGAAAACTAAAACTCAAGAGGAATTAGGTAATTGGCCAAGGTCACATAGCTAGGGTGTAGTAAAAGAACAGGAAAATACATTGCCCTCTTGGGGCATAAATTTATGCCTCCTTCAACTTCCTAAATTTTTTTTTTTTTTTTAAGATTTTATTTCTGGGGCACCTGGGTGGCTCAGTTGGTTAAGCATCCAACTCTTGGTTTCAGCTCAGGTCATGATCTCCTGGTTCGACTGTTTGAGCCCCACACTGGGGTCTGCACTGACAGTGCAGAGCCTGCTTGGGATTTTCTCTTCCTCTCTCTCTGCCCCTCCCCTGCTCCTGCTCTCTCTCAAAATAAATAAACACTTCTTAATAACTACCTACCACATTCCTAAACTGACCTGGATCTAGTAAGAAATGAGCAATAAAACCTTATTAGACAAATTAAGATTTGATGTTCAATGTGTAAGAAAAAATTGTAAATTGAAATTCTGGGTTCCAAACCATTTCATCCAGCATCAGAAGAAGTTTCAAAATTCCACCAATTTTTCTCCTTTTAATGAGGTGAAGCCACAGGGAAAACTCCTTCTAAACATATTGAACCCATCATCTAATTCACTTAATGTTTGTGAGGGCCGCCAACCTTATCTTCAACAATTTAGCATTACCGTGATTCCCATTTCAAACCACTTCTGTGATCGACACCCACAGAAATAGACTGAGAGAAACAGATGATGAAACTGACACAAAAAAATTTCTAAAACATCTATTATAAATATACTTGTGGATTTAAAGAAATGCATGAACATAAATAGGAGAGACATGAAAAGCATCTTTAAAAGGGAACCGGTGAGCCTAGAAAACCATGTATTATCATACAAAGGAAAAGTAATTTGACAATATCTAACAAAACTGACATAGAATCAGGCACCTCAGATATAGTAAAAGAATATTCATGCAGTATAACCTAAACACTCATTCAAAAAACACTGGGTAAATACAAGACCAACTACAATCTTGCCATTTGCAACTACGTGGATGGAACTGGAGGGTATTATGCTAAATGAAATTAGTCAGTCAGAGAAAGACAAAAATCATGACTTCACTCATAAGGGAAGAGAAACAAAAATAATATAAAAACAGGGAATGGGACAAAACAGAAGAGACTCATTAATACGGAGAACAAACTGAGGGTTGCTGGAGGGGTTGTGGGAGGGGGATGGGCTAAATGGGTAAGTGGCATTAAGGAATCTACTCCTGAAATCATTGCTTCACTATGGGCTAATTTGGCTGCAAATTTTAAAAAATAAAAAATAAAGTTAAAAAAAAAAAAGAATGAAAATAATCTACCCTGTTATGGACTGATTCCCATATTGTTGTATGAAAAAAGCAAGATTCAGAAAAATGTGTACTTTACAATAGAATTATTAGGGTGCCTGAGTGGCTCAGTTGGTTCAATGTCCAACTTCAGCTTAGGTCATGATCTCACAGCTCAGGAGTTCAAGCCCGGCATCGGCCTCTCTGCTGTCAGCATGGAAGCCACTTTGGATCCTCTGCCCCCCTCTTTCTCTGCTCCTCCCCTACTCACTCTCTCTGTCTCTCAAAATCAATACACTTAAAAAAAAAAAAGAATTACATATGTATATATTTGCATATACACTGAATATCTGTATACATATAAAGTGTGGGTTTCTTTGCCTCAGAGGAGAGTAACAAGAATTCTGGAGGCAAATGACAAAGATTTACTTTTCATTGTATATCCTTTTTACCACTTTAATTTTCACTATGTATGTATATTGCTCAGTCAGTTGGGCATCTGACTTCAGCTTAGGTTATGATCTCATGACTTGTGAGTTCGAGCCCCGTGTCAGGCTCTGTGCTGACAGCTCGGAGCCTGGAGCCTGCTTCGGATTCTGTGTCTCCCTCTCTCTCTCTCTGCCCCTTCCTGCTCATGCTCTCTCGCCTTCAAAAATAAACATTAAAGGGCGCCTGGGTGGCGCAGTCGGTTAAGCGTCCGACTTCAGCCAGGTCACGATCTCGCGGTCCGTGAGTTCGAGCCCCGCATCAGGCTCTGGGCTGATGGCTCAGAGCCTGAAGCCTGTTTCCGATTCTGTGTCTCCCTCTCTCTGTGCCCCTACCCCGTTCATGCTCTGTCTCTCTCTGTCCCAAAAATAAATAAAAAATGTGGAAAAAAAAAATAAACATTAAAAAAAAATTATAAAATATATAGATTTCATATTTAGAGATGAAATAATATACTGGGATTTGCTTCAAAATAATAGAGAAAACAGATGAGGATATGAATAAAATGAAATTAGCCATATACTATACTTCATAGGATCTTGATGATCAAGTAAAAAGCGTTTCTACTTTTGAATGTTTACACTTTTCCTTAATAAAGAGTTAAGTGAAAATATTTAAAACTCCACCCAGAAAGATCCTGATTCAGTAGGTCTGTAGTGAGGTCCAGGCATCTGCATGTGTACAAGCTCCCAAGGCCATTTAGATTCACACTAACATCTGAGAAAAAATGATCTAGTTTATACAAAAACAGTAGCAAATTTAAGCCCTACCTATTCAAGGTGCTCAAGTCTCAAAAGACGAGGATGAAATCCTAGGGAATAGAATGCATACCACTCTTGGCCAATCCATGCCATTAAAAAAATTTTTTTTAACATTTATTCATCTTTGAGAGACAGAGCATGAGTGGGGGAGGGGCACAGAGAGAGGGAGCTGTCAGCACAGGGCCCAAGGCAGGGCCCAAACTCACGAAGCGTGATATCATGACCTGAGCTGAAGTCAGACGCTTAACCAACTGAGCCACTCAGGCACCCTATGCCAATCCCATGCCATTTGAAAGCGAGGTGTTATATGAACAACAGCTGAGATCCAGGTAACTGACATACTGATATTTAAGAAACTACTACAATTTCTGAACTCTGGGGGCGCCTGGGTGGCTCAGTCGGTTGAACTTCTGACTTCGGCTCAGGTCTTGATCTTGCAGTCCGTGGGTTCAAGCCCCACGTCAGGCTCTGTGCTGACCACTCAGAGCCTGGAGCCTGCTTGGGATTTCCGTCTCCCTCTCTCTCTGCCCCTCCCCCATTCACTCTCTGTTTCTCAAAAATAAATAAATGTTAAACAAAATATATTAAAAGAAATTTTTTTTCTGAACTCTGCTGTTCCTACCTTTTCTTCCCCAACATGCCGAGCTAGAAGGCAAACAAGCCAAGAGCCCCAACCAAGGTTAACTAAAGGAAACTCAGAAAATTACCCCTCACCAAGCACTGTGCTGGGCAGAGCCAATCTCAAAGGAGACTTTAGAAAATAAACACAGATAGGAATGTCCCATCATATACATAACACATAAGAAAGGGTGAGGGTGGTGCTGGAGACAGCTATCATAAAGGACCACAAGCAAAGAACTCTAAATTACTAACTAACTTGGCCACTGTGACTCCCTGCCATATCCAGGTATTAAGTCTTTTCTTCTCCCAATCCTCCATCAGATAAAACTCATGGTCTGATAAGAGTATCTTATACTTGAAGTTAATGGATTTTATACAGTACAGTAAGTAAGGAGAGTACAGGAGCTGCTTAAGTCCATGGAGTCTAAAACACAGACTCAGTACAATACTATTATCACCTATTATTTTCACTGCAATTCAAATTACATTATACCTCTGTAGCTTTATTATTTATGACTTTGTCATTTGTTCTTATCAACTGACTAAGAAATGAAGTTTTGAAACACTACCCCTTTGTGAGCTGGGGCTGCCTATAATATATCACTCAGAGGACGGTGAAGACTCCTGTGAGAGCAACCATTAAGCTTCCATTCCTCAAGCTTAATAATCTCAGGTACTTTAATAGGGCCTTATTTTTCCAACCCTCTAAAAGACTTTAAGACCCATCTGAATTGTATCCAAATTTTTCACATCCTTTTACAATTACCAAAACAGCAATGTAACCAACATTGACACCCACAAACCTGAGTCTGTCTGACCACCACTAACCAGGTTTTCTACTTTTTTCCCTTTTCAGGCTTTCTGAAAAGGGAGGAAGCAAAAACAGAAATACTTTACTATCTTACATTCAATTTATTAGCCAATATTAAAATTCTGAACAATTCTGCCAAACTTATACAAGCCCATAGGTAACTGGGTTCTTCTTCAAAATGTACGTGACAGCACAAATAGATTTGAGTAAACGCAATGATGCCTTTGCATTCTCTTCACTCAACTTTCTCTTACTTGTGCAAATCTCAATTTTTAAATGTACTTTTTAAAAAAATTATGATAAAATATGCAAAACACAAAATTTATCATTTTTAAGTGTGCAGTTCAATGGTATCAAATATATTCACACTGTTGTGCAACAATCATTAGCATCCATCTCCAGAACTTTTCTCCTCTTCCAAAACTGAAACTCTACCCATTAAACAACTGTCCAATGTCCCCTGCCCCAGCCCCTGGCAACCACCATTCTATGCTCTGTATGAATTTAACTACTCTAGGTACCACATATATGAAATTGTACAGTATTTGCTCTTACGATTGACTTACTTCACTTAGCATAATGTATTCAAGGTTCATCCACATAGCAGTGTCAGAATTCCCCTCCTTTTTAAGACTAAGTAATATTCCATTGTATGTATATGTCATATTTTGTTTATTCATTCAGCCATCGAAAGATATTGGGGGGTGGGTGCCTGCCTGGCTCAGCCAGTGGAGCATGCAACACTTGATCTTGGGGTTGTGAGTTCAAGTCCCACATTGGGTGTAGAGATTACTTAAAAATAAAATCTTAAAAAAAAAAAGATATTTGGGTTGCTTCCGCCTTTTGACTATCATGAATAATGCTACTATGAACACGGATGTACAAATTTCAAGACTGTACTTTCAAATCTTTTGTGTATATACCCACAAGTGGAATTCCTGATTATATAATAATTCTATTTTTAATTTGAGGAATCACTATATTTTCCAGAGCAGCTGTACCATTCAAACTCCAACCAGTAGTGCACAAAGGTTCCAACTTCTCTATATCCTCAACAACACCTATTTTTTTTCTTCTTTTTTATAATAGCCATCTTAATGGGTGTGAAGTGGTATTTCATTGTGGTTTTCAAATCTCTATTTTTAAATCTAATTCATCAGGCCTAGCTGTACTAACACCTAGAGCTTGATGTCATCCATAGCTATAACAAATGAGCTTTCTATTTTTTCATTTGAGTTCTTGACAAATATTAAACATTACACTTAAAACTCTATAGAAACCCACATTATTAGCTGGGCATTCCCAAATGACTACTGAATAATCCCCAGGTCTTTCAGACCATCAGTGGAAAGTACAGAAATTATTACATTACTAAAAGCATCAGGTTTCAATTTAAAACATAAATATGAAAAAGAACAGTATTTCTAAAGATGAACAACAATAAATGAAAATAACAAATAAAATGAAAGTCTTTTAAGAAGTTTTTTTTTTTTTTTTTTTACTTAAAGAGAAGCTCAGGGCACTAAAAAATTATCTCATAATAAACAGGGATAAGAGACCAAAGCATTAAATTTGTAGCTACTATTCCACAATCAAAAAAAAAAAAAAAAATACAACAACCAACAAAAAAGAAGTCACCTCAATGCAAGTTACCTTAGGGAATATTTTCACTGAACTAGAAATAAGCAAATAGCTACACTAGATCAAAGTAAACCTTTGATTCTGTTTACATAAAAACCCTGCTTTCGGAGTTCTTTTCTGCACATACCTATCAACTGTTTCCAGGATATGTATTAAAATAAGGTAGATACAAGTGAAGTTCACTTTCAAAAATGAACTTATTACCAAACTCTTTAAAAGGAGACAAATGGAACAGGAAATGAAAAATACAGTTAAGACTGTTTTGTCAGTAAAATGTACCAAAGCACCTTTAACCTAATGGCATCAAAGCTAACAGAGTCGGGAGGATTATCCTACGTGAAAACAGTAATGGTATGTTCTACACTGTTAGAGTAGTACCTAGTTCACTAAGAGAATGATGTCTTCAGTCAAATTACCAAACATACATTACAGATTATAACTGCCTTCCAGCAGCTATGATCAGCACCAGAGGCAAAAAGACTGAAAAGCGCTATGTAAAAATCATTGCGCATGCTAAAAACCAAAGAAAACACCACCACTACCACCATCCCCCCACCCCACACAAGCAGTCCCTACTACACCAGATCGCCAGCCTATTCTGGTCTTTACTGGGATCCAAACGTTTCTTCTAGCCCTCTTTCTCTCATCTCAATTAAACCTCAAGATCTGACCTGGGTACGTCAAAACAGCACTTCACATTCTGTCCTCAAAATATTACCGATCTCTTCCTCTGACCTACCATCTCTTTCTGATTATCTATCTCCCACCACACAAATTCCCAATATCCTCTGCTAAATTCTAGTTCCTCTCCTTCTAGTGCAATACATTCAAAATTAACACTTCTCTTATGTAACACAAAAGGCATTTTTAAAGATGCTTAGCAGTAAAAGAATCCAAAATTCTAAATCTGAATAGTGGCTCTCAATCCTTTTCCTGACACACTTCAGGTATGATGAAGTTAGAAGAAGTGAAACACTTTAGAGGAGGTAGTATTCAAAAGCAAAACTTTTTCAGAGAAGTAAAAGCACTTTAGGGAAGGTGGTCTTTACCGAAACATTTTTATATGCAAATCAGAAAGTAAGCCATTCCAAGAAAGGAGCTTTGTGCATCAATATAATGACTTTCAACCCTGCAGAATGTCTTTTTGAAAATAACAGGGTCAACCTAATTCACTCAGCTAGTGGGCCAAAGAGGAATTACGCTGTTCGTAAACGACTTTTGCATTCCTCACAAAGTCTAGAAAAGAGTTAAATGAATAAAACCTAAAGCTGTGTTAGCGCCACACATCTTTTCAAACTTACTTTTTTCTAAGATACAGCAAACATAAGTTGTATTATAACTCAAAGTTTTGTACAAATGTCCGTGCCTTGAGTTCACAAAGTCTGACAAAGAGATCAAAGGAGATAGAATGAAGTCTTCAAGTAGCAATATTGTCTATAATCTAGTTTCATGTAAATAATAGATTATTCCAACTTGATTTACCCAGAAAAATTTTGCTTTCATGAATATACCTAGAAAATAGGTATACCTAGAAAATATGCTTCAACTGAAAATCTGTCAACATTTCATAGAGGGGATTAAGGGACATTTTTCTTAAGAGCTTTAAAACTGAAAGATAAGGTATTAAATACAGAGAAGAATACTAAAAACAAGTATTACACTATTTTAATGACACAGTGATTGATTAAAGCCAGGAATTAAACAATTTGTTACTGCAATGGTATTTTGACCAATTTTGAAACCTCTCATAACCACAATATTTTATTATATTAACATGAATTTGTTGTATGTCCTCTCAAAAAATCATGTAACAGCCCATGAAATACTTATGGTGATACCACGAATGAAAACCTTTACATAAAAGCTGTACAATTTGAGCTGAAGTTTAAATTTCTACTAATTGGCCTAATTTCAACTTATTTTTCAAATGATAAATGAGTTAGTAATCTATGAAAGTTGTATCAAATTCACTTTTTAAACATCTTACAACTAAACCCACTGTGAATACTATCAAATGATGTTTTAATATTATTTTAATTCTACCTTTACCATACTTATATCTTACTACAATTAGCCTATTCTCAGTTACAAGTTTGAAGTTTAAAGATTCAATTACTTGAAGCAAAAGAAAAAAAGTTTAGCTTCCTTCATTAGTACCTAAACTTTAGTTTGTGACAATAAAATATAGATGAATCTATCAGTGTTTTTTAGGACAACTTCAAAGAAATACATCATATTTTGTGGAAGAAAAAGAAAAAAACTACTAATTTAATCCAACAGAAAACTCTTTTATAAATTATTTGCACTTGTAAGTTCAAATTTTGGGTGCTATTTTTTTTAATTAAGTTAATTTCCCTGAATTTAATCACTCTTGCCTTTTTTAAAGATTTTTTTCTTTAAGTAATGTCTCTACACCCAAAGTAGGGCTTGAACTCACAAACCCAAGATCAAGAGCCACATACTCCACTGACTGAGCAAGCCAGGCGCCCCACACTCCGGCCTTTTTTTCTTTAATATGTACAAACTTCAAAGGTAAAAGAGTTTATAAACTCTTTTATATTTTGTATGGACTGAATAGGTAACCCATATGCTTCATTTTGGAATGGCTACCCACCTCACCCTACCCCATCCAAAAACTTTATTATTTAAAAAAAAAAAAAATGCTTTATTATTTAAAAAACAAAAAACCCTCCAGTTAGTTATTTTCCAAGTTTTTAACATATAATGACCCCTGTGAACTTATTATGAGAATTTTACATTGCTGTGTTTGTCCCTCATTACATTTAAACAGTTTCACACCCACATGCTCTAACTATTCTCCAACTGAAGTGCTAGAATTTTCAAGAGGATAAATGTAAAGAGGGGGAAAACCTTCACCAACTATAGATATTTCTACCTTTCAATTCTAAAGAACATTAAAGGGGGAAGAAAAAAAAAACAAACCTCTGCATCTATAAATGTCTTACAACACAAAATACACCAGGGTCAGCCTAGAGGTTTGTATTTTTATACCTTTCAGTTTAAAATTAATGTTATGTTTTTAACAAATCACAAACCTCTGAAAAGATTTTTTTTTTAAAACAAAGAAAAGGCACAACGAGGAAAAGATGGGAAAAGCTGACTTTACTAAAATTTAAAATTTGTATGTATTTATTCAATGATAACACAAACAAAGATAAGCCATAGAAACGAAGATACTGGCAACACATATAACTAACAAAAGATCTGAAGAAATCATATTGTGTTTGGCAAAATTCAGTAGAAAAGTGGATAAAAAAATATATACAAGCAATTCACAGGTAAGGAAATGCATGACAAATGACTTATTAAAAAAAATCGTCAGCCCCATTAGTAATAAGGAAAACACTCATTAAAACTACAGTAAGAGGGGCGCCTGGGTGGCTCAGTCGGTTAAGCGGCCGACTTTGGCTCAGGTCACGATCTCGCAGTCCGTGAGTTCGAGCCCCGCGTCGGGCTCTGTGCTGACAGCTCAGAGCCTGGAGCCTATTTCGGATTCTGTGTCTCCCTCTCTCTGACCCTCCCCCATTCATGCTCTGTCTCTCTCTGTCTCAAAAATAAATAAACGTTAAAAAAAATTTTTTTTAAATAAAATAAAATAAAATAAAATAAAACTACAGTAAGATGCCATTTTATACCCATCAGACTGACAAAAAGGAGGACAATACCCAATGTTAAAAAGTTGTAGGTCCACAGAAGGTAAAGAAGTACAATCACTTTAGGGAGCAAAGCTGAAAATGAACATAGTCCATAATCTAGCAATTCTTCCAGATATACATCCTGCCTACAGAAATTCACATAGGTACAAAAAAATTAAAAATTTAAAATTTAAAAGATTTTTAAAAACCCACAGGTAAATCAATGTTCACTGCTGTTCTGTATATTTATAGCAAAATTTTGAAAAAACCCGATTGTCAGAAAAGAATAAAGTGTGGCTTTTTCATAAAATGCACACAATATAATGGTGGCCTATACCACAATAATCATATATTTATATACCACAAATAAAGAGAAAACAACAATTATAAGGATGTGACATCACTGATTTTAAGATGTATCACAATTTCGAAGATGTTAAAATATGGGAGAAATCGTGTATGTTAGAATTAATGATGTGCAGCAAAATGAATTCACTGAAAATACATATATGAACATGGATAAATCTCAACAAAAAACAAGTTGCAGAAGTACACTATCATATGTGAAAAAACTAATAACAGACAAATCTATACTGTATTTAGATATATTAATTTCGTGGGACACTTGGGTGGCTTAGTCGGTTGAGTGATTTCGGCTCAGGTCATGATCTCACGGCTCATGAGTTCAAGCCCTGCATCAAGCTCGCTGCTGTCAGCACAGAGCCTGCTTCAGATCTTTTGTCTCCCTCTCTCTCTCTGCCCCTTCCCCACTGACACTCTCTCTCAAAAATAAATAAATCTTTAGATATATTAATTATGTGGTCAAAGTATAAAAACACCCACGGAAATGATAAACGTGCCAGGAAGAAAGGAAAAACGACAGACTTCAACTATGTGACTTTTATTTTGCACCCAGGATGGCAACTGTATAGAGTTGATTATATTACTCCCTATACTTTCACAGCCTAAATTTACATTAATGTTTAAATGAAGAGGGAAAAAAATCTACCAGAGAATAGAATAATCTCTTCAACTGAATGTATTTTTTAAAGAAAAAATATAAATAACCATTTTAGATATATTGTATTAGCATATTCAATAGCCATATCCTATTTCAGTCCTTTTTTTTTTTTTTTTTTTTTTTTTTTTTTCAAATTTTCTTTCAATTCAAATCAAGTAAAGCCATTTAGGAGCAGAAAGACATAGCAATGAAATATGTTTTCTCATTGATGAGCTTCTTCTAGCAAAAGGGAAACACATGTATCCACATAACTACGTCACTAACAAGGGCAGTGACCTAAGATGTACAAGATATGCAGGTAGCAAAGAAAATAGAAATGATTGAAGAATGCCCTGAAAGAGCACAAAAGGATTCACTAAATTAACCTATGAACTAATTTTTTTAAGTTTATTTATTTATTTTGAGAGAAAGAGAAAACACATTGTGAGAGCAAGAACAGGGGAGGAACAGAGGTGGGGGGCTGGGGGGAAAGAATCCCAAGCAGGCTCCTGGCTGTAAGCACTGAGCCAGACACAGGGCTCAATCTCAGATCTCACAAACCGTGATCTCATGACCTGAGCAGAAATCAAGAGTTGGATGCTTAATCAACTGAGCCACCCAGGCGCCCCCCACTCCCGCATTAGCTAAAATTTGAAGTATCATGGGAAGAAGTCTCCTATGTAGAAAAGAATATTCCATGAGATAGAAATCAATAGCATATACCAAGTCAGAGACTAATGAAAATATGACATATTAGCTTTGCTTGGCTAGAGAAAAGGACCACAAATTATGGTTGGCCAAATCCAACCCAGCCTGTTTTGTATGGTCCACGTAGTAAGAATGGTTTTTACTTTTTAAAGGTTGTTTGAAAAAAAAAAAAAAATTTGTAACAGAGACCATACACGGCTTGCAAAACTAAACTATTTGCCATCTAGCCCTATAAAAAAGTTCACTAACCTCCACACTAGAACATAACTTGCCAGGGGAGTAGGCTGCTGGAGAAAACAATGATCCTTGAGAAGAAAGACAACTGTAAAAAAAAAGAGCACCGATCATGAAGAACCTTGTGTTCCTTGTTAAGGAGCTATAGGGGATGGGATGCCTCTCAAGGGTTTTAAATAGAAAACCGACATAATCACATTTGTATTTTAGAAAGATCACTCAGGCAAAGTTCTAAAGGATGAAGTGGACAGAAACAAACAACGGAAACAACAGTTGAAAGACTACTTAATAGTTAGTCCAGATAACAGCTGATCAGAGTCCCAGCAAAGACAGTACCAAGGAATGAAACGGAGTATGGATTACCAATAGGTAGCCAGGAGGAAGAACCACAAAGCTCAGTGAGGAGTGGGGAGAAACACAACCATGTTTCTGGCTTGAAAAACTGATAGCCGGGGTGCCTGGTTGGCTCAGACGGTTAAGCATCCCACTCTTGATTTGGGCTCAGGTCATGATCTCATGGTTTCATGAGTTCGAGACCCCCATCAGCCTCCACCAGCAGCACAGAGCCTGCTTGGGATTTTCTCTCTCCCTCTCTCTGCCCCTCCCCCACGCACACTGTCTCTGTCTCTCTCAAATAAATAAAACAAACTTATTTAAAAAAAAAAAAAAGATAGCCAAGTGATAACAGAAAATATTAAAAAAAAAAAACCCAAGAAAATTGAGAGAAAAAGTTGGATTTTAGACATGATGATTTTGGGGTGCCTTGTGATGTAGCCCAATTCCCCTAAATGTATATTCTTAAAGAAAGGCCTGCAAGTAGGTAGTTTACTTGGGAAGTTCCCACCCCAGGAGGCAGGAGTGAAGAACCCAGGAATAAGTCAGGGAAGAGAGGAAAGTAATTCATAAAATTCACCATTTGGCAACAATCATAATTACTGATTGAAACAACAGATGCAACAGACGCAAAAACTAGTGGGAGAAGGCTTTAAAGATAACAGAATATTACTGTTGGGAGACAATTCACTGTGGTCTCTCATGTTTCTCCTGGTCTTGCAAGCAACATCACTGCCTATGTTCCAGAGTATCTTTTCAAAGGATATTTCTATATCCCTGAACATCCCTGGAAGGTAGAGATAGTATAGTGTCTTCCTCCAGGGCAAAGGGCAGGTTGCTTAATGTTCAGTATAATAAAGATAATGACACCCTCTTGGTCAAACGTCAGGCAGACTTCCTGCCCCTTATGAAAGATTCAAGTTTCCTAAGCCCAGAGTTCCTCTCCTGTAATGCAACTGCTTTTGTGCAGGAGTTACCTGGCTGCCCTGTTCACATCACCCTGTAGAGAATTCAGTTGAGGAAGCAGGGCAAATACTGACACAGTGACTATTGCTACTGCTATGAGTAAGAAGGTCCTTTATCTCTGACCAAACAGTCTATCTTCTGCCAGCTTCCATGGCATACTAATAATCAAAGGAAAGCTTCGATGGCATACATACTAATCAAAGGAAAGAAATCAGTAGGTGCCACCTCAATTAAGTGATCAATGTTAAAATCTGTAGTAATGGCACCTATCATGTTCCTCCTGATATGAATGTTCTAAGAGGAATACATTTTACTATGATATTTCTAAGCACAAGAAAACAAATCCAAACAGGGCCATTCTTCAAAATGGCAGCATTCTACAAAAATGTCGATGTCGGAAAATAACATGAAGACTAAGAAACTTTTCAGAGACATAAAAACTGAATAGTCGGGGCACCTGGGTGGCTCAGTTGGTTGACTTTGGCTTAGGTCATGATCTCACAGCTTGTGAGTTTGAGCCCTGCTTCCGGTTCTGTGCTGACAGCTCAGAACCTGGAGCCAGCTTTGGATTCTATGTCCCCCTCTCTCTTTGTCCCTCCCCTACTCTCTGAAAAAATAAATAAACATTAAAAAAAAAAATGAATAGTCTTTGCTTTTAGGAAAAACATTAGGGGCGAAAAATATACATATATTAGGGGTAACGAGATATCATGACTACAACTCACAAAGTTCAGGAAAAAATACAGATAACATATAGAGAGAAAAAAGGTAAATACAAATGGAATAAAATATTAATATCTGAAGAATCTAGGTGAAAGATACATAAGAATTCTTTGTACTATCGTAATTTTTTTGTAGGTCTGAATTTTTGTTAAGTGGTAAGTTAAACAGAAAAAAAAGAATATGAATGACAGGCATAAAATAAATGTTTTTCTTGCACAAGGCTGCTCTTCAAGGGTTACTCATTTGGGAATGTACTTTTGAGTATTTTAGACATGACCCAGATCACCTAAAATCTAGAATCCTCAGATACACAATGAGTCCCCGGGATCATCTGCCAACATTAAAAAAAAAAAAAAAAGTATTCATAAGCAATGAGAAGAAATCTTTTCATTTAAAAGTATTACTTAATTCACAGTAGTTTCTGGAGCTCTTGGTCATTATGTAATTTCTTCAATGGAGACTAAAAGTAGAATTTCACTATGTGCTCCAATTAATTTGACAAAAAGGGCTTCTTATTCTTGAAAAGACAGAGAATCCTAGTACTAGTCTATACAAGGCTCTACAATAGGAATTAGAAAATAGAACCACATTAACTAGCAATATTCAGACAATAAAAAGTAGTTTCTAGTCACACGGTTTCATTTCTCAATTACTGTTTAAAGAGTGTATTTATAAAAGACAAAATAACATGTCCAATTAGAAAACAATAGATAAATACACCAGAAATTAAGTGTTCAATGTGAATAGTGAATGAGTTTAACTCTCTTCATTGGTCATTTAAATATCAGTATTTTAAATACCTGTATCATTAACAGGTTATTTTACCAGTATTCTGCCCAGGAAATTACTTACGCTAAAACATTTCACATAAGAAACATGTTCACATAAATGAACTTCCCCTAATGTAAAGCTTCATAAAATAAACTTGCTATCTGAGGTGCCTACAAAACATTTATCTGAAAACACTAAAGTCTTGGGTATTTTCCAGCAGTATTGTGAACAAAGCATCTAGAGAATGTGTTGACTATAACACAAATCAGCATGTTAAATAACAAGCTTCATCTGACTTAGCAAAACATTCCAACTTTTGGAACAGAAAATGACCTGTTGGACATTTCAAAGCTGCTAGAAATCACCCTGCAATACACGCCCACCCCCCCAACCTTTACTTTAGAAAAGCTGAAAAAGAGTTAATTAAAAGAATACTTAAGGACTATGCTTACTAAAGCATATAATTCTCTAGATTTTTTTAAGCTATCTAAAATCAGACCCTGGGGGTGCTTGGCTGGTTCAGTCAGCAGAGCACGGGACTCTTGATCTCACGGTCTTGAGTTCAAGCCCCACGTTAGGTATAAAACTTACTTTAAAAAAACTTTTTAAGTTAAATTTTAAGAAATAAAACAACATAAAAACACAGAAATGAAATACTGACAGTAAAATGGACCAAAGTGGGGCGCCTGTGTGGCTCAGTCGGTTAAGCGTCGGACTTTGGCTCAGGTCATGATCTCACGGTTTATGAGTTCAAGCCCCGTGTCGGGCTCTGTGCTGACAGCTCAGAGCCTAGATCCTGCTTCGGATTCTGTGTCTCCTCCTCTCTCTCTGTGCCTCCCATGCTCATGCTCTGTCTCTGTCTCTCAATAATAAATAAACATTTAAAATTTTTTTCAAAAAAAAAAAAAAAGAAAGAAAAATTGACCAAAGATAAAAAGTTCACCTGAAGCACTCCCTTCCTTGAAGAAAACTTTAAGACTAACAATGCAAATCTAGTTTATAAAACTTTAGTACAAAGAAAATTTTTATTTTAATATTTCTTTCTTTTTTTTTTTTTTTTTTTTCTTTAACTGAGAGGATGTGAACAGAGGAGGGGCAGAAAGAGAGGGAGAGAATCCAAAGCAGGCTCTGCACTGTCAGCACACACCCTGATGCAGGGCTCAAACCCACGAACTGGGAGACCCTGACCTGAGCCAAAGGCTGACACTCAATCAACTGAGCCACCCAGGCACCCTGAAAACTTTTATTCAAATTGGTCATTCAATATGTATCAATACCTGCATGATGGATTGCTAGAAAAAGTAAACAGCTCTATAACTTTGGGTTATGAACAATTCCCTCAATAGAAAGCCAAATGAATTATTTTTTTTAATGTTTATTCATTTTGAGAAAGAGAGATAGAACACGAGCGGGGGAGGGACAGACAAAGAGGGAGACACAGAATCTGAAGCAGGCTCAAGGCTCCCGGCTGTCAGCACAGCACCCGACACAGGGCTTGAACCCACGAACCATGAGACCATGAGACCTGAGCTGAAGTCAGATGCTTAACTGACTGAACCACCCAAGTGCCCCCTTTATATTTTATAGGAAACCTGTCCAAAATAACTACCACAAAATTTTATGTTTTGTATAAAAAAGAAAAAAATCTATGTAACTAACTTTTAGGCAAAGAGGAGTATGAAATATTAAAGACCAAAAAAACCAAAAGTCCAATGATCCTTACCAGAATACCTCCTAACCTAATGTATCTCTAAAACAACTCAAATCAACAGAGGAAGCTGAATCCTAGATTAATAATTTGATCAAATGTCCATTGCTGACAAAGCATCATAAAGGAAAAATTCAGGTGATAAAATTTTTGTAAGAAATGATGATTCAAAGTTCTAAATGAACATTTATAGAATCAGAGGACCTGTTCTACAAAACTTCTCAAAATTACAGGCTATCCTAAATAAACAACTTTGACATTTTCATTTTGTACTCATAACTGAAAGAGAACTATCACTCCAGAGTAACATACATCACAAGAATTAAAATCTAAACATCCGTGAAGTGAGAATTGTAGCTGCTCCCCCCGCCACCCACACAAATAACAGTTTTGTATTTGTAAAAGCTGAAAAGACAAATATTTACAGCAGCATAAGCTTGATTATAGTACTTTTAGTTTTGAAAAATATTTATGAACGTTTTAGGGCTTGAAACAATAAACTGGAACAAAAAAGTCAACTACTTATTCTTTCCATATTCCTTTAAGATCCTACATGGCCCTAAGGTGACCTACACTCCTAAATTCAAAATTGTTAGGTTTTTTTCCCTACAATTATGTTCCCTCCATACTCATATTTTAGTGGCCCAATATGCCACTTTATATGTCCTTTTTTAGAAATTTTGTGAAGTACCTTCAAAACCTTTCTAATATGGAAACACTATTTTTTAAGTTTCAAATTTTAACTGTCATATATATCTCGTGAACTGGGGTGTCTCACAATGGCTTCAGGAAATCCTGTGCTTCAGGAAACTATGGTATCTCATCAGAAACAATAGAAGGAACAGAAATGAAAATATGTTAAGAAAAATAAATACCTCTTCATTCTCATGACAAATGTGAGGAAGGGGACAAGGCAGAGATTTATAACAAGTCTCCCCAAGAACCTCAGAAAGAAACTAAAGAACAATGTAAATTCATAAAGACCTAAGGAGGAAAGAAAACAACATGCTGCTCAAAAGAGTACTCTCAAAGAAAGGACACTGAATTCTTAGAAATCTTTTAGAACTGCTTATGTTTGGTTCTAACTCTAATCATTAACTTTTTTAAATGACACACACACTGCTGGGGCACGTGGCTGTCTCAGTTGGTAAAACATGTGACTCCTGATCTCAGGGTTGTAAGTTCGAGCCCTATATTGAGCACAGAGATTCCTAAAAATAAAATTGGCAGGGGGTGGGGGGTACGGGCTAGGGAGCTCAGTTGGGTAAGTATCCAACTCCAGCTAAGGTCATGATCTCATGGTTCACAGTTTCAAGCCCCACATCAGACTCTGCTGATACTACAGAGCCTGCTTGGGATCCTCTCTCCCCTCTCTCTCTTCCTCCCCACTCTCTGCTCGAACACGTGCGCAATCAAAAAAAATAAAAAATAGGGGCACCTGGGTGGCTCGGTTAAGCATCCGACTTCAGCTCAGGTCATGATCTCATAGTTCATGGGTTCGAGCCCTACGTCAGGCTCTGTGCTGACAGCTCAGAGCCTGGAGCCTGCTTGGGATTCTGTGTCTCCCTCTCTCTCTGCCCCTCCCCCACACTTACTCTGTCTCTCTCTTTCTCTCTCTCAAAAATAAATAAAAACATTTAAAAAGTTAAAAATAAACTAAAAATAAATAAAATGACACATTATCAGGTTGCTTGTAATAAGCCTTGCACTAAAACTGTAGATTTATATGGAATTAACAAGGGTGACAAAAATATTTGTCTACTACAAGCCCCACATAAACACTGAAAAAAAAAATTTTCACATTAGTGTAAAAAGCCACACTACCATACATGATACTATAAAGTTTATGTATCAGAATTACAAATGTAAGAAAAATATATTCAGATCTAGCTTAAGAAACTTTTTAAATGCCATCAACATATTAGAAAGATAAAAAAGGTGATTACAAAACTTTAATTCCATTTGAAGATGCCTAAGTAAGTGGCAGCTAACACATTTTACGTTCAAAATTAAGGCCAACTATTGATATCATGGGATAAAATAAAGAAAAAGTATGTTAAATCATGACTGAAAATGGCCACAAAACAGTTAACAGTTTACGATGAGAAATTTATTTTTAGATAATAACTATAAATCTCTTACTGGCCAAAAGTGACTTTGTATCATTTTTCAGGCTTTTGCAATAAGAAGTTAGATAGAATCTCAAACATAAAGGTAATGATCACATATCAACTATACATGATGAATCTGCCACAACAGTTATTTTATAACAATGTTAAAACTTAAGGGGTGCCAAGAGTGGCTCCGTCGGTTAAGCGACCGACTCTTGATTTGGCTCAGGTCATGATCTCACAGCCATGAAATGGAGCCCCACGTCAGGCTCTGCCTTTCTGTGCTGATAGCGCTGAGCTTGCTTGGGGTTCTCTCTCTCCCTCTCTCTGCCCCTCCCCAGCCCATGTATGCACACACCTGTGCAAGCGCTCTCTCTCTCTCTCAAAGTAAACAAAAAAACATCTAAAAAATGTTATTTGTTCATAGAGACCCTGCAAATTGAAAGGGTAAAAATGATCACTACACCATTACCATTACCATTACCTGGAATGAGACTGCTAGAATATGGGTAGACAAGACTAATACATGAAATTTAACATATTTTGCCTTAAACTCATGAAAGCATACACACTGTTCACTCCAGGAAGAGGTGAAATTTCTGTATAAAAATCATTTTTAAATTATTCAGTCACTACAAATTACAAAATATTCAGTAAAACGAACCTATTTCCTTCTAGTCATTCCAGGGTATGTTTTATCATATGTTTCCAATCATGGTACATGTATAACTTGGTATGCCAATTTGTTCTATCTAGGATATTTTGAATAGCAGCATAATATTCTACCATGTGTGCATGCTATAATTTGTTGAACTGCTTTTCCTCCCAATTTGTTCACTATATTATATAAAGTTGTGATGAATATTTTCATATAAATAGTTTTTTTACATTCCCAATTTTCTTAGTATGGATTTCCAAAAAGGAAACTTGATAACTACTACTAAATTTTGTTTTACAACGTGCAGATTTTGTTGGGTTTTTTTAATGTATCCACCAGAAATAAATATTTTAAGATTTAAAGTTTCAACATAAACTGCAACAGAAATGAGTGAAGATAACAAAGAGGAAATACAGAAAAAGAAACAAATTTTGAAATAAGATAATTCAATCTGAGCTAGCTGTGGGGGGAAATATGGACCTCACTAGTTCTAAAGATGAGCTGAAAGCTCGGAATTAAGTAGGGTATACTATGGATGCAATCACCTGGAGGAATACATAGATTGTGAATAAAAGAAACTAGTGGAGAGCTTAGCAGAAGTAATTTCACTAGAGTGGCATGGACAGAACTATACTGCCCAGGGCTAAGAAGTGAATACAAAAGCAAACAGAGGGTAAAGTACACATTTAAGAAGTTTGGAAGAGGGGCGCCTGGGTGGCTCAGTCGGTTAAGCATCCGACTTCGGCTCAGGTCACGATCTCACAGTTCATGAGTTCGAGCCCCGCGTCGGGCTCTGTGCTGACAGCTCAGAGCCTGGAGCCTGTTTCTGATTCTGTGTCTCCCTCTCTCTGACCCTCCCCCGTTCATGCTCTGTCTCTCTCTGTCTCAAAAATAAATAAACGTTAAAAAAAAAAAAAAAAAAGAAGTTTGGAAGAAATAAAAAGGAAGCCAGGTCCACATCTGAGGAGGCACAATTGAAAGATGGCTGCTTTATGGGGCACCTGGGTGGCTCAGTTGGTTAAGTGTCTGACTTGGGGTCAAGTCGTGATCTTGCAGTTCATGAGTTTGAGCCCCTCATCGGGCTATCTGCTGTCAGTGCAGAAACCGCTTCTGATCCTCTGTCCTCCCTCTCTCTATGCCACTCTCCCACCCGTTCTTTCTTTCAAAATAAATAAAAGTAAACTTAAAAAAAAAAAGTGCAAAATAAAAGATGGCTGCTTTAGATCTCAGGTATCTGAGAGATGCCTGGGTGGCCCAGTCGGCTGAGCATCCAGCTCTTAATATCAGCTCAGGTCTTGATCTCCCAGTTCATGAAATCAAGCCCTCACGTCGGGCTCTGCATTGACAGCTCAGAGGCTGCTTGGGATTCTCTCTCTCCCTCTTTCTCTGCCCCCCTCCCCAAAATAAATAAATAAACATTAAAAAAAAAAGATCTCAGATATCTGAACATTTTTAAAGGCTGAAGAAAAAAGGCCCAAGAAAGGGGGGAAGGGGAGGCTTGAAGTTATTGGACAGGCTCAAGATGCTGAAAAAAAACATTTCCAGATGAAATCCACAATAGACAACAGGCAGGAATCTTGGAGGGAAGCAGATGTTTCAGTCCTTCAGAGAGTGGTGAAAATATACAGGGTGTACTAGTAGAAGTTGGAAATCTGGAGGAAGTTCATACCTATTGACCTCTATGCAGGAAATAGACTCATCTGCTAGAATTAAAGAAGTGAGGGGTTGGGGCACCTGGGTGGCTCAGTCAGTTAAGCATCCAACTTCAGCTCAGGTCATGATTTGGAGGTTTGTGGGTTGGAGCCCCATGTCAGGCTCTGTGCCGTCAGCTCGGAGCCTGGAGCTGGCTTCAGATTCTGTGTCTCCCTCTCTCTCTGCCCCTCCCCTGCTCACTCTGTGTGTGTGTGTGTGTGTGTGTGTGTGTGTGTGTGTCTCAAAAATAAATATTTTTTAAAATTAAAAAAAAAAAAAAAAGAAGTGAGGGGTAGAGTAGGGTTTTAAGAAGCAAAGTGTGTGGGCAGGTACCTGTAAAGCTGTTCAGTAAAGATGCTACCTTGATTAAAGGATATAGGTAAAGCAGCACATGCCTGTATTTGATTACTTTTATAATAATTATATGTTTGATTCCCCAATGTCTATTATGCAGTTTAAGGGATATAAAAACTTTTAAGACATGGTCTCTGACCTGAAGAAACAGTTCAGATACTATTTCACATTTTGAAATGTAAAAATTTCCCAAGATGTAATGTATTAGGTTACCTCCTAAGTTATAAATTGAGGCATTTTCTTCCAGGCAGATTATGAGAAACAATTTCAAGCTAGATATACCCTCAGATGTGAGAAACTTAAGAGAGATTTCACAAGTAACAGAGTAGCAACTGGATATACTTTCAGAAATGCCACACTGGGCTTAGGGCAACTCACAAGGCAAACATTCCAACTGTTTTCTACTCAAAAGTATTGGCAAACCAATTATGTTATAGTCCCTAACAACCTAAGTGAGTTTCCACACAGAGTTCAATTTTAAATTCACAGGTATAAAATATCAAGATCGCACAAAACTGTCAAATTTCATTAAGACTATATCATATACAATTATAATGGGGCAATGTAATAAAATACTTATCCTTTTTGCATGACTTGGCTTCAAGGACCCCAAGTTATATATACTTTTGATTTACATAAATTAAGAACAAGCAATAGCCCTTCTGCATAGTGACTTCAAATAAGTTACAACTAGCAATTTCAATATTCTTAAAAGTACCTTAAAATGGAATTCTATCTATACCCTGGTTTTCACCTTCTATTTTCTTTCCAATTGGCATAGGAATGAGGTTTGGAGAGCTCTGCATTCCAAATTTAGAAGGTAATAATACAGTTAGCAAAGCAAACCTATTAGAATTTTCTGAAGCAATGCAAGAACTGTGCATGTCCAAAAGGAAAAACCATGAGAATAAGAGAACTGGATTAACCATATCTAAGAAATATGAATTTCCACTTGATTTAAATTAACATACAACCTATTTCTATAAAACCGTGAGACTACTAAACTTGTTAGACTTGACAGAAAAGCTTGTAACAAAAATTAAATTCATAGAATCTTTTTCATATGTTCAAGTGACTTTTTCAGCTTTCAACACCACAAGGATGGCAAGTATTAATATACAACTTTCAGAAGCTAAACCATTCCTGATAATTTTAAATATCATTTATTTATTAAATAAACAGTCTTAAAAAAAAACAAAAACTTGAACATGCTATACGTGTATCATTTTTCTCAGGCAGTGTTCTCCAGCTCACATACATACGCACAAATATAAAAGAACATGTACAGTAGTAGGCTAATTTCACCTACTATTTGCTCAAAGCAGGAACCATGTCTTCCTCTCTTCATTCATAGCACAGTATCCTGCACTTAGTGGACACCCAAATATATACCAGATAAAACAGTTTTCACTCACATATTTTATCATTGTTTTACCTGACACAATAAAATTTCATTTATTTGTGGTATCTGTGGTCCAGCTACAAAAAAACATTTTAAGCATAGTAACCAGATTAAAACCTAATATTTTTGAACCCAATACTATTCTTATCTAACTTAAAACACAAAACTGCAATTAATATACTGCAGAGATACTTGTACTGCCTCCACTGAAACTGATTACGAATTGGTCCAAAACATGGATTTGAGAAGGTAGTGAAATGTAACATCACAGCTATAAACTACATAGCACATAACCAGCAGTTTTCATTATGATTTTGCCACTTTATGCTATTTAATCTTAATATAAGTTATCACAAATTACATATTTAAAGCCCTCCAAAGTATTAATTTAAATCATACCTTAGAAGAAATGTCTCTAGAAAGTCAGGTTCAATTTTCAATATGTTATCACTCTATCTAACTTATTAACTATTTAAAACTGTACATTATATATCTAAAGTCGTATAGTTTACCAAACCTACAAGGCTCTTGTTGTATTATTAAACAGAGAGCACTCAGTCAAAATATCCGCAAATGATATCTTTAAGCCCTTTAAATAACCACTTTACAGGGTATGAAACATTTTCTAACCAAGTTTTTTCTGCAAATGTTTCAAAGCTTACTATTTCATATTTTTAAAAAATGCTAAGATACTGTATTTATGAATGATACACAACAAAGTAGAGGGAAGCTAAAGAACTGACATTAACATAAACATTTTTAGTAAGTCATATGCTTTTATTTTTCAATTTCTAAAATGGAATACAGATCTCCAACTTAAAACGGGATCACATCCCGATAAACCCATCATAAACTGAAAATACCAAGTAGAAAATGCATTTAATACACCTAACCTACCAAACATCACAGCTTAGCCTCGTCCACCTTAAACATGCTCAAACACATTAGCCTACACTTGGGCAAAATCATCTAACACAAAGCCTATTTTATAATAAAGTGGTGAATATCTCAAGTAATGTACTGAATAGTGAAAGTGAAAAACAGAATAGTTGTCGTGGTACAGAATGGTTTTAAGTATATCACTGTTGACCCTCATGATCGTCAGCTGTCTGGGAGCTGCGACTGCCTCTGCCCAGCATTACAGAAAGAGTATCAGACCCCATGTTGCTAGCTTGGAAAAAGATCAAAATTCAAAATTCCAAGTACACAAATGTGTATACACATGTGTTTACACCATAGTAAAGTCAAGAAATCATAAGTCAAACCATGGTAAACAGTAACTGGCTAGTCATTTGCAGCCAAGTTTTATAGTTTCTATCAAATTTTAAAGGCAACGTTCTTGGTAAGCCATATGCAATCAAATGTAATTTATAAAAACTACACAATTCTAAAGGTGGAGGTAATGACTCATTCTGTTCATCTAATTACTTCAAAAATCTATCAAATCTAAACAATTTTTCAAATCGTCCAGCATGAACGATTACGTAAAATAAAAAAAATAAAAAAATTATGACTACCTCTGACAATCCTTTATTTACAATGTGACCAAGAATTAGCCTTTCACAATTTCGATCCTTACCTAAAGTACAGCTCAAAGGTACAAACTACTGTATTTCTCTTCATTATTCTTCTCTAAATCTCCGTTTCTTTTAGGTACGATCTTTTTAAGGGAAAAAAAAGACACTGCAACAAAAAAAAAAAAATGAAAAGTACATCTGGAAATCTAATCTTTAAAAGAAGAGATGTTAATCTCAGAAAGTAAACATGGACTGAGTGACAGCAGAGAAGTCGGGTTTTAATTCAACTTGAGAAACCTCCATTCATTTATTATATGCACCTTAGTTTTATTTTCAAGTATCTCTAAAAACTAAAAAAAAAAAAAAAAAAGGTTATTCCTATAAATCAAACTCATTTTAATAGCAATTAATATGTTCTATGCTCTTCACACTTCTGGTTTCAAATTAGGCATATAATGTAAAATTTTTGTAACTGTACGGAACGTTTATCTTTCCTAAATTCTACATTAAGCAAAGTCCTTTGGATTGAAAAGACAAAAAACAAAAAGAAAGGAAGGTAAGGGCAGGGAGTGGGTTTTAAAAACCGGTCAAGGATGATAAACAGGTATTATTTCATAAATCCGATCTTTTAACAGGTGCCACCGCATATTCCAAATCTTTCCCCCAAGCTACCCCATATTTCACTGATTTCATAACTAAGGGAACTCTGATCTCTAGCAACTTGAACATTTAAGTCAAAACAGATTTCTAAGTTTCCAAAATTTAATTAAATGAGCCTCTTCCTCCAACTAGGGCCCAGCTTCCCCTACCTTACCTGCCCACTACCTTCCCTCCCATTCACTCTTCCCCAGCAAGGAAAGATTCTGTCTTAGAAAACTGAAGATATTGTTTGGGTCAAAGTAACAAAATACACTGAAGGTAAAAAACAGTGTCCTTGGCTTGTTTCAGTTCAAAGATTTTCTGTTGGAAAAAGATAGCTTTCTAAAGTACAAACTTGGCATTCAATACAAAATACAAAAAATAAATCAGTTTACTGACTTAACTGTCATCAAACCACAAATACCACCCTAAAAATACAGTATTTCCAATACTCGACCAGTTGTTGTTTTTTTTTAATTTCCACACAAACCCAAGTCCTAAGAGCCTCCAGGTCCCCAGCATAACAATGTGTGCTCAGAATCCAGACAATATGTTGCCTTTTGTGTAATGACATATGGCCCAAGTATCGACAGAGGAGAGCAGCCTGATCTGCCAAATAGGTCAAGGTCTAATATGACAAACATTTAGGTAAAATTTGTAACATATACCTTCCAAATATCTATTCTAGCTTGGTCCTAACAGTGATTAAGATAAGATCCAAAAAAACAGTTATGACAAAGCTACACAAGCAGCATACTAATATTGTTTCTCTCTAAATCACTTTTTTTTTCCTTCCCCAAATCACTCTTAATTCAACCAAAAAAAGTAGGCTGTATTTCCTTAGGTCAGCCACATAAATCCTCTGGCTACCCTGAAAATCGACACGGATTCAAAACTTCCACTCCAAACATGTATCACTATTCAACTTCTGTTAAGTGCTTGAAGATACTAATCAAGTTGTTTTTTAAGCAGCTGGACCCAGACTAGTAACGACATTTAAAATAATTCCTTTAGACTTACATTTGTATTATATAGAAAGGACTACCTAAACAAAGTTTTCAGCAAGTTGTCTGAGCGGGGTGTGGGTCAGGGACACCTTTAAAAAGTAATAAAACATACTGACAGACTCCTCCACGTTAACGAAATTCTAGTAGTTTGTCTCACAAATAACTTCCAAGTTAAATATACCACACTTTAAGTCTCAACTTCAGACATTAGAAAATTAGGACAGCAGCAAACCCAGAAATTTTTACATGAACATTTCTTTTGGCAGCAACAATATAATCATATAGCAAGTTACTCTGTGTCCTCTAATAGTTGGGAGACAAGAATAACTCTGGAGGGATATTTTAAATACCGAAAACTTTAAAGTTCCTTAGAACACACTTGAATCCAAATATTGCCAAGACACCTTTATCTCTAAACTCAAACATAAATGGAATGCAATGGAAACTACATTATTCATGCCTTTTAACTACCAATGACACAATTCTAACGTACCATACGACCACCTTCGGCGAACTGCCGCAGAGAACATAGAAATCTAACTTCAAGTTACCAAAATAAGTCATTCTAACACTCAAATGGAAAATAACATGCAACCCAGTATTCCATTCTCTTTTTTTTTTTTTTTTTTTTTTTTTTAAATTTTTTTTTTCAACGTTTATTTATTTTTGGGACAGAGAGAGACAGAGCATGAACGGGGGAGGGGCAGAGAGAGAGGGAGACACAGAATCGGAAACAGGCTCCAGGCTCTGAGCTATCAGCCCAGAGCCCGACGCGGGGCTCGAACTCACGGACCGCGAGATCGTGACCTGGCTGAAGTCGGACGCTTAACCGACTGCGCCACCCAGGCGCCCCAGTATTCCATTCTCAATGCACGTGAAACAGGTTTAGGAAACAGTTTTTCAGCATTCTGAAATTTATATTTTTCCCCTACCTATACATAACTTCAGTGTTCATTTATCAAATATTTAAAACAAAAGCTCAATCAAAAAGCTCATTTGACAGCTGTTGCTATCTTAAGTTGCAAGGGGGGAAAAAAAGGCTTTCAAAATTTTGCAATAAACAAATACTTAAGTGCCCTGCCATACTGGCTACAGCAGCCCAACCTCTGTAATTTGCACCTTATTTTATGGTGCTCCATGACAGGACATCCAAAAAATTAAAACAGTATGATCTGAAGCTTCTTTTCAAGCATGTTTACAAGAAGAATTATCTCATAAAAACTGTCCACTTTTATGTGACTCTAAAACTCCATGCCCAGAAGCCAATGACTGGTTTATAAGCAAGATAATGACTAGTTCAATGGAAAAGGTATTATGACAATAAACTAAGATTGGCTCACCATGTTATGATCTGCTTGCCTAATATGTGTTTAGCTACTGTAGTCAGCAATGTCCAAATATAAATTTGAAACATTTAATGACTGGTTCTGTTCTAGATTTCAAGCTCATCTTACCTTTTTAAAACATAGTTTTAATCTAAGGCTCTCCACAAAAAAAAAAAAAAAAGTCTTTTTTAGAAAATATATTCCCTAAAGTAGAAAAAAAAAAATTCAGGTCCAAATTAAATTATTTAATTTTATGATAAGTGCAAAAAAAACCCGCAATGAAATGTCCAAATTCTAAAATATTTCAGCACCCCTCCACCTCAACACAAATTAAAAGCAAGTCGTCTCAAAAATAAAAGAAAAATAAACCTCAAACAGGTTGAGCATTATATTTTGTAAATAAGAGTTGTCTACACTTTATGAATGGGCCCATAAATATACCAAGAAAACCTTATTTCAAAAAGTACTTTATTTGGTTGGTTACACTTCAATTACTGTTCAGTGGCATGTAACCAATAAAACTATAAAAACTACTTTTTAAAGGTCAGTCTTATTTTGTTTACTTAAATACTAAGTTTAATCATGACCTATCAAAACCTTATCATGGCTCACTGTATAAAATTAGCACTGCACTTGCAAACATAAGCAGAATCTAGACTTATCAAACATATGGTGAGGCCTGCCCAGCTTCTGAAAAATTAAATGAGAATGTAGGATTAAAATGTTTTAGTTGGGTAACAAAGCCCACCGATCCAGCTCAAAAGTTTTCATCAAAAATTTTATCAAAAGGGGTACCTCTTAAAAATTAAGGCACCAAGAAATTAAAACTTTGAAATAAAGTGAAATGATGTGAACATTAAGTAATTCCACGCCACAGAAGTACTTCCAAGCAAATACCTAAAACGGGAGGGACGGGGGAGGCGGGGGAGAATCAACCGATCTCCAAACTACTAGAAGGTACACAGAAGCACAAGCAACCCCAGGCTGGTGCACCAGCTAACTTTCCCGGCCCAGTACCAGGGAGACAATCTAACAAAGTCGACAATAGAACCGACCATGAGTTTTCCCTGTAAACTGGACCGATAATCTGAAAAACTTCACTGTTGCTAATAGAAGCTCCTTATAATTCGAAGCAGCGACCTGACAGGTGGAAAAATCAATTCTAACAGGGCAGCAAGAGGTTGTGAAAACACAGTTCAAGGACTGAACGTGTCATGACTACTCTGTAACAGGTCCAAGGTAATTTACGCACACACCCTTTCGCGCAATTCCTCAAGCCGAGATAAGATTGGGCAACAGGCTTAGCTGAGAGCCACATACCATTTTAAAACAGCCGTCTCTCTTCCGACAGGAAAACAGACATTCCCATCCGAAGTCTTTCCGCGAGTTCGCGAAGGGAAGCGGGCGGCCGCCACCGTAACGAGAGAAGCCGGCAACAGCCCCGTCGCGCGGCCGCCACGCCTTCCTCCGGCCGCGGCAGGGGACGCGGAGCGGCGGGTCACATTTCTCCTCCCCAACAATCACACGCACTCACGTCTCCTGAGTTGACACCCTCTAAACCGGCCGCTCGGCGACGCTGGTGACTGGGCCACAAAGCCAGGGACGCAGCCATCGGCTGGGGCGCTCAAGTTGCGTGCGTGCGTGCGCGTGTTTGTGTTTGTTCCCCTTAATGAAAGACAAGAGGTCTCCGTAGTTACGGCCTAGGGTTGCGGTGGGGAAAGAGGCCCCCTGTGGGACTAAACAAAACTTCGGTTGCTGGGAAGAGCGGTTGCGCAACCCTGGCAGAGGAAAGGCCGGGGCCGCCCAGCCCGGCCCCAGCGCGGCTTCCCGGAGGCTGCGCCACCGCGCGCACCAGGCACGCGCGGCCCCCGCGTCCGGCGGCCTCGAGCCCCAGGCGGCCCCCGGACTCGCCGCTCGGCGGGGGCCGGGGCGGGAACGCAGAGCGCCGGAGCGCAGGGGAGGCGGTCGGGGATGCAGGACGCGCGACGGCTGCGGGCCTCTCCAGCGGTGTAGGGCCCGGCCGGAGGCCCCGCGAGAGGAGCTACTCCCCCCACCCTGGGGTGGGGGCGCCCCTCGCCCTATTCCCTTACCTTCCTAGAGGCCTGCGCTCTCCCCTCTTCGGGCGGCCGCAGCCCTGAGCATGTCCGGGGTGGGGTGCGGGGCCGTGCCGGGGACAGGGAGCCAGGCGCTTCAGCAGGCGGCACCACCCAGCCCGGGCTCAGCCCCTCTCCGCGGCCGCTGCCATCTTGTCCTGGCGGCTGAGAGGAAACGGCGAAACACCCTCCCCCGACCGCTGCTGCTGCTACTGCTGCTCTGACTGCTCAGCGCCGGGCGCGTCTCCCTCATCTTCCTTCCCGGGGATTTGGGGTGGGGACGGCAGGGCTGGGGCGAGGGGTGGCGAGAGGCCGGCCGGCCGGCCTCCGACTGCTGGGGCCTACGGGCGGCGCGGGGTGCGGGGCCCGCGGCGGCTCGGGCCCATTCCTGACGCCCCTGCCGCGAGAGGAGGAGAAGGAGACAGCCAGGAGACGCGGCGACGCCGGGGCCCGCGGCGCGGTCTCCTCAGGCCGCCGCGCTGCCGACAGTCGTCACGGAGGCAGCTGCCGCTGGCCGCCCCAGTCTCGGGCCCCTCCTCCGCGCCCGCCGGCCTCGGCCGCCGCCTCCGCAGCGCCACCGCCCGCCGGGCCGCGCTGCGCGCCGAGCCCGGGCGGCCCCGCTAGCCTCCGGCCGCGGCGCCTCCGCGAAGCCCCTCCCCGGGGCCCGCCCGCAGCCGCGCCCTTGTAGCTCCGAGCCCGCCTGGCGGCCGGCGTGGACCGGACCCGGAGCTCCCTCCCGCCGGCCCGCCCGCCGCCGCAGCAGCATCCGTCAGCGCCCCCTCTGCCGTTCTGAGAGCCTCGCACTAGGCCCGCTTTGACAAAAATACACAGTTAAAAAAAGAGCCTAACCCCCACCCACCCACCCGAAGAAAGGATTAAAATGAGGAAGCAGGATTTTACAGGCCTTTCGAGATGCCGTAATCACAGTTTCCCCTTCCACCGCTTTAGGATCTGTTTCTTGGTGGCTTGTTTTTTGTTTGTTTGTTTGTTTGTTTGTTTGTTCTTAAGGGTTCCAAAAATAAGAAAAGGGGAAATCCTTGATCGAGTGAACAGTCCCAATCTAAAACAGGTCCCTCCGTCTCCCCCATCCCAAAGAGTCAAGAGAATTGTAAAGTCGGATTGAAGTAAAGGCCTTCCTGCAAATGTTCCAAGAGCATCTCTAAGGCCCCAACCGCTGTCATTGTGAAGTATACCCACCTCTGTGTTGATAACTCCATCAAGTTAGTTCCTCTCCCAGAGACTAGTTACCTCCCTCCTGGAGACTAGGAAATCAACAGAATGGCCCATCTCAAGCAACGTAATCATAGAATTTTAGAGATGAAAGGAACTTAGAGATCCTTGGTCCAAACTCAGCTTAAGCTAGGACAGGGCTTCAAAGAAGCTGAAGAGACCTGCCCAAGGTTATGCAGCAGAGCCTCGGTCTGCGCGCCGTGTCTCCCCTTCTTTTCGCGAAGGAACAACTGACTTTCTAGTACCTATCATTCAGAGTTAATTCTGCTTAATACTTCTTTCCTTTTGTTCTTAATTTTTTATTTTTTTGGAAACTGAACACCTTTCTCCAAGAAAGTGTCCTTTGTTCCTTTCGTAAGTCCCTCACTAGGAGGTTTGACTCTACCGTGCATGTATTTTTACCCAGACATTTTCTATTGCAGTAACTGGGACAGGGCAAAGGGAGTGGCAAATTGCTGCATATTTAATACTACACATTTATCCCCTGCTGCTTTTCAAACTGGGAGAGGAGTATTTTTGAGGATTCCTTTTAAAAAGAGAAAAGGATAGTATGCCTGAGGCAGTTGGAAGTTATTTTCAAATGAGGGTTGTTTTCTTCAAGTTAGGGAGGATAACCAGTGAGGCTTCCAAAACAGAAAAACAAAACAATGACTGTCTCTCAGAGAGATAGCAACATATTAGCCATTCCTTTTTACTTAGTATTTAGTTACTTTTGACTTTTAAAAAAAAAAAGCAATAGTTAAAAGAACCAAAAAAGGATAAAAACACTGCTCTCAGGAGAAAGTTACAATCATAAAAATCTCAGTGAAAGAAGGGAACTATTCCACTAGAACTTCAAATTTCCAGAATTTTTGCAAAACATTTCTCTGGATCACTTCTAATAGGAGGTTTCAATTCTCCCTACTTGTGGCATTACTACATTTATGGACAAGCGGGGAAAAAAGGAGGATTTTGTTTGGGCTTTTTTTCCCCTTTCTCTCCCTGACATTGGTATTCACCACACTGCAAGTTCCAGGAGAGAATTCTATTTTTTCTTTTTTAACAATTGCATTGCCAGTACTTACAATGCCTGATTTATAGTTGTCTTTAGGCTGCTAAATAAGTCAATGAACACTGTTCATTCAAGTACTCCTCCGCTTTATACCTATTGTCTCCTAACTTAATCTCTTTACTTGCAATCTCTTCCCTCTCCAATCCATTCTGAACACCATCTAGATAATTTTTCAAAGCCCCTGACTTAGCCACTTTATGAAGTTTGTAAGAAAAAAATGGAAAATTTCCAGTGTTCTTTTCAAAAATGAAGACTACTGGGGCACCTGGGTAGTTCAGTGGGAAGTGGTCTGACTTTGTTCAGGTCATGATCTCATAGTTCGTGGGTTTGAGCCCCACCCCACATTGGGCTCTGCACTGACAATGGAGAGCCTTCTTGGATTGTCTCTCTCACTCTCTCTCTCTCTCTTCCCCTGCCTAGCTTGTGCTCTCTCTCTCTCTCAAAATAAATATACTTTTTAAAAAAACGCAGACTACTAAATTACATGTGAAAAACTTAATTGTGTGTAAAAAGATGGTACCAAATAATTCAATAATATTTGCATTCAGAAATACTACTTGAATACTATGTACTGGGCACTGTGCTATCATCTGAGGATACAATGAAAAGGTAGACACCCTGTGAGTTTATACTCTCTCTAGAAAGTTGGCTATTATACAAATAACTAATTTAATATTAATAAGCATTATTTAAAAAAAAGTATACATCCTGCAATGAGAGGATAGACCCTAATCAATTTTTTTTTAATGTTTATTTTTGAGAGAGAGAGAGACAGAGCATGGGCAAGGGAGGGGCAGAGAGAGAGGGAGACACAGAATCCGAAACAGGCTCCAGGCTCTGAGCATCAGCACAGAGCTCGACTTGGGGCTTGAACTCACAAACTGTGAGATCATGACCTGAGCCAAAGTCAGACGCTTAACCCACTGAGCCACCCAGGTGCCTCTAGACACCTGAGAGGGTAGGGAAGCCATAAAAAAAAACTTCATTCGTTTCTCTTTCTCCTACTAAACACTTACTTCCTGAGGAAGAATCTCCTCTCTCTAAGCCAAATCCTGATACATCCTTCAAGTGTAGCATTTTTCTCAGTTGCCATTTTATGTTTATTTTCTGTTTGTTTGATTGATGTCTACCTCTTCCGCCAATCTGAAAGCTCTGCAAAAGTAGAAAGCCCATTTTTTGTACACCATTTTTTCCCAGCTCCAACACAGTGGTGCACAGCAGATGGTCCACAGGACCAGCTAGATTCAGGGCTGCAAAAGGAAAAGCTGGGGCACCTTGTTCAAAATCATGAAGGATTTCAAGATGGTAAGAGCAGAGCATTGAACCCATCGTGGAGACCCCTGAAACACTGGGCTGTGTGCAACTACTCGAGATGAATGAGTGAATGAAAGTAGAGATCTGACGGATGTGGTGAAAGTAGCCCAGGACACACTTAAGACCAGAGAAAAGACATATGCAAAAGTCATATAGAAAAAGGCAATAGAGAGTGGAAATTTTGAGAAACCGTTTTTAGTGAGAGTGAGAGGATAAATCCAAGCAGATGAGGGTAGAGGAAGAAAGAAACCTATTCTACCTGCAATGAATAAGAATAAAAGGAATAAATAAGAATACAAATAAAAAATAAGAATAAAAAGAATAAGAGGACCTTATTCTAAGGAGGGCCACAACATGATACAAAAAACAAACAAACAAACCGAAAAAACAGCTATTGGCTTCAGGTGTGGGAACCATCTATTTTTCTTCTTTGCACTTTTCTGTATTTTTAAATTTTTCCTTCTAGTAACTTCCAGTTTCATTCAGAGTAAAAGCTAAAAACCTGACAACAGACCTAAAATGGTCTCTAAGACCCTAGGTAGACCTGGTCCACAAAAGGCCTTCTACTTTTTGTGTCCTTACTGTACATTCTTCTTCAAAGACTCCAGTCATTTTTCTTCCTCAGGACCTTACTCAAATGTTACCTTGTCAGCGAAGACTTCCTTGGTGATAACCACCTATACATATACAAACTCCCTGGGTTACTTTGTTTCTTTAAGTTTTTTAATTTGTTTTTTTAGTAATCTCTACACCCAATGTGAGGCTCAAACTCACAACCCTGAGATCAAGAGTCACATGCTCTTCTGACTGAACCAGCCAGGTGCCCCAAACTCCCTGTTTTTATTTTTATCCTTAGGACTTACCACCATCCATGGTGTAGATTTTTCTGTCCCCTTCTCACCATTTCTTCCTCAAAGGTAAGCTCCCTGGCAGCAGAATTTTTGGTCTATTTTGTTGGCTGCTCCATACCCAGAGGGTGGATCACTCATTGCCTGGTGTACAAAGGAACTCAATAAATACCTTGAACAACTCAGAGGTTAGGGGTGCTGAACCCCCAATCCGTGCAATCAAAAATCTGCATATAATTTTTGACTCACCCAAAACTTAATTACTAACAGCCTACTGTTGACCAGAAGCCTTACTGATAACACCCTCAATTAACACATATTTTGTATGTTATACATATTGCATAGTATGTTCCTACAATAAAGTAAGCTAGAGAAAAGAAAATGCTATTAAGATGGGGCGCCTGGGTGGCTCAGTAGGTTGAGCGGCCGACTTCAGCTCAGGTCATGATCTCACACTCCATGAGTTGGAGCCCCATGTCGGGCTCTGTGCTGACAGCTTGGAGCCTGGAGCCTGGAGCCTTCAGATTCTGTGTCTCCCTCTCTCTCTGCCCCTCCCCCGCTAGTGCTCTGTCTCAAAAATAAATAAAAACATTAAAAAAAAAAAAAAAGAAAATGCTGTTAAGAAAATCACAGGGGTGCTTCGGGTGCCTGGGTAGCTCAGTCGGTTAAGTGTCTGACTTCAGTTCAGGTCATGACTTCCCAGTCAATGGGTTGGAGCCCCATGTCGGGCTCTGTGCTGACAGCTCAGAGCCTGGAGCCTGTTTCAGATTCTGTGTCTCCCTCTCTCTCTCTGCCCCTCCCCTGCTCACATTCTGTCTCTTTCTCTCTCTCAAAAATAAATATTAAAAAAAATTTTTTTTAATTAAAAAAAAGAACAAAAGAAAATCACAGGGGTGCTTGACCGGCTCAATCAGTAAAGCATGTGACTCTTGATCTCAGGGTCATGAGTTCAAACCCCACATTGGGTGTAGAGATTACTTTAAATAAATAGAATTTTTTAAAAATTTTAAAATAAATAAATAGAAAATCCAAACAAGAGAAACACATTTACAGTATTGCACTGTATTTACTGGGGAAAAAATCTACATATAAATAGACTTGTGCAGTTGAAACCCATATTCTTCAAGGATCAACTTGTATTTGTAAAATAAAAGAACAAATTTTCTGTGTAAGCAGTATGAAACTCTGCAAACTCATAGTGCAGTCACAATCGCGTGAGATCATCCAGACATGAAAGCTAAGACCTCTTTCTCTCTCTTTCAGGTCTTTCCCCAACCCCCAAACCCAACAATTACTCCTTCCAAAGAAGACCAGTCCTCCTTCCACTTACCTTGTGTTCATCACTGCCCTTGTTCCTCACTGTACCACATGTAGATGTCACTATAGAGAAATGGCCTTTCCACAGCCTAAGCAGAGGATGGGGATACTTCTGCAAAGAAAAATCTTGGGATTTGTCACAGAGCCTGGGTCATCCACATGCACTCTCCTTCCTCAGGAAGTTAGGGGTTTATTGGTTTGTTTGTTTTTCTCCAGACCCTAGGTATCCTTTCCTGCCACTGGGGGTTTGGAAGGCTGTGAGGAGGACCTAGTCAACCAAAAAGAGCTCCCTAACTACAGGTCTGAGGCAGGAGAGTTTCAGCAGGGGGCTTCTAGGGTTTCCTCTCTCCCAAAGGTCCTGGCCTCCTTATGCAAATAATTTACCTCCTGCTAGAGATCAGTTTTGTATATACCTGGGCCTCAGGGAGGGGCAGCTGGAATGGAAAAAACGTTCAGGAGTGTCTCACTCCTACCTACATTTGCATAGCTGACTGGCCCACACAAGTAACTCTTTGCAGCCCAAAGACCTGTTTCTCTAAGAAGAAGAAGAAGAAGAAGAAGAAAAAGAAGAAGAAGAGAGAAAGAAAGAAAGAAAGAAAGAAAGAAAGAAAGAAAGAAAGAGAGAAAGAGAGAAAGAGAAAGAAAGAAAGAAAGAAAGAAAGAAGAAAGAAAGAAAGAAAGAAAGAAAGAAAGAAAGAAAGAAAGAAAGAAAGAAATCTCATCTTAATCTGGAAGCTCACAAATCTTATCTGAATCTGAGGGTTCCATGTTACAGTCAGCAGAAAGTAAAAATCTCATATAGTAAAATTCATCCTTGTAAAGTATCCAAATTGCCCATAAAGTGCAGTATACATTGTTTTGTGTACATAACCTTGTACAAATATTATGTACCTCTAAATGGTCTGCTACTTGTAATTAGTTACAAAGTCTATTTTCCACATGTTCCACTTCTTAGAGCACTTCAAAAATTTTATGAAGATTGTAACTTGTTGGCTTTTCGAGCTTCAACCTCGTCTTAAGATAGAATCTATAGGGGTGCCTGGGTGGCTCAGTCAGTTAAGTGTCTGACTTTGGCTCAGGTCATAATCTCACAGTTCGTGGTTCAAGCCCTGAGTCAGGTTCTCTGCTGACAGCACAAACCCTGCTTTGGATTCTCTTTCTCACTCTCTCTCTCTCTGCCCCTTCCGCACTTGTATTCTTTCTCTCCCTCAAAAATAAAAATATAAACATTAAAAAAAAATAGAATCTACCAATCACTCCCTTTAGTAGAGTTTTTCTAAAGCCTTCAGTTGAATCTTTAATTTCTTTCTCCAAGAGTGAAAACACTAACACACCCACTCGTCTGCAACCTAAATGATGTCTCCATGGTTGGAGAATCCTTATAATTCTTGGCACATTGTTTCTATAGGGTTTACCCAAATGTAAGACTTTTTTTCAGGACTGATTGAATCCATTGTCTAACAGACACCAGCTCATGGAGTGAAAAGGTCTGCCCACACCACACTGTTTACCTTGTTCTCTCTCTCCAGAGCTTCTGGACTTTCATTCTTGGAAGTTAAACGTACTTATAATGCAATATAATAGACTAGTATAGGTTCTATATTAGAAAAAAAAATGTTACAACCAAGGAAATTGAAAATGGGCAAATAAAATAAATCATACACCTTGTTTTTCTCTTCTCTTTTCCTTAACTTTTTTTAAATTGAAGTGTAGTTGATATACAGTATTATATTAGTGTCAGGTGTAACATGTAATGATTCAACATTTATAGACATTGCTAAGTGATAAATCTAGCTACCATCTGTCACCATATAAAGTTGTTACTCCATTATTAACTATATTCCCTGTGCTACACATTGTATCCTGGTGTCTTAGTCCATCCATGTTGTTTTGATCTTTACATTTCCCTGCTCACAAACATTCATACTGTTTCAGCTACTAAAAATGTTCATATTTCTTAGTTTGGCTATTGAGGCACATTACAGTTGGACTCTATGAAACCTTTATAGCCATTTTTCTATAGGCTCTATGACTGCACAGAAGTTTGCTTTTCTCTCTTCCCAATGACACTTTTTATTTCTCCATGCACATGACATTTCTGTCATCAATATTGCCCTCTGTCGTTGAAATCCCACCTGTCCTTCAAAGTCAAGTCAAATGTTCACTCCTCTAAAAAGCTTTTTTTTTTTAATTTTTTTAACATTTATTTATTTTTGAGACAGAGAGAGACAGAGCATGAATGGGGGAGGGTCAGAGAGAGAGGGAGACACAGAATCTGAAACAGGCTCCAGGCTCTGCACTTCAGCACAGAGCCCGACGCAGGGCTCGAACTCACGGACCGTGAGATCATGACCTGAGTGGAAGTCAGACGCTTAACCTACCAAGCCACCCAGGCGTCCCTCCTCTGAAAAGCTTTGAGTGAGCAGACCACTCCTAAGTGATATTCTTGCATCGCACAAATACTTTGTAGGTCCTACCATATGCCAGGCACCGTTATGAAAGTTTTTGTTTAGTAACTCAAGGGTATCTATTACTATTTTCATTTTATAGATGAGGGAATTGAAGCACAGAGATTAAGAAACTTGTCCAAGGTTACGTAGTAAATGATGGAGCTGGATTTGTGCCCAAGTTGTGTGGCCTTAAGCATCTACCCCAAATCAAAGATATTCACTAAAAGCATCCTTTAAAATGTTTTTGTAAAACATGTAGTCATAAAAGAGATTATAATTCCCCTTGGGAAGAGTTTAAATTAAAGAATGTATTCCTGGGGCACCCGGGTAGCTCAGCTGGTTAAGCGTCAGACTTGGTTTCCGCTCAGGTCATGATCTCATGATTTGTGAGATAGAGCCCTGAGTCAGGCTCCATGCTGAAAGCTCAGAGCCTGCTTGGGATTCTCTCCTTCCCTCTCTCTACCCCTCACCTACTCACATGCATTCGTAGTCTCTCTTTTCTCTCTCAAAATAAATAAACATTAAAAAAAAAAAAAAGAATGTGTTCCTATAGCTCCTGGCTGGCTCAGTCAGTAGACCATGTGACTCTTGATCTTGGGGTCTTGAGTTCAAGCCTCATGTTGTGCAGGGAGCCTACTTAAAAAAAAAAAAAAAAAAAAAAAAAAAAAAAAAAAAAAGATCGTGTCCCTGACCGTTCTTAGCACAAAATCATGGATATAACAAACATTAGGCTCTAAAAGGAAAGTAGATGTTTACAGTCGTCTAAAATGGTACATGGAGAAAAGTCAACCAAGCTCGTCTGGTCCCACCTTTCCCTTTTACAGATGAGGAATCAGAAATTCCAGTAAGTGAGAACAGAGACTCAGGCAGGTCTCATTCTTTACCCAAGACCATACACACCCAGTCCTCCTGCCTCAGTCATCCCACCTGATTCATCAGAATGTCCCAAAATTGGAACTCCCTGATTTGTCCCCAAATTCCTTCCTCCCTCACTTTGTACCTGAACTAGGGAAACAGCCAGTCCCTTCCATGTTCAACATTGACTGCTTGACTCCAGGCAATATATTGCCCTTCCCTCTTTTCTGAGGTCATGTACCAATAGTGGAATATATGAGGAAGTATGCAAGGATCATCCAGAAAAAACTGTGCCCGCCTAACAAAAGTGGGGTGTTCAGCCATGCATTGCAAGAACTATGACAAGTTATAACTACAACAAAAATTCTGCCTACTAATACAGTCCCCTGGGTTAGTGAAACATCAGGCATTTAAGGAGAAATTCTCTGTAATATGAGGGCCTGTCCTCATATCACCACAACCTACTCTGCATCTGTGTCACACCTGTTCTTCTGGAGGACAGGACATAGGGAGCTGCTCCCAGATTTGCTAGTGTGGGTGAGGCGGGGGAACAACCTGAGGCTAAGTATGTCTTTAAGACTTTCGGAACACACAATGAGTGGGCCTAGGTAAAGTTGTGAGATTTAGATTGGTAATCTCCTTTCTCTTTCCTGGTGCTTTTGTCCTATTTGCTTCTGATGCTCCTTGTATTACATTCCCCCTACATACATGGTTTTCTCCCTCCTCTGATCAAAGACACTCTCTTCCAACTGCTTCAGATTATGTTCTGGAAGCCCAAAGTGCACCCCCCCCCCGCGACACTCCTATCCCCACCTTGCATCCAGATATCCTTAGCACCAAAATTACTTCTTTCTTTGATCAAAATACGATTCCTCAAGTAAATTCAACTTTAATATTAGGAACGGTGCAGTAATCCCCCCTCATCCACCATCTTGCTTTCCATGGTTTCTGTTACCCAGTCAACTGTGATCTGGAAGGAGATGGTCTTCCTTCTGAGGTATTCTCAGAAGGTCAGGGGTAGCCCGGTGCCACATCACACTTACATCATGCTTACATCACTCATCTCACTTCATCCCTTCAGGTAAGTATTTTTACCATCTCACATCATCACAGGAAGAAGAAGGGTGAGTACAGTGCACTAAAATATTTTGAGAGGCCATATTCATATAACTTTTTATTATAGTGTGTTGTTATAATCTTTTACTTTATTAATAGTTATTGTCATTAATCTTTTTACTGTGCTTAACTTATAAATTAAACTTGATCAAGGGGTGTGTGTATATAGGAAAAAAACATAATGGAGGCACTCAGGTGGCTCAGTTGGTTAAGTGGCCGACTTCGGCTCAAGTCATGATCTCTCAGTTCGTGGGTTCAAGCCCCGCATCAGGGTCTGTGCTGACAGCTCAGAGCCTGGAGCCTGCTTCAAATTCTGTGTCTCTCTCTGCCCCTCCTTTGCTTGTGCTCTGTCTCTCAAAAATAAATAAACGTTAAAAACAATTTTTTTTAAAAAAAAGAAAAAACATAATGTATATGGGGTTCAGTACTATCTGCCATTTCAGGCATCCACCGGGAGTCTTGGAATGTAGCCTTGCGGATAAGGGAGGACTATTGTGTGCTATTTAAAACATACTTTAAAAATTTTATGTTTAAGAATAGCCAAAGCAGCCAATAGCCCAAACACTTCGTTGGGATTGGAAAAGGCATTTTTCATGATGTTTTGCTTCCATCTGTCATAGAATTGTCCTAATGTATCAATTTTGTGAAGGCAACACACTTTTCTGCCATATGTCCGAAAAGTGTCATAATAAAAACACAAAACTGTGATGTCTGCAGTGTGAATCTCACCCTCCCATCCCCCGCGCATCACAACAGCCCTGCTGATACAAACTTCCTTTTTTGTCCTTTGACCCTGCCAGGAAGTGGTGGAAGGAGACTGGACAAAGAAGAATCAGGAGACTCTTCAATGTGTGACTTCGAGCACATTTCATACCTTCCTTAGTCGTTTTTCTTATCTTTGAATTCCTTGAATGCCTATCTTGCAAAGAAGCTGAGGATTAAGTGAGACCACTTATGCCAACCTGATATATGTAGGCTCACTGTAAAGGTTAACTGAATCGAAATGTTTAATAAGTCTAATTAGTAAAATTTCAGGCTTATTGGAGAAGATATTCAGGGTCACCCCTTTGAGGAGTCCATGTCCCTTTTGAGATCAGCCTCAGAAGTCAGAGAGAGAAGAAAGTTTAAGCTACAAAAGGAAACATTTGACTTTCCTCAGGATTTCCCTTCTCTGTTCTTCCTTCTCTTCTCTTCCCCTTAAAGGAAGAATCAGTCACTCTCAAGCTTAAACCTCTCTTCTTACCTTTACTACATTCAGCTTTGTGTCTGGACCACCTTTTTAGCTTTTGGTGCACTTTGAAAGGGGCAATTTCCCTCGAGAGAAGAGAATTAATCGTCCTGCCATAAATTCCAATGTCTATCCTGTGGCTATGCCCCAACCAGAAAATTTAGAGTCCCAACTGTCTGGAGTCCTGTCAGTTAATAACCAATTATCTACTGAAATTTCTTCTCAGACTATTTCCCCTATCCCCAACTGACCCCCCAAAATGCCTGATTTGCCTTCAATAAATAGAAGTATAGCTATCTGAGTCACCTGCTTGTTACCCATACATCTAAATTACTATGGAGCATGATAATTATGTATGTTATTAGCTATGCGTGAGATTAATGCTGTGGTGCATCTTGTTTGTTTCTTAAAACACTGAACCCTGTTCAAGCATTGTCAGTCTTCACAGTTTATTTCTTGGAGAGCATGGAAACCTGCTCACACCTTTGAAATAACAGGGGAAACATTATTCATCAAATTGCTATTGGGATTAATGCAGCAATACATTTTCTTTTCTAGTAGGGAAAAAGCATATTTTCAGGAAAAAATGCAAAGGAAAAAAAGGATGAAGGGGTATCATTAAAGAGCCTATGAGATTATGGGAGAAGTAATCAAATATGAAAGCAAAAATAAAAGTGACATATTTTCCTGTGTACAGTATAATTAGTTCACATTGCAGTAAAATAAAATGAAACGTGCAAGGTCTGCTGGGTGGCTTAGTCAGATAAGCGTCGCACTTCAACTTAGGTCCTATCTCACAATTCGTGGGTTCGAGCCCCGCATCGGGTTCTGTGCTCGGAGCCTGCTTTGGACTGTGTGTCTCCCTCTCTCTCTGTCCCTCCTCCACTCATGCTCTCTCTTTCTCTCAAAAATAATTAAAAAGATTTAAAAAAATTTTTTAAATGAAATGTGCAACAAAATCTTTTTTCTTTAAGTTGATTTATTTATTTTGAGAGAGAGAAAGCACACCTGGGGAAGGGGCAGAGAGAGGGAGAGAAAGAGAATCCCAAGCAGGCTCCACACCACCAGCACAGAGCCCATGTGATACTTGAACTCACGAACCATACATCATGGCCTGAGCAGAAGTCGCTTAACCGACTAAGATACATGATGCCCCGAAATGTGCGACAAAATCTAAACATTTTCTTTAATCAACACACTGAGGATTGCAATGTAAAGGTCATGTCTGATCTGCAGACTACAGAATTTCATTTAAAATGAGGAAGACCATTCATTCTCTGCATGACAAGCAATAGAATATTTAAAAACTGTGTAAGGTAAATCTAATTTGTTTATATATAGTTTTTGTAATTTTTTTTATGTTTATTTATTTTTGAGAGAGAGGGAGCAGAAGTGGGGGAGGGACAGAGAGAGAGAGAGGGAGACACTGAATCTGAAGCAGGCTCCAGGCACTGAGCTGTCAGCACAGAGCCCAACACAGGGCTTGAACCCACAAACTGTGAGATCGTGACCTGAGCCAAAGTTGGACACTTACCAGACTGAGCGACCCAGGCGCCCCACTTATTTTATTTAAAATATAGGGGCGCCTGGGTGGCGCAGTCGGTTAAGCGTCCGACTTCAGCCAGGTCACGATCTCGCGGTCCGTGAGTTGGAGCCCCACGTCAGGCTCTGGGCTGATGGCTCAGAGCCTGGAGCCCGTTTCCGATTCTGTGTCTCCCTCTCTCTCTGCCCCTCCCCCGTTCATGCTCTGTCTCTCTCTGTCCCAAAAATAAACAAACGTTGAAAAAAAAATTAAAAAAAATAAAATAAAATAAAATATAAATTATACAATGAACTAAAATAATGGTATATTAATGTGGGTATTATATAATTGATATAATAGTATTTCTTATGTACACCATCTAGATTCAGAAAAAACAATTCTGTTGTGTGACAATTACAGATTAAGTTCTGAGGCTGAAGATATACTTATTCAAATATTTGAAAACACAAAATAAATTTGTTTTATAAAATCTGCAAAAGGATAAATAAACTCATGACCGTCATTGTGTTTGTAAATTTGTTATTTATTGCCCCAGAAACATATAAAATAAAAATTTTAAACCCCACAGTTTTATCTTTAACTATGTACTTCTATTACTGAAAAAAAGAGACCATGGACTACCCTGGAATCACTGGCAGAAATTTAAAATCTATGGTACATATTTATGAGTATATTATCTTGCATAGTTTTAGTATTATCTTCAATTAATTTAGAGATTCCTGTAATACTTTGTGCTAAGGGGTTTGATGAATTGGGATTATAAATTAAAGAACATAAAGGCATTTGAAATATTCCCGGTTGGAGTTGTATCAGATCATCTTTCACCTATACTCCTGGTTTTTTAATGTCTCTGTGCCTCAATTTCCTTGTCTACAAAATGCAGACAGTAAAATGATGCATACTTCATAAGGTTGTTTTGAGGATTAAGTGAGTTAATAGCCGTCAAGTGCGTTGACCAGTTCCTGGCACAGAAAATGAATTAATAAATGTGTTGGCTGCCATCATCCTCTTCCTCGTCAGTCTCATTGTTTCTGTTTTGCACCCCCCTCCACCCGTAAGCCTTTCTCCACATAGCAGCCAACGTGATTGTTTAAAGATATAACCCAACTTACACATCCCTGTGATAGTTTTTAAAATATGTCCACAAATTCCGTAATAGTCATTTCATTAAGAAATGGGCTTTAGTTCCCCTCCCTTTGAGTGTGGGCTGCTTAGGGACTTGGTTTTAGCAAATAGAATGAAAGGATAGTGTACAACTTCAGACACTAGGTCATAATAATGGACTGTGGCTTTCACCTTGATCAATTGCACGCTCTTTCTCTCTCTCTCTGTCGTCACTTTCTAACTGGCTATGTTGAGAGCAGCCCCATGGAAAAACCAAGGAACTGAGGCCTCTGGCCAACAACCATATGAAGGACCTTAGAAGCAGACCCTCCAGCCTCAGTCAGCTTTTAGATGACTACAGCCTGGGCCAACACTGACACAACCCCTTAAGACCCTGAGTCACAACCGCCCCGCTTAGCCCAGCTCCTGATCCATAGAAACTGTGAGATAACTGCTTATTGTTTTAAACCACTAAGTTTTGTGTAATATGTTCCACAGAATAGATAACTAATAATATCACCCACTATGTGCCAGACAATGTTCCAGACACTGGGGACACAATGATATGCAGAGCAGACAGAATCCATGCCCTTATGTGGCTTTTACATTTTAGTAGAGCTGACAGAATTTAAACAAGTAAAGAATTAAGGTCAGGTAGCAGTAAATGCACCAAAGAAAAATTAAGCAAGAGAAAGATGTAGAGAGTGCCCAGGGATTTGAATGGAGACATCATGGTGGGAGTGGGGGTGGGGGTGAAGCAATATTAGATAGGATGTACAAGGAGATAGCTTTAAGCAGAGACCTAAGTGGTATGAATTCCTTCATTATGTGAAGGAATAGCAGTTTGGTTTGTTGTTGTTGTTGTTGTTGTTGTTGTTGTTGTTGTTGTTTTTCTAGGCTGATCAAATAAGAAATGTAAAGACCCAAAAGCAGAAAAGAGCCTGGCATATTCCAGGAAGAGTCAGAAGTCCAGTGTGACTAGGGAGGAGGGACCAGGGAAAGAGTGGGATGAGAAGGCAGATGAGAAACCAGGGATACCCTGAAGCTTTCCCAGCCTGAACCCTCCCAAAGCCAATCATGGAAATGTAAACGACACTCATGATTCTTCGCCTGGACCAGCAGGCATACCTGACTTCCATCAATTACGCTGGCCTTTGGCTAGCATTTATCATCCCCTAAAAAAAATCTTGTTCATTTGTTTACATGCTTGTTTATTTTGTCTCTTCCTATTAGAGTGTAAACTCCACTGAAGCAGTGCTCTCATAAAACTTTGTTGAATGGATGAAAGGAGTGTTTTCCTTGAACACATTGGCAACAAAATTACAGTTTGACATACTCTCACAACTCTCACAGGGAGTTTGGATAAGTCACCATGGGTACAGCCATACATTGGCGTACACTGCAGGATTAAAAAGTATACAATCTAAAAAAAAAAAAAAAAAAGCCTGAAACCTATTTTTTTTTTAATTCGAGTGTAGTTAACATACAGTGTTACTTTAGTTTCAGGAGCACAATGCAGTGATTCAACAATTCTCAGTGTGCATCATGATAAGTATATTACTCAGTGTGCATCATAATAAGTATATTCTTAATTCCCTTTACCTATTTCACCCCAAATCTATTTTTATTTACAAAGATATCTAAGATACATTGTTTAAAAATGTAAGTTACATGATGTATTTCTGTGGAATAAAAATATATTAATGTTTATATATGCTCAAATATACATATATACTTAATTATAATATATATACACCCCCACATACCTAACTGTTAATAGTGTCTATTTCTGAGAGGTAAGATTATAGTTCACTTTAACTTTGTTTTGTTTGGATACATAAAAAGGAACATGTTTTATTCACATAATCAGTAAAATATATAAACAACCAGGAGAAAAAGAACCTTATGGTAAATCTTTGAATGAAGTTAATGATTACCAACTGGCAAAATTTCTCCATTTAAAAAATGTTTGTGGGGCACCTGGGTGGCTCAGTCGGTTGAACATCTGACTTTGGCTCAGATCACGATCTCGCGGTCTGTGAGTTCGAGCCCCATGTGGGGCTCTGTGCTGACAGCTCAGAGCCTGGAGCCTGCTTCTGATTCTTTGTCTCCCTCTCTCTCTGTTCCTCCCCCACTCATGCTCTGTCTCTCTCTCTGTCAAAAATAAATAAAACATTAGAAAAATAAAATTAAAAATAAAAATGAAAAAATTAATAAAAAATGTTTGTAAGCACAAAAGTGAATTGTACCAGGAACAATTCTAGATGCTTCCCATACATCCTTTTAACCAAAAACAACAACAAAAAAAGCTGATTAACCATTTATCACAGATATTATAAGGGAAATTTCCACACAGAATAGAATTTTGAACTAGATCTATACAATTATTTTTAGTACAGTTATATAAATGTTGATAGGCAACTATTAGTATCTAAAAGACTGTACTAATGTCTAACGCATCTTAAAACACCACTTTAGGAGGGGCACCTGGGTGTCTCAGTTGGTTAAGTATCCGACTTCAGCTCAGGTCATGATCTCATGGTCCATGAGTTCAAGCCCCACGTCAGGCTCTGTGCTGACAGCTCAGAGCCAGGAGACTGCTTCAGATTCTGTCTCCCTCTCTCTTTGCCCCTCCCCTGCTCACACTCTGTCTCTCTCTCTCAAACATAAATAAACAGCAAAAAAACATTTTTTTAAACCCACCATTTTAGGAAATACTATGCTCCTATAAAAAATATACTTACTAATGAATCCTAACTCAAGGATTTAAAGGTTAGAAAAATACTTATGCAGAGAAATAATTAATGAAAGAGAGGAAATGTCTTAGTAGAACCAGGGGTGTTCACTTTAGTTCAGTCTTCCTGTTGGTCACACATGTTTAAAAAATGAATTGACATTCAGGGGCACCTGGCTGGCTTAGTCAGTAAAGCATATTGTATATTTGAGCCCCATGTTGGATGTAGAGATTACTTCTAAAAATAATTTAAAAATCTTTTTAAAAATTTATTGATTTTCCTACTGAATTCCTAAAATCTTCTATCACATTCCTTATATACATTCACACCACAGACACACATAGACATCCACGTGTATACACACACATTCAACCTGTTAATTCCTCTTATTACAATAGTACTTATCTGGAGCTGATATAATTTCAAATTATGTGGGCGCCAATCTAAGGAAATTAGGAAGTGTTGCTTTTCCTGTATTGGCAAAACAAACCCAACATTTTAAAAATGGAGCCTAACACTGTTTTAACTTTTGAAGTAAGGAAACAGATGACAAGCTCAAGGAAATCCTTGACTAGATATTTATAAGTTCCAAAGATATCACAGTTGTGATTCTCTTTAAAATGAAACTCTTCTAAAGAAGAATTATGTCTAATTAAGTGTGAGTGCATGAGCATAAGCAGGCAATTTGACAAACATCCCCAAAATTAGGGAAGAGTCCAGAAAATCTCTTGGGGGTTATGTTCCTTGCAAGTAGATACACGTCTTTCTAAAGGTTCTTTAAAGAATTCTCCCAAACTGGCATCATAGGAAGATAGGACCATTTAATATGCCATTCCTTTCTTGTCAAAATGAAAAATATTCTGAAAAGTAAAAGAAATTCATTTGTGAACACTGAGTGTAGAAGGGTTTAATTTTTTTTTCAATCCTGAGTCACAAGATCAAAAATAAATGAACTCAAAAACTAAAACTAAAAATAAATATACTCCTTAGATGTTATTTAGTTTGATACAACAAAACTAGTTGGGCACAACAAAAGTTGGCTGTAAGATTTTGCAGATCATAACCGCTGAATGCCAACAAAAGTATCTACAGCACAGTAAGCCTTAACTTCTTATCAAATGTTACAGAATAGTTCTATTTACTCCTGAAATACTAGGTTGTAATACAGCTTTGCATCTGTCTCTAGGAATTATGTTACAAAAAGCCCAACTTTGCTTAGGTTTCACTTTCTTGATAGGTCTTCAAGTTCATACCGTAACAGGCTGTTAAGACTGGCATTCAGAAAAAATGACAAAGTAAAAAAAATGACAAAAGTGACAAAGTAGAAAAGAAGTTTGCTGGTGTGATGGACTAATTATTTCATAGGATAATTACCATAAAAAATTTAACGTGTCCTTACAGATAATAATTTACATTAGTGTAAAGTAAAATATCCTATTAAATAAGGAAACTTCGATGGACAATCCTCACCTGAGATCTCCACGATCCCTCTGTCCCTTGTGTTATGTACATTCCTAAGAAATTGAAAACTTAATATAGAAAGATTCTAACCCACGTTTAACATAAATTTTAAAAATTAGGGACTTATATGCCAAAGGTTAACTTCCCTTTATATGAATATACAGCTTTAAAAATCATTAAGAAAAAGACCAATTTGGTACAAAAAAGACAAAGGTATTTATCCTATAGATATGGTCATACATTTGTGAAATGCTGTATATATAAATACATTCTTTGCACCATTGTTTATAGTAGCAAAAGATTAGGAACAATCCAAATGCTCATCAATAGGAACCCAGTTAGGTAAATTATGGCATATCCATACAATGGAATACTGTGCAGCTATTAAAATTAAAATGAAGCAGGGACACTCAGTCAGTTAAGCTTGACTCTTGGTTTCAGCTCAGGTCATGATCTCAGGATTCCTGAGATAGAGCCCTGTGTCTGGCTCTGTGATGACAGCAAGGAGCCTGCTGGCGATTCTCTTCCTCTCCTTCCCTGCCCCTCCCCTGCTTGTGCTCTCTCTCTCTCTCCCTCAAAAACAAATAAACTTAAAAATAAATAAAAATTAAAATGAAGCAGATTTCTATGTGCTGATATGGAACAACCACTAAGCTATATTGTGATAAAAGCTAGGCCTAGAACACTGTGGAAAACATGCTCCCATTAGTGTGGCACATAAAGCTTTATGGATAAATGCATATATGCAAATACATAGAATCTCTCTGAAAGAATAAACAAGCAACTAATAACTGTGCTGTCTCCAGGAAACGACCTGGGTAAGTAGGGACTAGGGGAAGAAGGGAAACCTACTTTTCGCTGTATATTCTTTTCCATCTTCTGAAGCAATTGCTAAGAAGGATATGTCTTTGATTTCCCAAAGGTTTGGTGGCATTGATTTGAGGATTGTGGGACTGCCAACCACAGTTCTCACTCACATGAACATTCCAATTCCACTGAGTTACAAAGATGGAGTGTGGCAGCAGCTGACGGCTTGAACATAACCAGGTAAGTCTTCAAGAAACCGGTCAGTTTACATTTCACATTTGCGGAATTTTATTTTTCAGTATTTTTTATTTCCTAAAGAAGCTCCTACCTTCTATCACATCCCAAGAAATGAATTCCTTTAATCTATAGTGTAAAAGAGGGGTTCTCCAAATTTAAAAATTGTAAAATCCATTTTAAGTCACCATTGTATGCAGAATACATTTAATTTTGACATACATCTATTTTATAAGTTCTTCTCATTTATATTTACTTTTATCAAGTCAATCAAAAGAACAACGAAGTCATTTTGATGAATGTTAAAAATAGAAATCTGGGGCGCCTGGGTGGCGCAGTCGGTTAAGCGTCCGACTTCAGCCAGGTTACGATCTCGCGGTCCGTGAGTTCGAGCCCCGCGTCAGGCTCTGGGCTGATGGCTCAGAGCCTGGAGCCTGCTTCCGATTCTGTGTCTCCCTCTCTCTCTGCCCCTCCCCCGTTCATGCTCTGTCTCTCTCTGTCCCAAAAATAAATAAACGTTGAAAAAAAAATTTTTTTAAATAGAAATCAGAAATTAGGTAAAATCATTTGTCTTGTATCTACCTCGCCTCCAATTCACTTTTATATTTTGTTTTGGTTGTATAGTATCATTAACACTCTTCATCACACAAATATAGAGTTATAAGGAGTAATAGTTGTTTTTTGTTTTTTTAAACATTGTGCCTTGGAACTTCGAGTTGCTGTCTAATTAAACTCATTCAGAAATGCAAAGATTCATAGTAAGATATTTGTTTCAGAATTCATCACTAGGGGCATCTGGGTGGCTCAGTCAGTTAAGTGTCTAACTCTTGATCTCAGCTCAGGTCATGATCTCACGGTTTGTGAGTTCAAGCCCCGTGTCAGGCTTTGTGATGACAGCACAGAGCCTGCTTGGGATTCTGTCTCTGACTCTCCCCTGCTACTCTGTGTATGTGTGTGTGTGTGTGTGTGTGTGTGTGTGTGTGTGAGTGTGTCTCAAAATAAATAAACTTAAAAAATTGCATCACTAAGAACACCTAACAATTGCCCAACAATAATCATGGAATCTATCTATAGTAAGATATTATTATGAAATGACAAATCATACTCTGCATTACCAATTAATTTTTACCCAAAGCAAACGAAAACCCAAAATTGACTTCAGAAAGCATGAAGCAAGACATCTGAATCCAAGGGTAGTGTATTGGATTATAAGCCATACATCTCTTGGCAAAGAAAAATTGCAAACTTATCAAAATAATATTGGTGTCTTACAAATCAAGGCAGAAAAAATTTGACTCAGATGGAATTCTATTTTCTTCATCATAATGATGAAGATATGCAAGATATAATGCATACTGTCATCATTGATGGAGTTGCTCTGCTCAGAGACCCTTTGAAGAGAGAAATTGCTGAAGAGTGGGATCAGTCAGTAGTCTTCAGCTGCAGTTCACTCAGGATTTGTCTCAGCATCCAAACCCAGGGCAGTCTCCCTAGGCAGCTCTAAGCCAATGAGTGAGCGGTGTTTGGGGCCTATGGTCTGGACATTCCTGCCAACAGAGAACTCTTCTATTGGCAATCTGTGCTGCAGCTCTCTGTAGGAAGGGCCAAGACTTTCTCAACGTCACAACATAACCCAGAGCTCTTCCTGTTCAATTCTCAGTTCTTCCCTTGCTCCTCCCACAGGTGCCAGACTTTCCTCACAGACTGACTTCTACTCTCCCCCCCTTTATCTTTCACAGGCCTTCCTTATCCCTAATACATCTCTTACACTTCTAATTCCATCTTGATGTCTGTTTCCCAGAGGACATGAGGTGACATGTGTATATTAAAAATATATTCACCATCTTTACAATACACTTTAATTCACCAATAGCAGACACGCGATCACCATTCATCTCTCTTTCATTTTCTTGTTTGGCCCTTGTAAAAATGCAACTTATACAGCCATGGTGACACATTTGTTCTCCTTTGGCAGCTTAATTTATTTAACAGATGCTACCTGTAAGCACTTGCAGTTTGAAGAATCATTTCCCAAATAGCCCATTCCAATCTTAGAATTACTCTGTAGTTGTTTTCTTGGCAAAGGATACCTAAAACGCTATACCATTTTTCATCGTTTTAGGGGCTTGAAAATCGTTTCACCATTTTTCAAAGCCAAGACATCCAATTAGCAAAAAGCTTCTTCCTATTTGAGACAACAGCCCAATTTGTTGAAACAAATGCTTTCTGTAAGTTCAAAATATTCCTTACTGTTTTTTTAAATGGTGAGGAAATTTGCAAAGATACCTTTTTTTATTTGTTGCTTATGAAAAACCCATGTGCTAAAACTGTCAAATATTGAAGATTCAACTCAAAAGCAAAATGTGAAAATCAGCAGTAATTAAACCAATTTAATAAACATGTATCAGGACTGCTTACCAAGCCTCCATTTAGAATAGAAATTTCCAGCTCTTATCGGAAACTGCAGATTTTCAGACATTGAGGCATCTCTGTGAGATCTATCTGCCCGTCACGTTCATTATAACCAAAGGACGTAACTCCCAAAAAATGTCCTCCTAGAGCTTTAAAAACCCAAGAAAGGGAAAGTGACACCATCCCTTCCTTTTTACCCTACCAAAAATTCAGAGATAAGTTTTATTTGAGTTTGTTTTCCTGACTGTTGAAATAGGCTGATTGCAACAGGGGTGTCAGATTGCTTCTCTTTATGTCAACTTCAAGTTCAAATTTAGGAAGTCATTCTGCCATCAGAACATGTTGTGCAAATTAACAATAGATTTCTAAGCCACAAATACATTTGAACAGATCTAAATTTTGCCAAGGCTGTTCTTTTTTCCATCTCATTATACGTGGTTTGTAAGAGACTGTTACTCCCATGATTCACTGGAGGTGAAATACTTTATCAGAGTCGACATTTGGAAGAGAATTTCTCAAGAATAACACAGTGTTCTTGGTGTTCAATGTTCTGAATACTCCAAGCCATAGACAGTCTTTTCAGTAAAATACTGAAGGGAGGCGGGGAGGCAAGTTTCCCTAATAGAATAATTTTATTGAAGTAAGTAACTGTTGTATAGCAAGCCCCTAAAAGAAGGGCACCAGGGTTTTTGATCAGCTAAAAGTGTGAAGCATGGAGCACTGTTTGGAGAGGCCTGGAGTCAGAAGAGTGAGTACCACCCACAGTGGTAGAAAGGCTTAGTAATGGGATGGTTCTGGAATCTGTATGAACTCACTGAGGACCTTAAATAGGGCAAAATGTGTTCTTTAAAAGTTAGAGATTTTTGACAGAGGTTGTGGCAATATGCTTTCCCTGTTTCTCAACTTTCATAAGCCTAATCCTAGGAATCACATTTGGGGACATATGTTATTTTCCCACTTTGTAGGCAATTTGGTGATTAAGAAGGCAATAGCATAGAGTGGTATCCCAGAGGTGCCTGGAAAAATTAATGCACCTCCTTGTTTACTTACATCCTTGGGAGAATCTGACTTAGTTTCCTAATGTAAATACAGAGAAGGGATGCCTGGTTGGCTCAGTCAGTGGAGCACATGACTCTTGATCTCACAGTTGTGAGTTCGAGCCCCATGATTACTTAAAAAAAATTTTTTTTGGGGGGCGCCTGGGTGGCGCAGTCGGTTAAGCGTCCGACTTCAGCCAGGTCACGATCTCGCGGTCCGTGAGTTCGAGCCCCACGTCAGGCTCTGGGCTGATGGCTCAGAGCCTGGAGCCTGTTTCCGATTCTGTGTCTCCCTCTCTCTCTGCCCCTCCCCCGTTCATGCTCTGTCTCTCTCTGTCCCAAAAATAAATAAACGTTGAAAAAAAAAAATTTTTTTTTAACCTTAAAACACACACACACACACACACACACACACACACACACACAGAAGGCTGAAGTCAGCCTAAGTGGTTGTACAGGGTCTTTTTCAGATTTGGGTTCCTACGTCTCTTTTTTAAATTACAGTGTATGATGAAGGTTCATAGTATGTTCATAGTATGTTACTACCTACTGAACACTAAACAGAACTCTCTAACAATATCTTCATGGGGCTGTGAACACCTCTAATTCCAATGTGAAGCCTGGTACCAGCAGATCAATTACACTTTCTTAGGGTGTATAACAGATACAAGTTTTCCGTAAGGAGGAATGAAGAAAGGCATATCCATGCTGGGAACTTAGTAGTAGTTAGTAAATTAGTTTGTTCTTTAGATCTGAATGAACCGTAATTAAGTACTTACTATTTAATTGGATTTTCTCTAATTAGATTATGAGTGCTATCATTTATATAGAGATTAAGCCTTTTAAACAAATACAAATATTTCATAAAAACAAAATAATCAAAATGGTTATATATGAATGATTCCTAATAAATCTTCAAATAAAAAAATGTTTGGCCAAAGTTGCTTCTATTTTACAAAAGGTTCTAAGTTCTTATTATTTCTCATTCTTCAAAGCTCAGTGCAGATTCTAATCCCCCATAAAATCCCCTCCAAGGACTTCAGTCACAAAAATTTCCTCCTACTGTGAATTCATTCTGGACATAGAGATGTTAGCTCTTAGCTTAGCACTTATCCTAGTGCAAGTTGGTTTAAGATTTCAAACTCTTAGAAATCTGGATCCATTTTTCCTTGCATCGTTAGTAAAAGCTTTCTACAATGTTGAGCATATTTTCATAGGATTAATTTGTGTCCGAGACGCTGTGCTAAGCATTGTATAAATAGGATCTGCACAATCCCTTCATAAGGATAGATTTAACTATCGTTTTTCTAGCAATAAGGAATCTGAGGCACAGCTGAGGAGGCTGAATTCACAAGTGAATGAGTAGTGAGGCGAGGCCCTCAAGGCAGTCAGGAGGCAAAGCCCAGTCTCAACCAACTTGCTATGGAAATAAAAACACTGGTGGCTTAGAAACAAAAAATAATAATAACAAATGGTGCTTTGCTCCATTCTGAAGAAAATGATGTTCAACTCAAACCTTTAAAGAATCAGAGTTTGGAGTAATAAATACAGTCTCTAAATCAGTGCATGACTATTACATAGGATTTTATTGGAGAGAATGTAGCAAACTATGCTTTAAAGTTTTTTTGAAAACTTGTATTTATTAATATTAGTAGACGTTAAAATCAAATCATGGACCCTGTATTTTTTTTTTTTTTTTTTTGCATGAGAAAGCACTACTAACTGAAAGAGAAGTAACTCTTACATTCAAATGCTGTAAAACCAAGTGCATACACTGATCTTTGTTTCCAGGATGTTAGTAAAACTTAAATGAGGTAAAATTGCAATTCCATGTACATAGTTGTACTGTTGTTACTGGTAGAAAGGGTAAAAAAGCATGACCCAGTATTGCATATTTCCAGAAGTTTGTTTCTGCAACGCATTTTGGTCATGTTCTATTTTTACACCAGCCTCAGGGAATCAAGACAGGGAAATAAGTCTCTAAGGACACGTGTCAGAGTAAGTTTTTCTAAAGTCAACAAGTACTTTTGTGAGCCAAACGCAGTACTAGGTACTCCGGGCATTGCAAAAGAAGCCTAAAACCTAATTTTGTGTTTAAAAACAAAACAAAACAAAACAAAACTCTGAAACTTAATGGTTCCCCAAACCCAAATTCCCTTTGTCCTCAGGTACCTCCCATGTTGTGGAGTTTCCCTAAACATATATATTTGTTGCTGTGTTTATTAATGTTAAATGTTATATGGCAGTCCCTGCAGGCTAGTGAAAAAACAGGGCTAGGAATGAGGTCCTGAGATGGTTTCGAGTGCTATATTCTAACTAGTATGGTGAGTCATCAGAAATTCACATATATGCAGCATATAACTTTAGAACACTTCTGAGGGGCACCTGGGTGACTCAGTGGGTTAAGTGGCTGACTTCAGCTCAGGTCATGATCTCATGGCTTGTGAGTTCAAGCCCCACGTGGGACTCTGTGCTGATAGCTCAGAGCCTGGAGCCTGCGTCGGATTCTGTGTCTCCCTCTCTCTCTGGCCCTCCTCCACTCATGCTCTGTCTCTCTCTCTCTCTCTCTCTCTCAAAAATAAATAAACATTAAAAAATTTTTTTAAAATTAAAAAATAAGACAAATAAATAAAACGCTTCTGAGAACAAATTTCTCTACATATGTTATCCAAGAACTTTGACCCTGCCTGCACACTTATCTTTGAGTTCTCAACACTTCTTAAAAAAAAGCAAAAACAAAAACAGAACAAATGGTAATTGCACAACTTTGTGGTTTGATAGAAAACACTGCACTATGGCTTTAAAATTCTCTCTTCCTCTTCTCTTCCTTTTTTTTCTTCCTTTACATTTATAGTAAAACACAAGGCAACTTAAATTCTAGTCTAGCGTTAATGTAAAGTTCAGTGTAGAACCCTTACCTCAAACAGTTATTAAATTCTTGTGAACTCATCAGGAGTTAAGAAACGAGTTCAGGCTTTTATTTAAACTTAGTGTATACGCCCCTCACAACACTGTACTCATTCATTTTTGTTTCTTTGTTAAATGTGTACTGATCGCTTTACGCCTCTGGTTATATGAACACAATACAAGCAAGTTCTGTTGAATCAAGTACTTAAAATTTCCCAAACATCTATGAAGGACCGGTTAGAGAAAGTAAACAAAAAGCAAATTGGTGGCTACACTTAGCTACAATAAGGCTAGCTGACTCTTTCAAAACAGACTCTATAGATAGAAGCAATATTGCAATATAGTTGACCTTTGAACCATGCAGGGGTTACACCCGCCATGCAGTCAAAAATCTACATACAAGGGGCGCCTGGGTGGCGCAGTCGGTTAAGCGTCCGACTTCAGCCAGGTCACGATCTCCCGGTCCGTGAGTTCGAGCCCCGCGTCAGGCTCTGGGCTGATGGCTCAGAGCCTGGAGCCTGTTTCCGATTCTGTGTCTCCCTCTCTCTCTGCCCCTCCCCCGTTCATGCTCTGTCTCTTTCTGTCCCAAAAAATAAATAAACGTTGAAAAAAAAATTAAAAAAAAAAAGAACACTTAATTTCAGATCTACCCTCTTGGGGCGCCTGGGTGGCGCAGTCGGTTAAGCGTCCGACTTCAGCCAGGTCACGATCTCGCGGTCCGTGAGTTCGAGCCCCACGTCAGGCTCTGGGCTGATGGCTCGGAGCCTGGGGCCTGTTTCCGATTCTGTGTCTCCTTCTCTCTCTGCCCCTCCCCCGTTCATGCTCTGTCTCTCTCTGTCCCAAAAATAAATAAAAAACGTTGAAAAAAATTTAAAAAAAAAATCTACATACAATTTTTGAATCCCCCCAAACTTGACTACTTATAGCCCACTGTTGACCAATATCCTTACCAATAACATAAACAGTAGATTAACACATACTTTTGTCTGTTATATGTATTACATACTGTATTCTCACAATAAAGTAAACTAAAGAAAAAAAATGTCATTAAGAAAATCATAAGAAGGAGAAAATAGAGGAGCACCTGGGTAGCTCAAGTTGAATAAACATCCAACTCGGCTCAGGTCATGATCTCACAGTCCGTGAGTTCAAGCCCCGTGTCAGGCTCTGCGCTGACTGCTCAGAGCCTGGAGCCTGCTTCCGATTCTGTGTTTCCTCTCCCTCTGCCCCTCCCCCACTCATGCTCTGTCTTTCTCTCTCTCTCTCTCTCTCTCAACAATGAATAAACATTAAAACAATTTTTTTTAATTTTTTTTAAAAAGGAGAAAATAGATTTACAGTACCATACTGTATTTATTGAAAAAAATCCGTGTCTAAGTGGACCCATGCAGGGGTTCCTGGGTGGCTCAGTTGGTTAAGCATCTGACTTTGGCTCAGGTCATGATCTTGTGGTTTGTGAGTTCCAGCACCCCTCCCCCCTCGCCCTACCCCCGTGGGGCTCTGTGCTGACAGCTCACAGCCTGGAGCCTGCTTCCGATTCTGTGTCTCCCTCTCTCTCTGCCCCTCCCTTGCTCACGCTCTCTTAATAATAAATAAACATTAAAAAAAAAAATGTTTTTTTAAGTGGACCCATGCAGTTCAAACCCGTGGTGTTTGAGGGTCAAATGTATCTAGTTCTACAGTGGGAGCTAGTATAAAATCTTTTAAAACCGTCAGTCTGGATACCTCAGAGTACCAGAAGTATTGTTTATGACTAGTAACTCTTCAAAGTTTAGTCATTTCAAGTGAGGTCCATTTTCTTTAGAAGTACAGCTTGACTTTTTGTTGTTGTTGAGAGTTTCAAATACAGAAAATTAGAGAGTAACATCTTACTGTCCCTTTTCACTCCTATTTCAGCTCATAATTCCCTCCCCAAATTAACAACAGTTAATAGCTTAATGTGTATCTTTTAGTTCTTTCTCTATATATACATATGGATAAATATAAAAGTTTACTTACTTTTTTTCTTCCCATAGATTATTTTATTTTTAAATAATTTGAAACTTGAACTTGCAAGTACAGTACAAAGAATTACGCCCTGAATCATTAGAGTAAGATGCTAACGTAATGCCCCATCATTGGCCCCTTAATACTTAAGTGTGTATTTCTTACAGAGAAGAATATTCTACATAATCACAATACAGCTATCAAAATGAGGAAATTACATTGATACGTTACTACCATCTAATCCTTAGACACCATTCAAGTTCATCAGTTGTCCTAATAATGGTTTTTATTGTCAAAGGATCCATTCCACAGTGTTTTCATTTAGTTGTTACGTCACTTTAGTCTCCTTTAGCCCCAAACAGTTCCTTAGTCTTTCTTGGATTTTCATAATTGTGACACTTTTGAAAATTACAGGACAGTTATTTAAGTCTATTTATTTATTTTGAGAGAAAGAGAGAGAGCGAGAGAGCATGTGCACAGAGGAGGGGCAGAGAGAGGGAGTCTGTTATTACAGAGCCTGACATGGGGCTGGATCCCACGAACTGTGAGATCATTACCTGAGCCCAAATCAAGAGTTGGACAGGTAACTGACTGCGCCACCCAGGCCCTCCCAAGACAGTCATTTTGTAGAATGTCCCTCGTACTATGTTTTTCTGATGTTTCCTCATGAGTAGGTTCAGATTATACATCTTTGGCAGGAATATGTCTGACGTAATGCTGTATTCTTATTGCAACCTATTAGGTGCCACACAATTTTCTCATTATTGATGATATTTGCTTTGGTCACTTGACAAAAAGCGGGGTCCACTAGATTTTTCCACTGTGAAGTTTCTCTTTCCCTCCTTTGTAATAATCACTTTGTAGGAGTTTTTAAAAACTATCTACATTTCCCATTCCTTGTCAAATTCTCAATTTATTCATTTATTTATAACACAAACTCATGGTTCCCATTTTATTCAAGGGTTTCTAACCTGCTGCTATTATTATTTTGCATGAATGTTTAACTTTTCCCATTTGACCTATGGGAGTCCATTCATGCTGGCTTCTGTATCTTTTTTGACATGACTCCATTCTTTGAACACTTCCTTGCATTCTAATATAGTACAGTCCAGGCGCATCTTTTATTTCCTTTGCACCAGCCATGCAATCAGCCATTTCTTTAAGGAACTCTCTGGTTCTTTTAGTGGAGAATAGTATTTAGAACCCAATATCTGTCAATTCTAGAAATTTCATCTTAGTGTTCTCCCTTTCCATATTTGTAATTTCCTTTCTGACACTGAGAAACCTGGCTCATATTATCCTTAATTATATTTATATAATTATATCCTTAATATATTTACTTAATAAAAACTTAATGAAGTTTCTCTTTACACAGTTAACCTTCCATCACTGCTGCTGATCCTCTCCCTGTGTGGATACCTTCCACACCCTGCTTTACCTCTAAAACCCTGTTCTGAGTCACCCTCATGCATGGATGCCCTCTTCACTTGGCTTAATCTCTGACACCTCGTCAGATGTCCTGTTCCTCTTATGTTATCATTCTCTATTTGTTGTATTTGTTTTTTCTTTTTCTGCTTTCTGTGGTTCTAATGGAACATTTTATATGATTTCATTTTATCTTCTGTCACGGTACATCAATTTACTCTTCAGAAAAAAAAAAAAAAAAAAGTTAGTGGTTGCCCTAAAGTTTACAACGTACATTTTTAACTAATATAAGTACACTTCCAAATCACACTACTTGTTTTCACATATAGTACAGGTGTCTTACAACAGAATATTCCCAAATCTTCCTTTCTTGCCCCTTGTGAAATTTCTGTCATTCATTTCACTTGTCCATGTGTTCTAACCACTCTGTACATGGTTACTATCATTGTATTAAATGAGTAGTTATCTTTTAAAATCAATTAAGACTAAGAAAAATAAAACATTTTATTTTACTGTCATTTATTCCTTCTCCAATGCTCTTCTCTTCCTTATAGAAATCTAAATTTTTGATCTATATAATTTTCCTTTTGCCTGAAATTTTTCTTTTAACATTTCTTGTAGGGTAGTTGTGCTTGCAGTAAATTCCCCGAGTTTTTGTTTGTTTGTGGGAATCTTCATGTCTCCATCACTTTTCAAGGATAATCTCACTGGAAACTATCACTATATTATTCACTCTATTCACTAGGTTGGTGGGGTTTTTTTTCTTAACATATAAATATTTCACTCCACTCTAATCTTGCTTACATGGTTTCTGATGCATTTTATTTCTGTAATCTGATAGGTAAGGTGATTTTTTTTGCCCTCTGGCTTCTTCCAGATTTTCTCTGTCTTTGGTTTTCTGCAGTTTGAATATAAAATGCTTAGGCATAATTGTTGCTCCTCCTGTTTAGTTCTGATTCCCCACATGGGGCCTCCTGTCCATGTAGACACTTTGCCTGGGTTCTGACACCTTGGTCAAGGCCACTCCTAAACAGAGAAGTCCTCCTCACCCATCCGGATCCCGTTTCCCTGCATGAACAATCACTTCAGCCCACTTGGGCTCTAACATCCCCTTTCAGGCCACTTCTCTGTACCTTTCTTGGGCTCTGATGCCCCAAACCAGACCACCCCCATAAGTGGATGCTCTCCTTGCCTAGTTAGGGCATCAGGCCTTCCTCTGTGGAGATGCATTCTTCACCACACTTGGGTTTTCATACTCCCTACTAGGCCCGCTTCCTTATGTATGCCTTCCTCCCCTTCTGAAAGGAACATCACAGAAGTGATGCTGTTTTTTTCCTACCTCATCTTGTTCAGTGACACCTGATTTCAATTACCAATGATGTTCACTTAATACTTGATTAAAGTGGTGTCTGCGAGTCTTCTCCACTATAAACGTTTCCATTTCCCCAAATAATCAGTAAATATTTTGTGGATGCTATGTAAATGGCCTATTCCTCATCAGACTTTTAGTTTAACCAATGATTTATAGCAGTGTAGACTTACAGTTTTGTATTTTATTCAAAAGATTGTAATCTGTTACTTTCATCATTTATACTGATGCTCAGATTCCTTCACAGTTGGCCAATGGGGGCCCCTTCAAGCTGGTGTCTGCATCTTCTGACATGTCCCCAGCATTCTTTGACTACTTCCTTACTTTCTGACACAATAAGATATCCCAAGATCATCTTGTCCTTTTCCTGTGTCAGACCTAGAAACTACCATTCTTTTAAATAGTCCTGATTCTTATTTTTTTAAGATTTACTCTTTTAAAAATTATGTATTTATTCTGAGAGAGAAAGTGTGTGTGTGCCCACATATGAATGAAGGAGGGGCAGAGAGACAGGGAGAGAGAATCTTAAGCAGGCTCCACACCATCAGCACAGGAGCCCAATGTGGGGCTCCATTTCCTGAACCATGAGATCATGACCTGAGCTGAAATCAAGAGTCAGATAGTTAACCAACTGAGCCCCCCAGGCACCCCTAAACAGTCCTGATTCTTTTTAATAGAGAATGATATTTAAAAATCAAAATCTTGTCACTGGGCATGCTCATTGGTATTGGGGTGTCACGGCTTAGGTTCCTTCAGTGGACAGAGCTGGGAAATGGGCGTACAACTATATTTCTCTCCCTCATTTATCTAATAATCTATACACATACATTTTTTATTGAGATATAATTCATATAACATGAAATTCACCATTTTGAAGTATACAATTCAGTGACTTTTAGTATATTCGTATGTCGTGCAACCATTACTACTATCTAATCTAATTCTAGAATATATGTGTATATAATAGCATTATTCAATATAATACATATAACATATGTAACTGAATATGATTCATTTCAACATATAATATATACAATATACTAGAAGCCATGAGTTCCACTTGGTACTTCCTACTACAACCCAGTAGCACAGGAATAATTCTAGTTTTTTTTTCCTTTTTATATTTTGTGTCCCTTATTTCCAATAGCAACAAACCATTCTCCCATTCTCCTCCATATAATTATTTTATGAACCCCTCTACATGTAGCCAGTCCCCATCTCTGCCACCCCACCTCCCCCATCCAGATGTTCTCTTACCCTACGCAGGCTTTGGCTCCTCAATAAGGCCATACCCCAAGCAGACACCTTCTTTAGCCTATTCAGGCTCCAGCACTCACTGTGTTCAGAGCCTGCTTTGGCCACCATAGTTTCCCCCCTACTCAACCAGGCGTAGATGATAGCTTGTTAGGCCATACCTAACAGCTTCAGGACCAAATTGTTCAGGGAAGGAAGAAAGGGAAAATAAGAGAAAGGAAGAGGAATAACAATGATTGGAGATTTAACCACTGAGTTTTGGGGTAGTTTGTTGAGCAACATTATTGTGGCCTGAAAAAAGTGATACACTAGCTTTTACTGCTCCTGCCCTTATAGTGTTACCTTGAAGGCATAACCAACCCAGTCTGAACCAGCTTGCCTGGTTTTTACTTCAGTATCCCCCACCTGCTTCTCTTTACCCTTTAAGAGGAAGGGCATTAGCTATTCAGCTAATCACCAAGGCCAGTTAATTCTGCCTCTTAAATGTCTTTGAATAGCTAACCTAAGCCAGGGCCATGGGGGTGGGGCCAGATTAAATCATTGATTATCCTCTGGTGCATTAAAAGAGCTGGAGTCAGACATAAAACTAGAACATCTGAATAAGACAGTAAGGATATAAAAGGGAATATATGAGTCTTTAATTATAAAATGATTTTTAAAGTCAATTCTCAGTATAAGTAACAAAAAGACTATATCAGATCATTCCCCATACCTAGCAACAAGCAAGTCCAAACTCAGGCTACAATCTAAGTGTAACATAGAGATCACGTAGACTAGAAAAATGAGCCGAGGCTGTGTGGCTTACCTGAAAACATGTATGAGTAGATTTTCATTAAAATGGAATTAGGAAATCTGTTTTATAAATGTCTCTGGTTTCATGTGTTTGATTTTAGGGTTTTTTTTTTTTTCTTATGAAAAAACTCCAACCTTTGCCATTGTAAATTGGTACAACCCTTTCACAATTTGGCATTGTATATTGAGAGTTATAAAAATGTTCATACCCTTTGACCCAGTAATTCTGCTCTTGGCAATATATCCTAGGAGGAAAAAAATTGTAAATGCATGAGATTTCAGTCCTAGTTATAAGACTGCTAGATTGACAAATAGTCTAATGAACAACAATAGCAAAAGCACAAGTAAATATGGATTATTTTGCAACCACTAAAGATTGTAAATATTGAAACTATGTAGCAACTTGAAAAATAACTTATGGGATAATTTTACTGGAACTAACCAGGATACATATGTACATATACACTATGATTCAACTATTTCAAATTGTTTTCAAAATGAGACAAAAGAGAAACATGTAGAAAAATAAAAACAGTATAGTTAGTAAGATTATGAGATATTCTTTTTAAATTTTGCTCTAATGTTGGACTATATTGTTTGTGCTATAAATAGAAATCAAGATGGAGCAGTGGAAAACCCAACTTTATTTCAGCTGAATTAAAGGGATAGGATGGCTAAATTGGGAGTCAGAGCGCCCTCAGAGGTGAGTGATGAAAATTATCATCATCATTGTAGTTAACATTATTGAACATTTATCACTTTATAGGCATTGAATTAAAGGCTTTGACATGCAATGATCAGGGTGTCTGGGTGGCTTAGTCGGTTGAACATCCGACTCTTGATCAACTCATGATCCAAGCTCAGGTCATGGTCTCACAGTTCATGGGATCAAGCCCTGAGCTGGGCTCTTTGCTGACAGTGCAGAGCCTGCTTGGGAGACTCTCTTTCCTTGCCCCCTCAAAATAAATACATAAACACTTTAAAAAATTAAAACATAAAACTATAAGAGCATATAGCAAAGATCTAGTTGACATCTCTTCTTAAATGTCTTATAAGCATTTCAAACTTGACATATCCAAAATAAAACTTCTGACATTCTTTCCCAAACCTGCTTTACCCACAGTCTCACTCAGTTGATGACAACTCCAAACCAGTCATATATCCAGTCTATCATTACACTCTGCCAATTCTACCTTCAAAATATGTCCAGAGTTTTGCCACTTCTTACTTCCTCCACTGCTAGCACACGAGTCCAAACCCCCTTGTGATGCCCAGGTGTCTACAGTAGCTACCTAACTGACCTGCCTACTTCCACCCTTCCCCCTCCTCCATTCTCAGCACATGAAAAACAATCAAGGGGGTCTTTTAAAAATATGTCAGAGAATGTCCCACTTCTACTCAAAACCCTCCATGTCTCCCCATTATACTCAGAATAAGGTCCTAACAACAACCACCAAGGCTCTATGTCGTCTGTGCTCTCCTTGCTTCCATGACCCTATCTCCTACTATTCCCTCTTTCAATCACTTCACCCAGCCACCATTAACATCCCTGATGTCATATAATACTGGTCATTCTCTTATCCTAGTACTTTCACCTTAGGACCTAGCTCTTCCTCTGTTCACCCATACTCTTCACCCATACAACCACATGGCTCATCCTTTCACTTTCTTCAAGTCTTTTCTCACAGATCATCTTCTCAATAAGACTACCCCTGACCATCCTGCAATACTGCAGCCTGCCCTCATCATCCCAATATACCAGGTGTGTCTTACTCGATTTTTTTCTATAGCAATCATTGCCTAACATCCTACATACTTTAAATCTGTTATATAGTGTTATTTGTGTCCCTGTGTTAAAATGTAAACTCTATGAGGGCCGAGATTTTTTTTTCAGTGCCTATAGATGAAGAAACTTAATCATATTGCTGCCATTTGGCAGAGCCAGGAATATTCCAGAAGGCATAATCCAGAACTACTGTGCTATCCTACAACACCTACTCCAGTTCAGCCCCCTGAGTGGGAAAAGTAAAGCTAGGGTAGATACAATAAACATGAATTGCAGACATTAAAACTTCTTGCCTCCTAGAGCCCAAGTGATTTAGTTCCCATGCTGTCTCCTTCTGAAGTTCTTTTTGAATCTAGTTGATTATAAAAACCACAAAAAATGAAAGTGGAGCATGATGAAGTAAGAGTATAAAAAGCACTAAGTCATTGGAACTTTTGTCTTTTCCAGAACAAAAAGTGGTACTATGTATTCATTGGAACATTAAGTCTTTTCTTGAGTAGAAGACAATCTCTCACTTCAGTCAAATCTGAAGACATTAGAATATCAACAGCCATTCACTAAGACCACCAAGCCTGCCCCCGCCCCCTTATAAAAGCTGCAGGTACCAGATATTACTCTCTTCATCTCCTCTGTAGGTAGGAGGAACAAAGCCAAGTACCCAATCCTTGTTAGGAGACTGGGAAGTCTATTGAGGGATCTCTAAAAAAGATTTATTCTCCTTTTAAAATGGTACCCTAGGGGGTGCCTGAGTGGCTCAGTCGGTTAAGCATCCAACTCTTGATTTCAGCTCAGATCATGATCTCAAGGTGAGTGAGATCAAGCCCCAAGTGGGAGCCTGCTTTGGATTCTCTCTCTCTCTCTCTCTCTCTCTGCCTCTCCCCTGCTCACAGGTGCATGTCTCTCTCTCTCAAAATAAATAAACATTTAAAAAGTAAAAATTAAATTAAAATTAAATTAAATTAAATTAAATTAAATGGGACCCATGAAGAAAAATTGCCCTTTTCTTGCCTGTGGACACAGTTGTTTGAGAGCATTAGTCCCGGAGCTGAGGCAACCATCTTGTTACCGTCAGCAGCTAGACTGAGGGTGAGAAAACAACATATTACAGATAGTAGAGTTCAAACATATGGAAAGATCCTGGGTTCTTCATAACATTTGTAAGCTACTGCATCAACCTTGGAACTACCAGGTCTCAAGCTTCTTGTTTAACAACGATAATAAATGTCCTCACTACTGAAGCTCATAGTCCTAAATCAGAAACCGTACTGCACAACTATTTGGAAATGTGGGGTTGAGGAGGGTGGGCAATTTTGATTTATTCAATGACTGGGTGGAGGTAGTAGCATTTGGTGCCTGGAAATAAAGGATGCTAAACACCCTCCCATGGATGCTACCATTAAAACTTTAGCATCTTTTTATAAAACAACATGTATTTTGAGTACTACATATTAGGTGGCTGGTATTTAGTGTCATCAACTCCATGATCACTAAAAAGTTTCCTATGTTGAGATGACCAAGAAAACAGTATGGACTGATGAAAATTATAATAAGTGGGGCACCTGGGTGGCTCTGTCAGTTGAGCATCCGACTTCGGCTCAGGTCATGATCTCATGGTTCGTGAGTTTGAGCCCCGTGTCGGCTCTGTGCAGACAGCTCGGAGCCTGGAGCCTTTTTCGGATTCTGTGTCTCCCTCTCTCTCTCTGCCCCTCCCCAGCTTACACTCTGTCTCTCCCTCTCTCAAAAATAAATAAACATTAAAAAAAAATTTTTTTAAGAAAATTATAATAAGTAAATTATCATATTATCAGACGTTATCATCCTCACAACTCTGACTTTAAAAAGATTATTGCTCTAGGGACACCTGGCTGGCTCAGTTGGAAAAGCATGCAGCTCTTGATCCTGGGGTTGTGGGTTCCAGCCCCACATTGAGTGTGTAGATTACTTAAATAAATAAATAAACGTTAAAAAAAAAAAAAGATTATTGCTTTAAAAAATCCAATCTTCCCTCCTAAAGCCAATCAATTGATTTCTTTGGTTTTAAAAATATCTTTTATTCCTGAAACCAATATTGCACTCTATGTTAACTAACTAAAATTTAAATTTAAAAAATCTTGGGGTGCCTGGGTGGCTCAGTCGGTTAAGCGTCCAACTTCGGCTCAGGTCACGATCTCGCGGTATGTGGGTTCGAGCCCCGCGTCGGGCTCTGTGCTGACTGCTCAGAGCCTGGAGCCTGTTTCACATTCTGTGTCTCCCTCTCTCTCTGACCCTCCCCCCCCCGTTGATGCTCTGTCTCTCTCTGTCTCAAAAATAAATAAACGTTAAAAAAATTTTTTTTAATTTAAAAAAGCTTTATTACCTAAAATATTTTTGTTTTTATTTATTGATAAAATATCTTTTCATAAGTATTACATGAACACATTCTCATTATAAATGCAAACAATAGAGAAATATACAGAACAAAATATAAAAATCACTCTTCATCTACCTTCAAATTTTCTGTCCAGAGAAAACCTCTTTCAACAGTTTGGTTTGAATGCTATATATGTACTTGTACACATATACACATTCAAACGTTTTTTTTCTTTCATAATAATTTTCCTTGTCTTCTTTTCTATGTCTTCAAAATTCTTTGCAAGTTAATACATAGAGACCTCATAGATTCTTTTGAACTACAAGATACTATTACATAGTACAAATTATCATAATTTATTTACCCATTGATAGACATTTAGATTATTTCTAGTTTTTTTGTTATTTCAAAATGATAAAGTAATAAGTACACACACTTCTTTGTGAATGTAAGAGTATTTCTTTAGAATGGATTCTTAGAAATAAAACTATTTGGTCAAAGTACATGTGAATTTTAAAATTTAATACATAAATGCCTCTTTGATTTCCAAAATGCTTGGCCATTGTGAAGACCCACCAATAGAGTAGAACAGTGTCCTTATCTCTGAATATTCATTAAGAGTTGATGTTATCCATTATTTTAATTTCTGTCGATTAGATTGTTTAAGACATTTTATTACTACAGTTTATATCTCCTCGGTTGCTAATGACAATAAACCTCTATTTATTGGCTATCTTTATTTATTTTCCTCTGTGAAGTGATTATTTGTAGGTAAGAGGCCTGTATTTGTTCGGGGAAGTTGATTTTTTTTATTGATTTGTAGTAACTTTTTATGTTTTGTGGAGATTAATCCTATTATGAATGTTTCTAATATTTTTTTCCTGATCTTTACTAGTCTCATCTGTTTAAAAAATTTATCATGAGTTTTACCGAACAAGTGTTTAATTTTTAAGAGTACTACTTCTATTTTAAAAAAAATTTTCTGATTTAAAAGATATATTGGATATATTCATTGGTAGACATTGAAAAATACAGAGCAAGTATAATGAGGGAAATAGAAATCATTCTTAATTCAACTGACCCACAGAGAATCATTGCTAACATTTGGTGTATTTCTTTCCAGTTTTTTTCCTCTGTATCTCTCTATATAGTAACATATAAGTTCTCTCTCTCTATTCATATATTTGTTCACCTATATTTTAACCTATTTTTAAATTGAAATTATTCCATACAGGGGCGCCTGGGTGGCTTAGTCAGTTAAGTGTCCGACTTCGGTTCAGGTCATGATCTCGCAGTCCCTGAGTTCGAGCCCCATGTTGGGCTCTGTACTGACAGCTCAGAGCCTGGAGCCTGTTTCAGATTCTGTGTCTCCCTCTCTCTCTGCCCCTCCCCTGCTGGTGCTTTATCTCTCTCTCAAAAATAAATAAACATTAAAAAAATTTTAATAAAAAATGAAATAATTCCATATATATACAATTTATCTTTTTATTTTTGTTTAAATTTTCATAAAAATGTATCTTAATTGTGTCAAAATACATATTCATAGAATTTACCATCTTAATTATTTTTAGATGTATAGTTCAGTAATGATAAACATACTCACATTGCTGTGCAACCAACCTTTAGAACTCTTTTCAAATTGCAAATCTGATTAATTGAACAATAATTCCCCATACTCTTCTCTCCTCGGGCCCTGGAAACCACCATTCTACTCTATGAATTTGAGTACTCTGGATGCATTTGTATGTGGAATCATACAGTATTTGTCCTTTTTGTGACTGGCATATCTCACTTATTATAATGTCTTCAAGATTCATCCTTTTGTGTCAGAATTGTCTTCCTTTTAAGAATGAACAATATTTCATTGTATGTATATACCACATTTACTTTATCCATCATCCATTGATAGACATTTGGATTGCTTCCATCTTTTGGCTATTGTGAATAATGCTTCCACGGACAGGAGCATAATATCTCTTCAAGATCCTGCTTTCAGTTCTCTTGTGTATATATCCAGAAGTGGAATTGCTGGATCAGATAGTAATTCCATTTTTAATTTTTCGAGGATTCATCATTTTGTTTTTTATAGCAGCTGCACCATATTACATTCCCACCAACGATGCATAAGGGTTCCAATTTTTCCACATCCTACGAGCACTTGTGATTTTTCTTTCCCTTTATTTCTTCCTTTTTTCTTCTTTCTTTCTTTCTTTCTTTCTCTCTTTCTCTCTTTCTCCCATCCCAGTAGGTGTGAGGTACTATCTCATTGGGGCATTGATCTGCATTTCCCTAAAGATCAGTGACATTCACATGTGCTTTTCATGTACTTGTTGGCTGTCTGTATATCTTCTTTGGAGAAATGTCTATTGAAGTCTTTTGTCCATTTTTAAATTGGGTTATCTGTCTAGTTGTTGCATTTTAGGAGATATAGATGATACAGATATAGATATAGATAGATGTAGATACATGGATACAGATATAGATATATAGATATATATAGACAGATATAAATAAATGATATAGATATAGATATAGATATAGATATAGATATAGATATACATACCGGATACTCTGTTGATCGTGCCCTATGACGCATGGATGTTTTAAATTTTGATTTAGGCCAACTTATCCATTTTTACTTTTTTTTTTTTTTTTAATTTTTTTTCAACGTTTATTTATTTTTTTGGGACAGAGAGAGACAGAGCATGAACGGGGGAGGGGCAGAGAGAGAGGGAGACACAGAATGGGAAACAGGCTCCAGGCTCTGAGCCATCAACCCAGAGCCCGACGCGGGGCTCGAACTCACGGACCGCGAGATCGTGACCTGGCTGAAGTCGGACGCTTAACCGACTGCGCCACCCAGGCGCCCCTATCCATTTTTACTTTTGTTGCCTTTGCTTTTGGTTCCATTATCTGCCAGTTCCAATATCATGAAGCTTTCCTTCTACATTTTCTCATAAAAGTTTATTCGTTTTGGCTCTTCATTCAGGTCTTTGGTCTATTTTGAGTTGATTTTTTTAATATGTTGCAGGGTATGGATCCAACTTCATTCCTTTGCATGTGAATATTCAGTTTTCCCATCACCATTTGTTGAAAAGATTGTCTTTTCCTCATTTAATATTGTTGGCACCCTTGTTGAAAATCATATGACCATATATCATAGGGTTTATTTATAGGTTCTCTATACTATTCCATTGGGCTACATGTCTGCCTTTATGCCAGTACCACCCTGTTTTGATTAATGTAGATTTGTAATAAGTTTTGAAATCAGGAAGTGTGAAACCTCCAGCTTTGTTCTTTGTTCAAATTGTGTTAGCTATTTGGTATCCCTTAAGATTTTGTTTGAATTTTATGGCGACTTTTCTATTTCTGCAAAAAAATGCCCCTGACGTTTTCATAAGGATTGTATTATATCTCTATCAATTTTGATAATATTGACATTTCAACAATATTACATCTTCCAATCCTGAACACAAGATGTTTTTCTGTTTATTTGTGTCTTTTGAAATTTCTTTCAGCAGGGCCACCTGGGTGACTCAGTCGGTTGAGTGTCGGATTTCGGCTCAGGTCATGATCTCATGGTTCATGAGTTTGAGCCCCACGTTGGACTCCAGCTAACTGCTGTCAGTCTCTCAGTGCAGAACCCACTTTGGATCCTCTGTCCCCACCACCCCCCCCCCCCCGTCTCTTTCTCTCTGCCCCTCACCTGCTTCCACTCTCTCCAAAATAAATATCTTTAAAAAATTGCTTTCAACAATGTTTTATAGCTACTATATTTTTTTCACACATTATGGAATCTTTTCCTATGTCGTTAAATATTCTTTGTGTGGATGTGCTATAGTTAATTTAATCAGTACCATATTTTGTATGCTCATTTCCAAGTTTTCTGATTATAAATAATGTTTCCATCAACAATTTTTTGGAAACATATATCTCATCATTTCCCTAGGACACTACACTTGATCTTAGCCAAAAGGCCGAGAAGCGATCATCGTTTCCCTAGGATAAATTGTTGAGTCAAGAACATGAAAACAGGGGCGCCTGGGTGGCGCAGTCGGTTAAGCGTCCGACTTCAGCCAGGTCACGATCTCGCGGTCCGTGAGTTCGAGCCCCGCGTCAGGCTCTGGGCTGATGGCTCAGAGCCTGGAGCCTGTTTCCGATTCTGTGTCTCCCTCTCTCTCTGACCCTCCCCCGTTCATGCTCTGTCTCTCTCTGTCCCAAAAATAAATAAACGTTGAAAAAAAAAATTTAAAAAAAAAAAAAAAAAAAGAACATGAAAACAGGGGCACCTGGGCGGCGCAGTCGGTTAAGCGTCCGACTTCAGCCAGGTCATGATCTCGCGGTCCGTGAGTTCGAGCCCCGCGTCAGGCTCTGGGCTGATGGCTCAGAGCCTGGAGCCTGTTTCCGATTCTGTGTCTCCCTCTCTCTCTGACCCTCCCCCGTTCATGCTCTGTCTCTCTCTGTCCCAAAAATAAATAAACGTTGAAAAAAAAAAAAAAAAAAAAAAAAAAAAATGAAAACATTATTGGCACATGTTGCCAAATCACTCCTCAGCAGTGCAGTACCAATGCATGGTCTTACTGTGAATGTCAGCCAGCCATTCCTTCTCCCCCATCCAGGGCTGCTGAGTGCTGTAGAGTGCCTACAGAGTACATCTTCTGGCAGAGCTGCCTCTACTATACTAACACTGTATTTTACCCTCTCCAAACTATTTGCCAATCAAAATGGTGGTAATAGGCATCCCTTATTTTAATTTGTGTTTAATTAATGGTGAGGTAGAGCTTTTCATTTCAGACCTCAAAAGAGTGAGAATTTTATTTATTCATTTATTCATGCATTTGTTTAACTAGTGCTTATCGAACACTTTCTAAATGCCAGTATTGTATTTGGTTCCAGCACGATACAAATATGAAATAAGGTCAGACCCTGCCCTGAGGTTCATAGCAAGTCACCCTAGAATGAATGGCAAAGCAAGGCCTCATCTGAGAATACATGTCTGGGGTGGGAATGAAGGTGTTGGGGGAGATCAGGGAGTCGTTACCATACACACCTAATTAACAAATAGAAGATATGCTGCTCTAGCTTATATCCCTATAACAGGGAAGTGAATATATAGTTCTGATAGTCTGAGGGTGGGATGGAGAAGGGAAGGGGAAGGGGAAAGGGTAGAGAACATAAAGAATATCTAGGAGCTAAGAATCTTCCTAAGTCACAAGCTTTATCCCAAACATTCATGAGTATTTTGTACTCTATTCCACATGAGGCTAATATGAGGTCCCCTCAAGGAGCTGCTGAATAACGGCCCCCTTTTTAAGTTCCCATACAAACAATTGGAACAAAGGCTCACCTGGAGGGGAAAGAGAAACAGAGTATACTAGCATGACTGGAACATGGAAGGGAAGGACACTATTAAGTGAGGGTCGACAGAGAGACTTCCAGGCCAGTCTCAACCACCCACATCAGACTCCCAGGGAGAGTGACCTGGAATAAAGACCCAATCAAACAAAACAGTTGCTGCCCCCTTGAAACTCTCCAGGAAACTGGAACTAGAGTCCATCCTGCTTTATGACCTAGTAACAGAGGGTGGGGAAGGGGTACACACTTGTGCCACCTCAGCCAGGCTACCCTGGGAAAGCCAGAGGCCATGGAAATGAGGCACGGAAGGTGGCAGGGGAAGATACTTTCAGAGAGAGGTTGAGGAAAGGCAAATACCACCAGCAAGGCAGCTCAGTAGAGTTCCTGGAACCAGAATTTAGGGGATTTCCAGGGGATGGAGGTAAGGGTAGGGGCTGAAGTTCTAGCGTATCATTGTTGAGCCCCAAGCCAGGAGCCATAGTTTTCCAATGCATTCCCAATGGGGGGGGGGTGTAGTGAACAGGGAGGGGTAAGACCAAGAGTTGGAACTGTTTACATCTGCCACTTGATGGCTGCATGACCAGGGACAAGTGGCTTAATCTCTATGAGCTTGTTTCCTTATTTGTAAAATAGTGATAGATTTTGTAAAATAATTATTATATTGAAGAAAAAAATTATGGGAAGTTTTGAGTGTCACTGCCTTGATATAATAAAACCATACATAAGGGGCACCTGGGTGGCTCAATCAATTAATCTTCTGACTCTTGATTTCAGCTCAGGCCATGATCTCACAGTGAGATTGAGACCCGCATTGGGCTCTCCACTGAGTGTGGAGCCTGCTTGGGGTTCTCTCTCTCTCTCTGCCCCTCCCCACTTGTGCTCATTCTCTCTCTCTCAAAATAAATAAATATTTTTAAAATAAATACATACATACATAATAATGACATTTTCTTTAAAGCTCTGGTTCTCAAAGCAGGTGAAACTTCTCCAGGAGCATTTTGGCTTCTGAGGGAGAATCTTCAGATACCATAATGATTAGAAGCACTGCTGGGATTTAATGGATAGTTGTCAGGGATGCTATCCACTCCAAAGAATTATTCTGGGTCCCTCACAACTGTGATGTCTCTCCAGATATATCAGTGAAAAACCTGTTCATAATTACCTGAGCCTACAACCTACCTTCATTTTTTTCATATAAATACCATTTCCCCCAAATTCCAACATACTGAATTTTCTAGAAATACACCTTGTATTTCTAGAATGAAGGAAAGCTGTATTTTGGTTTGTTTGGAATTTTGCAGAGTATTTTTCGTCATTTCAAAAAGAACCACTGATAGCCACAGTTCTCTCAATATTCAAGTCACCAGTTCAACGCAACTCTAGAAGTCTGCGCTTATAGCTATTAATTACTTGCAAGATTCTAGGCACGGGTGCAAACATCCAACTGCCTCCGCATCCCATAATGTAGTCAAGCCTGAGCACTGATATATTGAAATACATATTTTATTATAAAATGCATTCCCTTCATTTCTCTTTTATATTAAAGTTAGCACCTTCATTGTTTATTACATGTGTAGATGATTTACTATATTAATGAATTTTATTTCAGGATAATAAAGGAGGTGTTATAAATGATTTGTTTTTGTAAAAGAAGTATAACAATATTAGAACTACTGCCTTCAAAGAAAAACTGTTTTCTTCCTGATTGCGTGGTGAAAATGATACTTGAGGCACAAATGAATGGTCCTCCATTTTATGTAATCATGTATACAACTGCTGTCTATACATATTGAATAACTATGAGACTCAAGGAAATCCCTATGTGGTATCAATACCAAGGCAAATCACAGTGCTCTTTCAATTTGCTAGTCAATGTTTTGAGCTTGAGTAATCAGTTTAAAATGAACTTCTCAGGAATCAAATTTCCCCACTCTGAATGGGAAACCAAAACAGAGCATAAAGTGAGGCAAAGAAAGAGGGAAACTCCTTAGATCTCCAGAAGCCAGGCAGAAATAATGATGTCAGTTAACATTATTAAAGCTTATGTCCTAGAGTTTTGTCTTCCATAATACATATTTTATTATTTAATCTTTACATCAACTGACATGGATACTACTGTTATTATTCCTATTACATGTGTAGAAACCAAAACTCAAAGAATGTAATATGCTCAATGACACACTGCTGAGAAGTGGCAGAGACTCAAGTCTGTCTGACACCATAGCCCAAGCTCTTAACCACTACACCAGATAGAGAACACAACCTTAACTGGAGAATAGGAAAAACTTACCCATCACTAGAGAAATGGAGAGAGGATGAATGAAAAGAGCACTAACTTGGCATTCAGGAAACCCAAGACTCAGGCTGTTTCTGCCACTGACTTGACCTTGGATTTGGAGAGGCAATATCACATAATGATTTAAGAGTGTGAGTTCTGGGGCATCTGGATGGCTCAGTTGGTTGAGCGTCTGACTTCAGCTCAGGTCATGATCTCACAGTCGTGCATTGAGATTTGTGCTGACAGCTCAGAGCCTGGAGCCTGCTTTGGGTTCTGTGTCTCCCTCTCTCTGCCCCTTCCTCTCTCTCTCAAAAATAAACAACTAAAAAAAATTAAAAAAAAAAAAAAAAAAGAGCGTGAGTTCTGGGAAGCAGAATGTGAGGGTTTAAAACCCAGCTCTGTCACTTGCTGGAGAACCTCAGAAAAGTTATCAACTGTTGTGTACCTTAGTGTCCTCCTTTGCAGTATTATAGGAAAAGAATTATAAAAAAGTAAGCATTCAATGGACATTACTACGATATTAGTTAGGGTTGACTGACCTGCTACAACAAGAGGGAGGCTCCATATCATTTGCCAGGTAACTTGGAATCAGATTCTCAAATGGAGTCCTGTCTTTTATGCTAGAGGGATTGTTTCAGCATAACCAAGTAGCTAGGCTACTTGGACCCAGAATACTTTATATGGCCAGACCTTGAATCTTTGTAGGGTTAATTTCCCACACTCTGGAAGGCATGTGTCTTGCCAAAACCCCCAACGTCCTTGCCACTTCTTCCTCTTCCAGTTGAATTAACATGATGTCATCAGTAAAATGGACTAATGTGATACTTTAATGACCCCTTCAGAATACACTGTGATAGAGGATGGGAAAGAGTTAACACAACCCTGGGCCAAGGCTAAAAATATATGCAAGCTTATCTTGATAGGCTTGGAAAACAAATTATTCTTCAGAGCAATGGCTGTATCATGTATCTGAAAGCATTTAATTTGCTCTAGCAAAGATACCATATCTTGCACAATTGCAGTTGAGACCACTATTTGTTTGCATTTGTGGTAGTCTAGTGTTCTCCAGAATATATCTGGCTTTTGAAGAGACTAAACTGAAAAATTAAATGGAGATATAGTTAACATTGTATTGGAAACACTAGCTAGTACATTAAGACAAGGAAACAAAAGAGAAATAAAACAGTCTTTGTTCACAGATGACAATATCATCTATATAGACTATCCCAAAGAATCAACCCAAAAAGTGCTGGAAGCAAGTACCACCTCAAGTTCAAAGGATGGGAAGTTAACATAAAAAGTCAATTGTTTTCCTATATACAAACAATGCACATGGGTATTTGCAATTCAAAATAACAGTATCATTAAAAATAACATGGGGGGCGCCTGGGTGGCTCAGTTGGTTGAGCGGCCGACTTCGGCTCAGGTCACGATCTCGCAGTCCGTGAGTTCGAGCCCCGCATCGGGCTCTGTGCTGACAGCTCGGAGCCTGGAGCCTGTTTCCGATTCTGTGTCTCCCTCTCTCTGACCCTCCCCCGTTCATGCTCTGTCTCTCTCTGTCTCAAAAATAAATAAACGTTAAAAAAAATTAAAAAAAAAATAACATGAAAATTGAAATACTTAAGTATAAATCTAACAAAATATATACAGTATCTATATCAAAAACTACAAATATTTTGATATATCTATATCAAAAAACTACAAAACTCTAAGGAAAGAAATAAAAATGACCTAAAACATGTGGAGAGATATTCTGTGTTTGGGATTGGAAGATGTAATATTGTTAAGGTTCAATTCTTCCTAACCTGATCCATAGATTCAAAATTATCCCAATCAAAATCCCAATAAGCTATTTTGTAGATATTGACAAAGTGATTCTAAAGTTTATATGGAAAGGCAAAAGAGGGGCACCTGGTTGGCTCAGTTGGTAGAGTATATGACTCTTGATTTTGAGGTTGTGAGTTCGAGACCCACGTTGGATGTAGAAATTACTAAAAAATAAAAAATAAATAAAAATTAGAAAAGAAAGGCAAAAGACCTAAAATAGCCAACATACTGCTGAAGAAGAAAAAAAAAATTGGACGACTCACATCATCTAACAATGATTATTATTAAGATCTACTATAAAAAATTATCAAGATCTACTATAAAGCTATAGTAGTCAAGACAGTACGGTATTGGTGCAAGAATAGACACATAGATCAATAGAACAGAATACAGAGCAAAGAAATAGGTTTACAAAAATATAGACAATTGATCATTGGCAAAGGAGTAAAAGCAATTTGATAGAGAAAGAAAAGTCTTTTCAACAAATTGTGTTACAACAATTACGTGTTCATATACTTAAAAAATGAATGTGGGATTTCCTGGGTGGGTAAGTCATTTAAGTGTCTAACTCTTGATTTCAGCTCAGGTCATGATCTCACAGTCATGAGATTGAGCCCTGTGTTGGGCTCCATGCTGAGTGTGGAGCCTGCTTGGGATTTTCTCTCTCTTTGCCTCTTCCCCACTTGCTCTCTCTCTCTCTCTCTCTCTCTCAAAATAAATAAATACACCTAAAATAAAATTAAAAAATGAATATAGACACAGATCTTACATTTTTCATAAAAATTATTTCAGAATGAATCATAGAACCAGATGTAAAATGCAAAAATATAAAACTCCTAGAAGAAAACACTCCTGTTTTCTAGGTGACCTTGGGTTTGGCAATGTATCTTTAGATAAAACACCAAAACCATGATCCAGGAAAGAAAAAATTGTTAAATTGAATTTTATTCAGATTGAAAATTCTGCTCTACAAAACACACTGTTTAAGAATGAAAAGACAGGCCATAAATTTGGAGAAAATATTTGCAAAACACATATCTGATAAAGGACTTGTACCCTAAATACACAGAGGTCTCTTAAAACTTAACAATTAGAAAAACAAATAATCCAATTTAAAGATAGGCAGAAAAGTTGAACAGACGCTTTACTGAAGAAGATATACAGATGAAAAATAAACATCTAGGGCCAGATGGCTTCACGGGCAAACTCTACCAAACATTTAAAGAAGAGTTAATATCTGTTCTTCTCAAACTATTCCAAAAAATAGAAAAGGAAGGAAAACTTCCAAATTCATTCTAAAATTCAGGCCAGCATTACCCTGATACCTAAATCAGATAAAAACTCCACTAAAAAAGAGAATGACAGGCCAAATCCCTGATGAACATGGATGCAAAAATTGTCAATAAAATAATAGTGAACTGAATCCAACAATACATTAAAAGAATCATTGACCATAATCAAATGGGATTTATTCCATGGGGCACCTGGGTGGCTCAGTCGGTTAAAGCATCCGGCTTCGGCTCAGGTCATGATCTCACGGTTTGTGAGTTCGAGCCCCACATCAGGCTGTGCACTGATAGCTTAGAGCCTGGAGCCTGCTTCAGATTCTGTGTCTCCCTCTCTTTCTGCCCCTACCCTGCTCATGCTCTGTCTCTCTCTGTCTCTTAAAAATAAATAAATGTTAAAAAAAATTTTTTTTAAATGGGATTTATTCCTGAGTTGCAAGGGTGATTCAATATTTGCAAATCAATCAAAGTGATACACCACATTAATAAAAGAAAGGATGAGAACCATATGATCATGTCAATAGATGCAGAAAAAGCATTTGACAAAGTACAACATCCATTCATGATAAAAAAAAAAACTCAACAAAGTAGGTTTAGAGAGAACATACCTCAAAATAATAAAGGCCATATACAAAACCCATAGCTAATACCATCCTCAATGGGGAAAAACTGAGCGCTTTTTCCTCTATGGTCAGGAACAAGACAAGAATGTCCACCCTCAACAATCAGACAACAAAAAGAAATAAGAGACATCCAAATTGGCAAGGAAGTAGTGAAACTTTCACTATTTGCAGATGACATGATACTCTATAAAGAACACTCAAAGACTCAAAAAAGTTGCTAGAACTGATACAGGAATTCAACAAAGTCATAGGATATGAAATTAACATACAGAAATTGGTTGCATTTCTATACACCAATAATGAAGCAGCAGAAAGAGAAATCAAGGAATCAACCTCATTTACAATTGCACCAAAAAGCACAAGATACCTAGGAATACACCTAACCAAAGAGGTAAAAGATCTGTACTCTGAAAACTATAAAACACTGCTGAAAGAAATTCAAAAGGACACAGAGAAATGGAAAGGCATTCCATGCTCATGGATCAGAAGAACAAATATTGTTAAAATGTCTATACTACCCAAAGCAATCTACATATTTAATGCAATCCCTATCAAAATACCAACAGCATTTATCACAGAGCTAAAAGAAACAATCCTAAAATTTATATGGAACCACAAATTTGTATGGCCGTAAATAGCCAAAGCAACCTTGAAAAACAAAGCAAAGCTGGAGACCTCATGATTCCAGACTTCAAGTTATATTACAAAGCTGTAGTGATCAGGGTGCCTGGGTGGCTCAGTTTGTTAAGTGTCTATCTGACTTCTGCTCAGGTCATGGTCTCATGGTTCATGAGTTTGAACCTCGCATCAGGTGCTATGCTGACAGCTCAGAGCCTGGAGCTTGCTTTGGATTCTATGTCTCCCTCTCTCTCTGCCCCACTCCCTCTCTCTCTTTCTCTCTTTCTCTCTCTCTCTCTCAAAAACAAATGTTAATTTTTTTTTAAAGCTGTAGTGATCAAAACTGTATGGTACTGGCACAAAAATAGACACATAAATCAGTGAAACAAAATAAACCCACAACTATATGGTCAATTAATCTTTGACAAAGCAGGAAAGAATATGCAATGGGAAAAAGTTTCTTCAACAAATGGTGTTGGGAAAACCAAATGGCAACATGCAAAAGAATGAAACTGTACAACTTTCTTACACCATACACAAAAATAAATTCAAAATGGATGAAAGACCAGGGGCACCTGGGTGGCTCAGTCAGTTAAGCGTCCAACTTCAGTTCAGGTCGTGATCTCGTGGTTCAAGTTTGAGCCCCCTCCCCCCCAACCTCCCCTCCCCTCATTGGATTCTGTGCTGACAGTTCAGAGCCTGAAGCCTGCTTCTGAATCTGTGTGTCCCTCTCTTTCTGCCCCTCCCCCACTCATGCTCTGTCTCTTTCTCGCTCTCTGTCTCTCAAAAATAAACATTAAAAAAATTTTTTTAATGAATGAAAAGACCTAAATGTGAGACAGGAAACCATCAAAATCCTACAGGAGAACACAGGCAGCAACCTCTTTGACCCTCAGCTGTAGCAACTTCTTACTAGACGCATCTGCAGAGGTAACGGAAGCAGAAGCAAAAATCAAGTATTGGGACTTCATCAAGATAAAAACTTGTGTATAGTGAAGGAAACAATCACCAAAACAAAAAGCAGCCTACAGAATGGGAGAAGATATTTACAAATGACATATCTGATAAAGTATTAGTATCCAAAATATATAAGGAACTTATAAAACTCAACATCCACAAAACAAATAATCCAGTTAAGGAATGGGCTGAAGACAAGAATAGACATTTTTCCAAAGAATATATCCAGATGGCCAACAGCACATGAAAAGATGCTCAACATCACTCATTATCAGAGAAATACAAATCAAAACCATAATGAGATAACTACCTCACACTTTGTCAGGATGGCTAAAGTTACCAACACAGGAAACACCAAGTGTTGGCAAGGATGTGGGGAAAGGGAACCCTCCTGCAGTGTTGGTGGGAATGCAAACTGGTGCAGTCACTCTAGAAAACAGTATGATAGTTCCTCAAAAAGTTAAAAATAGAAGTACCCTACCATCCAGCAATTGCCTTCATAAGTATTTACCCAATTAGTACAAAAACACTAATTCAAAGGGGTACATGCACCCCTAACTAGATATCTAGATAGATATAGATACAGATACAGATATATAGATATAGATAATGGCATATTACTCAGCCATAAGAACAAATGAAATCTTGCCATTTGCAATGACATGGATGGAGCTAGAGGATATTATGCTAAGCAAAATAAGTCAGTCAGAGAAAGACAAATACCATATGATTTCACTCATACGTGGAATTTAAGAAAACAGATGAACATAAGGGAAGGGGAAAAAAGAAAGAGAGGGAAGCAAACCATAAGAGACTCTCAAACCATAAGAGAACAAACTGAGGGTTGGTGGAGGGAGAGGGGTGGGGGATGAGTTAAATGGGCGACAGCCATTAAGGAGGGCACTTGTGTTGAGCACTGGGTGTTATACATAAGTGATGAACCACTAAATTCTACTCCTGAAACCCACATTACGCTATATGTTAACTAACTAAAATTTAAATAAAAATTTGGGGAAAAAAAAGGAAAAATGTCTATTCAGGTCCTCTGCCCATTTTTTAATTGGGTGGTTTTGTAGGGGTTTTTTTGGTTTAGTTTTGGTGTTGGGCTGTATAAATTCTTTTTTTTTTTAAGTTTATTTATTTATTTTGAGAGAGAGAGGGAGAGAGCATGAGCAAGCGTAAGCAGGGAGGGGAAGAGAGAGAAAATCCCAAGCAGGCTCCCCGCTGTCAACTCAGAGCCCAACACAGGGCCCAAACTCACAAACCATGAGGTAACGGCCTGAGCCGAAATCAAGAGTCCTATGCTCAACTGACTGAGCCATCCAGGCACCTTGATGTATATAAGTTCTTTATATATTTTGGATATTAACCCCTTGTTGCATAATCATTTACAAATATCTTTCCCCATTCAGTAGGTTGTCCTTTTGTTTTGTTGATGGTTTTCTTTCCCATAGTTTATTTTTGATTTTGTTTCCTTTGCCTTAGGAGACATATCTAGAAAAATGTTGCTAAGGCTGATGTCAGATAAATTATTGCCTGTGTTTTTTTTTCTGGATTTTTATAGTTTCAGGTTTCACATTTAGATCTTTAATCCATTTTTAGTTTATTTTTGTGTGTGGTGTTATAAAGTGGTCTAGTTTCTTTTTTTTTTAATTTAATTTTTTATTTTTTAAAATTTACATCAAAATTAGTTAGCATATAGTGCAACAATGATTTCAGGAGTAGATTCCTTAGTGCCCCTTACCCATTTAGCCCATCTCCCCTCCCACAACCCCTCCAGTAACCCTCAGTTCTCCATATTTATGAGTCTCTTCTGTTTTGTCTCCCTCCCTGGTTTTATATTATTTTTGTTTCCCTTCCTTTATGTTCATCTGTTTTGTCTCTTAAAGTCCTCATGTGAGTGAAGTCTTTCTCTGACTAATTTCACTTAGCATAATACCCTCTAGTTCCATCTACATAGTCGCAAATGGCAAGATTTCATTTTTTTTTTGATTGCCGAGTAATACTCCATTGTATATATATACCACATCTTCTTTATCCACTCATCCATCAATGGACATTTGGGCTCTTTCCATACTTTGGCTATTGTTGATAGTGCTGCTATAAACATTGGGGTGCATGTGTCCCTTCGAAACAGCACACCTGTATCCCGCGGATAAATGCCTAGTAGTGCAATTGGAGGGTCATAGGGTAGTCAGGAATGAGGAACCTCCATACTGTTTTCCAGAGTGGCTGCACCAGCTTGCATTCCCATAGTTTCATTTTTTATATGTAGCTGTCCAGTTTTCCCAGCACCATTTGTTGAATAGACTGTCTTTTCCCCATTGTTTATATTTTTTTAATTAAAAAAATTTTTAAATATTTATTTATTTTTGAGAGAGAGAGAGACAGAGAGAGTCAGAGTGTGAGCCAGGGAGGGGCAGAGAGAGAGAGAGGGAGACATAGAATCTGAAGCAGGTTTCAGGCTCTGAGCTATCAGCACAGAGCCCGACATGGGGCTTGAGCAAATGAGCTGGGATATCATGACCTGAGCCTAAGTCGGATGCTTAACTGACTGAGCCACCCAGGCACCCCATCCCCATTGTATATTTTTGTCTCCTTCATCACAGATTACACATAAAATCATGGGTTTATTTCTGGGGTCTCTATTCTGTTCTATTGATCTATGTGTCTATTTTTGTGCCAATATCATACTGTTTTGATTACTCAGCTTTGTGGTATATCCTGAAATCTGGGATAGTGTTTCCTCCAGCCTTGTTCTTTCTCAAGATTGTGTTGGCGATTGTGGATCTTTTGTGGCTCCATACAAATTTTAATATTGTTTGCTTTAGTTCCAGTCAAAATGTTGGCATTTTGATAGAAATTGCATTAAATCTTTGATTGCTTTGGGTAGTATGGACATGTTAACAATATTCTTCCAATTCATAAGTATGGAATATCTTTCCACTTGTTTGTGTCATCTCCAATTTCTTTCATCAATGTTTTATAGTCTTCAGAGTACAGATCTTTCACTTCCTTGGTTAAGTTTATTCCTACGTATTTTATTTTGTATGTGTGCAATCGTAAATGGAATTGTTTCCTTAATTTCTCTTTCTGCTACTTTATTGTTTGTTAATGGAAATGCAATAGATTTCTGTATATTAATTTTTTTATCCTGCAACTTTACTGAATTCACTTATCAGTTCTAGTAGTTTTTTGGGGGTGAGTCTTTTGGGTTTTCTATATATAGTATCATATCATCTACAAATAGTGAAAGTTTTACTTCTTCGTTACCAATTTGGATGCCTTTTATTTCTTTTTCTTGTCTGATTTCTGTGGCAATCAGACCTGAGCTGAAATCAAGAGTTGGATGCTCAACAGACAGCCTACCGGGTGCCCTGCTGTTTATTTTATAGCTTCTTTAGGTGTAAGGTTTGGTTGCATATTTTGAGATTTGTCCTGCTTCTTGAGGAATTACTGTATTACTATATATTTCCCTCTTATGACTGCCTTTGCTGCATCCCAAAAGTTCTGGACTATTGTGTTTTCATTTTTATTTTCTTCCATGTATTTTTTTATTTCTTCTTTGATTTCCTGATTAACCCACTCATTCTTTTGTAGGACGTACTTTAACCTCCATTTATTTGTGGTCTTTCCAAATTTTTTCTTGTGGCTGAATTCAAGTTTCATAGCATTGTGGTCTGAAAATATGCATGGTAGGATCTCAATCTTTTTTATACTTCAGGCCTGATTTGTGCCCCAGTATGTGATCTATCCTGGAGAATGTTCCATGTACACTTGAAAAGAATGTTTATTCTGCTGCTTTAGGATGAAATGCTCTAAATATATCTATTAAGTCCAACTGGTCTGGTGTGTCATTCAAAGTCATTGTTCCCCTGTTGATTTTCTGTTTAGATGATCTGTCCATTGTTGTGAGTGGGGTGTTAAAGTCTCCTACTACTCTGTATTATCAACGAGTTTCTTTATGTTTGTTATTAATTGATTTACATTTTTGGGTGCTTTCAAGTTGGAGGAATAAATATTTACAATTGTTAGATCTTGTTCGGTAGACCCCTTTATTATGATATAATGCCCTTCTTCATCTCTTATTATAGTGTTTGGTTTAAAATCTAGTTTATCTGATATAAATATGGCTTCTCCAGTTTTCTTTTGATGTCCATTAGCATGATAGAAGGTTCTCCTTCACTTTTAGTCTGGAGGTGTTTTTGGGTCTAAAATGAGTCTTTGGTAGGCAGCAAATGGATGAGTCTTACGTGTGTGTGTGTGTGTGTTTTAATCCATTCTGATTCCCTATGTCTTTTGATTGGAACACTTAGTCCATTTAAATTCAGATTGATTATTGATAGATATGAATTTAGTGCCTTCGTATTATTTGTAAAGTCATTTCTAGAGATTTTTCTTTCTTCCTTTCTAGTCTATGTTGCTTTTTTTCCCCCCCACTCAAAGAGTCCCCTTTAATATTTCTTGCAGGGGCCGATTTAGTGGTCATGAACTCCTTTAGTTTTTGTTGTCTGGGAAAGTCCTCATCTCTCCTATTCTGAATGACAGCCTTGCCAGATAAAGTATTCTTGGCTGCATATTTTTTCTGCTGAATAGACATTTTTCCAAAGAAGACATGCAGATAGGCAATAGACACATGAAATGATGATCAACATCAGTGATCACCAGGGAAATGCAAATCAAAACCATAATGAGATATTACCTTATATGTTAGAACAGCTAAAAATCAAAAACACAAGAAATAACAAGTGTTGGTGAGGATGTGAAGAAAAAGGAACCCTCTTGTACTGTTAGTGACAATACAAGTTGGTAAAGTCACTGTGGAAAACAGTATAGAGGCTCCTCAAAAAATTAAAAATCAGGGTGCCTGGCTGACTCAGTCAGAGGAGCATACAACTCTTGATCCCGGGGCTGTGAATTCAAGCCCCATGTGGAGTGTAGAAATTACTTAAATAAATAAAACTTTAATGCACCCCTATGTTTATTGCAGCATTTTTTGTAATAGCAAAGACATGGAAGTGATGCATGCTGGCTGGTTCTGAGGACCCAGAGGAGTGTCCTGCAGAACCGGCCAAGAGGGTTCTTGGCTTTGTGCAGGATAGAAATCAAATGCAAACAGAGAGGAAGTGAGAGCAGAACTTACTGAAGATATAGAGAGAGTACATATGCAAATAGAGCCTCAGAAGACTTGGAAAGGAAAGAAGAGTGAGTCTCCTCTTTGCTTGGATTGGAGTCTGGGGTTTTTATTGAGGATTGTGGTCCAGTGCAAGTGTCTTCTCAGGCAGCAAGAAACAAAGACAAGTGTTTGTCCTTCATAAGTCACTTATACCCTGGAGCTACGGATCTTGGTGAGTCAGTGGTCTTGGAAAACACTTGGAAAGTGTTCATGACGATGCTTCCTGGTCACTGCTTAGATATTTGTATTTGATATTGTGCTGGAAGTTTCCAAAGAAATAATTAACTCCTTGACCTTTACAAGGAGGATATACAGTGTCTGTTCTATAAGGCATGTGTAGGTCCTAGCAAGAACAGAAGCAGGGAAAGGAATGACAAAAAAGCAATTTCTTATGGGATCCCTTTAGTTCTCCTGTCTCAGAAGCAACCCAAATATTCATCCATAGATAAATGGATAAATAAGATATGGTATATACACACAATGGAATATTACTTAGCCATAAAAAAGAATAAAATCTTGCCATCTGCAACAACATGGATGGACCTAGAGAGTATAATGCTAAGTGATTAAGTCAGTCAGAGAAAGACAAATACCGTATGACTTTACTCATATGTGGAATTTAACAAACGAAACTAATGAACAAAGGAACAAAGAGACAAACAAAAAAATCAGACTCTTAAATACAGAAAATAAACAGGTAGTTGCCAGAGGGGAGGTAAGTTGGGGGGGGGGAGATGAGTGAAATAGATAAAAAAGATTAAGAGTACATTTATCTTGATGAGTACTGAATGATGTATAGAATTGTTGAATCTTTATATTGCATACCTGAAACCAATATAACACTGTATATTAATTATACTTCCATTTTTAAAAAGGGAAAAACAAGTGGCCTTATAAAACCAACAATCTCTATCATTACCCCTAGAATATGATATTTTTTATGTTATCCTATTTTTTTTAATATATGAAATTTATTGTCAAATTGGTTTCCAGAATATGATATTTTTTATTTATTACTTTGGTAGTTTTAGTGGTATGGCCTTCCCCATTATGATAGCTCTTATCTTTAGGCCAAGGATACCAAATTTATTTATATACCAGATTTATTGGAGAGTAGTCCTGAGATCAACCCTTGGCGGGGGCAGGGGGAATAGAGGAAGCAGAATTAGGCAAAGGGAAAGGTATAACTGTGATGTAATCACAATAACCCCAGGGAAGCTTTGTAGTTGGAATGACTTTTCTGAGTTATCTGAAATTGGGGCAGGGGCTTGTATTGCCTTGACTCCTGAATCCACTGGATATAGAACACCTGACCCTAGAATGACTTTGGGTAAGTTATGTCACCCAAATTCTCACCCACAAATTGCCAAGGCAGTTTCTGGATAGGGACTGAGCTAAGGCTGCTATATGCAAATACTCTTTTTTTTTTTTAATGTTTATTTATTTTTGAGAGAGACAGAGCATGAGTGGGTTAGGGGCAGAGAGAGAGGGAGAAAAAGAATCCAGAGCAGGCTCCAGGCTCTGAGCTGTCAGCACAGAGCCCGATGTGGGGTTCAAACTCATGAGCTGTGAGATCATGACCTGAGCCGAAGTCGGACGCTCAACCAACTGAGCCACCCAGGCGCCCTACTCTATGCAACTACTCTTAACAGCTGAAAAAAATAGGTGTTTCAGTCCTATAGCAAGGGAATCTGAGCAGAACGCGCCAAAACATAGTGGCTTCAATTAATTAGAAGTTTTTCTCTCTCTCTCTCTTTCTTAACAGCCCCAAAGTAGGTGGGTCCAGAAGAAAGTAGAATGGCGGTTCCCAGGAGCTAGGGGAAGTAGAAAATAGGGAGGTGTTGTTTAATGGGTACAGAGTTTCGGTTTTGCAAGATCAAAAATGTTCCAGGGATGGGTGACGGTGACGGTTGTACAACAATACAAATGTACTTAATAGCACCGCACTGTACACTTAAAAATAGTTAAGATAGTAAATTTTATGTTGTGTATTTTACCATACACACACACACACACACACACACACACAAAGCGTGGGGGTTGGGGGAACATAGATGGCTTTCAGGGTAGTTCAGCTTCTCACAATCAGGGACCCTGATTCCTTCCATCTTATGGCTCCTCTATCTTCTAAGTAGTTCTTTCAAAACTTTAATATAAATGTGAGTCACCTGGGCATCTTGTTAAACTGCACACCCTGATTAAGTCCATCTGGAGTTGGGCCTATTCTAACAAGCTGATGCTGATGCTACTAGCCCATGGACCACACTCTTAAAGGAGCAAGATGCTAGGGCATTGGTTTTATGTGGATGGTCTGAGTTGTGTTACTGTCAAGTCTGATTTCCAGCTCAACAGACAAGGAAAGAGAAGAAGTGAAGAACAAGCAAATTCTTTTTAAGCAAGCGGTTTGGAAGCTGCACAAGGCACCTCTGTTTCCATTCCACTGATGACAGTTTAGTCATGGGGCCACACCAAGCTATAAATCTATCACGATGGAAAAGGGGGAAACAGATTTTGGAGGATAATTAACAAACTTCCACGGATCTTGTTCTAGGTATCAGCTTCTTCATCTTTTAAATCGAAGTCTTTACGTCTAATTTTCTGGGGATCTGTGACACCAAATGTCCTTAATGATATAAAGCTGGATTCAATGTGTACTTTTTGTTGCTTTCCTTAATGGGAGAGGAAGAAATTCTGTTTTGAGACAAAGTAAATGTCATTTACTGGGGCGCCTGGGTGGCTCAGTCTGTTGAGCGTTCTACTTCGACTCAGGTCATGATCTCACAGTTCATGAGTTTAAGCCCCATGTCGGGCTCTGCGCTGACAGCTCAGAGCCCAGAGCCTGTTTCTGATTCTGTCTCCCTCTCTCTCTCCTTCTCCCCCACTCACACTCTGTCTCTCTCTCAAAAATAAATAAGCATAAAAAATATTTTGAAAAATAAATAAAATAAAAAAATAAAATAAAAATGTCATTTACTGCTTGCTTTCTTCTAATGAAAGTGCATTATTAGCTCAACAGGATTTCAGGTGTGAAGACACAAAATTGAAGAAACCAGAAAAGAGCTGAATTGCTCTGTGGGAGAAAAAGGAAAGATTTGGGAGTTCACAGGGAAGATCGCAGAGGCTGTGAAGGTGATAGTAACCAGGTACAGCCTGACAAGTCTGCCTGATAAAAGGGCTACAAGGGAGAGAAGATAACTGTTGTCTGGCAATGAACTTGGGGAGAGAACAGAGCTAGTTAATGGGGATTTTTATTAAATTTTATTGTGTGCTACATGATGTAATCCTCCAATCCATCTTCTCTACAAAATTTTCCCTCTAGTGCCCTGTAGAATGGATTTTATTTTGAGATATAATGAGAAGTACTGAGTCCTGCCCTAAGGGTAACACTAGGCAGGAACAACGGCTGTCACTGGGTTATATAATGCAGTAAATACTCTCATTTATCTTCAACACTGGCTTTAAAATAAAAGAGAAGAAAAAAAAAAACCACACACACATACATACATACACACACACACACACACACACACACGCACGCATGACAAAAAACAGGCAGGATTCACTGCATTCCAGGAGGTTTCCTGGAGTATGTTTTTGCTGTGATGACATAATATGAGGGCCTCAGTGTCTTCATTCAACACCTGAGGAACATTCAAATAATACTTTTTAAGCTTCCTTTCAACGCGACTCTTCCGTGACTCAAAATAAAATGTTAAACAGAATTTAAGTAAAACTGAATCAACCATAATTTATCAGTTCGGTGGTACCAAGAAGGCAGACATAAGCAATGAAGAATTGAGACAATATAATTTAGTCCACAGAAACCAAAACAGAACAAAGAACTAAAATACACAGAGAAGTAAAGATAAAGTGCCTTTCTTGACTTGGAAACCTTTATAATTACATCAACTCTTCACTTTGTGCCTTGAGTTGTAATTTTATTTTATTTTATTTTTTAAAAAAAAAAAACATCATTCTTCAGTATGTTCTTGCTCTGACTTTACAAGAGAAAGCATCTTGGGATATTATTACACATACAGAGCAGGTAACAAAGGCACATGGTATAAAATTTAAAAGGCACAGAGGTTACACAGCAAAATGTCTCCCACTGTCTCCCTCTCTTCCACCCCTTCATTCCCCTGGAGGCAAGCACCTGTTTCTTAGGTATTCTTGAAGAAAGATGTTCTCCAGACACATAAGTTAAGTAGGATGCTATAATGAGACACTTTCTGTCTTAGTTTCGGCTGTATCCTCAAAGGTTGAGAGAAAACAGTAGCTGACACACACACTCACATTCCAAGGACTGTGACTGTCTTCCAAACAGGACTTGCAATGAATGGCAAGAATCAAAAACTGACTTTGCAAACCTTGGCCAGTCTTGAGGGTATGAAAGACCTGAAGTTGAAGTGGACAGAGAGGCGGATTTCTTTGGAGAGGACTGTGTTATTCTTGTGTGTGTTTCCTTTATGCTCGCGAGGATTAGCAAAATGACGTTTCCCCTTACCTTAAACCAAAAAGAAGCCTTCAAAGAGATCGCTTCTGGGGCTGGGCTGGAGAGCAGCCCTCAGAGTTTGGAGGGCGTGGTGGAATGGTTATCTGACGCGCAGCTGGGAAATCTAACGTGAGAAGCTACGGATTTAGGCCCAAAAGAAGCAGAGAATGGAGAGGCCAAGCTTCCCTGGAAGTGAGCTGCGTTGACGTGAGGATCCAGTGGATTTATGGGCAAAAACAGGTTGAAACAGGCTTAAAAACAACATTATCCAATTGGGCTGCCCAGAGGGACATAAGACCCTGGGAGAGGCAGACAGACAGACAGACAGACAGAGAGCGTGTCATCATCAGACATGCAAGGGCTGAGGGTCAGAGGTTGAAATGGCCTGCCACAGCAAAGCACGAACCACATCTCAGGAATTACAATTGGAGGTTCCTAGTTGGGGGGGGGGGGGGGGGGGGGTCTCTGAGAAACCATAGAAGAGATCAAGAATCAGAATCAGGATCTGCTACTCCTAAAAGGTCCCAACTAGAATTACCTGTTTGTCAGTCAGATACGACCTTTCCTGTCCTTTACTTTTCCCACTTCTCTCAAACCTGGAGGAGCTACAGGAGTTTAGAGAAGCAGGGGAGAGGCTGCAGAAGAGCAAGGCTGAGAAGGTAAGAAGTTGCCCGGCTTGGCCTTTTCCCAGGGCTCAAAGCAGAGCTGAGCTCTAATTTATATAGAGGTTTATTAGAGTTTCAGTCATTTCATTGGAGTGGCCAACTTAATGACAGAAAGGAAACTACTCCGGGAAATTCAAGTGCTTGGGGGACTTTTAATTTTTTTTTTTTCTCTAAGAGTGATCAGAAAGGTTAAAATCTTCCACAAACTTTTCTCTAAGGTTTAACGGGATAGGGAAGGGAAAGAATGAAGTTGCTTTTTATTTATACCTTATTTTGAGTGTTGCCATGTATGTGCATACCATACATACTGTTCTACACTTTCCTTTTTTATTGTAATATAGCTGCGTGGCTGTTCCATATTAGTATATACAAATTTGCTGCATTCTTCTAAACAGCTGCATAGTAGACCATTTAAAGGATGTACAGTGATTTGTTTTAACCATTCCCTTTTAGGGTGCTGGCAATATATGAGTAAGTCTTAATCCATAAAGAAAAATGTAGAAGAAAATGTAAAACACTTTGTTTCAACTATATATTTTTTTTTAATTTTTGAATGTTTTTATTTATTTATCTTTTTTTAAATTTTTTTTTACACTTATTTATTTTTGAGAAACAGTGAGACAAAGCATGAGCGGGGAGGGGCAGAGAGAGAAGAAAACACAGAATCTGAAGCAGGCTCCAGGCTCTGAGCAAGCGGTCAGCACAGAGCCTGATGCCGGGCTCAAACCCACGAACTGTGAGATCATGACCTGAGCCGAAGTTGGAACGCTCAATCGACTGAGCCACCCAGGTGCCCCATAAGTGTTTTTATTTATTATTTTTGAGAGAGAGACAGAGTGCAAGTTGGGGAGGAGCAGAGAGAGAGGGTGAGACAGAATCAGAGACAGGCTCCAGGCTGACAGGCTCTAGGCAGTCAGCACAGAGCCACATGCAGGGTTCGAATCCATGAACCGTGAGATCGTGAGATCATGACCTGAGGCGAAGTCAGACACTTAACCAACTGAGCCACCCAGGCACCCCTCAACTATATTTAAATAAACACACACATTTTTAAGTATCTATTTTATGTGAAAGATATTTCCGCTTTAGAGACAGTTTGTAGAAAAATAAAACAAAACAAAAAAACCTTATCATAAAGCTTTAGAGTTATCCACTAGGTTATCCACCTGGTTATCTACTAGGTGATTGGCATTAGTGATTGAAAGCTGAATTGAAAGCATTCAATATTAAGCAAAGTGATTATAAGTAAATTAAAATGCGTTCTGGAACTTGGCTGGACCACATAAAAACATTTTCCACCTGTTCCACATTATAATATTTAACATTACCTGGGGGGGTAGAAGTAGATTGGTTATTTATTTTAAAAATCTCTTTTTTTTTTGTCTGATTAACAGTTTTGTGCTTGTAATGTGTTGGTTCTAAGTTCATTAGTAATGCTAACTCAGGTAATTGTCATAAGAACCCCAGGAATACCTAGGGTATTCCACTCAGGTTACAGATGAGGAGCAGGTTACAAACTGAGGCCTAGAGAAGCTAAGTAACTTGACCAAGTTGCATGGCTAGAAAGTGACAGAGCGAGTATTTGAACAGAGGAAGTCTGGCTCCAGAGTTCATGGTCATGGACACTATACCACACTGTGCCCCTGTAGGCTGATTCTAAGTCTTTCACATCACTGCAAGGAAAAGACCTAGGGAGTGCTTTTTTTTTTTAATTTTGTTTAAAGAATTCGAATATAATTAACATACAACATATTAGTTTAGATGTGCTATGTAATGGATCAACAATTCTATACATTTCTCAGTGCTCATCATACAGAATGCTTTCTTAAAGCAGAATGCATTGTCAAAGCCATAATCTTCACACTATCATCATTAAAAACACTTTGATGATGAGTGCACACTACCCAAAGGAGACCATTGTGGATAAGATAGATACAACATGCCCTGCGCTCTTGAAGGGATTTAATCTAATTTCCCTGTTGAGTCCAAAGAAATTGCCAGAGGCAGTATTCTATGGAGTTACCAGGTCAGTTCCAAGGGGGAAAAAAAGGAAACCTGATCATTAAATCTAAATGAGGAAAGATAAGAAAAAGCCAGAAAGCAAATTCAATCAGCTTGGGACTGGAGGAGAGCTAACATCTGGAGGAGAGCTAACATGTGATGTGGTGCAAAGCAGACTAAAAGAAAGAGATCTTGAATCCTTACTTAAGAGTCCGGGTGGTGGCCATGGATTGTTACCAGTGGCCTCTGGTGTGGGCGTGGGTGTGGGTGTGATGAGAAGAGTCAAAGAGTTAAAGAGTTAAACCTGGAGAAGGTCACGCTGACCCATCTTATATATGGGAAATCAAGGGTCCAACATACTCCAGATAGTACTTTTTTAATAGTACACACTAGAAATTTTAGACATGATTGGCTGATCTTGATAAGCATTCAGCCAAGAGAAATCTAAGGTAGGAAGGTAAGACTCAGATGCCTCCAGAGGCCAGGCTGGTGACCACAAATGGCTGTAGTGGGTCCAGGGGTGCCAGGTGAAGGGTGCATATTCCCTTTTGATGCCACAGGAGTTTAATCCTTAACTATTTCATGCCAACAATCCTTGTGTATGTAGTAAGCAGCCACTAGTGGCAAAGTGGTACTAGCTGAAAGGCAAATAGCTGAAAGAGAAGTTGAATAAACATGTTGGTTTTATTCCTTATAGATTCTAAAGGGAAGTTGGCCACGTGAGAGTTGATGGGTCTCCCACAGAGGATATGTTTATGACAAAGGCAGAGACAGCTGGATTGTAAGTTCCTCCACGTACTTTGTTCCTTTAGTGTGTAAACAGGCTTCATACTTATTTTCAGAGGCAGAAAGGAAGGGGGGTAGCTAAAGAAAGTGGGTCAGACCACAACCAGTTTTAGGTGGGATGGGGTGGGGGAGGAACCCCAGGAAATAGAGCAGGCGGTGACAGCTGTGAGGAGTAGAGGAATGAGGGCTGAATCCCTAGGGAGCCTGCTGAAAGCAAGAAAGAGACTCTGAGGGAGGTGGCCTAGAAATGGGAACAGAGCTGGCACTTCTTGACAGACTTGCCCATGGGGTTCTGGGATAGTGCCCAATGATAACATTTTTAAAGCAACCGCATGGGAGAGAATATGAAGCTTTGCCTGGCTGAATAAAATTAGTTAAATAAAAATCATGATAATGTGGCTGGTGTAAATGTTTTGGTCATTTAGTTTGATTGGCCCAAGTTGACTCTCCAAAGTCTGGCACCATTGAGCATGAAATCACATTCCACTCTTCTTTAAGGGTCATGCTTGCAGCCAAGTAAGAAATTGCACTAGAATAGCTTTATTTATTTTCTCTGTTTAAGAGGCAGTTTGTCCTAAATGGATTTTCTTCCTCTGCCACATATCTAAATTTTTGCTTTCATCTTATTCATGCCCAAAATAAGCTTCTAAAAATAAAGTAATGAAAAGTTCTAAAGAAGAAAAGGAAGAAGTTGATGAAATGTGTTAGCTTCACAAATAAGAGATCTCAAGACCTATAATCTGAAAACTTTAGACTTTTACATTCAATATTTTATTGCTATTTCATTGGGTGGTGTTTGTTTCAAAAATTCTATACACAAAATTCAGGCAGATAAAAGTATATGTCCACAGGGGTGCCTGGGTGGCTCAGTCGGTTGAGCATCCAACTCTTGATTTCCACTGTGTCATGATTCGTGGGGTCAGGCTCTGTGTAGCCAGTGCAGAGTCGGCTTGGGATTCTCTCTCTCTCTCTGCCCCTCCCAAATGCTCTCCCTCTCTCTCTCTCAAAAATAGATAAATAAACTAAAAAAAAAAAAAAAAAAAAAAAAGAGCATCTGTCCACCATAGTTCCATGCCTAGCAATTTGGAAAAATAACAGTTTTATTATTTTAATGTTTACTTATTTTTGACAGAGAGACAGAGTGTGAGCAGGGGAGGAGCAGACACAGAATCCGAAGCAGGCTCCAGGCTCTGACCTGTCAACACAGAGCCCGATGCGGGGCTCAAACCCAAGATCACGGCCGCAAGATCATGACCTGAGCTGAAGTCTGACACTCAACAACTGAACCACCCAGGTGCCCCAACAGTTTAGTTATTATAGAGGCAGCCAAGAAAGAACTTCAGACAAGTGAATGATGTCAGAAACATAGTTCTTTGTCTTGGACATGTATTAATCTAATCTATCATGCCTCTAGCAAATTATAGAGACCCAAACTAGAATAAAAATTTCTATTTTATAGAAAATAGTAGGAAAGAAGATACCTGTAGGTTTCATGAGAGAAACCTGAGAAAAAAAATCTCTGGAAAAAAAAAAATACAGAGAAAAAAATACACCGGCCTCTAGGTAATGATTAATTACATATAGTTTGCCTGGTAAATCCTCTGCCTCAGAATTATCTGGAAGGTTTTAATCCAAACTCCTTGTTAGGTCACTTCAAGGCACTGTGCAGTTATTAAGTAATGCTAGTTTTCTAAACAAAATTAAATATATCGCAATGGGCTGCCATATTACTTAATATACATGGAGCTGCCTTTTAAAAACGATCCTGTTGAAAGGACCAATACTTGGTACCAAAAAGCCCCTCTGACTAGAATTAAAATGGAGCTTTAAAAGATTGCTGTTGAAATAAGTCATTTGGTTTAAACAATAGCTTTTTAGTTGCTTAGCAAAATATTTATTACAAATAAATTATGCTCAAAATAAGCATAGTGTATTAAAATATAGATATTCCTTACAGATCATTCTTTCTCTTGGATAAATTTACCCTCTCTCACAAAAAGATTCCAGAATGTGGCAGGTGGGTGGTGCATGTAGTCTTACAGCCTGAGCAAAGCAAACTTAGGAACAGATTTTAAAAAAATAGATTAAGTGTTTTCTAAGCTACTGCTTGCCTACACTAGCCAGCTGAAGGCTTTAAATAATTTAATCCCTACAACAACTGCCAGCTCCAACTGGAAGCCTTACACAAGGACTGGATTCACTGAGGACTCCAACAGGTGCAGTCTAATAGTGCTTCCCTAAATCTGCTACTGATCTATGTCTGTGCATGTGCAGCACACTATATTCTTAAATTCAACAGGACACTAATTAAATTAATCCAATTGCCTCTTGTTTTGTCTCCTCTTCCACTATCATATTACCTAAGACATTCATCTGTTTTTTTCCAGAGAAACACTTAGCATATGAGTTTGCTTTTAATGTTGCTTTTCTAAGCAAAGCCCTCTTAATACAGTGTAAGTTTTGGAAAGCAAATTAACTAGCAAATTACATTCTTCCTATTGTTATTGTTCTTTCTAGCCAACTGACTTTTCTATATTAGCATTTACTGAGTACTGTTAGTTCTATTAGTACTATTATTAGAGTTGCTCAGACTTTTCCTCTTACACACCTTTTTAAGATGTATAAGAATGTACTTGTTTATATATTCAAATCTATTTCAGAGAAAATTCACACATTCCTTTTATAAAATCAAGCTGGGGTGGGGCACCTGGGTGGCCCAGTCGGTTAAGCCTCTGACTTAAGCTCAGGTCATGATCTCGCGGTCCGTGAGTTCCAGCCCCGCGTCGGGCTCTGTGCTGACCGCTCAGAGCCTGGAGCCCGTTTCGGATTCTGTGTCTCCCTCTCTCTCTGACCCTCTCCCATTCATGCTCTGTCTCTCTCTGTCTCAAAAATAAATAAACGTTAAAAAAAATTGAAAAAAATACATAACTTATTAAAAAAAATAAAATAAAATAAAATCAATCTGGGGTAACTTTTTTAATCAAGTTAAATTGAAAAACCAAAAAAGAAAAGACCACTATCATGCTCTCAGTAACCCATATATTATGATACTATAATAGATTGTTGTCAAACATTCAGTAAAAGAAGTTTAAAAGCCAATAGCTATCTGAACGTCCATATGCAAGATAATGAAGTTGAATCCTATACGGACACCATATGCAAAAGTTAACTCAAAATTAAGACCTAAATGTAAGACCTGAAACATAAATCTTCTGGGAAAAAAACATAGGAGAAAAACTTCAGGACATTGGATTTGGCAATGATTTCTTGGATATGACACCAAAGCACAGGCAACAAAGCAAATATACCTAAATGAGACTACATCAAACTGTACAACTTCTGTGCATCAAAGGAAACAATAAACGAGTGAAAAATCAACCTATATAGGCAGGGAGAAATATTTGCAAATCAAATATATATTCAAATATATAGAAGGAACTCTTACAACTCAACAACAATAAAAACAGATAATCCAAAAAAATAGGCAAAGGAGGGAACCTGAGTGGCTCAGTTGGTTAAGCCTCCAAACACTCTTGATTTTGGCTCAGGTCATGATCTCAGTTCATGAGATCAAGTCCCGCATCTTTGGCTCTGTACTAATAGCACAGAGCTTCTTTAGATTCTTTCTCCCTCCTCTCTCTCTCTCTCTCTCTCTCTCTCTCTCTCTGTCCCTCCACCTTCTTGTGTGTACCTCTCTCTCAAAATAAATAAGTAAGCTTAAAAAAAAAAATGAAACTAAAAATGGGCAAAGGACTTGAGTAGACATTTTTCCAAAGAAGATATACAAATGGCCAACAAATATATGAAAAAATATTAACATTGTTAATCATAAGAGTCACGCAAATCAGTATCACAGTGAGATATGGCCACTATCAAGATAATAAAAAAACAACAGGTGTTGGCGAGAATGTGGAGAAATTGGAACGCTTGTGTACTATTGATGGGAGTGTAAAATGGTGTAGCCATTATGGAAAACAGTATGGAGATTCCTCAAAAAATCAAAAATAGAATTACCATATGATCCAGCAATCCCACTTCTGGGAATTTAAAAGATTAAAAGCAGGATCTCAAAGAGATACTTGCACCCTCACTTTACTGCAGCATTATTCATAGTAACCAAGAGGTGAAAGCAACCCAAATGTCCATCAATGGATAAATGGATAAAGAAGATGTGATGCATACATAGAATATTATGCAGCTTTAAAAAGAGAAAGTAGGGGCGCCTGGGTGGCGCAGTCGGTTAAGCGTCCGACGTCAGCCCGGTCACGGTCTCGCGCTCCGTGAGTTCGAGCCCCGCGTCAGGCTCTGGGGCTGATGGCTCAGAGCCTGGAGCCCTGCGTTCCGATTCTGTGTCTCCCTCTCTCTCTGCCCCTCCCCCGTTCATGCTCTGTCCTCTCTCTGTCCCAAAATAAATTAAAAAGTTGGAAAAAAAAAAAAAAAGAAGAAAGTAAATCCTATTATATACTACAATGCCAAGGACATTATACCAGTGAATAAGACAGCCACAAAAGAACAAATATTGTATGATTCCACTTATGAGAGTACTTAAGGTACTCAAAATCTAGCAGCAATAAGTAGAAACATGGTTGTCAAAGGCTGGGGAAAAAGGAAGGGAGAAATTAGGGTTTAGTGGGTATGAAGTTTCAGTTTTGCAAGACGAAAAGTTGTAGGAAAGATCTGTTGCACAACAAAGTGAATATATTTGACATTACTGAATTGAACACTTTGGTGTTGAGGTGGGGGTCCTTGGCTGGCTCAGTCGGTGGAGCGTGTGACTCTTGATCTCGAGGTTGTGCATTGAGGCCTGCACTGGGTAGAAGATTACTTAAAATGAAATCTGTTGTTGTTGTTGTTGTTTGTTTCCAGGTTCATAATTTATTGTACAAATTGAGGATCACATGACGAGTTGACATTAGTTCCTCCAGGCATGGGAAATTAGAAGATAAGATACACTTTAAAATCATTTGTGTTGCTTTCACAGCTGGTGTTGTTTTAGACCTTAATTTGAAGTATATGACAATCAAAGCATACCTCTGTATGTGGCCAGTACACAATTCATTCTCCCTGTGAGAGTATAGACTTGTAATATTTTTTGATACCAGTGAAATGGAATTGGGCCTCAGTTTCTGGACCTACCAGGGATTTCAATCTTGCAAAAGAAACCAATTCTGCTGTTGTGTCCTTCGTGCATGCAGCAACCCCATGGTCAGCTGAAGAAAAAACAATTAAATCTTTTTTTAAAAAATGGTTGAGGTGGTAAATTTAATGTATGTGTCTTTTACCACGATAAAATAAATAAATAAATGTCAACACAGGGAAACCCAATAGCTGTCTCTTCCTGGCAAAATTCTTCCTCTAATACTTTTCTCCCCCCTCCCCCCCTTACAGAATTATTTTTTCCAACTTTTTATTTGTAAAATTAAAGAAACCCAGATAGTGTCTGGCTGGATCAGTCGTAGAGCATGTAACTTTTGATCTTGGGTTATAAATTTGAATCCCATGTTGGGTGTAGAGATTACTTAAAAATTAAAATCTTTAGGGGTATTTGGGTGGCTCAGTTGGTTGAGCATCCGGCTTTGGCTCAGGTCATGATCTCATAGTTCGTGGGTTCGAACCCTGTGTCGAGCTCTGTGCTGATGGCTCAGAGCCTGGAGCCTGCTTCAGATTCTGTGTCTCCCTCTCTCTCTGCCTCTCCTCGGCTTGTGTTCTGTCTCTGGCTCTCTCAAAAATAAACATTAAAAAAATAAACTTAAATTTTAAGTAAATAAAATCTTAAAAAATTTAAAAACCATAAAACTCATAAGAATTGGATATTGAACTCATCCTAGGTTCATTTAACTGTAAACATTTTGCCAAATATGCTTTCTCTCGCGCGCGCTCTCTATGCCTGTCTTCCCACACATACACATATATACGTATACATATAACATATACACACGTATCTATACATAGACACACACACACACACACACACACGCACATATATATGTAGGTATTTGCTAAATTATTTGCAGGTTAGTGGCAGACTTCATAACAATTCTAAATATTTCAGCCTATGTATCCTAAAAATAAGGATATCTCCTTCATAATCATAATATTACACATATTATTACACTTGGTCAAGAAAAAATTATTCATGATAACTGTTCAAGATGATAAGGCAGACTGGCAGACTTTATTCAGGGAGAACTACTGCAATGGGGTTTTGTAATATGGGAGAGACTGAGCTCAACTCCAACTCTGACAATGACAAACAGGAATTTATAAGGAAGGAGCAGGGTGAATGTTAGTTGATGGAAAATTACTAAAACGAAACATCAGAGAGACTGTGGCTAAACTCAATGATGGGGGTGCCTCGCTGGCTAAGTCAATAGAGTATGCAACCCTTGATCTCAGGGTTTTGAGTTCGAGGCCCACATTGGACATAGAGATTGCTTAAAAAATAAAAATAAAATAAATAACTGGATGAGATCCTGCTGAAGGCAGGCCAGGGTGATAAGATATGCAGGATAAGAGATGAAAATTTAATCAGATATCAAGAGTGGTCAGATACCAATGGTGGCAGATTTTCCATATATTGACCCAGCAGGATTCTTGCTAAAACTATACTTGATGGGCCAATGACAGAGTCCAAGGTCAGGGGCATCGTGAGAAACAGGACTCAGAGGAACCTGACTCAAGTTCGGTCAAAGATAGAGTCTTTGTCATATCTGAGAAATTTAACCTGGATACAGTATTATTATCTGCAATGCAGTCCCTATTCAAATGCCCCAATAATGTCTTTTATGTGTGTTATATTTTTTTTGCTTTGACCAAGGACATCCAATGAAAGATCACACATTGTATTTAGTTGTGACATCTCTTTTCATCTCTTTTAATCTAGAATAGCATCCCTTCTTTTTTTTTTTTTTTTTTGCTTCTTTTTTTTCTTTCATATCATTGACATTAGTTAAGAATCAGGACAATTGTTTGCCAAATGTCAATCAATCTGGATGTCTCTGATGGTTTCCTTACAATTAGATCTAAGTTAAAAATTTGGCAGGATGATACATTGTTGATCTGTGCTCTTTTCCTATCTTGTGGTATGCCATAAAGGGTTAACTCAGCAGACTTGGTTGCTTAAACTCTGCACATTCCAAAGAAAGGGTTAGACCTTGACCAGCTCCTGAGAGATAACCTCTCAGCCCTTAGAATCTGCCTGAAAAAAAGTGTTTTTGTATGCCTTGGGCCTTGGGCCATCCTGTATCGGTTTGACCAGATAATTTATGCTAACAATTTGATTTATGGTGAATAGCTGTTTTCATATGCCTCAGGCCCTGGTCCATGCTGCTTGGGTTCAACCTCTGGAATCTGGTAATTGGGTACCTAAGGTCAGTCATATGGTGATACTGGCCCTGGACAGTTATTTAGTGGCCCCAGTAAAGCCCTGGACACCACAGCTTGAGTCAGCTTCTTTGGTTATCAACACTTCACACATATAGTCACATACGGTTGCTGGGAGAATTGAGTGCTGTCCGTGTGACCCCACTGAGAAACGACAACTAGTAGATTATTCCTAGTTTGTCCCAGACTTTGCCCCATGCTCCTTTTGCCCCATCCTTTTGCTGATGTTAATTCATATCCTTTTGCTATAATAAACTGTAACTGTGAGGATAACAGCGTTTTAAAGTTTTCTGAGTCCTTCCAATAAATCATCAAACCTAAGGGAGTCTTACAGTTAGTTTGCTTCATCATTGATGTTAACTTTGTTCATTTCATTAAGTTCCTCCTGAATTTCTCTGAAAGACATCGTTTCCCTTTGTAATTAGGAAGTATTCTGCAGAGTGATAGTTTGAGACCATGAATATCATGCTCTCCCACAGTCTTTCACATAATAGTTTTAGTATTTATTGATGATTCTTATATGAGTCAATTATTACAGGGCCAATAAAATAGTGATTTTTTTTCTGTAATAACATGGACTCGTGGCTTCTTTCTTATTAATCAATGAACAATAACCCATTCCTATCATTATTTATTTGTTTATTCAAACTGACCAATATTTGACTGGTGGGACCCCCTTCAAGCTGGCTCCTATGTCCCCTTAGTTTTTCAGCACTTCCTTAATTTCTAATACTATAAGATGTTCCCAACTCATCTTGTCTTTTCCTACCCCAGCCTTGGAATTGACCATTTCTCCAAGGAGCCCTTGCTCCTTTTACTGTCCTTGTATATAAATTCCAGAGTCATCTCTGTCCTCCAGGAGTGATGAATAGAAAGCAGAGTTAAATTGTTTGTTAGGAAACTAGGAGAGAAATTCCAATCTGCTTACAACCTTAAGAGTCCTGGTTATAGATGAATCTTTGTATACTTCTTTAAGAAAACCTCAAGCACGCATACTTTCCCTATTCTCTCACTGGAATTAAATGTGTTTTATGTTGATACAATCCCCTCTCTATCCTATGATCTAACACTCTGAGAAGGTGGTCTAACATATAACAGGGTTCCAGAGAAGTCAAATTGTATTTTTTCTAAGTACTTTCTTTGTACTTTCTGACTTTCCAAATGTTACCAAATCTGGTCACAGCACACTACTAGGTCAGATTACCCCACATATGTCACAAATATTTCAGTTTAGTAGTTGAGGACCTATTGATCTCACCTCTTTATAGTAATGGGTGGCCCATGTTTGGAGTTTGGTTTAATTCTGAATTAAATGGGAAGTGATTGAAAGGTTTTGAGCAGTAGAGTTAAGTGATCTAGCTACATTTTAGCAAGATCACTCTGACAACTGTGTAGAGAACAGACTGAAGGGGATGTGGTAGGTACTGGAAAACACTCTCAGTGGCTTACTGAAGAAAGCATAATTGATTGAGGGTCACAAATGTGGCATTTTAAGGGCATGCTTTGCCCTGGCTGCTCTCAGCCAATGATTGAGCGTAGCAGCGATACTAAAGCAGGACCCTTCCCTAGAATCACAGGACTCCTTTGACAGATGACTTTGACACGAAGATTTCCTTAACTGCACAGCAGCCTAAGAGTGTCCCACCCAAACTTCCTTCACTTCATCTGCACCTAAACTCACATCACAGTCTGACAGCTTTTCTAGCCTCTCCTAACTCCCTCTTCGTTTTCTCCCACAGGGGCTTCTCATGAAAAATTTCTAGTACATTTAATCATGTCTTGGCATCTGTTTCTTGGAGAACTAATAGAGGGGTCAAAGGCAGAAGTGGGAGACCAGTTAGAAGGCAATCACAATATTCCAAGTGAGACATGATGGTGGCCTGGAGCAGAGTGGGGGCAGTAGAGGTGGAGAGAAGTGATTAGATTTTGTTTGTTGTTGTTGTTTTGTTTTGTTTTTTGAAGATGGAATTTACTAGAATTGCTGCTAGGATAGGATGAGAAAAAAAGAGAGAGGTCAAGGGTAACTGCATTGTTTTTGGCCTAAGCAATTGAACACACGTCGTTGCAATTTTCTGACATGGTAAAGCCTACGAGAGACAGGGTTTGGGGAATAAGATCAGAAGACTAGTTTTGGGGGCACCCGGGTGGCTATGTCAGTTAAGCTTCTGACTTCAGCTCAGGTCATGATCTCATGGTTCATGAATTTGAGCCCCACATCTGACTCTGCACTAACAGCTCAGAGTCTGGTGCGTGCTTCAGATTCTGTCTCCCTCTCTCTGCTCCTCCCCTACTCACACTCTCTCTGTTTCTGTCTCTCTCAAAAATACATAAACATGGGGTGCCCGGGTGGCTCAGTCGGTTAAGCGTCCGACTTCGCTCAGGTCATGATCTCACAGTTTGTGGGTTCGAGCCCCGCATCAGACTCTGTGCTGACAGCTAAGAGCCTGGAGCCTGCTTCGGATTCTGTGTCTCCCTCTCTCTCTGCTCCTCCCCCACTCATGCTCTGTCTCTCTCTGTCTTAAAAAAATAAAACATTAAAAAATTAAAAATAAATAAGTAAACATTAAAAATTTTTTTTAATTACATAAAAAAGAAGGCTTGTTTTAGATATGTCAGGTATGAGATATTACTAGATTCCCAAGTGGAAATGTCAGGTAGGCTATGGGTTTAATAAGTCTGGAGGGCAGAATAGAGGTATTGCCTGAATTTGGTAGTTAGCATACAGTTGGTATTTGAGGCTATGGAATTGAATGTGATCACCAAAGAATACTGTGATAGAAAAGCTCCAGTAACTAGTCCCAGAGCATTCTAAATTTGGGAGATAAGGAGTATTCAGCAAAAGAGACAAAGGAAGATGATACAAGTTTAGAATTGTCACAACTGCCTGGTGAAATTAACTGGCAATCACCGATCTGGTTTCCACCCATATAGTTTTTCCTTTTCAGAAAGTCATATAAATGGAATCAACTAATATGTGGTCTGAGTCTGGCTTCTTTCACTAAGCATAATGTGTTTGAGATTCATCCGCACTATTCTGTATATCAGTAGTATCAATAGTTGTTCCTTTTATTTGCTGGATTAGCATTTCTTTAGTATATATGTGCTACAGTTCATTTATTCAACACCAACTGATGGACATTTTGTTTGTTTCTAGTATTTTTATATGATGAATAAAGTTGCTATAAACATTTGCATGTGGTTTTCATGTGAGGACAATTTTTATTTGTCTTGGGGAAAACTTACCAGTGGGATTAATTGCTGGGTCATATGGTATTTATTTATTTATTTATTTAATAAACTCGCCAAAGTGTTTCAGGAAGTGTCCGTACCATTTTACATTCCCACCAGCAATGTGAAGAGTTCCAGCTGCTTTTGGGCACCTGGATGGCTCAATGTGCTGAGCGACCAACTCTTAATTTCAGCACAGGTCGTGACCCCAGGAGTATGGCGCCTGCTAAAGATTCTCTCTCTCTCCTTGCCCCTCCCTACTCTCTGTCTCTCTAAAATACAAAGAAAGAAAGAAAGAAAGAAAGAAAGAAAGAAAGAAAGAAAGAAAGAAAGAAAGAAAGAAAGAAAGGGGGAGGGACAGAGGAAGGGAGGAAGGGGGAAGGGAGATGGCGGGAAGGGAGGAAGGGGGGAAGGAAAAGAAAAGAAAGGAAAAAAAAGGAATTCTAGCTGCTTTACATCCTCATCAGCACTTGGTATTATCAGGTGTTGTTTTGCTATTCAGTAGGTTTGCAGCCATAACCTATCATGGTTTTAATTTGCCTTTCCTTAATGACTAATGAAATTGAGCGTCTTTTCGTGTGCTTATTTGCCATCTGTTTATGTTCTTTGGTCAAGTGGCTATTCAAATCTTTTGCTCATTTTCTAAATTGTGTTATTTCCTTATTATTAAGTTTCAGGAGTTCTTTATATGTTGTGTATACAACTGTTTTGTCAGATATATGATTTGTAAATATTTTCTCCCAGTTTGTGCTTGTCTTTTTATCCCCTTAATGGTGTCTTCCAAAAAGAAAATCTTTTTGATTTTGACAACGTCCAATTGATCAATATTTTCTTCTGTGGATTAAATGCACTTTGGGCATCATATCTAAATTCTTTGTCTAATCAAAGGTAAAAAAAAAACAAATTCTCCTTTGTGTTTTCCAAAACTTTTATAGTTTTACTTAGAAGTCTGTGATCCATCCTGAGTTAATTTTTTATAAGGTATAGGTTGAGATTTAGTTTTAGATCATAGATACTCAATTGTTCGAATACCATATGCTAAAAAGTCTATCCTTTCCCCATTGAATGACCTTTGGTCACAAATTGTATGAATTCATTTCTGGATTCCGTTTTGTTCCATTGGCATGTGTCTGTGATTTTGTCAATATCAGACTGTCTTAATAGTCTTGAAATCAGGTAGTGTAAGACCTTCAACTTTGTTCTTCTTTTTCTACATAAACTTTAGAGTTGGCTCATCATTATCCTAAAAAATTTTGCTTATATTTTGACTATAACTGTCTTGATACTACAGATCAATTTGGGGATAACTGACAACTTCATATTTAATAAGTCTAATATTGCCAGCAAGGTCCCTGCCCTCATTTTCATAGTTGCATTTTAACACTTAGATACTTTTATTTAAAAAAAATTTTTTTAATGTTTTTATTTTGAGAGAGAGACAGAGTGCAAGCAGGGGAGGGGCAGAGAGAGGGGAGACACAGAATCTGAAGCAGATTCTGGACTCTGAGCTGTCAGCACAGAGCCCGACATGGGACTCTAACTCATGAACCATGAGAACATGACCTGAGCTGAAATTGGACACTTGACTGACTGAGCTACCCAGGCACCCCTGTTGTTTTTTTTTTTTTTACCATCTTCAAAAATTTATTATTTTTTTAAGTAATCTTTACACCCAACATGGGACTTGAGCTCATGACCCCAAACTCACAACCCTGAGAGCAAGAGTCACATGCTCTACAGACCAACCAGTTCAGCGTCCTCAAACAAATGAATTTGTTGTAAGGCTAGAATACGAAGACTCTTAATCTTTTAAAATTTTTTGTTTCCTTCATTTTATTAAGACTCTTGGCAACAAAAGCAAAAATAAATGGGACTACATTAAACTAAAACCTTCTGCACAGCAAAGGAAACCATCAGCAAAATGAAAAGGGAACCTACAGAATGGGAGAAGATATTTCCAAATGAGATATCTGATAAGGGGTTAATATCTAAAACATATAAAGAACTTACACAACTCAATAGCAAGAAAACAAACAACCTGATCTTAAAACGGCCAGAGGATCTGAACATTTTTTCGGAAAAAGGCATACAGATGGCCAACAGGTATGTGAAAAGGTGTCCAATGTCACTAATCACCAGGAAAATGAAAATCAAAGCTACAATGAGATATCACTTCATTCCTGTTAGAGTGGCTATTATCAAAAAGACAAGAAATAATAAGTATTGGTTGGGTGCCTGGGTGACTAATCGGTTAAGCATCCGACTTTTGCTCAGGTCATGATGTCACAGTTGGTAAGTTTGAGCCCCGAGTTGGGCTCTGTGCTGACAGCTCAGAACCTGGTGCCTGCTTCAGATTTTTTTTTAATGTTTATTTTATTTATTTATTTTATTTTTTTTTTTTTATTTTGGGACAGAGAGAGACAGAGCATGAACGGGGGAGGGAGAGAGAGGGAGACACAGAATCGGAAACAGGCTCCAGGCTCCGAGCCATCAGCCCAGAGCCTGATGCGGGGCTCGAACTCACGGACCGCGAGATCGTGACCTGGCTGAAGTCGGACGCTCAACCAACTGCGCCACCCAGGCGCCCCAATGTTTATTTATTTTTGAGACAGAGACAGAGCATGAACAGGGGAGGCAGGGAGAGAGGGAACACAGAATCTGAAGCAGGCTCCAGGCTCTGAGCTGTCAGCACAGAGCCCAACGTGGGGCTTGAACTCACGGACCATGAGATCATGACCTGAGCCAAAGTCAGATGCTTAACGGACTGAGCCACCCAGGCACCCCTGCTTCAGATTCTGTGTCTCCCTCTCTCTCTTTCCCTCCCCTGGTCACACTCTGTCTCTCTTTCAAAAATAAATAAAAATTTTTAAAAGTAAGAATTGGCAAGGATGTGGAAAAAAAGAAAGTTTTATACACTGTTGATGGGAATGTAAATTGGTACGGCCACTATGAAAAACAGTATGGAGGTTCCAAAAAAAATAAAAATGGAACAACCATATGATCCAGCAATCACTTCTGGGTATTTATTTGAAGCAAACAAAATACTAGTTTGAAAATATCTACACCCCCATGTACATTGCAGTAATATTTACAATATCCAGGACATGAAACAACCTAAAACAACCTAAGTGTCCAATGACTGATGAATGCATAAAGAAAACATGAGATTATATATATTCAGCCATAAAAAAGAAGGAAATCCTGATATTTGTGACAACATGGATGGACCTTGAGGGCATATACTAAGTGAAATAAGTCAGAAAGAGAGAGACAAATACCATGTCTTGATGGTCAAGAGGTACGAGCTTCCAATTATAAAATCTAAAAAATAATAAATAAGGCTCTATCTGTATACTAAAATGCAATGAAACACATTTGGGAAATCTCAGCACTATTAAGATGGATCAATTAATTGTTCATCTAAAATCATTTAGGGGGATGCCTGGGTGGCTCAGCCAGTTGGGCGTCTGACTTTGGCTCAGGTCATGATCTCACAGTTTGTGGGTTTGAGCTCCACATCAGGCTCTGTGCTGTTGGTTCGGAGCCTGGAGTCTGCTTTGGATTTTGTGTCTCCCTCTCTCTCCGCCCTGCCTCGCTCATGCTCTGTCTCTCTCTGTCTCTCAAAAAATGAATAAACGTTATAAAAAAAATTTTTTTTAATCATTTAGGAATTGTTTATGTATATATAGGCAGTGCCTTTCTATATGACTACTAACTAGTGTCTAGATGAAAATGATAACTATTAACCCATTGTCAACTGGCAAGCATTTTAAATTAGTTCTCCAATTATAGTGGTGGATTTGCACAGATTATTTTATTCTCTTAACAGGTTCCCCTTTGGACAAGAAGAGACATTGTCAAGCAGTTGGCCAGGGCTGGGGGTACACACTAAGATTAAGGGTGCTAGGAAAGATAAATGAGCCACATTGGGATTAAAACTATGATCTCATTGATGAAGAGTTCCAACTAACCAGCACAGAGATAATAAATATATACTTCTTGGAACTTTGCTCTTTTCCACAAGTATTTTCTCTGTAGTCACTGAAGTATGAAGACATTTTATTCTCTCTAAACTTCCAGCAGAACTCTTTGTCCCAGGGATAGCACATTCCATCCTTCTGTGTACTATTACCAGTAAACAATGAAATGACCATCATAGAGTCTAAGTATGTGTTGCCTCATAAAAGGAATTTAGAAGAGTTTTTGGATGAAAAGCACCAGAGTATAGTGGCAGTATTGTACTATTGTGCAGAATATTATTACACCAAAGATTATGAGGCATACATATTTTACTGAGAGTCTTTTGTGGGCCAAATTCATGTCCTGAAAACAGACATGGAATTTTAGATTAACATAAATTTATGGAGATTGTGGATTTTTCTCCTAGAAAATGAATACATCTTTTATACAATTTTCAGGATGAAGAACAATAATGAAAGTGTGGAAGCAAAGTTATAAAATACTCTTTACTTTTATGCAACATCAAGTTGTTTTTAGAGATGGTAAAATCTGCTTTTAAAACGTATTTCTGGGGCGCCTGGGTGGCGCAGTCGGTTAAGCGTCCGACTTCAGCCAGGTCACGATCTCGCGGTCCGTGAGTTCGAGCCCCGCGTCAGGCTCTGGGCTGATGGCTCAGAGCCTGGAGCCTGTTTCCGATTCTGTGTCTCCCTCTCTCTCTGCCCCTCCCCTGTTCATGCTCTGTCTCTCTCTGTCCCAAAACTAAATAAAAAAACGTTGAAAAAAAAATTTAAAACGTTTTCTACTTCAAATGAACAAGCTCACATAAAAGGCAAGGGAACAGAATAAGAAGGGGAAACAGGACACAAACTGGTAATTTATCAAAATGTGGTTGTATCACATTCTAGGTTGCAAAGAACAGAATTTCATTCAGTCTTAAGGGAAAAGGGGGTTAACTGAAAGGGCATGTGTGGTTTAAAATTATTAAGCCATTTCATAACTGAGACAATTCAAGGACTGGTTACACCAGAGTCCACATGGCTTTTCTTTCTCTCTCTCCTAGTGTCTCTCTGCTTTCTCCAACATTTCAAGTAGGATACATGTGATTGGATTACTTAATTAATCAGTGTAGAGTCTATCTACAGGGTAGATTCTTATTAGGTGTCTATCCCTGACAAAAGTGTTTAGCTTCTCTTAAAAGGCAATTGGAGACAGGATAAAGTCTATGTCATACTAGTTAATATTGGCCCCACACTTTTTTTAAGTTTATTTTATTTTGAGAGAGAGAGTGCATGCATGAGCGTGTTTGTTTGCTTATATGGTAGTGAAGGAGGGGCAAGGGAGAGAGGGAGAGAGAATCCCAAGCAGACTCCACACCTAGTGCAGAGTCTGACCTGGAGCTCAATCTCACAGCCATGAGATCATGACCTGAGCTGAAATCAAGAGCCAGACACTTATATGACTGAGTCACCTAGGTGCCCTGGCCCCACATTTTTAAAAACAGAAAAATAGCTCTTCACAGAAATCTAAATTGTATATATGAAATGTTTTCTAAAATGGGAAAAACGTATGCATATGAGTACAAAAAGGAACTGTATGAAATAAAAACTGTTTTTCAAAGAGATGAGATTATAATTGGCTTTCCTCCCCCCCACCTCAGTTTTTGCCCATATTGTTGTTCTAGTTCTTGACTAATTTAAGAAAGTTTTTTAAATATTTAGAACAATTGGGGCAACTGGGTGGCTCAGTCACTTAAGCATCTGACTTGGGCTCAGGTCATGATCTCATGGTTCTTGAGCTCCGTGTCTGGCTCTGTGCTGACAGCTCGGATCCTAGAACCTGCTTCAGATTCTGTGTCTCCCCCTCTTTCTGACCCTCCCCTGAGCTCTCTCATTCTTAAAAATAAATAACATTAAAATTTAAAAAAAATAAATATTTAGAATAAATAAAATTTAACAATGCCCAGATGGTTTTTAACTGAGTACCTTTATTTTTTTTTTAATTTTCAAATAATTTTAAATGCCAGCAGTAGAGTCAGATTACATCTAGAAAATGGGTAAGAGATGTGTTTCATTAACATTTTAATTTAAGATGAGTCAATAGTCTTTCCAGACTTTCCATGTACATAGAGAATTCATTACTTGGAAGTATCATACATACTTTAAAAAATAAAATCCCAGATATATTTGTGTCCTTCTCACACAAGCCTTTAAACTATTTGCCCATCCCTCTGCACAGCTGTGATCATGCTCCTTTTTATAGAAAGCATACTGAAACACTAGAAAAATATAGCTGTGAGTGTGAGGAGGTAGAGTACGCTTAATGTATTTATAGCAAGTGGGTAAATTATACCAAGTATAACAAACACGCAGACTTTTAGGACCGATTTTAACTGTCAAGAGTTTAAAATTGGGAGTAATGGTAGAAATCTCTAAAGAATTTTTTAAAAATGTTTTTATTTATTTTTGAGAGGAGAGAGAGAGATAGTGCTCATGGGAGAGGGGCAGAGAGAAAGGGAAAGAGGGTCCAAAGCAGGATCTGTGCTGACAGCAGAGGTCCTGATGTAGATCTTGAACCCATGAACCATGAGATCATGACTCAAGCCAAAGTCAGATGCTTAACCGACCGAGCCACCCAGGCACCCCTCTAAAGATTTTTTAAAAACCCAATTAGTTGGGGGGCACCTGGGTGACTCAGTCAGTTAAGTGTCCGACTTTGGCTCAGGTCATGAACTTGCGGTTCCTGAGTTTGGGCCCTGGGTCAGGCTCTGTGCTGACAGCTCAGAGGCTGGAGCCTGCTTCAGATTCTGTGTCTCCCTCTCTCTCTATTGCTCCCCTGCTCTCTCTTTCTCTCTCTCAAAAATAAATAAAGATTAAAAAAAAAATTACTTGGTTAACAGAACTTTTGCTTTATTACCAGTGATGCTTAATTGATTTTTTCAGAGCCCAAAGGACCAGTATTAACTTCCATCCCCAGTAGATACATTTCTAAGTGTTTAGGATGGTGGATCAAGTGGAATATATATTTACAAAGTGCCTAATTACAATGATTGCTCAGCAATTTAACAATGCCATTTATGTTCCTAATGAAATTCTAAGGTAAGTTATAAGAAATTAATTCCATAATCATATGGGAAGTGTACTTGGCCTGTACTCTAGAATTCTGATTAATATTTCCAATTGATTTGCAGTAAATAACATTCTTACCAAGTTTGTTTAATCAAGTGGAAATTGTATTTGTCTGCCACCTGGGGGATTTATGGAAACACTGCAAGTGGCAAAATTCATAGTAATAAAATGTTACAATATATGTGTTAATAGTAATTATTTTATGAATAATGTTGGCTTATGTGTGTTATATATATACATAAAACATACATATATGTTATATACATATGTATATATGTATGCGTATGTGTATATATGTATGTATGTATATGCATATATATGTATAACATATATATACACATATAACACACATACATATGTGTGTGTATGTGTGTGTATGTGTGTGTTTAAATTTGGCCAATGACATAGTGGCAAAACTAAGAAATATGTATTCTGGATGTAAAGTGACAAAAATGTTTCCAAAAGAAAGGAGTGATTGTGTTGTCAAATATTGCTGGTAGATCAAGTAAGACTGACCACAGCATTAGGTAATTGGGAGGTCATAGGTAAACAGCAGAAGAACTGTTTCTGGATGTTTTATGGGTTTTTTGTTTTTAATTTTTTTGTAATGTTTTTATTTATTTTTGAGAGACAGAGATAGGCAGAGCACGAATCGGAGAGGGGCAGAGAGAGAGGGAGACACAGAATCTGAAGCAAGCTCTAGGTTCTAAGCTGTCAGCACAGAGCCCAACGTGGGGCTTGAACTCATGAACCATGAGATCATGATCTGATCCAAAGTCAGACACTTGACTGACTGAGCCACCCAGGTGCCCCTGGATATTTTATGGTTCTATTGCTATCATGAGTATATTTTATCATTTATGACATTTTTCTAATCCATTACTGATGGAGTATAGGGAACTCTTAATTTTATAAGTTGATCCTTTATTTGAACACCTTACTGGATTTTATTGTTATTTCTAATAGTTTATCAATTGATTACTTCTGTCTTCTAGGTAGAAAGTCATATGTTTGAAAATATTGAAGATTTGTCTCACTTTTCTAACATTAATATTTCATTTGGCATTAACTGGGACCTCCAGTGCAGTGTTAAGCAGTAGAAATGAAAGTGACCACCAAAGAAGACATCCAGATGGCCAACAACACATGAAAAAAATGCTCAACATCACTCATCATCAGGGCAATGCAAATCAAAACCACAATGAGATACCACCTCACACCTGTTCAGAATGGCTAACATTAACAACTCAGGCAACAACAGATGTTGGCAAGGTTGCAGAGAGAGAGGATCTCTTTTGCACTGCTGGTGGGAATGCAAACTGGTGCAGCCACTCTGGAAAACAGTATGGAGGTTCCTCAAAAAATTAAAATAGAACTACTCTATGACCCAGCAATTGCACTACTAGGTATTTACCCAAGGGACACAGGTATGCTGTTTCAAAGGGGCACATGCACCCTAATGTTTATAGCAGCACTATCAACAATAGCCAAAGTATGAAAGAGCCAAGTGTCCATCCACGGATGAATGGATAAAGAAGATGTGGTAGATATATATACAATGGAGTATTACTTGGCAAATCAAAAAGAATGAAATCTTGCCGTTTCCAACTATGTGGATGGAACTAGAGGGTATTATGCTAAGTGAAATTAGTCAGAGAAAGACAGATATCGTATGACTTCACTCATTTGAGGACTTAAAACACAGAACAGATGAACACAAGGGAAGGGAAGCAAAAATAATATAAAACCAGGGAGGGGGACAGAACATAAGAGTCTCTTAAATATGGAGAACAAACAGAGGGTTACTGGAAGGGTTGTGGAAGGGGGGAGGGCTAACGGGTAAGGGGCATTAAGGACTCTACCCCTGAAATCATTGTTGCACTATATGCTAACTAACTTGGATGTAAATTAAAAAAATAAAGTAAAAATTTTAAAAAGAGCATAAAAAAAAGAAAGTGACCATTACTATAATTAAAATGGCCTAGGGGCGCCTGGGTGGCGCAGTCGGTTAAGCGTCCGACTTCAGCCAGGTCACGATCTCGCGTCCGTGAGTTCGAGCCCCGCGTCGGGCTCTGGCTGATGGCTCGGAGCCTGGAGCCTTTTCCGATTCTGTGTCTCCCTCTCCTCTCTGCCCCTCCCCCGTTCATGCTCTGTCTCTCTCTGTCCCAAAAATAAATAAAAAACCGTTGAAAAAAAAATTTTTTTTAAAATGGCCTACTGTAGGGGCGCCTGGGTGGCGCAGTCGGTTAGGCGTCCGACTTCAGCCAGGTCACGATCTCGCGTCCGGGAGTTCGAGCCCCGCATCAGGCTCTGGGCTGATGGCTCAGAGCCTGGAGCCTGTTTCCCGATTCTGTGTCTCCCTCTCTCTCTGCCCCTCCCCCGTTCATGCTCTGTCTCTCTCTGTCCCAAAAATAAATAAACTTGAAAAAAAAAATTATAAAAAAAAAAAAAATAAATAATAAATAAAATGGCCCTACTGTAGATTTCTGGGAAACAGTCTTATCAAACAGGGAAGTTTCCTTCTGTTCCTACTTTGTTAGAGATTTCCTTTTCTTTCATCCTTTCTTTCTTCTTTCTTTCTTTCTTTCTTTCTTTCTCTCTTGGCTTTTTAAACTGCTTTATTAACTTCACAATATATAATGAGCATTTTGCCATGCAATAGGATAAAACTCCCCCGCTGACAGAATCTTACAGATTGGGTCAAAATACAACATTCATTTAGAAGTTGGTAATAGGAGACCCACAATGTTTACAACAAAGGTATACGGAGAATATGTAAGTTTAGGAAGCAGGTGTGTGTTATCATTAACTTCAGGGAAAACATCAGGATTGGAGGCATAGGCAAAACTCATCATGATGGTCACGGTGAGGAGGATCAGGGCCTAACTACCTGCAGACTATGACTGAATTGCTTTTCCCTCAGCTTTTCCATCAGCTCTCTCACCTTCCCAATCCTTCCCATCTTGTCTTCTTTCATCCTTGCCTGTGGCTCTGCAAGCCTCTGAATCATGTCCCACCTATACTGAAGGATGGGCTGACTAAACACAGAGGGGCCTATGATTTACTCTGGACACACAATATTCACCAGCTTCCAAAGGGAGGCTTAAGGGCTCTCCTTTATTAGCAACTTGCTCCTTTCATTTTTTTTTTTTTTTTTAAATCATTTTCCTGGCTGGCATTTTCCATGTTGAAATTTTTGACTGTGCCTCTTTGGACGCCATTGCTCCCAGGCCTAGCCTTGCAGTCTCTTGCTCCCGAATCTTGCCCAAAGTGCGCCCCTACAACAGTTAGACCAGGGCACCTGCTCCCCCTTCGCCTCCTACTCTTTGGGGCTGCCCCTGACCTGCCCTGCTCGGAGACTTCTGTCTCCTTAAATCATAACTTTGGGTGGAATTTTATCAAATAATTTTTTTAAATGTTTATTTTTGAGAGTGAGAGACAGAGCGTGAGTGGGAGAGTGGCAGAGAGAGATGGAGACACAAAATCCAAAGCAGGCTCCAGGCTCTGAGCTGTACCCGCAGATCAGGAGGCAGGACTTGAACTTACTAGCTGTGAGATCATGACCTGAGCCAAAGTCAGCCACTTAACCGACTGAGCCACCCAGATGCTCCAAGAATTACTTTCTAGTTGCAAGAATATAACAGAATCGGTCTGTCTCCACCCTAATCCAGTATTAAGTTTTATGTTACTTAATGGGCAATAACCACACCTTTACAGGAAACTTACGGGATGACATCATGAGGAAACAATGAGACAAATCCATAAGGTGGAACATGCATTCTAAAAGACAACTAACTGGCTTGGTCAGTCTCTTCAACACATCAGTGTTGTGAAAAAAGCAACTGTCTTAGATTAAAAGAGATATAAGAAACAGAAAAACCAAACATAATGTGTGGTCCTGGATTGGCTCTTGATTTAAGTAAACCAGATGTGAAGAAAATTTGGGGACAATTGGAAAATTTGAATATGTAGTATATATTAGATAATATTAAAGAATGATTAATTAGGTATGATAGTATTACGTTGGCTAAGCAGAAAATATTCTTCATTCTTGAAAGATGCAAAGCACAGCATTCAGAAGCAAAATGTCATATTGTCACTAATTTATTTTAGACTACTCTTTCATTAAAATTTATTTTTGAAAATGGAATTTGTATTTGGGAGAAGATAAAATTGGATCCATTCTGTGTAATATACGCCAGATTAAACTCTAAATGGATCATAAATCCAAATGTAGGGTTACCAGTTAAAATGTACAGTTGCCTACATTAACCCCTTGGTACATAATTATAGAAAAAATTATTTGTATGAAATTCAATTAGCTGATTGTGCTGTATTTTTATTTGCCAATTCTAGCAACACTATCTAAATGGAAAAAATGAAACCGAGGAAGTACTAAAACCATGATTGAATTTATTATCTGGGAATGGAGAAAGCCCTTCTATCTTGGTCCCCAAATCCAGAGCAATAAGATTGATAGATTCTACTACATAACAATTCAAACAAAATTTTTTTGCATAACCAAAAATAACCCTACCCAACCTCCTGTCAAGAAAACCCCCACCAAGAAAACCCATAAAAGCACAATTAAAAGGAAAATGAGAAATAAGCCTTGATCGGTTCCTCTCATCCGTAGGAAGCATAGAAAAATTAGCTGAGACCTCGATGTATTCCTTATCTCCAATACATAGAAGGCATTTAAACTTAGCGTTGCTCCCTAAAATAGCCAGTTTGCCTGAACTGACTGGTAATCAGGCTTCAAAAGTGAAGAACCATGGGGGGTGGGGGGGAGGGGAAAGTGGGTGATGGGCATTGAGGAGGGCACCTGTTGGGATGAGCACTGGATGTTGTATGGAAACCAATTTGACAATAAATTTCATATAAAAATAAATAAATAAAATTTACTGTTAACTCCCAAAAATAAAATAAAATAAATTTTTCAGAAAAAAAAAGTGAAGAACCAGGTTTCAAAGCTTGACAATTAAATTCTGAAGGCGCGCAGACCTCCAGGCTAACCAGATTCCCGCCTCCCAGCCGGTTGTAGCCAGCTCAACAACAGTTTCCCTAAACCCAGAGTCGTGACGTCAGCGCAGGCTTGGGCCCACCTCTGGGTTCTCTTTGCTTCTGCGCGGCCAAGTAACTGGGGAGTTGAGCTTTTAACCCCGCCCACTGCCCCGGAAGTTAATGCAGAAGCCACACCTCTTCTCCTCGGCCAGCAGGGGCGCAGCCATTTAATTCATATCTGAGTGGGCGGTGGCGATTCGTGTTGGCGGTCTGGCTCCGCTGGGCTGGGGTAACTTACTGGCTTGGGTGGCTTTTAGTTAATTTTTCTTTTCTAGCTTCGCATCGCGGGCCAGTTCTCACTTCTAATCAGCTGAGGCCATGTCAGGAGACGGAGCCCGGAGCAGGTGAGGAAAGAGAGTGGTGGGGCCTCGTGGCGACCTCTTCTCTCCACGTCTCTGTTCGTCCGAGTACTCCAGCCATGTTCGCCTGAGGAAGGAATCGGGGTCTAATGAACCCAGAGGACCGGGTACAGAAGAATGGTGGGAATGGGGAGCAAGAGCTGACTGAGATTTGAAGTTATTTTTTGGCTTCTCTGTCTTAGGCGTTAATGTGAACAAATACTTGATGTAGACAATAGCCAGGAAGCTGCTTCGTCCTGTTTAGGTTCGTGGGACTACTCCTGTGGGATGCCTTCCTTTGATAACATTTTGTTTTGATGTTAGGGTGTTTGGGAATTGATTATTTTAACGTGTACTCGCTGTTCTCGAAAAACTTGTCAATGTTTCCTCCTCCCCCTCTCCGATATACGCAGAAATAGGTTACCAGTTTGAAAAATAATTTGAGATGAAACTCATCTGGAGAAATAGTGTCTTGCCAGAGCGAATGAAGAAGGAAGCAGTCTAGGAGTAAGAGCATGGTTATGCAGAGACTTGGGGAATTTTGTGGTTTTCTTTTTTTTTCTTTCTCTGTCCACATTTCATTTTCGGTTTTCAACCGACACATAATGCAGAATTTGATAAATCGGAAATGAGTCTGTTTTGGCCACTGTGAATAAACGCATCTGCTTTAGTACTGGACATAAGTGACATGTAAACATTTTAAAATTCAGACATTTAAATAAATAATTTGTTTCTTTTGCTCTTTATTCAGAATTTTGTAGGGTAGTATTTACCTTTTAGTTTGAAAGAGGAAACTGGTATTTTATGAAAGATGCCATTCAATTTGTTTTTCGACTTAAAGTGATGGTATGTTCAGGTAAATAGTTTTTAAAATGGAGGCTAGCTAGCCTACAGGGTCTCAATTTCCTGAAATTTCCCGTTGCCATGGTAACGAACTACACTTAGGTTTTTGTTTTTTTAAGTCCCCAGCTTAGAAGGTAGAGGCTGTTCTTGGAGGTTAACAGAGATGAGGCAAAATTGCAGTTCCTCTTGAATAGTCTGTATGATTGTAAATTTCATTAGGTCGGGAAAAGCTTCCTAAATTAAATTTTGTGTTTGCTTGTTGACTGATTTCAGTACTGAAATCTTCTGTGCTTGCATTTTACATGTTGTCAGAATGCCCAAGAATGAAAGTCTCAAATTCTATCAAATCTGTTTTATGTATACCTACCATTTTTCTGGGCTAATAGTTTGTCACCTGAAAGTCAAGGAGTGATCTCCTAAGGTTTCATTGAAAATTTCCAGAATTTGTTAATTCTTTCGTTTATCTAAAATTGTAGACACTGCAATGTCATGACTTCGAATATTTCAGATATGTGGTGTTTTAAATGGCAGAGATGGTTAAAACTTACAGAAAAAAAATTAACCCTAAAGTTCTAGTGTGAAGTTTAGTACATAGAGAAAAGTTGAAAGAAAAGTGCAATGAATGCCTGCAACATAGTTCCTCACCCACAGTCAACAATTGTTAACCATTTTGCCATACTTGCTGTATCTTTCCATACATATTTATTTGAAAGTAAGCCAACACATATTTCAGCCTCATATATTTCAGCATTCTTTTATGTAAGGACATTGATGCAGTTATTTAACGACCATACCATTTTCTCACCTAAGAAAATTAATAGTAATACTATCATTTCTAAAGCCCAGTCCGTGTTCAAATTTCCCCAGTTGTCCCAAGAATATGTTTCGTAGGGTTTCTTTTCCTTTTTTTAAGGCAGAATCTATCTGGATTTACAGGCATCATTTAGTTAACGTCTCTTGAATAGTCTCCCCCATTTTTCTCCCCAGGGTTATTGTTTGAGGAACCCAGGACAATTTTCTAGTAAAACTTCTAATTTTCTGAGTTGATTTGATTTTTGTGTGTGTTGTTGTTTAACTTTTCCCTTCATCTTGTGTTATTTCCTGAAAACTGTGTGTGGTTAGGTGTAAACTGAGAGCTTTGGTAATATTTGGGTTAAATATTTTTGGGTAGAGTAACTTAGAGTGTTATGTTAGAAAGCACTTCATGCTAGGTTGTTCCACTATTAGTGATGGATAGGTTTATTTGGATAGGGTGATGACTGTTGGCTTTCTTCATTGTGAAGGATTATTTTCCCCTTTGCAGTTAGTAATCTGTGGGTTGGTATTGTGTTCCTCAGTAACCTTTTAACTAGTTATTATTTGTCGTCAATTGATAATTCTTGAATAAATCAGTTATTATATTGGAGGTGGCAAATGGTGTTTTGAAAATTCTCTTATGTCTTTACTGACTGGCTCATACTTTTCTGTAAAGAAGAAATTTCTTTGTTTTTCTTTATAAAAGAGATCACTATGGATTCATGGGTTTCTCTGTATCTACTGTGTTAAGCAGTGAGGCAGCTGGGTGGCTCATTGGGTTAAGTATCTGACTCAGGTCATGACCTTGTGGTTCATGAGTTCGAGCCCTACAACAGGCTTGCTGCTGTTAGCGCAGAGCCTGCTTCAGATCCTCAGTCTCCCTCTCTCTGCCTTTCCCTCACATGCACCATTTCTGTCTCTGTCTGTCTCTCTCAAAATAAATATTAAAAGAAAAAAATAAGCGATAGCTATTTTTCTTTTTGATGCTCAACTTGTCCCAACCTTTATGGTGGCTCCTGTATCTTTCTTTCATCAACCTAAAACACATACTATCTTTTCTTTTAGTTTGTAATGATAACATTTCAAACGTGCAAAAAAATAGTGTAACGAATGATGTTTCTATTGTAGAGCTGTAACTGATGACTTAATCTTTTTTCCCCCATACTTTCACTTACTCTCCCCATCCTCATTGCTTTCAGGCAAATCCCAGAGATTGTACTATTCAACTTTAACTGAAGTGGTAATGATACCTTCAATAGTGACCTTGTTGACAATACAAATCAACTAGTTTGCTTTAGGTAGGGTGATGACTGCTGGGTTTCTTCCTTGTGAAGGATTATTTTCCCCTTTGCAATTAGTAATTTGTGGGTTGATGTTGTGTTCTTCAGTAACCTTTTAACTGGTCAGTGAATATTTATAGGAAAAGAGAGTACCTAGAATGATAGACAAGAAAAAGAAACCAAACAAAGCTGAAGACTAGTAAGAAAAAAATCAAAGCCACTCTGAATTGTTCATTTGCTTTAGAAAGATGCCAAGAGATGTGATGGACAAAGAATCTGGCAAGATAGGAGGTGTAGATTTCTTTTACCCTTTTAGCATTGAAGCGCAAAAAAAAGTTTTTTTGAATAAACCTGATACCTTAGTTATTCAAAACTATGCATGGTCATTTCTTTCTTGGTACTGAATCTCTAGATTTCCCTTTGATGGAGGAAAATGACTGTAGACAAGCAAAATCGCTGCTAAGGTTTATTGGTTTTTGTTTCTGTTTTTTTTTTTTTTTTTTTTAACTCTTGTGAGAAAGTTCCATTTTGCATATAGAGAGCTATTTAAATTACCTTAGCAGTTTTCATGGGTATTCTTGATTACCGTTTTTCGCCAGTTCCGTGGTGACAAAACTTTGTTTGTAAGTCCCCTCCCCCCCCTTCCCTAATGAAAACACATCTAGTTCCTGTGTGGAATTATGGCTCTTTTTTTGTCTTGCATATGTTTTTTTTCACTGCTTGGTTCAGTTTTTTATCTCATTCTTTCTTAGCTTCATTTTACTTTGTGCACTACCCTTACAGCATTTAGCTATTGTTTAGAGTTCCTCCACTGGGTTTAGGCCTGAGTTGAAGGGGTGGCCTTATTTATTCATCCTTGCATCTAGGAATCTAGGAAATTCTCTTTGATATTTAAAGGTGTTTGATAAATGAATGGATGAATTTTGCAGTTAGGCTCTGTGCAATACAGTACAAATTCTCAAAGAGTTTAATCTTGGGAGGACAGATGGACAAATAATACAGAGTAAAATATTTTGGGTGTAAAAGTGGTGGTTCCTAAAGTTTTATTAGATAAGAGGATGGAGAGAGATGTTCTCAGCCAGGCCAATTCATATGAACCTTTAAATCCTTAAAATTCTGTTTCTACACTCGTCTTTTAGAAATAAGACACGAGGCACCTGTGTGGCTCAGTGGGTTAAGTGTCTGACTTTGGCTCAGGTCATGATCTCTCACAGTGAGTTTGAGCCCCACGTTGGGGTCTTTGCTGACTGCTCAGAGCCAGGAGCCTGCTTCAGATTCTGTGTCTCCCACTTGCGCTCTGTCTCAAAAATAAATGTTAAAAAAAAAATAGAAATAAGACTTCACTTTTAAAACAACCTACCTAGAATTAGGAAGGCCTATAATATAAACAAAATGATCCTCACTTTGGAAAAATTGCATGACTTGAAGAAGCATAATTACCAGTAGTAATTAAAAAGATTAATCCTTGTTTTGCTTTATTAATGAAGGAAGAAAGATGAAATATATACAAGTGTTGAAGCCTGAAACCTTGTTTAGGGCTTTGCTGAATACCATTAATACTTACCAGTGGTTAAAAGGTAATGATAGCACCAGGACAATTTCAAAGCCAAAGTGGATGTGGGCGGCAGTTAGGAATAGGGAGGGGGAAAGGCCAGGTATGTGTATTAGATGATGTGTTCTTGGGCCCAGTTATTCTTTTCTGTTTTTAACAATCTTTCTGTAATAGTCTTTCTTACTTTCCTCCCTCGTGTTGTGTTACTTAGTATAACAGTTTGGGCAGCTAAAATTGAGTTCGTCTTTATTGTTAATATTTTGACTATGTAGAATACCATAGTTGGCAGTCATTGTTCCTAAGTGAGATTGATCTGTATTTACGGAAGTATTGGTTTTCTTTAGAAGTACAACAGAAAGGTGCTGTGTTAAGAAAGATTGCATTCCTTCAACATTAAGAATATAGGCGTTTCAGGGAGTATAGTTTACATCCCAGATAGACTTCCCAGAGTTGCAAAATCTGTGTTCAGATGTTTGTACCTATTAAGTGGACCATTGCCAAACACAATTCTTAGTTTTGAGCTTTTCTACCATTGTCTCTAAATCTTTATTTCTCTTTAGCCAAGACCTTGCTGTGAATTTGAGTCTTTTTGTTTTGCTGGACAGTTGGTAATGGTGTGAGAATTGATGTAAAAAGAGATTTGGGGCGCCTGGGTGGCTCAGTCACTTGAGCATCCAACTCTTGATTTCATCTCAGGTCATGATCCCAGGGTCTGTCGAATTGAGCCCTGCATTCATTGGGCTCCATTCTGTGCGTGGTGCCTGCTTGAGATGCTCTCTCTCTCCCTCTGTCAGTCTCTCCCACACTCTAGCGCATGCACTCTCTCTCTCTCTTTCTCTTTAAAATGTATTTTTAAAAAAAGGAAGGGGAATTTGAGTTAGTAAATTTTTAGATTAGTGGATAGCTTATAATCAGTAAATACTTAAAGCCAGAAGGACAAAACTATTTCTTAATTGATGTTTTTCTAACATTTTACTTAATCTAGAGAATTAATATCTTGGCTACATTTGGTCTAAAGCTACATTTTTTAAATTCTAAAAGACTCAATTTTTTATTTGTAGTTTGCATCTGTTTCCTAGGGAATGAATAAGCAAATTTAATAAGGAAATGTGATATGTGTCATTTGGGCCAATAATCTTTAGCCTACTTTTTCTTAAGTTTTGAATTGTTTACATGTTTCTTAGATTTTTAGTCTTTGGAAGGATTGAAGGGATTATATGCAGGATACCAAAAATCTGGTAGAGTTCCATTGCACTGGTAAAGGCACACAGGAGTAAGCTGGCAATCAGTCCTAACATCACCTGTCACATAAACTGCTTCATTGTCTAGGCGTATGAATCTTCTTGGTTACTACTTGCAGATAGTCTTGCAAAGGGTTACTCTAGTCTATTTTTAATTATAAATAAAGGTTAACTGCCAAGGGAGAATTAAGACTTCATATAGATAGTATAGTCCATGCATCTTTATTATGTTTTAGGAAAAAAATGGAATGACTTAGGTCTGATGCCACTTTATTTTTAAGGAAACAACATTTCGAAAAATGTATTACAGGACACGTAGATTAGATAGTATTTCTCCAAACGGAGTTCATCGTCCATTGAATCATAATTACTTAATGGTGCTTTATTCAGGTATAGGTACCTACACCCCAATTTCAGACTTAGTATAACAGATTCTGTTAGGCTGAGAATCTTCATTTGAAACAGGTACCACAGGTGATTTTTATGTAAATGAAAGTTTGCAAACCACTTATGGGTTAAAGATACCTGAACCTTAAAAGTTGTGGTTTTTTTGTTTTTTAATTTTTTTTTTTTTAACATTTATTTATTTTTGAGACAGAGAGAGCATGAACAGGGAGGGTCAGAGAAAGAGGGAGACACAGAATCTGAAACAGGCTCCAGGCTCTGAACTGTCAGCATGGAGCCTGATGCAGGGCTCGAACCCACAGACTGTGAGATCATGACCTGAGCCGAAGTCGGACACTTAACCGACTGAGCCACCCAGGCGCCCCTTAAAAGTTGTTTTTGAATACACTCTTGATAAAATAAAATTTTTTTTTAACGTTTATTTATTTTTGAGACAGAGACAGAACATGAACGGGGGAGGGGCAGAGAAAGAGGGAGACACAGAATCCGAAGCAGGCTCCAGGCTCTGAGCCATCAGCCCAGAGCCTGACGCGGGGCTCGAACTCACAAACCTCGAGACCGTGACCTGAGCTGAAGTCGGACGCTTAACCAGCTGAGCCACCCAGGCGCCCCAGTACACTCTTGATAAAATAAGTGGAGAAAAATATTGCAGATTATTTGAGGATGGTTAGGCGTTTGATACTATTTTACAAAAATTTTCCTCCCTCTACTGTATTTAGCCATTACCCTTATTAGTGGAAAATACTCATTACAGAACTGTATTTGAGACTCATCCTCTAGTTCTGTTGGTCATGGTCAAGAGATATTTACATAGGTTTAAATCTTTTTAATTTTACCACCTTCTCCCCGTACTTATGATAATTATCAGGTGGATTAAATTTTCATTGGTCTCCATTTTAATTGAATGTTGGTATGACCTCTAGCATAACACCCTTCCTATTTACCATGAAAATAGCTATTTGAAGGAGACCTATCCCCCCTTCCCTTTTTTTCCCCTGTGAAAGTTATATTTCTACTTCTGGTGGGAATGGAAGGAAGAAATTAGATTACTTTATTCTTTCAACCGTTAATCGTGTTTGTCATTTCCCCCCCTTCCATCCCCAATTATCCAACCTCCTTAATTAGTTAAGCTGCCATATAGAAACTGGTTTGCAGTTTTAGTAAAGCTTAATTTAGTTTCTCAGAGACTACCAATGATTCGAAAATGGTATTAAAAGTGCTTTTCCCTTTTCCAACTACATACGTAGTCATGTACTTCATAACTGTAGTTACATAGTCATATTTCATCCAAAACAATATATTGCAATAGACTGAAAGCTGAAGCAGATAATGTCTTCTATTCAGCCAGACATTAAACAATCACAAAAACATAAAACCGCCATTATTTCCACTAATTATTTTTTTGTTTTGGAAAATATTTTTAAATAAAATTGTTTTATTTTAAAGTGAATTAACAAATTTTTTCCATTTTAATTTTTAATGATAATATTGATATAACCCACATGTAAAAATTTTTTCTTTGGATCTTCGATTTTTAAGAATGCAAACTAAGGCTTTACAAAAAGTTTGAGGACCATTGAAAGTGCATGGTGTCTTGTCAAGTTCTCTTTCTCTGGGTTAGCTTCACATGACAAACAAAAGGTTAAGCATGGAAAGTGAAAACACTCACCTAACAGGAGAACATTTTTGTAAATCTGGTATCTAATACGGGATTTGTAGCTATAATATACAAAAGACTCTTGCAATTCAACAATAAAAAGATAGCCCAGTTAAAAATGGGCAAAGAATCTGGGTAGGCTGATAAGGCAAATGGGCAATAAGAACATCAAAAAATGCTGAACTTGGTTCACCATCAGAGAAATGTATATCAAAACCACCATGAGTTACCACTTCATACCCAGTAGGATGGTTATAATCATCGAAAGACAACTGTTGGTGAGGTTGTGGAGAAATTGGAACGCTCATACACTGTTGGTGGGAATGTAAAATGGTTCAGTCACTTTGGAAAACAGTCTGACAGTTCTTCAAAATGTTAAAAATAGAATTCCCATATAACCTAACAATATTACCTGTAGGAGTGTGTGTGTGTGTGTGTGTGTGTGTGTGTGTGTGTGTGTATATGTGTATGTGTATGTGTGTGTATATACATGTATCTCTAAGAATAACAAAACACAAAATGAACTCTACTCAAAAACTGGAAACAACCCGGGGCACCTGGGTGGCTCAGTTGGTAAAGTGTCCGACCCTTGGTTTTGGTTCAGGTCATGATCTCATGGTTCATGGGATCGAACCCTGCTGTCAGTGCAGAACCTGCTTGGGATTCTCTCTCCTTCTCTCTGCCCTTCATTCATACGGGCTCTTTCAAAATAAACCTAAAAAAATCCTTCTATATTAATTTTTTTAAATGTTTATTTACTTTTGAGAGAGAGAAAACGAATGGGGGGAGGGGTAGAGAGAGAGGGAGACAGAATTCAAAGCAGGCTCCAAGCTCTGAGCAGTCAGCACAGAGCCTGAAACAGGGCTCGAATGCGCAAACCGCAAGATCATGACCTGAGCTGAATCAGATGCTTAACTGATTGAACCACCCAGGCCCCTCCGCAAAATAATTTTTTTAACTGGAAACAATCCAAATGGCCGTCACTGATAAACAGAATGTGGGATTATCCATACAATGAAATATTTGGCATTAGAGAGGAAAGTACTGATACGTGATAAAACACGAACTTTGAAAACACTCAAAATGCAAGTCAGAAACACGTTATGTAATCTCATTCACATGAAATACACGCACATTTATGGAGACTGAAAATAGTTTGGTGGTTGCTTAGGACTAGGGGATTGGGAAATTGTAATGACTAATGGGTATGGTTCTTGTTGGGTGATAAAATGTTTTAAAAAACTTATTGTGGGGGCGCCTGGGTGGCGCAGTCGGTTGAGCGTCCGACTTCAGCCAGGTCACGATCTCGCGGTCCGTGAGTTCGAGCCCCGCGTCGGGCTCTGGGCTGATGGCTCAGAGCCTGGAGCCTGTTTCCGATTCTGTGTCTCCCTCTCTCTCTGCCCCTCCCCCGTTCATGTTCTGTCTCTCTCTGTCCCAAAAATAAATAAACGTTGAAAAAAAAAAAAAACTTATTGTGAATTGTATATATTAAATGAGTGAATTATATATGATTATGTCTCCAAAAAGCCATTATTAAAGAAAATTTTAAGATTGAACACATAATGGATTTACCCTGCCTTCAGACTTTTAGCCAGTTGTAAATTGGTTACTGTTGTAACCAAAGAAAATAAGTTGTTAATTTTAGCAGTATGCTACTACTAGAAAAACAGTTCATAGAACAGATGCTAGAGACAGTTCCTGAGTAACATCTTGTCCCTATACAAAAAAATATATCATCTAGTTCATAATTTTTCTGGGTTTTGTACCCATTTGAAATAGTATGTGTTGGTATGTATCTCCGTATACTCCATACAATTGTGTGATTTTTCTGATTTTAAAAATTTTGCATATCAAAGGAGTTCTCAAAGTTCTGGTATCATTGGTAATGTGCATGCCTTGGGAACTAGTCCATCTTTTGTTCTGCTTATTGGGGTTCCATCCCACTGCCCATTAACATTCTTAAAGAATGGTAATAGGATTGTAGTTTATTCCAACGGCAAAAGCTGGATTTGTAATAGAGTTTCTTATAGTAATAAATTTTGGGGCCATGTAACTATGGGACACCTGTTCTTTTGCTACACTAAGCAAGCTGAGTTCTGAACTCATTCCATTACAAGTGAGCACTGGAAACTTGTCCTAAGTTTTCTTAAAGTGACCTATTCCTTTGGGCAAAAGATTTAGGAAATAGTAACACAATTCCATTCCTTGTGGAGGTCCAGTCTCCTTGTGGATAGTAGAAAACTGTTCAATTTTCCTTTGCCGTACGGAAATATACCCAGGCCAGAGAACAAAAATATTGTGCCATTGGCCACCTAACTGGTTCATGATGATGAATGACTTTTTATTGTAGGAATTAAATGTGGCCCAAAGTACTAGAAGTCCAATGCGCTATCTATTGCGCAAAACTACTAGACTATATTCTTGGCTATTTTCGGTAGCTTTCTTGTTAATTAATATAGTTGATTGAGAATTATCTATGTAAATTATTTTATGAACATTTAACTGCATCTGGCAAGAGGAAAATATTTAGGGGTGTAACAGTCTGAAAAGAGCTGAGCTATGGTTCTGTCAGATTCTAACTAGACTTTGGGTAGATTCATGTAGTTTATATTTCTTGTTATGAAATGGGGTTATTAACAAAGAATGATTAATGCTTTACATTGTAGATGCTCAAAAACTTTTTTACATCTGATCTTCAACATCATTTGCATCGGTTCTTAGTCCATTGTAACCCCATCCCCCAGGTGTCTGGATAGAATTGTAGGGATTCTATGAAGTTGTATGGAAAACTCTTTGTTTTTACTAATGTCTAACTGAAATTGAGCCTTTCCTTATGAATGTAGGCAAGATACCTTTACATTAGCAGTGTTAGCAACAGCTGTAATTGGACATAAATATTCCAAATATTGTTGCCCTTATCATTAGACTGACTGCTAGATCTTATTTAATGTGTTGTGTCTGTTATTGTGTAAAACTTTGTTTAAAAATATTTCAGTAATTATATTTCAATGTAATTGGTTTCCTTTGAGGTATCTGTTTATTTTGTGTATTTAAGAACATTATTCTTAAGAGGGGCGCCTGGCTGCCTCAGTCTGTAGAGGAAACAACTTCTGATGTTGTGCATTCAAGCCCCATGTTGGGTGTAGTACCTACTTTGGGGGGGAAAAAAAGAACACTTATGAGAAAGAGCCCACAGGCTTCACTAGACTGTAAGAAAGTTCTGGGGTACTACAAAGGGTTATGAAACCCTCAGAGAGCTGTGGTTTCAACTGAGACTGCACATTAGAACCATCTGGGGAATTATTTTAAAGTAGTGATTAAAAAACATTTTTTTAAGTAAAATAAAAGTAGTGATGGTCCAGGCCAGTTCCTAGGGATTCTGATTTAATTGATCTAGATAGTGGGGCTTGAGCATCTTTTTAAAATCCTCTTTCACCCAGGTGGTTCTAATGTGCTGCCAGGGTTGAGAATCACTAAGGGAATGGCTTGTTTTATTCAGCAGGGAGACATTTATGCTTTTGCTGCAATTTTGGTGGTTGAGTATTAGACACTGTTTCCTGAGTTTTCTCTTCTGTTTTACAGATTGTGATATACATTATCTAATTTGGTTGGTTAATTTTCAGATCATGATTTGCCTTCCATCAGATTGCTTTGAAACCCTAATTGTTAGTGTTGATTTAACTAAAACCGGTATTGGTTAGTTGTTTTTTACTTGCTGATTTAAAGTACTTGTATCAGATTTACTTCTTATTTTATCATTAACACTTTATTATAGTTGGTATCTTACAAACTAAGATCCTAGTTTTATTTTATTTTTACGTTTATTTATTTTGAGAGAGAGAGTGAGTCCATGTGAGTGGGGGAGGGGTAGAGAGAGAGAGAATCCCAAGCAGGCTCCCTCTGTCAGCACATAGCCTGAAGCAAGCTGAAATCAAGAGTTAGGCGCTTAACTGAGTCACCCAGGTGCCCCACTCCTAGTTTTAAGATAGTTTTTTAATTTTTTTTTCAAGAAGTAAATAAATCCTTTGAAAGTAAAAGTCTTTATTTGTTGTATCTCAAGTGTCCTGTCAACAATGTGTGGCACATATTAAGCACTGAGCAAATACTTTTAAGGTGAATAGTAAAAATTTAAACAGTAGAAGAGTATATAGATTGTAAAGTAAGTGTGTGTGTGTCTGTCTCTCCCCAGCTCACCTCCAATTTTTTTTGATGCAGTATTATGGTAATAGTTCCATGTTACTATCTATAGACTTGTCTTGCTCTGTTCTTTTTAGTGACTGCAAATTCCTATATTTAGCCAGTTGTTGTATACATGATTATTTAAATTACTTCTAGTTTTATGTAACAGCAAAGAGCCAAGTACTTGACTATTTAGTACACATCTTTGGGCATGTGTGCAGTAGAAGTTGCCAGGAGTGGAATTCAGGGTCAGACATTCATGTTAAATTTTGATCAGATTACTTGCCCCTGCCAACAATGTGAGAATGTGTTTTTATATACCCTTGCCAGTGCAATGTTGATTGTAAAACACTTTGGTCTCTGTCTTACGGTTTACATTGGTATTTCTTTTGAGTGTTTAAAGGTCATTGTTAACTTCTCTTTCTGGGAACTGTTTCAGTATGTTGCCCATTTTCTTTCTGAGCTGCTGGTCTTTTATTGACTGTACGTTAATAAATTTAGTACTATGCCAAATAAGTTGGGATGTTTTTTAGGTTAGTCTTTTGACTTTGTAATACTTTTTCATGCACAAATTTACACTGAATTAAGTTTACTCTTCAAAGGCTTCTAAAAAGCTTTTTCTTTTTTTTTTAACATTCATTTTTGAGAGAGAGAGAGAGAGAGAGCCCGCAAGCGAGCATGAGCAGGGGAGGGGCAGAAGGAGAGGGAGAGGGAGACACAGAATCCGCAGCAGGCTCTAGGCTCTGAGCTGTCAGCACATAGCCCCATGTGGGGCTCAACCTCAAGAGATTCAAGAACCCGAGATCATGATCTGAGCCGAAGTCGGACGCTCAACTGACTGAGCCACCCAGGCGCCCCGGAAAAGTTTTTTCTATGCACAGATACATTTCAGTTATTTTTTCCTCTAGTTCTTTTTTTGTTGTGTTTAAATCTTTGATCTATCTGAAATTTACTTTGGTAGAAAGGATAAAATAGTAATTCAACTTTATTTTGATAAAGTTGACTGCAGTTATTCTAACACTGTACATTAAATAATCTACCATTCTGATTTAAAGTATCACCTTTGTTCATTTTCCATATATCATTCTCTTTCTTAATCATCTTGAACCAGTGATTGGTTTGTCACCATTACCAAACTTGCCTTGTCATTTTGTGTTATAACATATGGTTGGAGCCAGTAGTCCTCTTCATTAAATTTTTCCAGTTTTAGCTTCTTAAGCTGGCCTGCTTACGAAGCTCTTGTATATTAGTAAAACATCATAATTTTGATATAAATTTACATTAATCTTTTAAAACATGTTTTTCTTTCTAAATAATTTATTCCAAAGAAGAGAGTATTATTTCTCCTTGGTAATTTTGTTTTCTAAACTCATAATTTAAAGTGTTTTTTCCCAACTGGAGTTTTGACAGTAATTTTCTATGAGATATTAATTGCCACTGAAGAAAGGAAAAAAGAAAGCTCTTAGCGGCAGTGTTTCCCTGTGTGTCTCGAACATTATTGTGTATTGCCATATTACAGATTTCAAGAAGTCCTGCAAAAAGACAAAACTTTTATAGGTTAACATGTATCTGACTTATTTGAATATCAGTTTCTTTTTGTGGTACATAGTAGTATTCTGAACAACAATTTGAGAAGTAGTTGTATTTTTGCTTCAGGTGCTAGCTACTATTTTAGGCATTAATTTTTTTAAGATTATATTTCTATAATAAAAATAAAACTACCACCCATCACCCACACATGACCACTAGACATTTTAGTACAGTCTTATAAATCTCTTATTGCAAGTTTCTTTTATAGTTTTAGTGATGCTGTATAAGTCATTTGTGAGTCCTGTTTTTAAAATCTTTACATCAAAATAAAATTTCCAGGGGCACCTGGGTGACTCAGTTGGTTGAATGCCTGCTCCTTGATTTTGACTCACATCGTGATCCCAGGGGCATGGATTGAGCCTTGTATCAGGCTCCATGCTGAACGTGGAGCCTGCTTAAGATTCTCTTTCTCCCTCTCTCCTTCTCCCTCCCCCGCTCCGCCCTTCCGTCTCTCTGTCTCTGTCTCTCTCTCAAATAAAAAAATAAAATTTCCATGTCATTTCATGCTTTTCCTTTTTGTGGCTCAGGATGAATGCTCTATAGCAGTGTTTCTCAAAGTTGGTCCACAGACCCCAGGGATTCCTAAGACTTTCAGTGGTTCATTCTGTGAGTTTGTACTGTTTCATAATAAATCTAAGACATTTTTGCCCTATCACTCTTAATCTCTCATGAGAGTACAGTGGAATTTTTACATGTGCTATCACAACAGATAGAATGCAGAAGCAGATATAAAAATCCAGCTACATTTAAAACAATTGGACATTAAGCAGATTTGCAAATACATAATACAAGGGTATTGACTGAATTTTTAAATTTATTTTTCTTAAAAGTATTTGTTAACATGCAAATAATTTTATTATTTGTACGTGAATAAATATTTAACATTTTTCCATTTTAATTTCTAATATAGTAAATACTGAAGTAATCACATAAACGAAATGCTCTTTGGCATACCAAGTAATTTTTAAGAGTATAAAAGGGGTCCGTCTTAAGACCACAGAGTTTGAGAATGGCTGCTGTGTAATATTTGATGTGAAAAATGGGTTTAAATTTTAAAATGTTTTTTAGACCACAGAGTTTGAGAACGGCTGCTCTGTAATATTTAATGTGAAAAATGGGTTTAAATTTTAAAATGTTTTTTAAAAGTATGTGATCATTAGATTTTGTTTTTATGCCGGTGACTTATGATAGCATAATATAGATTATAGAAAATGCAGGCCTCTTTTGTAAGAGGACATTTTTATGCTTTTATATTAGAGACTGATAATCTTGTGCTTGGATTAATTTAGGCATGAAATTTTTAAAACAGTAACATCAGTTTGTTATTTTTCTTTCCCCCAGGCAGCTGAGTATGTCCCAGAGAAGGTGAAGAAAGCTGAAAAGAAATTAGAAGAGAATCCATATGACCTTGACGCTTGGAGCATTCTCATTCGAGAGGCACAGGTTTAGTGATATAGGATTACATTTCCTTCTCTATGGGTCCAATCACACTACTTGGTTCTGCAGTAAATAATATTTTCATAATCCTAACATTGTAAATGCTGTTTATTGGTTTTCAATTTTAGAATCAACCTATAGACAAAGCACGGAAGACTTATGAACGCCTTGTTGCCCAGTTCCCCAGTTCTGGCAGATTCTGGAAACTATACATTGAAGCAGAGGTTAATATTTTATTTTATTTTTTCTTATATAGCATCTGATGGGAATTGCAGCATACACTAGTGTGATAGAAAACAAGTTAGGAACATAGATAGCACAACTAGGACAAGGAGGATTTAAATGTCTCTTGCCTTTATTTTGTAAAATAGGTATGAAGGAGTAATTAAAGTGAATTTTTGAAATTTGGGTCTTTACAAGTTGATGATTGTTGCATTTTGGAGTTGCAACAACATTAAAACAGTTTCAATGGTATTGGAGTGCTTTAGCCTTTTATTTACTTGTCATGTGTCAATTTATTGCCTCCTGTGTCATTTATTTAGAACTCATTTTTCTTTTTATTCCTACTTACAAACTAATATGAATGGTACTATGAGAAAATATGGAAATGTTAACTTAGTTTTATAGGGTATATTGAGTGGTGAAACATGTAGGTGAAAAATTGTTTCAGGTTTTAATTTTGTGAAAATGCATGGTTTGTCAATAAATGTAAGCACTTCAGTAATTTAAAGTTTTTTAAGGGGATAAAGTTTCCATTATTTGGGAATAAGCTAATGTGATTCAAATTTGTGTAATCATAATTCACCCAGTGATACTTTGATTTTTTTTTTCCTTGCTTTCTAACTGTCTTGAAATTTTAAGTCAGGCATGTTTATTTTAAAGAGTAAGGGCCTCATTCTTGATTATGATTAGAAGGGAAATGTTCATTTTTGACAACTGAGGTTAGCAGTCAAGATGATAATAAAGCATTAATGTATCGATAACAATAGCACCAAGTAATCATCTTTCAGATTATAAATTAATGGGATGGAAGGGGTGAGATGGGAATAATTGATATCCACATTACGCTGAAAATTCTATCCATTTCTTTTTATAATTTATAATACTAAGAAGTATTCTTATTTTGAATGTTATAAATTCTCAACATAATCAAATACACTGCAGCCTCATCTTAACGTTCTCCCTGATAACTGAAATTTGATGATCTATGGGTCTGTTTTGGACCTGTTTAAAGGGCTTTAGTCATCAGCAGTACTAAACAGAATTTAACACAACACAGTGTCACCTGTGATGTGTTCCTCATAATGGATCCAACCAATAGCCAGTTTAAATTGAGGCTACAGTGTACTTACTGTATTTGTGCTATGGTTTATAGTGTATTACTTTGGGGTGAGGGGAGATTACTGGACAATAACAGGAACATTGTGTGTGTGTATTAAATTTTTTGTGTGTGGTTGTGTATGTGGTATGTGTGTTTGTATGTGTGAGAGAGATTGTACCTTACATGGAGTTTGGTTGTGGTTTTGGCCCAAGACTTTAAGGTTTCATCAGTTACCCTTTGGGACCATTTCTTTCCTTAATATATTTAATCATCAGAGTAGACTGACATGGAATTCACCAGGTGAGTGAATAGGCCTGTCTGAAGTGTGCTGAACCCAGTGCTGCTTTGTAATACTCATTAAATCAAGGAACCTTGGATCACCTGTACTTGATCTACATTCCGGTTTGATTTTACAAACACATTAACTTATATGCAAACTCATCAGACATGAACATAATTGATGCATAGTAGTTTTTATATAATGAAGTAGTACTTTAGTTTTAGAAAGTTCTCAAATATTCAGGTATTTGTGCATTTTATTATAAGTTAAACTGAAACTGGCAGATACTCCATTCTGTAGGAACTGAATGAGTCTGTTTCTCCCATTTCCTAACTAAAGATATGAAATGCATTATAAAAAAGAATTCTAAGACGGACCAGATGTTCTTTCAAGGCTGAAATTGTCTAAATAATAGGCTCATTTCATTTAATATTTCAGAGCTGCTAGCAGTTGCCCGATTTATTTAATTGGTAAGATTTGCAGTTATTTCACACACATACACACACATAAATATGAATGTATGTATAAAACATCTTTTGAGAAAAATGGTAAAGAATATATATATATATATATATATATATATGTGTGTTTTGTAAAATTTACATTTTTGGTTTAGGAATTAAAATGTTAAAATTGCTGATTTAGAAATGCATACCCGGAGCTGTGTTTTTCTCTTTTCCTGATTTGCTCTTTATTTTTTTATTTTCACATTTTGTACTTTGTTTAGCCTGTAAGAGGCTAAAGTTTTCTTTGGTCATTTCACCCAGTGTGGCCTTTAATATTTCTGGAGGAGACACATAACCTCTTTATAATACATTAAAATCTGAAGTAATAATTAGAATGTCTTTAAAGGTAATACTAACAGTGTTTACATAACATTTTGTATGCACTCTCAAGAAAATAAAGTTTTTTTAATACATTTGTTGTAACTCAGTACTTCATGGCGGGAAAATTATGTTTTGTTTATTTATGGTCAGTTAAACCAATGTGTGTGAGTCCAAATACATTTAGTACTTTTCTAATGAAAATACATGCATCATTAATAACAACAGATAATGTGCTTCCCCAGAGAAAGTTGTAAGTCCTACTAAGAACAAGTAGCAAAAACGAGTTTTTCGGTTTTGGGGTTTTTTGTTTTTGTTTTTTTGCTTTTAAATTTGAAACATAAGTTGCAAATGAGAGCATAATATAAATAATTTTTAGGAAAGGAGTTAGTGACACTAATCTGATATTTTCAGTATTTGCAAGTATATCAGCTTTTCTCATATCAGTGGCATTTATAATACCTAGCTACTTGTGTAAAATTTGAGCTTTATTGAACTATCATCCTTAATTCATTACCCACTTTTAATTTTTTGCTAAAGCATAGAAACTGTTGGACATAAAATTCTCTTGTTCTAATGAAAGGGCACTTAGAACCAATATCTGTGTATTTGTTGTAATTATATAATTTCAGAATTAAGCCAGATAACTTGAGTGTTGTACATATTAATTCTATAGAAACACCAGAGGTTAAGTGGGATAACCAGTCAAAGCCTCAGTGCTCTGTAAATACCCACTTTTTAGGGTGGTTAAAAGGGTTACTAAATATCACAAAACTGAGAAAATTTATAGTTTTGCCATATTCTTTAAGTTGTTTTTCCCTTTGTGGTTTCTGTAGCTATTCATATAGCCAGGTAATCAATGTGACAGCACATAAGCTACAATATTTTACTGTTAGGAGTAATTTGTTTTGAATTAGGCCACATTCATAAGAAATTTTTCTACAAAAGGATGATGGTTTTTATTGGTAGCTGAAGGAGAAATGAAGAAGGTAATGCTGCTGGTAATAGCAACAATGTATCTTGCTATCTGTGAAAGCTGTAATTCTTTAATAAAAGTATATAGAGAATTGATGGCTTTTTATTTTAAAAGATTTTAAAAACATGAATCCTTATTAAAATGGGTTGTAAAGTATACATTTCAGTTTTTCAAAATAACCTTTCTACTTGGGAAAAATGACTCTTAAAAAATACCTTTCTTCTTGGAAAATGGAAGTGAACTCAGGATGGAACATGAATGACCTAAATTGAAATAAACTTCTCCACTGTCGATACTGTTTTAATATCTCTAAGTAGCAGTTCAAACTACTGTTGTTATAATGTTTTGTATATTTTGAGCAATGTGATTTTTTAAATGCAGATAAAATTATTGCATTATCATATAAATTATTTCTTTTCTATACTTCAACTTGCAGTCTCTTTTTAAAAACATCTGTACTCTTTTCTTATAGATCTGCTCTTTTCCTGTTTGTAATAAATGTTGGTCCATGTCTGTGTGATTATTCAGATTGTACTCTAAAATGCAACATGCTCTTTAATCTATAGTTTCTTAAATGCATGTATAAATGTAGTGTAGGGGTATAAAAGAAAACAGGACTGATTTGCAAACACAGAACTGAGTAATCAGATATCTGAAAGTGCTTTGAATAATTACATACTATTTTTTAAACCAAAGGAAATATTTGTGTGTTTATTATTACAAGTAGTAAACTTCTATTTCAGGTTTTACTGAAATACCGTATTCTGTCCATATTCCCTTCCATTATTGTAGCATAGATGTTTAGGTTTTGTCAGTGATACTAACTTGATCTATACATTTTTTTTCCTTGAGGCCTTTTCTCTTCACCCAGGCATTGTATAATAAAACTGTTTTGCAAAAGGACATAGCTAATTTAGATAAAATTTCTTTTTAAAAAAATCTTATTTTCTATTCTTTGTCTTTAGATAATTTAGTATTTTATGTGAAATGTAGTGATTTATTTTCAAGCAAAACCTTGTACTAATCAGCCTAATTGCCTGTATATCTATATTTCTCCACTTTATAAAGGAAAATTATAATCTTTGCAGTCACTGATACACAAATTAAAAAAATAATGGTCCTCTTTTTTCCTTTGCGAAGACTCAGATTTTTAAGATAGCTTCTTCATATTCTACTTCATTGCGTGTAATAAGATTTATGGTATATTCTGAAAATGTGGAAAAGGCATCTCTGACCAGATTTTAATAAAAAAGTACACACGTTCTCAAATTTATTATGGAACAAAAAGGGCTATTTGATCATGTAGTTTTAAGTTTCCCTGTGGGTAATGCTCTAGCCTAAGTTTCTTGGGCATTTATGGAATAACAATACTTAATATTATAATACCTAATATTTAGTGGTTTGTTTGTTTTTTTAAATCATGGGGCATTGTAATCAGTAAGGTCTTAGGGGATTATTTTGGTATATGACCCACTTCCCCTATTCTGGGAGGTATTAGTTATGCTCCAATATGGCATCCATGAATAAACACAGACACATAAGCCCTTCATAATATTATGAAGTGAAACCTCCATACTGGAAATAATCTTAACAGAAAAGCCTTTTGAGGGTGCTCGGCATTTTTGGTTCTAACTTGAGCATAAAGGAACCAGGTGGCAATTAATTGACTTTCTCTTTTAAAAAACAAAGAAATCTTAAAGTCTAAGGCTCAGTTTTTTTCTAATGGGTTCATTGTTTTTTATTTTGTTTAGTGTGTTCTTTCTACTTGCAAACAACTGTTCCTTTTTGAATGAGTCTGATTCAAGGCACTTCCAAGAAATGAAGATGTCTAAAATATACTGATGATGTCTATTAAAAGCTGTATTTCGAGATGTGGACAAGAATGCATTTTTCTTCCTGTAAATAATTTTCTTTTGAACTAATTTTTATTACTAAACAGTTTTGCTCTCAGCAACTTTGGAGTGGAAAACAGTTGGTTAATATGGTGGTGTAGTGGTTAATATGATGGTGTGGTACATTGAAGTCTATAAATTTTTTCCCCCACATATTCAGAATCCACAGCAGTTCCAACAAAATTGTGAATATTTGCTTTGAATACAACTTGTTGAGAAACTAAACGGCTTTTCTAAGGCTCAGGGAAGCATAACATGGGGTAAGTTTTACCATTTTGTATGCTAGGATACCCCTCCCCCCCAAAGAAAAATTTTGTATTTGGTAATGTTAAGTGATAGTTCTAAAAACAAAAATCTAATGTCAAAGACAGGATGACATGTGGTTTTGGAATAATACTTCAAAATGTAAGGCCAGTATAACTGTCCCAAAAGCTATTTTTAAGCTTTCTAGTACATTTATTTATGTGATACTGCATTATGACATTTTTTTAAATACAAAATTTTAGCTCTAGCATATACAGATAACATTATTGTAAGTCTTTGTCTACATATTTCTATATGGGAAAGTCTTTTTTTTTTCTCTTCTGGTTGTGTGGAGATATAAATGACCTATAACACTGCATAAGTTTAAGGTGTGCAATATATCAATTTGATAAATGTATATACTGTGAAAAGATACCCACAATGTTTAGTTAACATCCATCACCTCACACAGTGATAAGAAAAAAGGTCTTTTATGGTGACATTTTCTTTTAACTTTTTCATGTTGAATTTTAATGTTTGTTTATTTTTGAGAGAGAGACACAGAGCATGAGTGGAGGAGGGCCAGAGAGAGAGGGAGACACAGAATCTGAAGCAGACTCCAGGCTCTGAGCTATCAGCACAGCCCGATGTGGGGCTGGAACTCACAAACCGTGAGATCATGACGTGAGTCAGTCGGATGCTCAACCGACTGAGCCACCCAGGCGCCCCTTTCATGTTGAATTTTAAGAAAACGGAGTGTTGAGCATTTTGCCACGATGGTTTCCTTGAAATTCAACAACTGAATATACAAGTATTGTATATTTATTTTTTAAGTATTATTTTGAGAGTATGAGTAGGGGAGGAGTCGAGACAGGGAAGGAGAATCCCAAGCAGGCCCTGCACTGTCAACGCAGAGCCCAACATAGAGCTTGAACTCAATGAACCATGAGATCATGACCTGAGCTAAAATCGAGTCAGATGCTTAAATGACTGAGCCACCCAGGCACCCCTCCTAGTGCTGTATATTTAAACCCAAAGAGGACCTTAAGTTTAAATTTTTTTTTTTGGTTTAGTTTGAGAGAGAGCACAAGTGGGTTGGGGGCAGAGAGAGAGGGAGACAGAGAATCCTAAGCAGGCTCTGCACTGGAAGTGCAGAGTCCAGAGTGGGGCTCAAACTCACAACCATGAGATCATGGCCTGAGCTGACACCAAGAGTTGGACACTTAACTGACTGAGCCACCTAGGCGCCCCAAGGATATTAAGTTTGAATCTGAAATTCAGAGTGGGAAGGTGAATTAATTTAGCCACTTCATATGTGAGTGACATAAAGCAACATATTATCCCTTAGAATCAAAGTTTAAATTTTTCTTTAATGTTTAGTTTTGAGAGAGAGGAAGACACAGAATCCGAAGCAGCCTCCAGGCTCTGAGCTGTCAGCACAGAGCCCAACACGGGGCTCAAAACCACACAGACCGCAAGATCATGACCTGAGGTGAAGTCAGGCGCCCCTCCCCCCCCCCCGCTTTTTTTAATTTTTTAATTTATTTTTTTAATTTTAATTTTTTTTTACCTTAGAATCAAAGTTTAGAAACTATAGTGCTATGGGATCACCTGGGAAGCTTTTAAAACCTGCAAGCTTGGTAATTAGCATACCATTAATGCCGACTCCATCTCCGCAGAATGGGCACATGGAAACTTACTGTTCAGTGTTTCTGGCAACTAGTTTTGGAGTTGAGGCTTTAAAAGACAATAAAGGAGTCTTGTTGCTGTGAGTGTATTTCATATCTCACAGAATACTACCTTTATTTGCCTGGATTATGAAGTTATTAGTCTCCTGGCTTTTTTGACTACACTGTGATAGATCACTCAATATATAATCAATCTAGAAGTAATCTTAGAAGCATGCATTGTGTGCTTAGTAGTATTCCTAACAGTGTGGTGACTGTTTCTTAGATCTGCAATCAGGATAGTGGTAGTGTTATTGAACATTGACAGTTTTTTAGTTGCTGACTTAATTCCTGGGTTTGAAACACAATTTTCTAGCCCTGGAAACTTAAAAAAAAAAAAACAAAAAACAATGTAATTACTTAAGTAGCAAATAAGAGTGTCATGTATTCAGGAAGGACCACTTAAACCGGAAAATATGGCTTAAAATTACTGCAGCTTTTTTTGATAACTAACCCTTAACTCCTTTTATTTTAAATGTTTATTTTTGAGACGGAGAGAAGAGTGTGAGCTGGGGAGGGGCAGAGAGAGAGGGAGACCGAGGACCCCAAATGGGCTCTGCGCTGACAGCAGAGAGCCCAGTGCAGGGCTTCAGCTCAAGATCTGTGAGATTGTGACCTGAGCCAAACTCATGCTTGCCTGATTGAGCCACCCAGGTGCCCCACCCTTAACTCTTGAGAGAGTCTTTAAACATGAATACCACATCTTCTTTTCAGATTATTAGCTAACCATCCATTCATTTAGTTAGCACTTGAATATATGTAAGTACTAATTCTTTTGGGAGATGGGAGATGATGGAGTGTTTTAACAAAGAACCAGTCATTATTCCTAGCTATTTCTGTAGTCCGGTTTCTGAATTTTTCACCCCACAGAGGAGTGCAGTGTTTCTCAACCATTTTTAACTCTTGTTTCCTTATTTAAAAAAAAAGTCTCCCTTAGTGTGTTTTGATAGCTTTTAAATCAAATACGGCTTTTAACAAATGGTGATTTTAGTATTTCTGGTTGATACCTGTCCTTAGGAGAGTTGACTTATTTCCATCTGATAGTTGAGAATTTTGGCAGCAGTGATATTCGTAGAAGAACTGGAGTAGTATATCTAAATTTCATAAAACTTAAATGTCGAAAATAACATTACCTTGATGAAATACCTTGTGAAAATGTACACTGTCATAGGAGGGAGCTTACAAGTATTTGGGGAGATTGTCAACAAAAAACTTTGTTTCCTGCACTGTACATTTATGGTGGGGGGGGGGGGTGGGAATTGTAGAGGAAGAGAATCCTAAACAGGTTCCATACTTACAGGACAAAGCCTGATGCGGGGCTTGAACCCACGAACCATGAGATAATGGGGTCCAGATGCTTAACCAACTGAGCCACCTAAGCACCCCAATTTTATCTTTTAAAGCTTTGTTTATTTCTGTACCCAACGTGGGGCTTGAACTAATGACTCCAAGATCAAGAGTCGCATGCTCTCCTGACTGAGCCAGCCATCTGCCCCTGTACATTTAATCCCCTCATCTACCATTATTATTACTATTATTAATCCTTTAACTTGTTTAATAAGTGAATTTTTGAGGTTTTGTGCTTCTCTTAATTAGGATATGTTAGTAGATGAGAAATGCTTAAAACATCACTGTTTGGATTATTTAGAGTTGAAGATTCAGATTGTATGCCAACCACTGGGGACCACATGGTTTATAATCTGCTTTGTTATGGGTTGAATAGCAAGTTAGAGCTTTTATGGGTAATAAACTGATATTTTTGCATTTTTAAAAAATGTTTTAAACTTAGAGTTGCAAGAACAATGCAAAGAATTTATATATGCTTTACCCTGATTGGCCAGCTTTTAAGATTTCACATACACTTTATCAATTCTATATTTTCCTGAACCATAGGAGATTGGATTGCATACATCACAACCTTTATACTTTGGTGTATTTTTTTTTCCATTTAATTTTTTTATTATTTTAATTTAAATTTTAGTTTAACATACAGTTTCAGTGTATTTTCAGTGTATTATAGCAGTTTTCTTCTAAATTAGTGGTATCTCATCCAAAGTTGTACATAGTTGCCATTCCTCTTTAGCCTCCTTTGATGTTGAACAGTTCCTCAGCTTTAAGTTTGATATTTCCTCATTCAGGAAATATACATATTAGCTGAAAAGCTGCAAATGATGTGTGTGTTCTCACTCTCTCATCCAGAGGCACATGATGTTTATTTACCCCTTATTGGTGATGTCATTGGTGCCCATTTCTCCACTGTGTAGTCACTATTACTGCTTTCATAATTAATAAAACAATGAGATACTTTGCAACTGTAAAAATCCTATTTCTCATTAAACAGTTACCCCATTTTGAAATTGTTAACAATTCTTGCAGGAATCATTGATTTTTTTTGACATTACCTAGTTTTTTTGGTATGTTTATCGTTGAGTGTTGTAAATATGTACTCTATATTGATGACTCAAACTTAAGCCTTTTTGTATTTGAAGACTACTGGAAAGTAGTAGCTTTTCTTTCCTTCCACATTTTAAACAGGTTAGTAGTAAGGGTTGTTAGAAAGGTGATGATTTATACGATTTCAGTGGTTTATGATAGGAGCAAGTTTTCCAGATCGTATACTCTATTAGTAATGCCTTTAAATTCTATCATAAATCACATAGGGGAAAGATAACATTTCCTTGACTCATTAGGTTTATAGAAACTTAACTAGTTCTATATTTTTATAAGAACTGCTGGAGGCCATAGGAAATGAGTATCTTTTATTGATTTATTAGCTGGCCAAATGGCAAATTATTTCAAATAATTTTATATTTAAAAAAAATCATTAGGTCTTTGGCTTTAAAACAGGTTGGAAAGTAAGGGGGAAAATCATCTAGATAAATACTGTATTTGCAAATGCTGTATCTTTAAAGTACTTAAATAATTTCGTTGCTGCCTGAGGCACAAATTAGAAAGTTACCACTTTAAAGGAAATAATTTCTCTACTAGCAATTAAAGATTGCTTACACCATGGTAGTGGTATTTTCCTAAAAGCAGGCTGTTTGATTAAATTTGAATTTCCTGAGTTAACAGAAAGTGAGATTTATAATTAAAGAACAGACATTCCAAGTCCAAAGAATTTATTTATATAAGTGTCTGTGATATCCTTTTAATAGCGGAAAGGGGGTTATTTGCCATGTGTCTCAACAGCAGAATTCTTTTACTGCAGCAGTAGCATCAGTTTTTGATTAGTGCAGAAAAGATATATTTGAAGAATTGGTAGTTTCTTGAAAGAAATGCAGGAAATCTGCAGATTATAAAGGGTAGTATGGAGGAATAAGAATGGCCCAGAATTTGAAATCTGGTGACCTAGGATTTTATACTTTAAGCTCTTCTATTGAATTCCTGTCATCTTAGGCAAGCCATTTTTGTTTTTTAGTTTCTTTAAGTAGATTCCATTCCCAAGGGGGGGCTTGAACTCATACCCTGACATCAAGAGTCAACTGACCCAGCCAGGCACCTCCCTGCTTTTCAAATGTTTATTATGAAAATTTTGAAACTGAAAAGTTGAAAGAATAGCATGAATATTATAGTAAATACCTATATACCTTCTTCCTTGACTGAATGTTATGTTTTGCCATACATGCTTTTATCTTTCTCTTGTTTATATATTGTCCTACATAACCACAATAACCATTATACTGAAAAGGAACCTTGGTGTTCTAATATAATTTAATATGCAGCTCATGTTTACATTTTTCAACTGTCCCAGATTCATTGTTACTAAAATTCTCCATTTCTGTGATGGATGAGATCATTTGAATTTTATGCCCTTATGGTCCTTTTTCTGCTGTGCTTTGTGTTTTAAGTAAAATTTTAGATTTTATATTATTTCTCACTCTTATCCCTTCCTCACGTGAATAGGAAAAACTAATGTGAATCCAAGTGTTGTTTCCAGTAATCTGTATATAAATGGAAAAGTCCCATTAACCATTCCGGACAAGAATTGTCTTTAGAACTGTTGTAATTTAAAAAAAATATATTTTTATGTTTATTATGTTTTATGTTTATTACTATGTTTATTATTATTTTATGTTTGTTTATTTTATGTTTTTATATTATTTATGTTTATTATGTTTATTTATTTTTAGAGAGAGAGAGTGGGCGTGAGTAGAGGAGGGGCAGAGAGAGAGGGAGACACAGAATCTGAAGCAGGCTCCAGGCTCGGAGCTGTCAGCACAGAGTCCAACATGGGGCTCCCAACTCAGGAACTGTGAGATCATGACCTAAGCCAAAGTCAGATGCTCAACTGACTGAGCCACCCAGGGGCCCCCAGAACTGTTTAATGTTAAGGAGTAGGTGGGAATTTTTTTATTTACCACGAAGAGGCAACTTTTAAAAAAAATTTTTTTTAAATATTTATTTTTGAGAGAGACAGAGCACAAGCGGGGCTGGGGCAGAGTGGGAGACACAGAATCTAAAGCAGGCTGCAGGCTTTAAGCTGTCAGCACAGAGCCCAATGCAGGGCTCGAACCCACAAGCCGTGAGATCATGACCTGAGCTGAAGTCGTGCGCTTAACCGACTGAGCCACCCAGGTGTCCCAAGAGGCAACTTATTTTAAGTTTAAATACATTTGCAGTAACTTAAAGATTATAGTCTGAAATATGCATGGAATTGAATTGAGTTCTTAAAAGTAAGCAAATGTTTTTTCAATTATGTTACGTTTTCATTGTAGATCTACAAAAACTAAATTTTATGGAAAACAATATTCGGTATGGACACTATGTAAAGGAAAAAAGTAAATGAGGAAGATATTTTATAGGTAAAAGATTTTTCTTAAAATTTTTAGAAGGAAAAAGTTCAGGTTACATTTTAAAAATCCGTTGTTGATTTTCAGTTGTATCTTGTTGATAGTGAATTTTTCCTTCGATATTCTGATTATTGGCCCCAACGAGAATAGCTCAGATTTATGGGTTCTTTAACATATTCTGGTACTGTGTTCAGTACTTTATATGGGATATCTGATTAATCACAGTTTACCTTTTGAGGTAGGTATGTATTATCCTTCCTTTTTTTTCAGATGGTCAGCTTTACTGAGATTTAGGATCAACAAAATTAATGTTTAAGTAAGTGGGAAAGGGGCTTCCAGTCAAGTATTCTAATTCCTGGTTCTGGGCTCCTAGTCCCTTGAAAAAAATAGATAATGTATAGCCACTCACAACCACATACAGTTGTTAGAAATGTTTTTGAAGAAGCACGGTACAATAGCTTCCATGAAGCCTAAATCCAGCTTCATCTTACAATTTGTAAAATCTTACTTTGTTGTTTGTTACTCTTCACAGTTCAAAAAAAAAAATTAGCAATACATATTTGGGTCTAATTTCAAGTAGCAGAAAGGACTTCTGAACACAGCAAATCTTAGTAATTCTGGACTTTTTAATTTATAAGAACTCATTTAAAACTTTATATTCAACATTAATATGAGAACAATACGTTTTACCTTCTAGTTCTTATTGAGCAATTGTGAGTTTTATTAGGATGGAATATTCTTTAAATCCTTTTTTAAATTTTAGAGCATGTGCATGCACGTGAGTTGGGGAGAAGGGCAAAGGGAGGAAAAGAAATCTTAAGCAGGCTTCCACACTCAGCCTGATGCTGGGCTCAGTCCCACAACCCTTAGATCATGACCTGAGCTGAAATCAAGAGTCAGACACTAAATGAACTGAGCCACCCAGGCCACCCTGGGATGGAATTTTCTTAAGGTCAGAATTTAAGATTTAGTAAAGAATATTGAATTATAGAAATGTAGAAGTCTTGCAAAATAAGTATTCTGACAGGATAGACTATTTTATTCATTGTGGGTTTTTTTGGAGGGGAAATCTTTAAAATACAGTAAAAACCTTGGATTGCGGGTAAGTTCTGCAAGTGTTCCGCAAAGTGAGCAAACATTTCTAATAAACATTTCTAATAAAGTTGATAAATGAGTGATGTCTTGCAATATGACTACTACATGATGCTGAACATCACATGATCACAGCTGAGCCAGTGGTTCTTAAAATTCATTTTGAGGGGCTGCCTGAGTGGCTCAGTGGGTTAGGCTTCTGACTTTGGCTCAGGTCATGATCTCACACAGTTCGTGGGTTTGAGCCCTGCATTGGGCTCTGTGCTGACAGCTCAGAGCCTGGAGCCTGCTTCAGATTCTGTGTCTCCCTGTCTCTCTGCCCCTCCCCTGCTCACGCTGTCTGTCTCTCTCAAAAATAAATATTAAAAAAAAAATTCGCTTTGATACACGAGTGCTTTGGATTACGAGCATGTTTCCAGAATGAATTGTGCTCACAAACCAAGGTTTTCCTGTATTTTAAATTATGAAAAAACTTAATGAAAAAGTAAAAATGAAATATTGAAGCCAGACGGGCACAATGATATTTAGTGGTCTTTTTAAAAAATCATGAAAGAGGATCTTGACTCCTGTAGTTAGTGGGAAATCGTATTTATTGAAACTGGACCAACATTTCCAGTTATTTGTAATTTAAGGTTTATTGGACTTAGAAATTTAAGAACTATGAGTACATCTCTAGTCTGTGTCATTGAATACTGAAATCTTTATTCAGGTTCCTGATACTGCTTAAATAATTCTAAACAACCATTATGAAAAAATTCAAATTACTTACCTATAAAACAGTTTTGTAGTTCTTTTTTCAAAGAGGGAGAAACTGTGCGTGTGAGCAGGGGAGGGGCAGAGGGAGAGTGAGAATCTTAAGTGAGCTTCAAGCAGGACTTGATCTCACAGCTATGAGAGCATGACCTGAGCCTAAATCCAGAGTTGGACACTCATGGGCCACCCAGATGCCCCAGTTTTGTTTGCAGTTCTAAGGTTCTCATAATTGAAGAACTGTAGACATTCACGTCAGTGTGTTCAGTGATACTTATTCTAATCCTTTTTGAATGAGCAAAGTATAAACTAGTTTTAAGTTTCAGGAGATTCTATGCAGATTAAAATATGCAGAATTTTGTTAGCAAACCCTTCTGGCAAGTAATTTTACATGTGGGGTCTGTAAAAGTACTCTAAAACAGTGGATGTATACTAGAATGAAGACTTGACAGATATCAATTGTTGTATTTGTCTGGGTTATATCCAGTTAAAATCGCCCAAAGTGTTATACTATTTTTCTGTAGTACAATTGACTGTTGAATTTATAGATTCTCAAAAGTCATCAGGTATGTTTTCAGGCCCCACACCATCTGTATATTTTCATAGTTTTTTATGTGACTTTGGCAAAACATGAAAAGTGTTGTTTCAGGTTATTGGCTTTCACTTCGTGTATCAGGAGAAGATGGGGGTGTTAACTTTCAAGTATGTACTGAATAAATGCATCCTGGGCACTAAGATGCTATGGACACCTCAGTGAACAAGTTTACAATTTGATAAAGTAGGGAAATTACAATATGACTGGTAGATGCTATGATAGAGAAAATGGAGAATATGTGAGGGTTGGTCCAGGAAATAGAACAGCAAGACTTCTAAAGAGGCCTGAAATTTGTATAGAATCCCAGGCAACAAGAACCACTAGTGTTGTGGCCTCAACAAAGGCGAGAAAAGACATATGCTTTATTTGAAGGGTTGAAACAGCTTGATACTTGGTAAGCTGAATTTTGCTTCTAGCCCTCCCGACTATCTTAAGCAGATGACTTGTGACTGTTAGGTGGAATATGTCTTAATTACAGAAAACATATGAGCTTGATAGTTAAGAATTGCAGCCAAGCTGTCAGCAAATAGAACTGAAGAAAAAAGTCTGAATATCTGAGACTAGAATAATAAGGTGAATGTAATTTTGCTCTAGGAAAATCAAATTGAGAAAAGATAATTCTGGGCTCGTTTTAACTCATGCCTACATAAATTTAACTGAGTGGAAGTTTACTTTTCAAAGAAAAATTGCATGTTAGAAATTCTCTTTTGGTTTCATTAATTTTTACTTGGCATTTAAGTCTTAAGAAACTAATAGAATTAAGATATGAGAGTTCTTAATCTCTTAAATACTCTTCATTAGTTTGAGGAAAATGCAACAATTGGCTAGTGTGTTCATTTTCAAAGAGAAAAAAGATTTTTCTAAAGGTAAAACTAGTTATTTTTTTTATAGGTAGATAAAACCTGAGAGGTTATTTTTTGTTGTTGTTGTTTTGTTTTGTTTTTTAACGTTTATTTATTTTTGGGACAGAGAGAGACAGAGCATGAACGGGGGAGGGGCAGAGAGAGAGGGAGACACAGAATCGGAAACAGGCCCCAGGCTCTGAGCCATCAGCCCAGAGCCTGACGCGGGGCTCGAACTCACGGACCGCGAGATCGTGACCTGGCTGAAGTCGGACGCTTAGCCGACTGCGCCACCCAGGCGCCCCCTGAGAGGTTATTTTAAACAGATTCCTAGAAAAGTTTCTGCCATAAATAAAATACATTCTTACTTAATGCCAGTCCTAGGACACCATATGCCTGTGTCTAGTTTATTCAGTAACACACAGTTTCCAGACTACTTATGCATGGTACAAAAAGATGGCTCATTTATTGTATGAATTTTATTAATGAAAAGAATTTATGATACTTTACTCCCTCAGTTTGGTTAAACATAGAGATTAATGTGCAAGTGTGCACTAAAAGTGGCAATTGTACCAGAGGGACAATTAACCGAGATTTTTAAATGCCACTTATACTCGTATTGATTTAATACCAAAGACTGAAACTTAGTTTTGAAGACAACCCTGGAACTAATGTCCTCATGTCTTGTGAATATTTTTGGAATACTTATAGCCTGGCTAAAATGAAGAAAAACAAGAGCACAGGAGCTGGTTTCCAAAGATCTATATTTGGTAAACATATGCCAGTCTCTTAAGTTTTCAAGTTTTTGTAAAGTCCAAAAATCCATTAGGGTAGGAACATTACCTACCTACAGCAATATGGTAAATTAATGAAGGAAGTATTAATAAGAACTGCATTGATGTGATAATGATAATGTATGTTTTTAAAAAGAATAGTATTACATGAAATAATGCTGTTTTTATAGCTGTAAAAATAATTGAGGATTATTCTGGAACTTTGATCACTGAATTAGTTCTGGTTCTTGGTTGGGTTTGGCTACTTTCTGGAATCTTCAAAATTATTAGAATAACCAGGGTTCTCTTCCAAGTGGATGTTGGTATAGTAATGAAAGAATTCATAAATTTTAAATGCATTTATATCTGTAAATTTTATAGGTTTAGGAATCAGTTATTTAAAACAATTTTTTTTAACATTTATTTTTGGAAGACACCACTATGGGGGAGGGGCAGAGAGAGAGAGGGAGACACAGAATCTGAAGCAGGCTTCAGGCTATGGGCCATCAGCAGAGAGCCCAACGTAGGGTTCAAACTCACACAGGTCATCTGACTTCGGCTCAGGTTGTGATCACTTAACCAACTGAGCCTCCCAGGCCCCCCAGGAGTCAGTTATTTCTTAGTTTAATTCAGATAGGTTGATTAGTTTTTAATCAATTTGTGACGAGTAAATGCTGGTATACCAAATTAAGTATAAAATTTTGTGCTTGAGATCTGTATGGTAGATCATTCACATAGTAAAGTTACTTCAGTCACACTGGCCTCCTTAAATGTTATAGATATTCCCATATTTTCTTTATTTTAGCTTTTTTTTTTTTTTGCCTACTCTAAAGATGTTTATGCAGGTAGTTGCCAAGTAAATCTTCAAATCTTCAAGACAAAAGTGTTGTCTTCTCAGTGAGATCTATGGGAACCATGTTTAAAAATTCCCTACATGTCAAAACTCATTCTTCTATTTTTTTCATCTGTAATACCTAATCATTTCCTAATATACTGAATGACTGACTTATTGTGCTTATAATTTGTCTCTTATACTCTGATGTTTCAGGAACCTAGAACAATATTGGACATATAGTAGCACTCTAAATATTTGTTGGATGAAAAATTGCAGTGGGAAGTAAAACAGATTATCATATTGTTTTACAACTTAAATTTTAATTTCTAAGAATTAGAGTATGATACCAATTTATGACCATAGTTTTGTAAAATTATAAGTCTGATAGATACACTGTTAACAGGTTAAATTGTTTTTATAGTTTTTCTAAAAATACAAAAGTGTTTTTGTCTGATACCCCAGATATTTAGGTATTATAGAATAAGTTAATTGACATTTAGAATTATCTTGATCTATGATGCAGAAGTGTTTTTAAGCAATTACTCAAATTAAAGGCCATTACTAATTTAGCTACCATTTTGAAATACCTATTTTTTTAATTGTTGTGATTCTGAATCAGTTCAGATAAAACTTAAAAATCTGATACAAGATAAAGGCCTGACTAGTTACAGTAAAGTTTTAGGTGTATTATACTGGAGTGAAATTTCTGAGACATTTGTTTGTGTATATATGAGATGAAAACTTGAGTTTTCACATGCTGATTTATCATATTTCATAGGTAGTTTTGTCAAATTGGTAAAGCATAGACATTCTCATTCTTCCCCATCCCCTTTCACAACTTTGACTGATGTGTGTGTGCACAATGCCAGCATCTGATTGATGGGTGGGAATTCATTTACAAATATTAAAATATCAAATTATATTCATATTAAGATATTGGATGTTATGCAATTAAAATTAAATGTTTTTTAAAAGTTTATTTATTTGTTTTGAGGGAGAGAATGCTTGAGTGGGGGCGGGGCAGAGAGAGAGGAAGAGAAAAAATCCCAAGCAGGCTTTGCGCTGTCAGTGCAGGGCTCAAACTCACAAACTGTGAGATCGTGACCTGAGCCAAAACCAAGAGTTGGATGCTTAACCAGCTGAGCCACCCAGGCACCCCAAAATTAAAATATGTTTTAATCCATAAACTTAACTTTTATATAGATTTATTTTTAAAAACAAATATAAAAGATGAATTACTCTAGATTTTGTCTTTTATAAAAGCTGTAGAATTCAATGTTAAATATTTATCATTTTACTTTTTGTTTGTGATTTCCACCCAAGCTTCACTTGCTTAGGCATAGCAAACATTAAAGGTAAACTCAAATTGCTAGACTCACAAAGTGTTTCAGAGAACTGAATTCTATCATATAGGAAATATATTTGGTTAGTTGAATTCTACAATTTTTTTAACCTTTGGGATTTAGTCTTTCAATGAACTTTGGATTTTAAAGTTTTTTAAGTTACATTTAAAATATATGTATATATATATTTTTTTAACTTAATTTTTTTTTTGAGAGAGCGAGAGGCAGACAGAGGATCTGAAGTGGGCTCTGCGCTGACCACAGTGGCCCGATGCAGGTCTTGAACCCATGAACTGAGATCATGAGCCGAGCTGAAGTTGGATGGACTTTCAACTGACTGAGCTGCCCAGGCATACCCTTAAGTTACTTTTAAAGAGTTTGCATAGAAAATATTTTCTCAAGTTTTTTGAAAGTTAGATGTTAATAAAATATATTAAAGTAGATTTGGGTAAGATGGTAAACTTGGTTACTCAGATCAGCTCACTCAGTTGAAAGCAACTAAGACTGCTGGACTGTATTTGAAAAGTATCTTAAAAGCTTGATTGAGGAACTGATAGTACAGTAAGGAATTGCCAGCCCAAAAACTAATTGGAAAGCAAATACAAAAAAAATCATAAATAGAAACACTGGGATATAAGCAGAATACCTTGGCTGTTTTTACCCTGAGAATCTTGGCCACACTGGGAGAACTTAAGCTGTGATTTTGAATGCTTCTAAGAGCTCATGCAGCAGAAGTCAAAGCCCAAGTCCTGCCCAATAAGACATTCTCCCCTTTTAAAACTGTGCAGGCAATACTCAGGGTGACCATGAAGCAGAAAAATATGCTACCTTCCTAACCTTAGGAGACTGAGGAAATATGCTGTGATTCTGAGCGGAATGGAATGGGGTAGGCCTGGTATGTTACAACACTAAATTGGCCCTGAATTCATGATCCAAGCACACATCATTTGGTGGTTAAAAAAAAACAACCAAATAAAAAAAACCATGAATATAAGGTGGACTCAACCTGAGTTAGGCTTTAATAAACTGATAAACTTACTCAGACCCTTTCCAGAGGAATGTGCCTTCATCAGAAGCCACAAAATAATCTCCACAAATATTTTTCCAAGGAAAAGGATTTTAATTGTTAAAAACTAAGCATGTAAGGAAACCACATGTAACAGAAACAGATCTGCCAAGACTTCAGCTAAAACTGAATTGAGTTAAAACAGATTAGACACAGTGAAGAGAGAATTGAAGAGATCCAGATTAGAATTTAAAGAGACAATAAGAAAATATGAAAGAGGATTAAGAGTCACAAAGCATAGAGTGAAAACGTGTCTAATTGAAGTTTCAGAAGTGGAGGAGAGAGATTGGGCAGAAGCACAATTTGAAGAGAGAAAACCTAATTTTCCAGAATTAACAGATTCAGGATGCTCAATGGATCCCAAATAAGATTAAAAAAAAAAAGAAAGAAAGAAAAATTTCCCTACGTAGACACATGAAAATGCAACTATAGAAGACAAGACCAAGAAATCGCCAAAGCAGCTGGATACAAAAAGACAGATGACCAAAGGGATGGCAGATTGATCAACTTCCCAACAGCAACAATGGAAGCCAGAAGACAGTGAAATTGCCACTTCAATTCGCTGAAAGAAAATAGCTGTCAAAGTTCTATATCCAGAAAAGAAGTCTTTATGGGGATTTAAAAAGACATTTTAGGCAAGGTTAATAAAATAACATTGGCATTTCAGAGATACACGTGTGTTTTGGGACACTTATAGAGTTTCCTCAAGCTTCAAAAAATATGTATATGTTAAGGAATCTTTAGTAAAGTATCCATCAAGTTATCCTGGATATTTGTTTTATTAAATTCACTCCCCCAAATTCATTCTGTTCTAATGAAAGTTCTCATAAGTGAATGGGCCTTCATTAGAATTATAATTAATTATATATGTATAGTTTGATTTCTTAAGGAGAAAGCAATTATGAATTTTAGTTTTTTGTTTATAAAATAAATTTGGTAGATCTTACTTGATTGCATAGTGCTTGAATTTTGTGAAGTTTATGGTATTCAACAGTTTAAGTGTTAACTTCCAGTCATATTTTTACCCATGTATAATCATTTCAGTAATATTGTTAAATGTTATAAATACCTTATAAAACACTTTAAATCTTGAGTTACACCAGTGTTTTATTTCATTAGTTAATACCCATTTCTAGGTTTGAAAATTATCTGAGTTAAACTTTTAGAGTAGTACTTCTGTACTTTGTTTTATGTATTTGTGTTAAGATAGATTTCTTTTAAAAATGCCTAAATTCTCTTAGGTGTTTAGGATTTGCAAAAGTAATCCTTTGCCTTAGAATATATTGTTAGTTAAATAGTTTAATATTATACATCTTATTTCTCTGTGCATAATACATATCCCATGTCTTTTGTACATTTTTAGAGTATTTGGAGGGTTTGTTTAGAGTTTTAAAATGCATAATCTTTTTTAAAATATGGTTCAAAAATCCAAGATACCAAAAGGACCTAGTGAAATTTTTCATCTACCTTTCCTTGAGCCACCCAGTTCCCCTCCCCAGTGACAAATGTTCAACCTATGTTTTCTCTTCTCCTTTTACATGACTAATGGCCTCTTATGTTCTGTTTTGCATTTTGCTTTTTCTTTCTTTTTTGTTTAAAGTAAATTTTAAAGGTCATTATTTTTTTTTACAAGTACTTTATATTTTAACACAATTCCTACTGAGTTCTTCCCAGACTTGTTTTATTACAAACATTACTGCACTTTATATCTTTCTACATGTCATTTTCATTTGTGTGACTATGTTCTAGATTAAGTTCCTAGATGAAGAATTGTTCGATCATAGAATATGTGGGATTTTTAAAAATTTTCTGTAGCCAAATTGCCTTCAACAGAGGTGATAACAATTTAAAATCCCATTGACAATCCTTGAAAAACCCCACTTCCTCAACATTCTCTTATACAATGTTTAAAACTTTAAAACTTTTGCCAGTATTTATAGGTAAACAATCTTCCGAGTGGTTTTGATTTGCATTTCTCTTATGAATGAGATTGAGCATGTTTGCATGTTTAAAGACTCTGGATTTCTTTTTTTGAGACCTGATATCTTTATCCCATTTTCTGTTTGTTTTTCTTATTTGCAGAAACACCATATATTAGGGGAGTTAAGGGAAACTTCACAATTTGCTATTTAAAAGTAAAAATTTTTTTTGAGAGAACAAGCATGTGCTCGTGTGCCCGCGAGCAGGTGAGGGGCAGAAGGAGAGGGGAAGGGAGAGTCTTGAGTAGGCTCCACTGTGATATAACCTGAGCCAAAATCAAAAGTTGGATGCTTATCCTCCTGAGCCGCCCAGGCACCCCTTAAAGTTGAAGTAATTTTGACAAAACCTTTAAATTGTATGTTCTCTTTATTGCTTATGCTCTTCCCAGTGTCCGATTGGAAGGAATGATAAATATGTTCTGAGATGAAAAACTAATATTTTTCCTTGTTTGTGTTCTTGGCTTGTTCTCAATACTTTTTTCAAATACATGTTTTGTGCTTAGATTTTCATTTAGTTGATCAAACCTATAATTTCCCATTTAAATCTTAGGTTTGCAAATCATTTTTCTCATGTCTTGAACTTAACATATTCTTGCAGCTCAACATTAGAAAGACATGAGAAGACTTAAATACCTGTATGTAATGATAATAGTTTTAAGTAGATTTTATAACGGTATACTTTTGCTAGGTACGTAATTTTTATGCTTATATTGATCTGACTGTAAAATACTCGTGAAGAACATTCTCAATTCACAGTACAAATTTTCTTGAGCTATTAATTAAAAAGGCATCAAAATTAAAAAGGCACTTTCAAGGATTATAAAGATCCCTTTGTTTTTTGTTTTAGAGAGAGTGTATGTGAGTGAGGGAAAGGGGCAGCAGGAGAGAGAGTGAATCTAAAGCAGGTGTTACTCTCAGTGGAAAGCCTGACTTGGGGCCCAATCCCACAACCCTGGGATCATAATCTGAGCTGAAATCAAGAGTTGGATGCTCAGCTGACTGAGCCAGCCAAGCACCCCTGCAGAGTTCCCTTTGAAGTGAAATTTTGATATACAGATTATATTTGTATTATTTAACATTAAACATTTTTTACTTTTTAATTATTTATTTTTTTAAGTTTCTTTATTTTGAGGGACAGAACAAGTGGGAGAGGGAGCAGAGAGAAAGGGAGGGAGGATCCCATGCAGACTCTGCACCATCCGCGCAGAGGACACAGCACTGGGGGCTCAAACTCACCAACAGTTGAGATCATGACCTGAGCTGAAATCAAGAATCAAGATGCTTAACTGACTGAACCACCCAGGCACGCCTTATTTTTGTCTTTTATTTATTTTTTAACATTAAACATTTTTCAACTAGTGTTCCCAGTGGTGAAGTAATTAAACACTTCATAAAATCTGGGTTTCCAACATGCATGTCCTCCTATCCAACAACGTATCTCAGATGTAGCAATTTGGAAGTCCATCCTTACATTATTTTATGACTTGTTTGTGTGCATATTGCTTGAGGGCGATGTGGGGAGGAAAATGTCAATGGTCTTGTCCCTGCCCTCTGTCCTCCCTCAGGTTTAGGTAGTGGTTAGAAAAGGGCTGTCAGCTCAGCTTCTTAGAGAAACTGGGCAGTAGGAGACTTATTTTCTTACTATTTATATGTCACCAATTTTGATAATCTGAGTGCTGCCTTAACCTGTATATAAAGAGTGGACAAAATTAGACCTGTATATTAGAATCCACTAGAAAGAATGGCCATCCGTTTATTGGATTACAGGAGCCTTCCTCCAGACTTAATATATAAGCTAAAATACTATTTTTATCCAGAGCTTGCTACTCAGCATTTTTCCCCTTCACCTTTCTTTACATTTAAGTGACGGCACAGTGAGGGCCTGTTTTTTTATAGCAGGAGTGCGAGTACAATCTTATTTTGTTCTTGTCTACTGAAACTTTAATGGCAGTGTTCCATATAGACTTTGAACTTAATTCTTTACTTTTGGTGGTATCACTTTGGGAAGTGTCCTCACAAATATATTTGTGAGGAGATAAAATATGAAATATAAGCCAAACATTTCAAACTATAGAAATCAAATTGCAGAGAATAAAGGGCATGCTTTTGTGAAGGCTTTATAGGCCTGCTTGGAGAAATATACTTAGGAAATAAGGGGAAAAGCTTTAAAATTTAAGTACCTGTTAGATTATTTTATAAACATTCTGGAGATTATAAACACTTAACATTTTAAAGCAGGACTTAACTCATAAAAATGGAGTAATAATTTGAATTTTGGAACATATCTATCACAGAGGAAGAAGATGTAGGTCTCAATCTTATTTCTTGATTCTTTGTGGAATTTAGTATTTTTTGCCTGAACATTTTCTTTGGTTTTTATGACTTGTTAGCTATGTCTGCTTATTTAAGCTTATTTTCAGAGTCCCAATTTCTCATCTTTCAGGTGATTATTTGAAGCAGTGTTACATGGGAACTGTTTAAGTGAATTAATGAGAAAATAATTTTGGTGTTCACATGGAATTGTCTAAACCATGTGAAAATCTACTTTCAAAATCCACATTAGCATTTTATTCAGTCCTTAATCTAATTTTATAAAATTGTTTTTCTAAATTGACTGACAAGATAATATTCTTCCTGAACCATTTATTGAGGTGGGATTTTCCAGCTAAAGTTTTAATAAATAAAAATTTTATATTTTTACATTTCCATGGATACTTGTTAGTATAATATTAATTCCACAAGTTAACTTTGAATATGCAATCAATGTTAGGTATATCTACACTCATTTAGCAACTGTTTATTGAATGTTATATGTTAGGCAGTATTTTAGTGTTCTAGTATTGCTATGAATTAAACTGATGGTCAGTTCCCTTGTGGGCACTCACACAAATGATGTTGATGCATTTGTTTTCAGATGAGCCAATGGAATAATATCTAGATGGAATACTGAAAAGATAAGAGTTATTATGGTAGGCGTTATGTACAGTTGTCACTGAAGCTAAATATGTGGGTGAATAAACATTTTGGAATTAAATTGTTCAATTTTAAAAGGGGAGCATAATGAAGTGGCATCAAATGAATGGAAGTTAGAAGATAGATGAGAGGAAAAATGAATTTGTCATTATTTAAAAGGGAAAATAAAGCTTGTATTTTGGGGGGTGCCTGGATGACTCGGTTGCGCGTCATACTCTTGATTTTGGCTCAGGTCGTGATCCTAGGGTCATGGGATGGAGCCTCATGTTGGGCTCTGTGCTGAGTGTGGAGCATGCTTATTCCCACTACCTTTCACCACTGTTAGCTTCTCTAGATGTAGTTGTCTGTGAAATCTTAAGAAACTTTTTGTAACTTATGTTTTCCACATGGTAGCATATTTTTGTGTTACTTATACAAAATTGCTTTTAAATATGCCAAAATAGTCCATTCTAGATAATATGCTATTTAACCAGCCCTTTATTGTTGTACATTATATTGTTTCCAGTTTTTGGCTTTATAAGAAATTAATATAAATATGATTTTACTTAAATACCTTTATACATTTACAATAATTTTTTTAGATCAACTTTTCAGAATTGATATTTCATTATCAAACGTTGCTGGCATGATCTTTCAAATGAGCCAGGTAATGCCCTTTTAAATTGTTTCAGAATTTTAGTAAAAATGACCACTGTATAGTTTGTCCAAGAGTAGAGATAAAAAAATTAAGTGTACAGTTTTGGTGGAAAAGATTAGGAGATTATTTGGTGAACATTTTTAAACGCAGTGTGGAATTAGGTCATTTTGATAACAAACTATGTATGTAGGATTGAAAAAGCTGGAATTGAGTCATAATACAAATGTTGATTTTATTTTTTTGGATAAAATGATAAGGGTATGAAGGGCAGAATTCCAAATTTAATTATAATTTCTGATCTAAAATTAAGAGTATTTGAATAGAAGCAATGATTTTTAAAAATGTGATATTTTAGTCTGAGGAATGCACTGTAAGTGTTGTAGAATGAGGAAATGGATTTTTTTTTCCACATTCATGGATCTGTGTTGATAAGGAGATCCTGGAAGAGGAGGCAAGTTGTTCAAAAAGTAGAGAAATGTAATCCACTAAATTTGTATCCACTTCATTATGGAAGCTTAATCTTGTTTTTCCAGAAGTGATCTTGAGAAAATCTGGATGAAGCTTTATCCATGATATGTACATATCTAGTATAAATGTTATATGTGATTTAGCAATGTAAAATCATATGTAGAATTAGTGACAAGGACATGCATAGAAAAATTTATGATGCCATTGAAAATTGGCAAGTGAAATGGTATTCTGATAGGAATCTATCAAAATGGGAAGGAAATTGATTAGTGAAACTAGAATGATCCACAGTAGAGGAGTGTCTAAAATTTGGCTCTTGTCCAGTGATAATTCAATTGTTAATTTTTAAAAATAGCAATTCTCAATTTGTGACATTGCAAATGTAGTGAGAAGTACAGTAAGAAAAGAAAGGACTGTAAAGAGTTTTACGTAAATGGTTTTCCACTTCAAAAATTTTCCCCTCCAGGAGCGACTGGCTAAGTCCGAAGAGCATACAACTCTTGATCTCGGGGTCGTGAATTTGAGCCCCTCATTGGGCATAGAAATTACTTAAAAAAAATTCCCCTCCACACATTTAAAAAAAAAAAAGAAAGGTTGTATGACTATACTAATGGAAGATTAACTCAGCAAATGAGAGCAGACTGAGATATGTTCTAAGGTACATAATCTTAGAGAAATTGTATTATTGAGTAGTATTTTCAGTTTGCCTGGAGGATTTCCATTTCATTAAGAGGACAGTTCATAAAAGCTGAAAATTAAGGTAGCAGGGTAGAAAACAGCATAAATAGATTGGAAAGAAACTGTTAAGACATTTGGGGAAAATGAGTCAAGTCAGTACATCTGCTTGAGCACAACTCATGCTGTGCATTATGGAATTGATACTGTTTTTGAGATCAGTAGCTTATAAACTTGGTGTTCTGACGTTCCTCTACTAGCTTAAACATCTCAAACGATTGTACATATTTCTTGTTCTTGGTTTTAATGTACTGTTTAGAAAGAATTTCTATGCCACACAATTTTGGGGAAGTGATGGGAGGAAGCGTAGTGGTGTTAGAGTAGCCAAACCAATTGAGGCATTGATGATTAGTGACTTTTGATACTTCAGACCAAATTATTTTCCTCAAAAGGTAAAATATCCTGCTCTATTTTACTCAAAATCAAGATTTACTCAAAATCTGAAGGTTAGTTATTTTTGAAAAATAGTGTTTGGCATAGTGTTGACAAAATGTTTTTACTGGGAGCAAAGAATTGAGATAGTAAAACAGACTGGCTCTATAGATGGGAATTGATGGTTGCTGACAGATGCCCTGTAAATTAGGGCAAAATCAAAATAGGTCAAACTTTTTACCTTTGACAATTTTGATTGAAATCAATTTTGCCTGATTTACCTATAAATTATTTAACTTTTTTAGCTTTGTAGGCCTGACTGACAATTTCAAAGCATTTAAAAATGAATCTAAAATGGAGATTGTTTATAGCCAGGGAAAAATATCAATTAATTACTCAGAAGAGGAGTTTACTGCCCCAAATAAGTTATGATTTTCTTTTTCGCTTAACAAAAACCCAATCTCTGCTGGGGTAAACTTGTGCTAATAGAAAATGTGTTACGGAAATAGTAACTGAGACAGATCTGAATTCTCCCAGTGATAACAGTTTTGACCAACAGTTTTGTGTGCATTTCTCCTTAGTTTATATCTCTTGTACTCTGGATAGGTGGTGGAGGAACAATAAGGAGGAGAGGTAGATGGGTAAACATAGCAAATGTGTATATATTTTTTAAGTTCTACTTTTTAAAATAGTATATTGTAGACCTATTTCTATTTAGTATTATAAATATATGTCACTGCTTTTAAAGTTTTATGTACATATGTATATACCCTATGCTCTTGTTTAGACAAAGCATAATTTATTCTGCCTTTGGTCATTTAAGTGTCCAAGTTTCTGCATTAGAAGCACTCTTTTGGGGAACATCCTCATACATATGTCTTCCTGAAGAGCAGAATAGTGTAGTGGCTAAGAGCTCAGTTGTGCAATCATGGGCAAGTTACTAAAACTTCCTATGCCTTGGTTTTCTCATCTTTAAGTAATAAATCATAATAGTACTTTATTTACTTGAGTGGTGTTCTAGGATTAAATGAGTTAATACATATAAACTCTTCTTAGAGTAGTGTTTAACATACATTAAGTATTTAATAAATGCTGCTAGTATTAGTATTTTGTCATTGATTTCAACTTCTAAGAAATTGAATTGTTTTCACTTTGAAATTTAAATTTGTAAAAAGGTAAGCAATAACTTTATTATTACCAGCTCTAGTGATCTTTTTTAAACCCACATTCCTTTTGACCTGTGGCATATCCTACCATCCACCAGTTCTCTTTCTTATAATGTTTTTGACCTCTTAAATGGGACTTTGTACTTTTTCTTTCATCTTATGTACTCTTTAGTTCTGTTCTTTTTTTCTGCCTGGTAATACATGTTTTTTTCCAAAATTGTGTATATTTTCTGCTTTAGACAATATTCCTAATGTCTTAGGCATTATATACTCTGGGTATGTATGTAAGTTCATTTAAAACAAATGACTGATAAAAATATTATTTAATTCCAGTCTAATTTGAAAACAAATACCTTATCTCCTAACTTTAACCAGTTTCTGTCTGTAGAAATTGTATGGCCATCTCATATTAGATCTAAAAAAAAGTAAATTTTACAGCAACTACCATAACATTTTTTATTTTTATTCTCATTCAAAAAAAAAACAAAAAAAAAAACCTCCATTGTCCTTCCCTCTGTATTACTGGTTTTCTTTCCCTGTTTCCTCTCCCCCAAGATCAGGCCATTATTACCCTACTTAAGGATACAGCAACAGCCTCTTAGCTATTATTCTCTCAGCTAGTGCCTGCTTGCCTCATCCCATAGCACTAAAGCCATCTCAGTCTTACTCACCTCCACCTCCCACCCTAATGTGGATAAGCCATAGTTTCTGTACTTTCATTATTGGGTGACAATTTTTTTGTGCATCAGATTTAAACTCTGATTGGCTCAGGCCCTTTGTAGTAGACCTCTACCACAATTAGGCAGTCTACTTTCCTAATACTTATTCTTTCATGTGTGGATGTCTTCACTGTTCCACAGAAAATTCCAGAAACTCATGTCATTGATTTACACAAACCTTTTTTTCTCATTAATGGCCTGGATTCCACCTGCTAAGTGAAACTTTCTTTGGTAACTCCATTTGCATAGAACTCGTTTTCCTCTGAATTTTATAGGACATGGAATGTATACAAAATAATTTAAATTTAGTCTTATGTTCTTTCCAATAATTACTTTTATGTATTCAAGTAGATTATAAGCTTGTTAATAGAATTAAGTTTCATATTCTTGTATCCATTTGGTAAATCCTGTGCACACACTGAAGATACTTTTTAGTTGGTTCAGAAAAGTGGGAGATCAATTAATACCTAATTTGGTTAGTATGAAGAATCAAAATGAATATAAACTTAATCTAGAACTGAAGGTAATCTTATTTTTGCTAAGTACATTTTAATTGTATTCATAATGAGACTGTAACAGTGGTCTATACTTTCTACTCATATTTAACAATATATTATTTCTGTGACACATTTTAAGTGCTCAGAGAATTGAAAATTTATGGGACAGGAACAGGTTTATCTAACTCTGTATATGCATATATAGACATCATTTGTAACTATATTTAGTAGAAAAATTACAAATTGTAGAAATAATATAATCTATTGTAGGAAAAGTAGGAAGTACAGATGAGCAAAAAATTTTTAAACTGCCTAGTTTCTTTATTTACCTGACTCCCTCACTGAAATAGAAGTCCATGACTTTTAAAACTTAGTTTAATCCACCACTGTATCTCCAGTGCTAGAATAGAGCCTACCACATAGACACACAATTATTTGTTTAAAAAAATGAATTTATTTATAGACAGTCCTTTGCTGATATAGGAACTAGGTGGTGCAAAGGACTTCAGCTACTCCAGCAACTTAAAAACTATGTATCTTATGTAATCTTCCAACACCTATTTTTTAGGATATGAGATTGGAGAGCACCAGAAAAGAGTAGGGAAAGAGTAAAAGAATGGAAGATGGGGTTTATAATTAGGATTCCATTTGCTTGTAGGTTTTAGGATTGGGGCCAAACCTTTTGGATAATTAAGACAAGCAGAATGAGGCAACTTTTGTAGCTCAAACTCAGTTTAAATTCCACAAAAGTGCATGTGCTTTACTTTGGAAAAGATACAAATTAGGAATATAGGTTTACAATTAATTCATTTATTTATCACATTTATTATAAGCAACTGCTGTGTAAATTCACTTGAGATGAGGCCCTAGCCCTGCTTCTGCTATGTAGTCCAGTAGTGTCTTAAAGCACAAGCACTGGGATACCTGGCTGATCCAGCCAGTAAAGCATGTAACTCTTGATCTGGGGGTTGTAAGTTTGAGCCCCACATTGGGTGTAGGGATTGCAAAAAAAATAAAATCTTAAAAAACACCATAAGCACTGACTTTTCTTAATTAGTTGCTATATAAAAACCTAAACAAAGTAGGGATATCTGGGTGGCTAATCAGTTAAGCTTCTGACTTTGGCTCAGGTCATGATATGGTTCATGAGTTCAAGCCCTGTGTTGGGCTCTGTACTGACAGCCCAGAGCCTGGAGCCTGCTTTGGATTCTGTGTCTCCCTCTCTCTCTGCCCCTCCCCCACTCATACTCTCCCCCCCCCAACCCCATCTCTCTGTCTCTCTTAAAAATAAATAAATAAATAACCTAAACAAAGAAAATAGAGATTTACTTTTTCTTTCATATTGGTTTGCTTGTTTATGGAGTTACCATGTCATTTGGGTTTATTTGTCAAATATGTTTTTGAGCCATTTAAAATTAATTATACAGTTATTTATTAATGATTATTATAACTGACAAATTTGCAAATATATTTTTTAAATTCTGATGTTATATGGGATTTGTTTTCCCAAGGTATATTCTAAGAAAAAAAATTAAATTTGAGGAAATAGGCCAAAATGCATAATCTGTTGCAAGTGATCATTACTTCTAATAATTACTCAGAGGATAGTTTTAGTTCCAAAAGACAGTGTTCATTAATGCTGGAGAAATAATTGTGGACATTAAGAAAGGACTAGAAATAAATGTTCAAAAGTGTTAGGCACAGATCTATGTTTACTCAATATTCTACACTTGTTTTATTCTGCCCCAAAAACCATTCATTTGAATTCAATTAAAGTTTAATTAAAATATTTCACTTATCTCCGCCCCTTCATTAAATAAAAATAGTAGGAAGTTGACACTTATGCAACATTTTTTTTTTTTTTTGAGAGAGAGCGCACAGCGGGAGAGGGGCAGAGAGATTCCCAAGCAGGCTATGTGCTGTCAGATCCTCACAAACCATGAGATCATGACCTGAGCTGAAATCAAGAGTTGGCCACTTAACTAACTGAGCCGCCCAGGCACCCTGACACTTATAAAATTTTTATTCTTTTCCCTCCACAGCAACTTTTCTTGTCTTGGTAAAATTGTAACTGAATGACAAATTCTTATGATAAACAGTAGATATATCAGAAGGATAAGTATTAAAAATTATCCTTAATTTTTTCTTATAGTGATTTTTTAAATTATAAAAATAACACAACCACATTAGGGGCACCTGGGTGTCTTCAGTTGTTAAACATCCAACTCTTGATTTTGTCTCAGTTCGTGATCTCATCATGGTTTGATCTCATCACGAACCCTGTCGGGCTCTGTGCTGAGGACTCTGCACGGACAGTGCAGAGACTGCTGGGGATTCTCTCCTTCTCTCTCCCCCTCCCCTACTTGTGTTCTTTCTCAAAATATATAAACTTAAAATATATATATAATGTAACCACATCAGATATTGTGATAAAAATGTCATTCTGTCACACACACATAAATTATTCATATTTTAGCATATTTCCAACCACTTTAAGAAATCTTTGCATTAGTATAACTTGGGATTCCTGTTATAAAACAGAAATCCACATTTCTTTACAAAATTTTTTTTTTTGAATGTTTAGTTTTGGGAGAGAGAGAGAGCGCGAGTGCAGGAGGGGCCAAGAGGGAGGGAGACACAGAATCCAAAGCAGGCTCCAGGCTCTGAGCTGTCAGCACAGAGCCCAATGCAGAGCTCGAACCCTCAAACCACAAGATCATGACACGCAGGTGTCCCCAGACATCCACATTTGATAGATCATCATCTAAGGTGATCATTTGCACATTAAAGTTTGGGAGCTGAAGACAAAAGATAATTTTTTAAGAGCCTGTTAGTTTCATTTCAAAATTACATAACTTTTTATTTTTAAGTAAACACTAATCCCAATGTGGGGCTTGAACTCACAACCCCGAGATGCATGTGCTACTAACTGAGCCAGCCAGGTGCTCCCATAAGATACTTTTAGTATATAAGATATGAGCCAAATTCTAGTGAGCTTTGTAAAATTATGTGTATGCATATTAATGGGCTAATTAAATGGAGGCATTTTCCATTGGTTAACAATAGATCAAGAATCTCTGATGTCAAAGTTCAAGGCAGTATCTAGAACTTTTTATTATTTAAAAAATTTAAACCAAGCTTTTGTTATCAGGTAGATTTTGTACAAGCCTACATAACTATGCTAAATATTAAGAATATTTAACTTCTAGATGTATTCATGTAAATATTAGTAAACAATACCTTGGATAATAATGTTTTGAAGAAGAAAAATGGCCTAGTAGGAATACCAAAGGCAGGGTGTTGACATATTCTTGTGCTGGTTTTTCACCAATATGAAATTTTTCACCAAAACAGAATTTGAATATGACCTGCAGCATAACCTTTGTTTTTCTCTCAAATGGGGCCAATTATAATAATAGTCCTCGGTTTGGCTACTTGGTTTATATAGATCTGTTTAGAGAATATGTAATGAAAAGTGTTTGCTCTTTTAGTTCATGATTTTGTAAATTTGTATGATTTATGCATCTGGAAAGTCTAGATGCTTTATTTTGTTTTCAATCCTTGGAAACTTTATAGTACATGTTCTTATCATCCCTGTTTTATGAATGGAAATACTGATGCTGGGAGAAATTCAGCATTTGATACGAGGTGATTAAATTCTTTTGTTATCACACTGCTTTACCAAAGCAGGTTGATACTTTAAAATTTTGAATGATGTTTAAGAAGTAATGAGATTATGGCTGCTATGTTAATGCCATAAGTGTAGGCTTTAGAGAGGGGCTGTCGAATGTTTACTGATTGAATTAATGAATGACAGTGGCCAGGTATTTAAGACCAGAGAATTCTATAGTTTTTCTACATATGTGTATTGAACATCATGCCAGTTGAAGTAATAAATAATGAATCCAAGACAAAGGACCAATTTATGTAGACAAAAGCCAGATTCTTTGGTTTCTATTTCTTATACAAAAATAGATAAATGAAATCGTATACGTACGGTCTCTGCAGTACAGTCTCCTTTTTTTTTTTTTGTCTCTGTTCTTCCTCCTATCCATACAACTCTGCCCACCATAACTATATCACCAACTTTGTATTCCATATTTTCTCCATGCTCATAAAATCATATGCAAACATATATATGTACAAATAAGATTTATTTTTGATCATTGTTTTATAAAAATGGATCATATTATACACATTTTAATCTTTTTTCATTCAATAATCTTATGGAAATTCTCCCAAATTACCTGTTATAGCTTTAATTCATTTTATATATACCAATATAAACCAATATATTGGTGTATATATATATAAAATATATATATACCAATATATTGGTATATATAAAATATATATATATATACCAATATATTGGTATATATAAAATATATATATACCAATATATTGGTATATATAAAATGAATTAAAGCTATAACAGGTAATTTGTTTTGGATATTTACTTTGTTAACTAATTTTCCTGCTGCAAATTTAGCAGTAAATAACCTTGTTTAACACCTTTATATCCTGGTGCTTTTGTTTCTGTAGTATAGATCCGAGAGTAGAATTGCTAGGTCAAAAGATACATATTTTTTATTTGAATAGCTTTTGCCAATGGCTTTCCATAAGGGCCATAACAATTCATATTTCCTTGAGCAGTGTATGAACTCTCTTTTCCTCCTACCACTTCAGTAGTGGTAATAATATTCTTTTTAAACTTTCACCATACTAATTGGTACAAAGTGGTATCTGTTATTTTGTTTTTCCCATCTTGGGAGTTTGTATGTGTTGCCATATTATTTTTAACCATTTGCATTTTCTCTTCTGGGGATCTCCTATTCGTATCCTTTGCCAATTTTCTCTGTGAGTATTGGTTTTCCTGGCCAGTTGTGAGAACTTTATATAGTCTGTCATCTGCATTTGGGAAGCTGGTGAATTCACTTCCACTTTCAGCTCAACTTATTTACCTCTACCGAGCCAAGCAGGTGGACGCAAGGAAATCTCAGGTTTTATGGCAGCTTCAAAGTAGAGGGCTACTGGAGAGCTTAAGGCAAAGAGTAAGAAAGTAACCCATAAAAATATGTGGAACCCCTCAACTGCCTTTCTACCCCCAGAGGAAAGTTGACATCAGCGTGGCTTCCAAGAAACCAAAAAGGAGTAGAACCAGCAGGCTGAATCCTCCCTACTCTTGAACAAAGATTTCTTTCTGGTTCTTTGTCCAAAGACCATGAACAGCCTGTTTGCTGTCTACCCCTGCTACATAGCTGTCACAATAGAGAAAGGGTCACCTGCTACACTAAGTCTGCCAACACTGAGCTTCATTGAACTGACAGAAAAAACAACTACACGTCTAAGGATCCAGCAACAAAAAAGGATGCTAACTAAACTCTTGGGGACAGCCCCCAACAGAATAGAGGAGACAACAACTTCCACAAAATGATATGAATACAGAGACACTGAAAGTGCAGTATTTTTAAAAAATGAGCCAAAACCCATTATTTTTTAACTAACTACAGTGATAAGTCAAATGGAGGAGAATGGTAACATGGAGACCTAAATAATTGGCCTGGAAAATCTAGTGGAAGAAATAATCTTAAGCCTAGACCAAAAATGCAAAAGACAGGGTAAAAATGACAGATTTTGAGGATAGAACAAGGAGATGTAATGTGTATAATAAGAGTTCTAAAAGGAAAAGGAACAGATGGAAGAGAGGCAATAATTTTTTTTTAATTCTTGAGCTAAAAAATACCTTTATTTTTCAAAGGACAGGCTAAATTCCACGCAGAATTTGTGCTAATAGGATAATAAATGGCACCTACTATGTGCTCACTTTGCCAGGCAGTGTTCTAACGGCTTCACATTTATTAACTCTTTGAGTCCTTACAACAGCCTTAGAAAATAGCTATTATTATCACTGTTTTTCAGATAAGGAAAAAAGAGGTTAAGTGGATAGTCAGTGTAAACCCGAGAGTTCTGACTTCAGAGCCTTGACTAAACTGCCTCAAAGTGGAAAGACTTAGGCATATCCTCTCAAAATTTATGGACTCTGAAGATCAAGGGGAAATCTTACAAGTTCCAGAGAGAAAGCCAAGTTATCAGCAAAAGAAAAAGAGCTTGTCATCAAAGTTCTCATCGGCATCACCATAAGGCAGAAAATAGAAAATTTATACATACTGCTGAGAGAAAAGGACCACAGGATTTCTCTAACCAATCAAATTATCCACCTATCTGGGTGAAAAAGATTTGTTGATACATCACAGTTGAGCAACTGATCCCACCTACCATCTAATGAAAATATTCAGAGAAAGGGAAATCTAATCATATTTAACCTTGGTCTTTGCACGTGTTATTCCTCTTGCCTGGAATAAGTCCTCCCTCCCTTTACCAGCCTAACACTTCATCCTTAACATCTTCACTTTTTCCAGGAAATTGTCTGCAACTACTCAAGTCTGAGTTTTAGGCTTCTTCTAAATGCACCCAGAGCACCCTATATTTTCCTCATCTTGACATACTTTTCCATTACACTGTGAGTGCTATGAGGACACAGGCAGACTATGCTTGTTTTGTTCACTGTGGTAGCCACAGTTCCTACCACAGTGCCTAGAATATAGGAGGTTGACTGGGTGACTGAAATTTAATTGTAGTCGAAGTTAGCAAATCTTTTTGCAACTGTACTCAGATTGTTCTAGTAATTAGCTATTCAAGGAAAATAAAGCTTTAAGTTTGTCTTCATTGGATACATAAAGTTCTGTATGTCTTGTATATATTTCTGTATTCACCTTGTGACTTATACACTTTGAAATTTATAAAATTTAAACATAAATAGTTGATGAAAAGCTATCTGTGTAGAATCAGTTTACATAAGGCACATTTACAGTGCATAATTACCCATGTTGCACTCAAAATTCTATTTGTTATTTTTGTAAGGCAGAATTAGTAGGAAAGTGTAAGGATGAATTTGCAAGATTAGTCAAAAATCTCAGGCATGGTGTTTTTAATACTCTAAAAACAATAATGTTAATTCTACATTTTTCTCTTTCTCTTCAGATAAAAGCTAAAAATTATGACAAGGTTGAAAAGGTGAGTTCTCATAAACATACTTTGAATTTTATGCTAAAGTTTAACTCAGGACTTACCATATATAGGCAAATCTAGTAAAATGGTAACAATTGTTGAATCTAGGTAGTGATTATATAAGAGTTCATTATACTTATCTGAGTTTTTTGTATGGTTGAAAATGTTCACAATAAAAATTTGGGGAAAGAAAATAATTATACTCTACTGACCAAAATCATGAGAATGATTTTGATTATCTAAACTGAAAATAGGAGGGATTTGTTAAATTTGCCATTTATCTGTAACAAGATAATAAATTAATGAAAATAGCTGAATTTGTTTTTTTAACATTCCATTTCACCCACATACATGTGAAATTTATCTAACCATAGATTCTGATAATATTTTCTTGTATTTATAGCTATTTCAGAGATGCCTTATGAAGGTTTTGCACATTGATTTATGGAAGTGTTATCTTTCATACGTTCGAGAAACTAAGGGTAAACTGCCAAGTTACAAGTAAGTTAAAACAAGATCTTAAGAATAAGTCGTCTCCAGGCACACAGTCAACCCCACATAAACTCACACCTTCTCTTAACTTAGGGGAGACTTAACAGTTCGAAAAGTCAGGGTTCTCTGAGAAGTCAGTAAACCTTGGGAAAAGTGCTTCAAAGAAAGCCACTGATGTCGGTCTTATTCTGGAGAATCAAATCACCCAAGCCCTTCTTCTATATTGAAACACTGTACATTTGTTAACACCCAGTCACTTTGTTGGCAGGCTTGTTGTCAAACTAGAATTTCTATAACTAGAATTCTGTATTTTCTGTTCCTCATTATCTTTTATAATCTTATATTGAAGAGGAAGTTCTTTCTTCCTATATTTTACTTCAGAGCTAATACATCTTCAGACACAGTGTACCTCCTCAATCAGAGAATCAGATATTTCCACATTTGAATCTGCTACATGTAAGATTAGGCAATTTAAAGAATATAACAGTAAGTGAAATATGGGCTTTAGTTTTGATAAGCTCACAAGCAGTAGTTAAAAAAATAAAGCATATACATTAAAGACATTGACAAACTAAACACAAAAGAACTACTTTATATATTTGCAAAAATGTCTTTACATTTTTGCTTAGACAAAAAGTTCAAATGCTGTTTTCATCTTATGATCAGAAGTTATGATTGTGTCTTTAAAAATATATATATATATAAAATATATATATATAAATATATATATATTATATATATAAATATATATATAATATATATATTTAATGTTTATTTTTGAGAGTGGGGGAGGGGTGCAGACAAAAGATCCAAAGTGGGCTCTGACCTGACATATGGTGCCCCGTATGTTTTATTTGTAGATATATTTTAATAATAAATGAATGTTTATTATTAACATGTATTTTGGGGTGCCTGGTTCAATAGAACATATGACTCTTGATCTTGGGTTGTGAGTTCAAGCCTCACATTGGATTAGAGATTACTTAAAACTAAAATCTTATAATAATAATAAAACCTTTTTAGAAAATAAATAATTTAAAAACATGTCTGTCACATTTATTTCAGAGAAAAAATGGCTCAAGCATATGACTTTGCACTGGATAAAATTGGAATGGAAATTATGTCTTATCAGGTAGACTTAAGTTTTTTCCATATATATGCTATACACATAATAAATTTGAAAATATCAAGAAAGATACTGACATTTTATTTTATTTCTTAGATTTGGGTGGATTACATTAATTTCTTAAAAGGCGTGTAAGTATTTTTATAGTTTTTTTTTTCCTGTGTGAATAATGGCTTTAGCTGTAATATAATTGATAGCATTTTTTTAATCCAATGCCAGGGAAGCTGTTGGATCTTATGCAGAAAATCAGAGAATAACAGCTGTCCGAAGAGTTTATCAACGAGGTTGTGTTAATCCAATGATCAATATTGAACAACTCTGGAGAGACTATAACAAGTATGAAGAGGTAAATTAGGCCAGAGTAGTTTATTATTATAACTAAGCCATTTTTAGTTTTTTTGTTTTTAATTTTTATGCATTGTGGATTTGTGGATTCTGGCCTCGTTAGTATAAGGTGCCTGGATAGTAGCGCTACACAGGTTTGTTTTTATATTGATTGTAATCAAAGAACCATTCCTAATGTTTTTGGAAGGTTTTGAGAGTCTCCTAATACTACTGAGTTATTTTTTAGAGAATACCCTGGGAGAAATTACAATTCTTACAAAACCACTTGTATTCAGTGCTAAACCACACGGTCATGCATACACATTGCCATTCATCTCTTATTAAATGGGACCTTATTAGAATTGTTTCCAGTAGTAATGATCAGTTGCATTGCTTGTCTTTCATGTAGTTATAGTGCTGTGATTGTTGGCATGCAGGGAGGCTGCAGTCCAAGATCTTTGTCTCAGTGGCATTTTTTTTTTTTTTTTTTTGAGAGAGGGAGGCCAAAAGTGAGCGAGGGGCAGAGAGAGAGAGAGAGGGAGAAAGAGAGAGGAGCGGGGCTCTTGCTCACCGGAAGCGGGGCTTGAGCTCACCTGATACTGGACTCACCTGATACTGGACTTGAACTGTGAGATACGACCTGAGCCGATATCATATGCTTAACCAACTGAGCCACCCAGGTGCCCATCACTGGCACATTTTTTAACCAGCTGAGCTAATCGGCTTATATATGTAAACATACATGCCAAATAAGCTCTATTGTTAAAACAAAATTTCTGATATGTCCCTTGTGATGGGGAAGAACTGTGTAGGGTATTGAAACTGTTCCCTCATAGGCATGAGCAGTGGTTGTCAAATTTTTTGGTCTTGGGATTTTAAGAATTGATGAAGATTACAAAGAACTTTTAATTTTAATGTGGCTTTTATCTATTAGTATTTAGCATATTGAGATTAAAACTGAGAAATTTCCAAGATATTTATTATTTCATTTGTATTTCACAATAAATTCCTTACATTTTAAATTTTAACATAAATAGCATTAAAACAAACTGTCTTTTCCAAAGCAAGAAAAATTTAGTGAGGAGAGTGGCCTTGTTTTATATTTTTGTGAATCTCTACCTAACTTAATAGAAGTTAATGGAAGATTTTCATATCTGCTTCTAAATTCAACGTGTTATGATATTAATAACATCATGTAGCCTCTGAAAACCCCTGAAAGGGTCTTAGGGAACAGGACTCCTTGGACTACTTTTTGAGAATTACTAAGCGTGAAAGATAATGTTTTGTATCTCCATGCTACTTTGGCATTTGTTTTTAAAGTTATGCAGACCTAGTTAAAAAAGGACTTTTAAAGTGAAGCGATGGCTGTTCACCCTGATGAATCTGTACAGAGTTCTTTATTAGTATAATCTTATATGAAATAATTGACCCTTTCCAAATGATTCCTTATCTTTAGAAATTCCTGATACATGGAGACTTACTGCCAGCTCCTAACAGATATAAGCAGATCCTCCTTGATCTCTGAAGCATGTAATGTGATTGAATCTTTACTTTATTAACAAAGTCTTTTAAAATAAAGAATTTAAAGTGACTTAGTAAATGAACAGATTAACTGTATTATGCTAATGTTAAAATATACTTAATTTTAAAATAATATACATTTCCCTTTGTTTTTTCCTAGGGTATCAATATTCATTTAGCTAAAAAAATGATTGAAGATCGGAGTCGAGATTACATGAATGCTAGGCGTGTAGCAAAGGTATGGGGTTCTGACAGGGCACTTACTATAATGATGAGTATGGTGTTTACACAAGAGCTTTCTCTGTCTGATGTTCCTCTTGACATTTTCAATTATTAGCAATCTTAACCAGTGACAGTTAATTGCATTGTCTGAATGGATGATATATTTGAAATGAAATACCTCTTTACATACATGTTAAAGGACAAAAATAGAATAAATCAAGTTTAGAAAAAAATTTTTTCTTTATTTTTTTTTTTAAGAGAGAGACAGAGGGAGAGGGAGAGAGGGAGAGAGAGAGAGAGAGAGAGAGAGAATATCTTAAGCAGGCTCCACACTGAGCACAGAGCCTGACATGGGGCTTGATCCCAAGACCCTGGCATCATGACTTGAGCTCAAATCAAGAGTTGGACACTCGGGGCGCCTGGGTGGCGCAGTCGGTTAAGCGTCCGACTTCAGCCAGGTCACGATCTCGCGGTCCGTGAGTTCGAGCCCCGCGTCGGGCTCTGGGCTGATGGCTCAGAGCCTGGAGCATGTTTCCGATTCTGTGTCTCCCTGTCTCTCTGCCCCTCCCCCGTTCATGCTCTGTCTCTCTCTGTCCCAAAAAATAAATAAACGTTGAAAAAAAAAAATTTAAAAAAAAAAAATAAATAAAAAAAAAAAGAGTTGGACACTCAACAAACTGAGTCACCCAGGTGTCCCTGGAAAAATTTTTTTTAAATACATAAACAGGGGGCACCTGGGTGGCTCATGTGGTTAAGTGTTTGACTTTAGCTCATCATGATCTCACGATTCATGGGTTTGAGCCCTGTGTTGGGCTCTGTGCTGACAGCTCAGAGCCTGGAGCCTGCTTCAGATCTGTGTCTCCCTGTCTTTCTCTGCCCCTGCCCTATTCTCTCTCTCTCTCTCTCTCTCTCTCTCTCTCTCAAAAATAAATAAACATTAAAAAAAAATTAAAATACATGAGCGGGATATACAGACAAGGTTCTATCTACAGTTGATGAAACAGTTCTTATGCTTCCCTTCTATGTGCTCATACATATTTGAATATTGTACTACTTTGTGGTCTCACAGGTCTCAGGGGCAGATTTTTATCTTGTGGGCATACCTTTCCATTCATTGACACTGTTAGAAGTTAGGGAAGATAGCCTAGTAATACCAACTATTGAAATTTTAAAAGACAGACAGTGTCTCCAAAGATGGCAGTAATGATGCCACCAGATCATCAGTCATGTTGATCTGTCAACTCCTCTGTCCTGGAGAGTGACCTCCTAGATCACCTGCAGAGAGGGCCCAGGGGTGTTCTGTTCACTCAGGCCTGGGAACTTGTTCACGGGTGAGTATTCCTCTGTTATCTTTCTCCCTGCTCTTAGTTTTTAGAGTATATTAACAAAGTGGTATTTGGGAAAAATAGGCATTTTGAACAAAGTATTCTAAACTGATCAATTCAATTCCGTATATCTGAGTTGTTCCTAGGCTCACCACAGAATTATAAATGCTTGTTGTCTAGGAATATGAGACAGTAATGAAAGGTTTGGACCGTAATGCTCCCTCAGTGCCTCCTCAGAATACTCCCCAAGAAGCCCAGCAGGTGGATATGTGGAAGAAATACATACAGTGGGAAAAGAGCAACCCTCTTCGTACGGAAGATCAGACGCTTATCACAAAAAGAGGTAACTTGATATTATCCCACAGGCTATTTGTTACCTCCAGTCTTTTTTTTCTCTTATGTTCTTCAGATTCAATGAGTTCTATAGATCTATCTTCATGTTCACTGACCTTTATCATATCCAATCTGCTGCTAAACCCATCCAGTCAATTATTTGTTTCAGATATTATACTTTTCAGTTCCATAAATTTCTGTTTTAGAAATTTTTGTATTTTTAAAACATGTATATTTATTTTGAGAGAGAGTGAGTGCAAGTGGGGGTGGGGTGGAGAGAGAGGGAGAGCTGTCAGTGCGGAGCCTGTTGTGGGGCTCGATTTCATGAATGGTGAGATCATGACCTGAGCCGAAATTGAGTCCAGCGCTTAACCACCTGAGCCACCCAGGTGCCCCTGTATTTTTATAGTTCCTTTTTTATAGTTTCTATTTCTCTGTTGAGATTCCATGTCCATTACCATCTTTTTCTTTATATCCTTAAACATATTTACAACAGTTCCAAAGTCCTCATCTACTAATTCCAATGTCTGCACTATCAGGGAGTTGGTTTCTTTTTCTCTTGACTGCGGGTCACATTTTCCTGTTTTGTCATAGTCTAGACAGTTAATTTTTTTCTTTTGGACATTGTACAGATATACAAATGATACATTATAAAGACTGGATCCTGCCATCTGCCTCTGAAAAATGTTGAGTTTTATTTTAACAGGGAGTTAAGTTACTGGCAGATCACCTGGACCTTGTTAGGATGGATCTGTTTTAGTTTTGCCCTTAATCTCAGGGTAAATCTCTTAGTCCTGGGACCAAGTTTTTACTCCTAAAAAAGAATGGAAAGTTCAAGGTGTTTACCCAGACCCTCTAACTTGATGGGACTCAAATTCTAAACTTGGTCTCCGTGACAGTGGGTAGCTGCTGAGAAACCTATTCCGCTCTTTCAGTCTTCCAGCTTTGGTTTTCACTGGAGCTGTTTGTATTCTTCTCTGTGTATGTATATTTCAGAGGCCTGCTAAAGATTTAAGGGCATTTCTGCTGATTTTCAGGCTCCACCCTCTGTGGCTCTCTCCTTTGGGGAATTTCCCCCCTTAATTTTCTAGCAGCTCTCGTAGTCCAGAATGCCTTGTTAACTACTTCTAGCCAGTAAGACTTCAGTATTTGACTTGAGATCTAGCTATCCCAGAACTGTACACACAGGGATTGCCGCTGAGGGGAAAAGCCATATTAAATGTGGATCTTGGCCAGTGTGGTTCTGATTTTTTAAGGGCTCAATCTTCTCTGGTTTCTGTTTTGGCCACTGGTTTCTTTTGGTCATTCTCCTGCACCTTTAGATAGTTGTTTTTTGTATTTTTTGGTTTATGATTTTTATTTTCAGGAAAGTCTGATAGAAACAAATCTGCTGCTGCCAGAACTAGAATTTTTCTCAGTCTGGCCTTGCTCTTACCTATAAGCCTTTGTAGGTAGTTTCCTTTGCCTATACCATTTTCCTGGTTCTTCCTGCACTTCACTTACTCTCTCATCTGACCAGATTCTTCTTCTGATCTTATCTGATCAGTCCCTTCTTCAGATTTTGCTTTAGGTGTCAGTTCCTTAGTGAAGCTTTTCTTGAGTCCCTAAACGACATTAAGTCTGACTGCTGTAAGTTCAAGAGTACACTGTATTTTCCTCATCATAATAGCTACTAATTTTTATAATTGCTTCCGTACAATCAGTCTTCCCAACACACTGTAGACTTCTTGAGTATAGGAAGTGTTAGTCACTGATATGTTCACAGTGTCTCTCACATTCCCTAGCATATAGTTTGTGCTGGGTAAATACTAATTTAAAAATGATGGATGGGGGCACCTGGGTGGCTCAGTTAAGCATCCAACTCTTGATTTCAGCTCAGGTCCTGATCTCATGGTTCTTGAGATCGAGCCCCACATGAGGCTGTGCATTGACTATGCAGAGCCTGCCCTAGGATTCTCTCTCCCTCTCTCTCTCTCTGCCCCTCTTCTGCTTGCACACCTGTGCACACTCTCTCACTCTCTCACACACAAATAAATAAACTTTAAAAAATAATGGATGGATAGATGGGGCTTGGGTGGATAATGGTGCTTGAAATCACTAAAGCTTGTATTTCTAATTATCATTCATTATCGAGGGACCTGTTTTAGCCTACTAAGTTAGTTGTGATGCTTGTATTGATAGTTTCATAAATAATATTTATTTTCATTGAATGTTATGAATGTCTTCCCTAGTTATGTTTGCTTATGAACAGTGCCTGCTTGTACTGGGCCATCACCCTGATATTTGGTATGAAGCTGCCCAGTATCTTGAACAGTCAAGTAAACTGCTTGCAGAAAAGGGGGTAAGTATTCCTCGTCCCCGTTTTGGCCTTTTCGTGGTTTTAATATAGCAATAATTTGCTAAAAATATAATACTGAATTTTGGTAATGAAGTATAGGTGTTGAAAATTTTAATCTTCTGTTAGTATGAAGCTTAGTGACACTCAGAGTACTTAGCAAAATTATAGGGGCTGTTTCTTAAGGCATTAAAACGGTGGTTTCTTCTGCATGTTAAGTAATATACAGAAGAAGTCTTTGGAATTTTTTTTAGAATCCAGACATGCATATGTGTCCGTATGTATATACATGAGTGTGTATATTCATTCTCTTTCAACTGTATTAAAATTATTGAAGAGTGAGCTTTCTTTTTTTTCCTCTCCTAGGATATGAATAATGCCAAATTATTTAGTGATGAAGCTGCTAATATATATGAAAGAGCCATAAGCACTTTATTAAAGAAGAATATGCTTCTTTATTTTGCATATGCAGATTATGAAGAGGTCAGTAACAATATTTAGAACTTTCTTATAATTGGAGTTTTTACTGTAGGACTGAATTACTTTTCTGGCTGCTTCTTTGCCAGGCATCTTGCTTTTAGTAGAGATGATGCAAAATGAACAGGTATTAGTCCTCAGCTCATTATATATTTGTGCTCAAAGCAGGTGCCATTGTGGGGTACAGCCTCTGGATTCCTCAGAGCTCAAATCCTGCTTGTTTATGAATATATATTTATATCCACTTCTTCTCTACCACCTTAGAGTCGCATGAAGTATGAGAAAGTTCACAGTATATATAACAGACTTTTGGCAATTGAGGATATTGACCCCACCTTGGTGAGTAACATCATAAGTGTCTTTAACACCTTTGCTGTCAGCTTTAACAAATTTTTAATTTACACATATTACAATTCACTGGTTTTTTTGGATATAGTTCTGTGAATCTTGACCAATAACGTTGAGTCATGGGACCACTGTCACAATTATACAAAACACTTCAGTCACCTTGCAAAAATTCCATGATGTGACCCCCTTCGTAGTCTGATCTGTTCTCTTAGTTGTTTTTTTGTTTTGTTTTGTTTTGCTTCGTTTTGAATGAAGCAGAATGAAACAGTGGGGATTCCTCATGATCACAGTTTAAAGCCATTTATGGCACATAATTGTTGCCTAATAAATAAATCTTTTTAAATAAATGGAAGCAAGAGAAACCAACATTCTGGAAAGGAATTGGACTGCAACTCACTTTATCCTGAATTCTGCTGTATAACAGTGATTTTCAAAGTCCTGAGTTTCTATAGAAGTGCAATGAAGCTTTTTCATCGGGAGGAGAAGGGGACAGGCCAATGTATGTGGTCCTAGAGACCTTCTGCCTCAAGTGAAATCTACACTGCTTTTTTGTTTGTATTGGGATTCCACTGTTGTACTTGCTTGCATTTATTCATCATTTTAAAATTCATTTAGCAAACTGCTCTGTGTTGTGTACCGTGCTAGATTCCAGAACTATAACAACAAACTGGAGGAAATCTCTTTCCTTAAGGAACTCTTAGTTCATTCATCCATTCATGTATCCACCTGTCAAAACTGGGTAACACAGTTTAACATCATCAAAACTGGGCAAATCAGGACCCTACTCATATTCCAGAAACATTTGTTTACTGAACAAATATGACATACTTATCATGTGTTGAGCACTCTGTGGTGCTGAGTATAAAATGACTCTAATAGTTTATCAGTAAAGTTACATTATATGGTCTTTGGAAAAATAGAGTAGTGGGCTTTTAAAGCAATAAACCAGGAAAGTATAAAGTTAAAGACATATTATTAAACATGCTTGTATTAGATCAAACCTTTTTAGGTGTTGGAATTTATTAATGGAGTGTGTTCTAGTAGTTTCACTTTTATTTCCTCCTTAAAATTTAATTTGCATATTCTGGATTTAGGCAGTAGTGTTCGTTGTACAACCTCATGCATATAGTAGACACCTTGAATTGTACACTTTAAAGGGTGAATTTTGTGGTATGTGAATTATGTATCAATTTTTAAAAATTTATTTGTACACATCTTTAATACCAGAAAAACTTTGCTTGTGGATTTAAATAGAGCACTATCTATAAGCTTACTTTCTGTTGTCTTGGGTATTCAAGATTGCTTTCTTAGATAGGAAACATACTAGTATAGGAATAAAGTGAGACTGTATTGGATGCTATAGGGATCACATTAGGCTAATCTGTAGAAAAGAAATGCCTTTGGGGCGTCTGGGTGGCTCAGTCGGTTAAGTGTCTGACTTCAGCTCAGGTCATGATCTTGCAGCTTATGAGTTTAAGCCCCATGTCGGGTTCTGTGCCAACAGCTCGGAGCCTGGGGCCTGCTTCACATTCTGTGTTTCCCTCTCTGCCTCCCTGCCCCAATTCACACTCTCTCCCCTCTCTCTCTCAAAAATAAATAAACATTAAAAAAATTTTTTAATGTTTTTCCATAGGTATATATCCAATATATGAAATTTGCGAGAAGAGCAGAAGGTATCAAATCTGGAAGAATGATATTTAAAAAAGCAAGAGAAGATACCAGAACCCGCCACCATGTCTATGTTACTGCAGCACTCATGGAGTATTACTGTAGTAAGGTAAGTGCTGAAATATAAAGGTAAAATATTTCCTTCATCTGAGATACATTAATTAAAAGAAAGATAGTCTTGGTTTCTGTCATTAAGGTTTTTTGTTTTTTGTTTTAAGATATTTTTAAGTAATCTCTACACCCAACATGGGGCTTGAACTCACAACCAAGATCAAAAGTCACATGCTCTTTTGACTGAACCAGCCAGGTGCCCCTTCTGTTATTTTGTTTTTGTTTTTTGTTTTTTAAGTAGGCTTCACGCCCAGTGTGGAGCCCACCATGGGGCTTGAACTCACAACCATGAGATCAAGACCTGAGCCAAGACCAAACATCAGACATTTAACCAGCTGAACCACCCAGGCACCCCCTGTCATTAAGTTTTAATTGCTCCATATCATAAAGGAAGTCCAAGTGTATCTGTGTAAAATTATATGAAACATCATCCAAATCCCCACTGCCTGCTTATTTATACCTTATTTAAGCCCCTTGGTTTTTTTTTAGCTCAGCAATTTTTACTTAATATGATTTTAGTTTCCACTTTAATATTTAATGTAACTTGTTTAGGTGTTGTAGTTTTAATATTCTTTTGAGTATCTTTTCTGACATTTTATGGAAATCAGTACATTCCTCTCTACTTCTAGGACAAATCTGTTGCCTTTAAAATTTTTGAACTGGGTCTAAAGAAATATGGAGACATTCCAGAATATGTGTTGGCCTATATTGACTATCTTTCTCACCTCAATGGTAAGTCAATTCTACATCTATAATGGTTATGTAATTTTTTAAATTTATTTATTTATTTTGAGAGAGCATGAGTGTGAGTGGGGGAGGGGCAGAGAGGGGGAGAGAGAGAGAGAGAGAAAAAGGGAGAGAGAGAGAGAGAGAGGGAGAATGAGAATCACAAGCAGGCTCCACACTACCAGTGCAGAGTCTGACACGGGGCTTGATTGCACAAACCCGCGACATCATGACCTGAGCCAAAATCAAGAGTCTGATGCTTAACCGACTGAGCCATGCAGGGGCACCCCTGGCTATGTAATATTAAACCATCAATATCATTCTCTGAAAATGGGTTTCTTTCTTTCTTAAATGTATTACAATTCTGTCATCACACCAGAACCAGGCACTTAATAAGCACTCAAGAAATATCTGTTGCCTATCAACCGTGAATTTGTATTTGAGTAATGGTAAGTGCCTTTTGACTCTACAGAATGATCTTTAATACGTCATCAGTGAAGTCACATCAGTAATAGGATAAAGCCTCAAATTCAGACTTGGGAGACACAGTTATTTACGGTCATCTCCAACGACTCTGGGCAAATCATCTCTTGTTTCCTGGGTGGGGGTGGAGGAATACAAAACAAATCTCTAGCCACCAAAACTCAAAAATGACAAAGTAGTAAAGTGAACTGCTTACAGCTTACTGGGGAAGAGATTTCAAAAAGAAACATTAGGTTTATTCCCATCTTTATTTCCCTGTCCTGTTGTATTAATAATAGTAGCCATCCTTTACTGAGATCAACCTTATACCAGGCACTGAGCTAGGGGATTCAGGTACATGTAGATGTCTCATTTGGTCTAGTTACCCACAGTCCAGGATATGTAATTTCTTGACCAGCAGTGATCTGGCATAGAAATTGGTTTAATAAAGAAATATACAATTATGTGTCATGTAAATGAGTTAGATATCACAGGTATATATTAATGCTTTGAATGATATTTTAGAAAAATACAGGTAACATTCTTTATATAAGTAGAGAGGAATAAAACTTAAGAATGATTTTATATTTTAGCTTAGTGATTCTACACTCTGGAAAAGGACTGAACTCCAGAAAATGAGACATGGAGCATTTAATTAAAAATTAATTTTCTCATATAGAATTAATGTTCCTCACCAATTGCAAACTATTTTGATTTTTTTAGAATACCTACTAGTAGGGGCACCTGGGTAGCTCAGTTAAGCATTCAGTTCTTGATTTCAGCTCAGGTCATGATCTCAACCATTAGTGAGTTCAAGCCCTGCCCTGGCTCTATGCTGACAGAACAGAGCCTACTTGGGATTCTCTCTCTCTCCCTCTGTCTCTGCCCCTTCACAATTTGTGCACACCCTCTATCTCAAAATAAATATAACTTAAAAAAATAGAATAACTACTAGTACATATATATGTTATTCTAAAAATGTGGATGCCGGGCGCCTGGGTGGCTCAGTTCGTTAAGCATCCAACTTTGGCTCAGGTCATTATCTCACCGCTCTCGTGAGTTCGAGCTGTGCTGACAGCTCAGAGTCTGGAGCCTGCCTCAGATCCTGTGTCTCCCCCTCTCTTTATCCTTCCCGTACTTGCACTCTGTCGCCCTCTCAAAAATAAACAAACATTAAAAAAAATTTTTAAATGCCGGTATCTGATATCAGCATTGTCTTCCAACATCAGTGTTTTACATAGTTCATTCATTTGTTCATCCATCCGTCCATCCAACCGTCTATTCATCATCTATTCAGTACCTTCAGGACCTTCTGGTTACTAGAGTCCAGGAATACAAAGGTGCCTAGGACTCTATTCCTATCAGAGCATTCTCATGGGGGAATCCAATGTGTAAACATAACTATATCAATGTCTGGTGTTTAATTGTAGCATTAGTTCTTGGGTTAGGTATAAATCTGGTTTCCAATTTCTCATCTGCAGACCAGTCATAATAAGAGTGCCTCTTGTAGGATTGTTGAGAGGATTAAATGGGGATTAAATGGGTTTTTGCATGTGGTTGACCTCTACATGGAATGTGGTGTGTATACTGTAAATGTGAACTAGTTATGATGATAGTGGCAATCATAAAAAAATGTTCTGCTATAATAGAGCCCTGAATGAAGTACAGCACTTTGGAAGCACAGAGAAGAAAGTACAATTTAAGTTCTGGAGCTGTGCTGTGCAGTTATAGCAGCCACTAGACTACTGATTATTGAGCACTCAAAATATGGCTAAGGCCAGGGGCATGTGGGTGGCTCAGTCGGGTCATGCAGGACTTCAGCTCAGGTCATGATCTCACAGTTTGTGAGCTCAAGCCCCGCATGGGGCTCTGTGCTGACAGCTCAGAGCCTGGAGCCTGTTTCAGATTCTGTGTCTCCCTCCCTCTCTGTTCTTCCTCTGCTCACACTCTGTCTCTGTCTCAAACATAATAAATAAGTAAGTAAATAAATAAATAAATAAATAAAATATTTCATTAAAAAAAAAAAAGGAATGTGGCTAGGACAAAATGAGATGTGGTGTGAGTGTAAAATACATACCAGGGGCGCCTGGGTGGTTCAGTCGGTTAAGCGGCCGACTTCAGCTCAGGTCATGATCTCTCGGTCCGTGAATTCGAGCCCCGTGTCGGGCTCTGTGCTGACCGCTCAGAGCCTGGAGCCTGTTTCAGATTCTGTGTCTCCCTCTCTCTGACCCTCCCCTGTTCATCCTCTGTCTCTCCCTGTCTCAAAAATAAATAAAACGTTTAAAAAAATAAAAAATAAAATAAAATACATACCAGATTTCAAAGACTCAGTACCAAAAAAAGAAAAAAAAAGTAAAATATCTTAATTTTTCATATTAATTACGTGCTAAAATAATTTAGATATATTGGGTTAAGTAAAATATATTAAGATTAATTTCACCTGTTTTTACTCTTTTAAATGGGGCTAGCAGAAAATTTAAAATACTTATGTTAGCTTGCATTGTATTTCTGTTGGACAGTGGCATTCTAGAGGCAACATGAGATGGGTCTTAAAGGATGAACATAGTTAGCCAGGAAAAGATGTAGGAAAATGCATTCTTGCCGGTAGAGAACACAGCATGAAAAGCAGTGGGAAACTTATGTGGAATGGTAGAAAGTGTCTGGAGCAAAGCTTGGATTAAAGTGAAAAGAATAAAATATTTTAATCTCTTGGTTTTAGTTTGCATACGGTCATGTAGTAAAAACTGAATAACTACCTAGAGTCAATAAAAACTAACACTGCTGGATTTTTTTTAAACAACTTTATTGAGGTATAGTTTATATACCATAAGTGCACCTGTTTTAAATATAAAATTCATTGATTGTTAGTAAATTTACTGCTGAATTCTTTAAAAAAATTCCTTAAAAAAATTTTTTTTAAATGTTTATTTTGAGAGAGAGAACACATGAGCAGGGGCAGGCAGAGAGGGAGGGAGACACAGAATCTGAAGCAGGCTCCAGGCTCTGAGCTGTCAGCACAGAGCCTGGCGCGGGGCTTGAACCCACAAACTGTGAGATCATGACCTGACCAACTGAGCCACCCAGGTGCCCCTGAATTCTTAAATTTTAATATATCCCTTAACAAGAAGTGTTATTTTCCTGCTTCCAGCTACAGAGGACCTCCCAAGACTTCAGTTTTAATTGTACCTATATAAGAATTTAAAGTAGTTATGTAGAGAGCAGTCCTGGTACTGCAAAATAAGAAAATCACCAGTATATAAATTTGAGTGTGCCACCCATCACAGTCCACGTACTTAAAAAATATCAGTAGTCTGACATAATGTCAGCACATACGTAAGTTATTTTTATTTAAAAAAAATTTTTTTAAGTTTATTTACTTAGAGTGAGCAAGAGAGCACGTGAGCATGAGTGGAGGAGGGGCAGAGAGAGAGAATCCCAAGCAGTCTCCATGCTGTCAGCTCAGAGCCTGACATGGGTCTCAACCCTACAACTGTGGGATGATGACCTGAGCCAAAACCAAGAGCCTGATGCTTAACTGACTGAGCCACCCAGGCACCCCTAATTTTTGTTATTTGTAAAAGGCCAGTGGGATACCTCATTTAGATATCATACTGTTATAAATCATTAGACATTATAACTGCAGTATATACAGAAGGAGGGGTGAACTACAGGTAAAAAGACCTGGCTTCCAGTTACAGCTGTTATTCAGTAATAGTGAGCCAGATCAACTCAATCCTTTTGAACCCCAGGTTAACCCATCTATAAACATTGGGGTAATGGTTACCTTTCTGCATAGGACTTTTATGAGAATTATAGGAGATCATGCATGTGCAAATACACTGTTGATTATAAAACAGTTTTAATATTTAATATCTTTTTTAATATCCTAGAGGACAATAATACACGAGTTTTGTTTGAACGTGTTTTAACATCTGGAAGCCTTCCTCCAGAGAAGTCTGGGTAAGCTGTTGGGAAAACTTGGTTGGGTTCTAATGGCAGCTTTAATACTTGAATTTGTGATCTGTGGATGAACATTTCTTGAGTATAATTTCAGGAGATGTTTCCCTTTTCCCTTGAAGCTTACTTACAAATGCCTACCTGTAATATTTTCATACCTGTTTAAGATTTTTAAGTTTATTTTTGATAGAATGTGAGAGTGGGAGGGGAAGAGAGAGAATCCCAAGCATACTCCACACGATCAGTACAGAGCCCGACTCGGGGCTTGATCTCACAAAACATGAGATCATGACCCGAGCTGAAATCAAGAGTCAGACACTTAACTGAGCTACCCAGACACCCTCTTTTTTAAGATTTTTAAAAAGTGTTTGCCTACTGATTACATATTTAAGAGATGTGTTAGCAATTTATTATTTTAATATATCTTCCTACTTGACTATGCCTCTAGAAATTAACATGAACAAATAAAGTTCTGAAAGTTTTACGTTACTCGAGAGCAGTGACTCTTACGTATTAAAAGTTACACCAGACATATTACATCCCTGGTTTATGCTTTTGACTCCATCATCAGTTTTACCAGAGGAACATGGTGTAGAGCTACAGTATAAATAAGGCTTTGGAGTTTTGGGTTCAAATTCCAGCTCAGCCCTTTGATTACACCTTGGGCAGATTTCATGGCCTTTCCAAACCTTATGTCATTGAGTAACAATAATGTCTACCACTGTGGACTTTTCGTGATAGCCCTATTCCTGGTATGTAGTAGGCATTCAGTATGTTACTTTAGCACAAAGGGGCTTAGTGACAGTTAAGTAGAGTCTCAGAATTAATTTTGGCTGTTACAACAGTGCTGAGGTAAAAATATGTCCCAAATAATCTGTTAAGAAAAAACAGCAATATTAGATTTTAGAATATATTTTTATTCATACATTGAGTGAAGAATGTATTCTACAGAATAATTCATGCCACTAAACAAAAAGCCACATTATTCAGGAGAAATTGGAAATCTGTGTATGTTCCTTTTTCAGCTCTCCCTGCTAAAGTTTACCTTCTTTAAGGCAAATGTGCTCTTACCACAGGGGATAGGAAAATGTGCTAAATAAGCAAAAACTCAAAAAAGGGCTTAAATATACTAGTGTGCAGGGCGAAGTGTTATGATGTCTATAATTCACTTTCAAATACTTCATCAAAAGTAAGATTAAGTACTGCAAAATATTAACGATTAAATCTTAATGATGATATATAAGTATTTGTTATACTGCCCTATAGTTTAATAAGAGCTTTTTGTAATTAAAAGGGAAGGAGGGACCTTAAGGCTTTTTTTGTAAATGGGCTCCCTGTTCCAAACCCAGAATAATGAAGTACTGATTATACTTATTACAGAGAAATCTGGGCCCGATTTCTAGCTTTCGAAAGCAATATCGGTGATCTAGCTAGTATACTGAAAGTGGAGAAGAGACGGTTTACAGCATTCAAAGAAGAGTATGAAGGCAAAGAAACAGCTTTGCTGGTGGACAGATACAAGTTCATGGATTTATATCCTTGCTCTGCAAGTGAACTAAAAGCGCTTGGTTATAAGGTATGTACTTAGGATCAAGATGTGTGTCGTGTCCCTACTTTTCCCATGTTTTAGAATAGCTCATGGATACACATACCTCTAAAGCAAATTCTGAAATAGAAATTAGTTTCAGAATAGTTTTCCAGGAAACAGGAAAAAAGTTCAGGGATTTTTCTTGATTTTGAAACACTGTGTATCAAAAGTACTGAACAAAAGAATGAGATTTAACAAATGCTTACGTCCTTCCCGTGACATTGTCAACACCCTGTATCTTTTGTCCGGTGGGCAGATGGAGGTATTGTGGAAGGAAGAAAATTTCTAATAGCTCTTAAAACGATGAACGTGTTTTGATAGCTCTTAAACCAAATGTAGTTCCTGTGGGTATAATGAAGAACCCTCACTACTTGTTTATAAATCAGTACAGTTCCCTCAGAGATTTGTATCTCAAAACAGTACTTCAGGGGGGCTCTTCAGGAAATTAGCTTATCTAGGAATGGAACTCTTCATAGACATCTGAGTCATAAGAAAAGAAATCTGGCCCTGAACCTGTTCAGGTCAGGGGGAAAGATATTAAGGTTTATACAGCTCCATCAATAATAGCCCTGGCTGAGAAAAATATTATTCTATCATTTCTTGATTTTTCCCCCCACTGTGTCATGAAAACAAAGACCAAGATGGAAACCCAAAGGGAAGCTATAGCCACAGAATCTTAGGTTGGTCCCTTTATGCCAACCAGCATTAAGATGTTCCTGACTATCATTCTCCATTTCCTCACCAGGTCTTGCTGGTCTGGTGTCTGAACCAGATTTAAATGTTTGAGAAAAATTACCCATACATGAACTTCAGACCTTTTTATTAATGGAAACCCCAGTTCTGTGCCAGTCCCAGATCCCTATTCTGTAACTAGGGGTTACTGCTCAGGAATGATTGAGTTCTACTTCTAGTTTAAGTACTTCTCAATGAAAAGCAAAAGACCTTTTAAGACCCCGCTATGTGAAGTTATTAGCAAAGACCATTTCAACTTTACCAAGATGAAAATGGAAATGAAGGAAAATAGACCTTACTCTTTCCAAGTAGAACTACTTCTTAAATATGAATTCTCCATCTCATATTTCTATTTCTACTCTTTCATTTTTGGGGAGAAAGATTAAATGTACTAGAGTGTATATATAATGGGAGAAGGGAAGAGAAAAAGCAATTCCCAGTGGGCCTACTCATTTAGATCTGCCACCAACTGCATTTGAACAAAGGTTGAGAAAGCAAAATGCTCTTCTACCTGTTGAGGGTGGCAAAAGGGGCTCTTCTGGTTGTGGTCAGGCAGGCTGATGCCAGTGCCTGTAGCAGAGGAACTCCTTGGGGACAGGGCCTCCACTGCCAGGTGGCCACACTGCTCCTTTTCATCCATCTTAGAGAATTGTTCTCAGCCCTGGTGGGGCATTGCTGATAAACTATAAAAGGGGATGGTGGATGGGTTTGAGGTCAGAGGCCTGTGCCCCCAATCCTCGCTCTACTTTTTAGCTATAGGACCTTGAAAATATCAGACCTTCTTTGAGCTTCAGTCCCTTCTAGAAAATGGAGAGGCTACTATTGGGCTCATCAAAGAGGGAATAAATGGCTAAAACCATCTGGACAAATAGTGGCTGCTCCATATATATTTCTTCTCCCCTGTAACAATCGGTTGGGGCTAATCTTTTATTTTCCTAACAAAACCTTATAACTAAGTGACTATTTTAGCTTTCATAAAGCAGGACTTCACTTAACCCAGCTTCACTTAAATTCATACTGTTCAATTCTAGTAGAAGGGAAGAGTCAGAAAAATACCTAAAATTGTAAATTACCCCACTCTCTACCTGGCCCAGTCTTAAGTATCTACCCAGAAAAGCTTGTATCTAGCCCACAAATGTCCTACCTGGTAACATGGAGTCTAATGATTTCTTACCCAGGGTTAGGGGGAGGTTATGAAACACCTGCGTAGCATTCCTTATTGAGTATTTAACCGTCTTTACCATCAGATTCTTACTTATCCCTCTTGGTTCTCTTTCTGTGGTTTTAACCCAGTGATTCACAGTGTATCCTCAAGACTGTAGAACTGCACAATTATACTCTAAGTCCCTTTTTCAGGTTTAGGATTCTTCTGTTCTGCATTTTCAGGATGTCTCCCGGGCTAAGCTAGCAGCTATAATTCCAGACCCAGTTGTAGCTCCTTCTATAGTGCCTGTTCTGAAAGATGAAGTGGATAGAAAACCAGAATACCCTAAACCAGACACTCAGCAGATGATTCCATTTCAGCCACGACATTTAGCACGTAAGCCATGACTTTAGATCCAGTACTGAGACCTCTGTTTGTTGATTTAAATCCAGAGGTGGGGGTGGGGGAGTGATGTGACCTTTCCATTGTAGGTTAATTATTAGACTCAGGGTGACCATGACAAGTGACTTGGCTCTAATCTTTGAAGCAAGAAGAGTTAAGAATGTCTTTAAAAACAACAACAAAAAAACCCTCAATGATCCAGATTCTAGTAACCCATTTTGGCAGTGACATTAGACAGTCTTCAGAAATGCTGCTACATACAAGTTACCTGTACAACTGGAAACTTACTGCATGATGCTATTTGGTATCATTTATACTTACTGATGGGTAGTAGCCCCTCTAGATCCTATGTGAACAAGGCCCTTATGATTATGTTGTTGAGTAATGGACTTTAAACAGGATTGCTGAACACCTGATTTATGAGGCTTAGAAATGGTCTTCGACAAAAACTGACTCAAGCTCAGCCCCCGGGTTGTCTTACTCAAAGTCACTTGTTAACTTTTCTGCCTCCCAGTGGCCATGGGGTTGAGACTGCTCTGTCTCATCCACTTTAGTTTGGTCAAACACGTAAAGCACTAAAAACAATTTAAGATGTCCAGAACAAAACAACATAGACCTAGAACTTTATGTATAAATTACTTCTTACGGATTTATTTCAGCTGTTTATAGAAATTCTTACATCCTATTTGATTCCCACCCTTTTCTTCTCTCACAGCACCAGGCTTACACCCGGTCCCCGGTGGCGTATTCCCAGTACCACCTGCAGCCGTCGTTTTAATGAAACTTCTCCCTCCCCCCATCTGCTTCCAGGTTTGTTTATTGTCTTCCTGATAAGATGCTTGCTCTATGGGTTATAAAAACTGTGTGCTTCTTTTCTTGTCTCACGGGAAATGTAAAGTAGCACAATTCTAACTTGTCAGATTATTGGGGATTAAAATTTGTGTCACAACAGGGTCCTTTTGTACAAGTGGATGAACTGATGGAGATTTTCCGAAGATGCAAGATACCAAATAGTAAGTGACGACAGCTCCACCCTAGAGTCGAACTCACGTGATCTCCCAGGCAGGAGATGGTTATTCTTTGCCACTGAGGTTTCCCAATCCAGCTAGCCCTCTTGCAGGAGTACAGTGAACCCTCAGAACGATCCAAACCCTCTTTGATACAGAGAGGCTTGTTCATATCCTAATGTCACTGAGTAAAAAGTGGGTCTTTTCTATTCATGTGAACATGCACTGCGAGTTGGCTTTTGAAAGTAATTTTAAGAGCAGCTTTGGTCTTTAATTATGTAGTATCACTACTGCTCTCCCTTGCTCTGCTAATAGTAGGCTATGAAATCAACTGTAAAGTGTCCAATAGCAGGGCAGTCTTTCACAGGAGCAGACTCTGAAAGCTCCTCCAACAGTCCTTTGCGTTTTGTTTGCGTAGCTGTGGAGGAAGCTGTGAGGATCATCACCGGCGGCGCCCCGGAGCTGGCTGTAGAGGGCAATGGCCCGGTGGAAAGCAACGCAGTACTCGCCAAGGCTGTCAAAAGGCCCAACGAGGATTCAGACGAAGATGAAGAAAAGGGAGCTGTCGTCCCTCCTGTTCATGACATTTACAGAGCGCGGCAGCAGAAGCGAATTCGGTGAAGCCAGCTCCAGTCCTGCCTCTGAAAGGAAACTTATCCAGGATTCCCTTTTTGCCTCTTAAGTCATATGTTTAAAAGAGACAATGCTTTGTTACAAGGTCCTTGGAAACAAAGTTGTATTGTCATTGGTGCCTCTATCATATGGTTCTTGAGAAAAAACAAACCAACCTGTGTGAAATTTAGAATACAGAACAGACCTATGCTCTAAGCAAAATTAGGTTTTCAAAAATGTGAGAACAGCACAAAATGGCAGAACCACATTTTGTTCCCTCTTCAAGGGTGTCTTGTATGTGCCGCTTGAAGACTTGTGAGTTTTCAACAGTTTTATTTTAAAAACTGGATGGCTTATGATTGTAAAGCATTTTATCACATTTTCTGAAAACAGTTGTTCTCGGTTTGCTTATGTAGAGTCCTGCCTTATTGTTTGTTTTTATTTATGGCAGAATGTATGGAATCTGTTTTGTAGTTTAAAATTTTAAAACAATCCTTTAAAAAATAAAAGGATCTCAAAAATGTCATGCCTCCCGCTGCTTCCTCCATTCAGAACGTATTTAAGGGGCACCTGGGTGGCTCAATTAAGTATCCGACTCTCGGTTTCAGTTCAGGTCATGATCTCACAGTTCGTGACTTCAAGCCACACATCAGGCTCTGGGCCGACAGCATGGATTCCTTCTCTCCCTCTCTCTCTGCCCCTCCCCTGCTCACTCTGTCTCACAAATTTTTTTTTAAGAAGAATGTATTTAAAATAGAGACTTATGGGGCACCTGGGTGGCTCAGTCGGTTAAGCGTCTGACTTCAGTTCAGGTCACGAGCTCACGGTTCATGAGTTCGAACCCCGCGTCGGGCTCTGTGCTGACAGCTCGGAGCCTGGAGCCTGCTTGGATTCTGTGTCTCCTCTCTCTGCCCCTCCCCTGCTTGTGCCCTGTCTCTCATAAACAAACAAACATAAATAAATAATAAAGTAGCAACTTATTCAACCAATACCATTTAAAAATAGAGGACAATACAAAGTCACCTTGTATTTACTATATGTACACATAACTACATGTCCGTTCCCGGTCTTAGTATTAACTGAAAACATGAGGGATCTAACGTTAGGAGGCAAATTAAACATTTCAGAAATCCTCAAATATGAACATACTTATCCCAATCTGAGGCAGATATTTTACCTTTCATCTCTCTTAAAAGCAATGCTTAGTGCTCAAGAACAAGTTCTTTATGACCTACACACAGCATTAAATTGTAAGTCCAAAGAATTAGGTTCCACTCCTTGTTAGCAACAGTACCTCCTCTGACTCATTTCTAGAAAAACCACTAGACAGGGGTGCCTGGGTGGCTCTTTCAGTTAAGCATCTGACTCTTGATACCAGCTCAGGTTGTGATACTGTAATCGTGAGATCAAGCCCTGTGTTGGGCTCTGCACTGAGCGTGGAGTTTGCTTAAGATTCTCTTTCTCCCTCTTCCCCTTCCCCCGCTCACACACGCTCTCAAAATAAATATAGAAACTTAAAAAGACAAACAAAAACTGCTAGACAGAAAACTAGTTGAGCCTAAGGGCTGTGATTCAGAATAAAAGCTAAAAGTCAGTAAGGAAAAAAAAAAAAGGAAAAGTATTACAGTTATAAAGAAATCCTTACATACTGGGCACCCAATTTAGAAATTAAATTCAAAACTGATTAAATAGCTAACATTTTAAAATCAGCCTTAAATATTTCTATAAAACTCTGACTTATAATAGAAAAACAGTTACCTGGAATCATTTTCTTACATAAATGTATACGTAGCCAGGTAATATTTACACATTAATCACAAGCATGTGTCTTTTGTATTTTCCCATGAAAGCTAAAATATCTTCGAAGCCTGCTGGCTCTAATTCTGATTCTGTTGTCCTCAAGAGCTGTGTTTAGGCCGTTTTTTAAATATGGTTTTCAACAACAAATCTGAAAGGTACAAGTAATGCCAAATACACTGCAGGCTTTAAAGTACAGAGGTACAGGGTCTTTCCTGAGGTGCTATCTTTGGGTAGTGTTGTAAAGACAAGAATGGCTCCAAATGCCAGTGATGATCTGCAACGATGTTTGCATGAACGGCAAAGCAAAGCTACACAAATGCATGAAAAATGACTGTCTTAGCACCATAACAAAGACAAAACACACACACACACACAACCTCCCTACCTTGATGAAAAGTGCCACTAGCAGCCATTATGTGTATTACATTTATTCCTACTGTATTTCTAAGATTTTTTTCTCCTGAGAGTTATCTGATCTTTAAAAATAAAAAGGATTATTTGTGAAAAGAAATCATTTTCTAATGTTCTGCTGTAAATACATATGGATTTTTAGTTTTTAACAGGATTCTGAGTATTGACATTTCCTTTTGTAGACACAGTTGAACAAGTAGCTGAACTTACCCTGGGAAATCTAATGTGCAGACACTCATGCCACAGCCAGTCCCACACGTGCAGAAACTGTTATACATCCATACTGCTAGACCCAGAAGAAATTTCCAAAAGAGATCCATATTTTTCCTTTTTATCAAGGCAATGACATTTTCTAGACAATTCTAGAACTGGGAAAATAACAATGACAATTCTAGAACTGGATAAGATGTAAGGATTTCTATGTCCTTCCTAAACAAAAATCAGTGAAACCCCAGCCTTTAGCACTGAATTTCAAGAGGTTTTATCTGTTGCCACACTGAGTAAAGTAAAAGGCTGTAACTACCTAGTAAATGTAAAACTGAACAACCAAATCATACCATTAGGAAAGAATGAAAAAATACACTTTTGTCAGCATATCAATCTTGGTCAATAACTATTAATTTATTTGGTAGTTTTAGAACCTTCTATTTCCCTATACTTAGCATGTAAAACCAAGAGTTTATTTACAGGATAGTAAAAACATAGCTACCATGTTCATAAATTTTTTATAATTCCCAAAGCAAACTACATTAATGTTGATGGTCCTCTTACCTGACACTCAGCAAGCGAAGCTCTATGTAGTGAAAATCCCAGAAGTCCTGACAATTCATACCAAGGAACAAAACTCAGGTACCATGTTCCTGTTCTAAGTAAAATCTTATACATTCAACAAAAGGGCCATCTTACCAAGCTTTGGGAATAAAAATCTAGAAAAACAATTCATCCATTTTGTAAATTTTCCTCCCTGAGCCCTGACCAAAGTTCTGCTTTGAGCACCAGGAAGACCACACTTTAGAAAGCAGAGGCGGCATGAATGAAAAAGACAGAAATGGGGGAGCTTCTTTAATTCCAGGGTTGCATTTAGGTCAGAAGTTGCTTGGGGTGTCTGAGAGGCTCAGTGGGTTGAGCAGAGGCCCAGCTCAGGTCATGATCTCACAGTTCACAGGATTGAGCCCCGAGTCAGGCTCTGCGCTGATAGCACAGAGCCTGCTTGGGACTCTGCCTCTCCCTCTCTCTGCCCTTCCCCCACTTGCACTCTCTCAAACATTAAAAAAAAATTGCTCTTAAAGGTTCTCAGTGTTTATAGTTGAGATAAAATCAGACACATCTGATTTCAAACTCAAACCAGGCCTACAGATTAGTTCTGGTCCTTAGGTTCAGAAGTCAATGTAAACAGAAACCCACACCACAGGCAGATGTAACTACATTCTGCCCGTTGAGGTTTCTGACACTTGATTCCCAGGGCTCTAGCTATTTCTGAAAGGATCAGTGAGCATTTGACAGAGTAAAAAAGCTTAATGGGTTTAGAGTATCTCCTCCTCCATCCCATTAAGTTGTTTTGAATATTACGAATAAAAAAGCTATCTATTAAAATAGTTATAGAATACAAAATCCAACATAAATACACAATTGCAAACATCATGGTGGTTCTTTATTTAGATTATGTTTTCAATGAGATCGTGCCTTTAAATAAGAGTTTCACAGCGCATCATCTACCGTCCTTCATTTGTTCATTCATGCATTCATTTAGTTCAAATAATACAGAGGAGAGGATGGGGAGAAGTTACCGGGGTGGAGGCTGCAAGAGGAGAAAAAGGAAGACTGTAGCTTTACCACAGAAGAGATGACGGAAGTATCAGTCTTGGGCCGGGAGGAGAACCTTCCCTCAGGCCTGTAGAATGTGCTGACTGCAGAGAGGCTGGGCGCCAAAAGTCGAATACAGGCAGAGGGTTATATGCTCTCCTTTGTTAACAAAGCAATTTATAGTCCTTTTCCGTGTCCAAAGCATTCTAATATCCATTATCACATTTAATCCTCACAGGAAGGGTTAGTCATTTTCCCATTCTACAGATGCAAATGCTGAGGCCCAAGGGACAATGACTGGCCCAGTATCACACAACCAGTAAGAAGGCAAGAGAGGAAGGACTCCAACCCAGATCTTCCCCTCAGTCAGGAGCTTTGTGCACAATCCTACTGCAGTATACTTAAGTTACTCCAGTAAGACAGATCACAGAAGGTCAGGATTGGAAAGCAGTTTAAAGATCAAGTCTAGTCCTTTCATTTTACATGTGCCAGAAATAGGTACTAAGTGGGGCAAATCAGGACCTAACAGAAATGGAGTCACAACTCTGGTTTCCTGACAGCTCCCAGTCTTTCCACTCTGCCACCCTGCCTCAAAATTAAAAGAAATACAAATGTTCTGCACATACAAACTGGTGCATGCCAAAGGTCACTGGATGTCCAACAGCAAACACCTACTCCCCCTGAAACTCACAGCAGGAAAGGTGGTGGCAGCCGCCCCTCTCTATGCCCAGAAATCTTAAGGTTTTGGAGAAATGAACACAAGCACCTCCACAAAAACAGAACTGCTAAAAAAATCCATTTAGAACTGGCACACGTATGTGCACACACCTAGTACGTCAGACTTATTAATAATTTTTCTTCAGACAAAAAGGCTTTTACGCACCTGCCTACTGTATTTAATCAGTGAGACATCCTTACCGAAGTATATTTATAGTTGGGTTATATGGTTACATGAACAATCACATTATACAGCTTGCTTTAAAGGTAATGAGATTTTCAAAAAACATCTAAACTGGGAATCCATCCACCCACCCACCCAGCCAAGGGCTGACAAAGTAGCAATTACTGTTCTAGACATTCATTCATTCATGAGACCATCAAATAAATCTAACAGCCTTGCTGTCTGTAATGGACCTAACTCTCAAGGCGCTCAGTCTATCCATGGTAAAGTACTACAGCCAAATAAACTTAGCACTTTCATAAAAGATGCTTATGTCCACAAACCTGTTAGAAAATCAAGTCAAATCCAATCAGACTGCATTATATAGAACCGGTTCAATTCTGAAGGATAATTTCCCCTCCAAAGGATACATATCTTGGAGGGAGAGCTGTAGGGGGGAATTACAAGGAGATGCTCAATAAAACGTTTCCTGAGTGACTAAATGAACTAAATGGGTTTTCCTGGCCCTTAGTGAGAATCCTGTGAGATTCTAGGAAGAAAGTAGCTCACTTATCTTCAAAGAGCGACAACACAACTCAATATGAATATTGTGATTCAGAACTTTGCCTCCTTCATTCTTGGCTTTGCCATTTAGAGAACTCCACCAGTGGACACTAAGGTAGCAGGGGGCATGAGAGTCTGTGCAGGTCCCTGTAATATATGCATCAAGATTTCAAATGGTCCAAACTTAACTTTGTCGATTTAGGAACACATTAGGGGAAAGAAAAAAATCTTGTAAACAATTAACCCCTATCAAAGAAGGCAGAAAGAATTTTTAAGATTTGGGAAGAATGACTATAGGAGTGCTGATCCACCCCATATATTTCAGGGTAAAGCTCCTCTCCTTCACCCTTGGATCAGGAGGGACAAAACCCCAAACACTCTGGGGCTGAGGCAGGCAAAAGAGTGCTGAGGTAGGGGAGGGTGCCTGGTGGCTCAGTCCGTAGAGCATGGGACTACTGATCTCAAGGTTGTGAGTTCAAGCCCAACCTCGAGGTTGTGAGTTCAAGCCTCATGTTGGGCGTGTAGCCAACTTTAAAAGAGTGCTCAGGCTTCTCAGCCTGGGGATACCATACGACCAATAAGCAACCTTACCTCTGGAAACAATTCCAGAAAGGACCTCACTGAAGACACTATAAAAGACTGTGGTTTTGTTCTTTAAAAGTTCTACTTACTGAACTTTTATTCCCTTCCAACGAAACCACGGAAGATTTGTCCTTGAGTATTAACTTTAATATGACTTCTGACCACATAACACAGCATACATTTCTGACTGCAAGTAAAACACACCATTAGAACACAGTTTGTAGCACGTATCTGGAGAAATCACATTCCCCACCCCCGGCATAACCATTCCCTCTCCTGAAGCTTGTACACGTGACAGCTCTCACAGAGTGAAGGTTCCTCTGGTGGCTGCCCCACCTGCCTCCTGTCCCACCCTACCCCTCAGCAGCTTGAAGGGATTCCTGGCATCATTTTGCTTTTTGCTGTTCCAGCTCTTAGGGAGTTCACTCCAGCTTCATGGCTCTGCTTCTAACATAACATCCCTGTCTAAAACACACACACACACACACACACACACACACACACACACACACACACACCTTTCATTTTTATTTTTTGAACAGAGCGGGTCATCTGTGAGACCTCAGCTACCCTTTCAGTCACAGGATAGGTCAGGAATTCTGGTCCCTGAAGTTCCTCAAAAAATACTGCTCAAAAACCAGGGATTTTCCATGACTTCCTTATCATAGAAATAAGTGAGCTTATACTACGCTATTTTATCTGAAAACACTTAAATCCATTTCTGAAATTCAAATCCAATCAATACATCTGTGTATTGTATGAGTGAACGTTTCAGTAAAAACTCCAGACATTTGTCTTCTTTTACATGACACCAACATATATATTGTTTAAAAAAATAGTTCCTCCTTAACTTTCAAACCTTAAAAGTCAAAGAATTTCCTTTCTCTGGATTCTGTAAGTCATAACTGCTATCATCCAGGCTCAGGAATAATTCTGTATAAAAGAATAAGCTTTTTAAAATCAATTAATTCTCCTCTAGAACAAAAGGGCTCTGGGGCACTGGCTAGACCAGGAGGGAGAAAGCAATAAATGGGAGGGGTGGGGGGGGTGGGGAGGCGGGGAAACTATATATAGCCCTTCTAACACAAAATAGCTGGGGGAGGACTGGGGGTCTGTGCCAGAGAAGGGGGAGAGTCTCAACACGGTCATGGCTCGGTGTCTCATTCTTGGGTGGCTGGCAGATCCTCTGAGGGGTCTGAAAGAAAAACTACCCGGATAGCAGAAGAGAGGCCCCAGCCTCCTGGGAGAGACAAGGCAGCTACAATCAGGACACAGTGCGGGTGGACACACAGCAGTTCACCGTGTAAAAGCCAAGTGCTACCTAGGAGACTCAAGATAACAAGAAGTTTCTTGACTTGTAAACTTGCACTCATAAATACAAACCTGCAAAATAGAATTGAATTCAGTGCGTTTTTCAACAGCTCTTTTCAACAGTGATACACAATACTCTTCCTTTTGGAATCAGTGATGTTACACAGACATGTACTAAATAGCCATTTTCCAAAGCAACGTTATAGTTGAGAACAGGTATTCTGTATCAAGAGGCTAATACTGCTACTGTAGCGCACGTACGTGTTAGGGTCTGACAAGGATCTTACTGAGGATGGCATCATAGTAGGGACTGAAGACCATCTTGTTATAGTTGACCAGGCGGACAAATTTAACAGCAACTTCCTCCAGCTCTTTCTGAACCGGACCCAATCCCCCAGGTACCGTAGGCAATGGCTTCTGATGACCTGAGGCAAGGTAGCTTTCTAAGAAGATCAGGATTCGGGAATCTGTGATAGAAAAGAAAGCAGTCAGTTGTTGTTCGGGATGACTTTACAAACTTCTGAGTAGGCTTCAGTGTTTATCACAAACATCCCTTATTCAGGCAAGTCTTCCCTGCCCACCCTTAGTGCAAGTACCCACAGTACTTTGCCATTCTGAACATCTACCCCATTTATAACATTTCCTCTCCCTGCCTAGTTAGTTAGTTCCAAGAGGGTAGAAGCACGTTCATCTTGTTCGTGATCCCCTCCCCCACCCTCGCCAGCACCCAGCACAGGGCCTGGCATGAGACCTGGCCCCCAGTAAAAGCTCAAAGCTCAAAATATATTTGGAAAGGAAGAATAAATGCGTCAATGAACAAAGGGAGACTAGAGTATTGACAGGTTCTCCTCTCCAAGGAGCAAGATACACTGAGACCACCGTGAGCCATTACTGAAGATCCCATAAAAAATGGGGTGGGAGAGGACTAACGCAGGAATTACAAGTTCAAAAACAAAACAAGAAGAGCTCCTGGGCGGCTCAGTCAGTTAAGCATCCGATGTCAGCTCAAATCATGATCTCCAGGTTTGTGGGCTCAAGCCCCAAGTCGGGCTCTGTGCTGACAGCACAGAGCCTGCTTGGGATTCTCTCTCCCTCTTTCTCTTCCTCTCCCCCCCACCCTCTCTCCCTCTCTTTCTCAATAAATAAAAACTCTAAAAAATAATAATAATAATGCCTACAGTGGAAGGCCATGGAGTTGTGGGCATTTGCAAACTTGGACTACTCTGAGAAATAATTTAGGTTGATTTTTTTTTAGCCCATTCCTCTCTATGATGCTTTTGCACTGTCCTCATCAACCAAAAGAATATGCAAGCCACACTTCCTGCAGATTTTATTACAAAAGCAATAGGGGCATTTATGTTAAATGGGTTCTTTCAAACTGCATGCCTACCCCCTGCCCTGCAGCACCCTCTCAGGTGCAAATGACCTCTGGATCCCAATACACACTGACAGAGCAACTGCTGACCAGATGGGTCCCATCACCCCTCTTCCAAAGTTAGTTTGGTTTCCTAAGATTCTCAGAGCTGGAAGCCTCACCCAGACCTGGAGATCCTCATATCATTCCTACTCCAGGGCTGGCTTTTACCCCCAGGTCTGTAACTGGCTGTTAGTAAACAGCCAAGATGGCAGGGCACAGAGTAGCTTATTAGCCAGCGGTCTATTTACTGCACTTTCCTGCATCTCTACCAAGGTCAGTAACATTAATCCTGATGATCCTTATATCTCTGCAAGAGGCTTCTCCCAAGTGACCCACACATGACATCATGCCCGACGCAGGACTGGGATGAAATCATTTAATTCTTAAAAAACCATCAATCCCTGTAACTTTTTCCATAAAATATTACTTAAGAATAAAAAAGAAGTCATGGTATTAGAAGCAGGCTCATGTCATTGGTTTAGCCTCTACTCCAACCTGAAATCTGGTAATCATGGATCATTCAGCTTTTGCCTGAAGCCTAATTGTCATTTACATGTTGAACATCTATCTAGTTTCATAAAGAAGCTAAAGAATGATTTCAAAATTAAAGATAAATGGGAATTTTAAAAATTCGATGAACATTTTTTTAAGATTTCATTTTTAAGTAATCTCTACAGCCAACATGGGGCTCAAACTTAACAACCCCAAGATCAAGAGTCACATGCTCTACCAACTAAGCCAGTCAGGTGCCCCAAAATTAGATGAACACTGTATTCCTCGATCAACCAGAATTTTCCACAGTGCTACTGCTGTGATGATGAAAAGTAACAGCTACCACATGGAGTAATATTTTTAATCACAGCTCCTCTCTAGTGAGTACTTCTGATGTGCTGCCCAATACAATGACAAGCATTTTATGGATCTCATGCCCTGCAGTCCTCCCAGCAACTGCATAGGGTTGTCAGTATTACCCCTTTGAGAGATGAGGAGTCTCAAGCATCCAGTCACCCGCTCAAGAACCACAGCAGGTGCTTGTGAAGAAAACCTGTGCCCCCTCCTTCACGCTCACCCCGCATCCTCAACACTCTGGCACCAGATGTGGCTGAGGGTGAGGGGTTCCCACACCAAGCAATTCTCTGCGACTCCAGCTGGGTGTCCTACAATTGTACTCAATTGCGACACCACCTGGAGGGAGTGTCACATCCCACAGGTCAAGGGTTCAGTCCCATGAGGCTGCCCCCCCCCCACTTCAGAAGCCAACCACAAGTAGTAGGTCCCCAGAACACCCACAAATTCTGTCTGATTTGGCTACAAACTGGAGGTTCCCATAACCTCCTCTGCCTTGGATTTTGATTATTTGCTAGAAAGGCTCACAGAACTCAGAGAAATACTTATGTTTACTAGCTTATTATAGAATAAAGGATATGGATACAGATGAAAACCAGAGTAAGAGACACAGAGGGTGAGGTCTGGGAGAGTTCGGGGGGCAGGAGTTTCTGTGGAGTTGGAGTACATCACCCTCCCATTACTTGGCTAAGTTCCCTAACCCAGAAACTCCCCAAAACCTGAACTTTTGGGGTGTTTATGGAGGCTTCATCACATGGGCATTTCCAGCCCCTCTCCCCTCTCTTGGAAAATGAGGGAGTGGGGCTGAAAATTCTAAGCTTTTGATCATGGCTTGGTCTTTCTGGTGACCAGCCCCCATCCAGGAGCCCACCCAGACTTGCCTCACTAGAACAAAAGACACTCCTATCACCCAGGAAATTCCAAAGGATTTAAGAGCTCTGTGTCAGGATCCAGGTCAAAGACCAATATTAGAATAAAAGATACTCTAGTGCTCTTATCACTTAGGAAATTACAAGAGTTTCAGGGGCTCTGTGCCAGGAACGGGGGCAGAGACCAATCCATGTATTTTCTATTACCTCATAGTTCTGGAGCAGGGTTTTGAACAAAGCCTGTGATTCCAAAGTCAGAGCCCTCAGAACAATGACAGCTGCCTGGTCACTTGTCCAGACCTCTGGCTTGCCCTAATTGCACGGTGGTGATTAATCACTCGCCCCCTCACTCATCAGCACTTATAACCTATCAGACCCTTCTAGATTTCTTCAGAGGGGTCTGTCTGCCAGCCCTCCAAAAGGACATCCCTGCTACCCGTCGTCGCCCAAACATACCGATGATCCTGCGGATGGGGTCGTCGGGACTGGCCACAGCCTGGATCTGGCCTTTGAGCACAGTCTCCTTTTCCGTGGTAAAGGGAGTGAGCCCACACAGGGCAAGGCAGCCGCTCACCTCCAGGCAGACTTTCTCCCCAATGGTAGTCAGGGCATCCTTCAGATGGAAGGAGCTTGAGCAGAGAAGGGAAAGGAGAAGGCAGAGAAGGGCCCATAAACAAAGTGCACATCTACCCAACTCAAGCCCAGGAAGAGCCCCAGCCCTGATAAGAGTCACAATCACCAATGCATGGACTGACATGTTCAAAGAGAAAATCTGTGACTCTCTCCCCTGCCACTAACCTTTCAGGCTGTGTACACATGACTCAGGGGACTTTCTCTCTCCCCCTCTCCCTCTCTTGGCTAGAAAGAACACTGGGAAGGGGAGGGCTCTATACCAGGCTATACCAGGGCTAACTACTCAAAACCCAAGTTCTTACTAGCATCTATGGTGAAATAAGCCTGGATTTGGCTTAAAAAGATCTTGAACACCACTAGAACAAAACACAAGAACCCAGAAATTAGGTAGTTGTGAGACAGGAGTGGGAGAGAAACTTTTCAATGGATACCCTTATATCCCTTTTGATTTTTGAAACATGAGAGTGTATTAACTACTTTAAAACAATAAATAAAACTGAATTCCCAAAGTTAAGAAAACTAGCACCTTCATTTCCTGGGGCCCTTGAGCTCTCCTAGAGTATCTGTGGGGAGCCCTCCTGCTGGTAGGTTTTCTACAAGAAGGCAATTGCCCGTGTCCTGGGCCAATTAAATAGTGGGAGCAAATGTGCACGACTCACTGCCGGAACCAGGTGTGTGTCAGCCCCCGAGTACCAGGGTAGATACAGCAGTGCGAGGCTGGACTGCTAAGAAGGTGCCAGACAGGGCCCCTTCATCGGTAGCTTTAAGCAGTAGACAAAGCAGATCTGCTGTGGGAGAACTCACTGACAGCCAAGGGCTACCCCTGTGCAAGGGCATCTGCTCAGCAAACCCCTCCTGGCCTAAGTCAAGGCTACTGAATCCCTGGTCACAACATGTGCACACACCCCTCACCATACCGAACACACGCATGCTTGGTGCAAACTCAGCAGGAAAATTCCTCCGTTATGTAAGGATGAGAATGTCTGGGGGACATTCCCCTTGAAGAATCTTCTGAACTGGACCTTGTCAGATAGTGTTTACTTACAACCATCATTCTATATGCTGTGAACCACATAAGTCACCTGATCGGACTTCACCGCAGGAGCAGTTACAGCAGCTGCCCTCGCACAGGTGTGGGTTTGTGCTGGGTGAGGAAACAATCCATTTACACGCAGCACAAAATGGCCACGAAGAACATGCCAAGGGAAAAAATCTGTACTCACAGCCCGATGACTGTGGGGAAACACCTCCTGCTTCTTATAGGACCTTTCCCTAAGGCTGTGTTGCCCAAACTGTTAGCAGGTTGTGAAAGCAATTCAGTGGATAGCAACCAGTATTTTTTTTTTTTTAATGTCTTAAGACTTTGTACTAAGCACAGTTAGGATAAGTTTCACTTTGTGAAGTTTTTATTTCAGTTACATGTGCCTAAAGAGTACACTAGGTCACAACGGAAAATGAATTTCTTACCGTGTGTTCTGGTCCTAAACATCTGAAAGCCACTCTCATGGAGACCTGCGAACCCTACAGTGAACTCTAACGTTCTTTGTAGGAACCTGAATGAATTCTGCTGCGGTGAAAAACCAGAGTGTAAAGTTTCCTGTCACTTCTGAGGCAGTGGCCCCGGATTCTGCCCCACACCAGCCAGGAGATCCTGCTCCCGTCTGCTCTCTGTCACCCACCGCCCCCGACCTGGCTCGCAGGGTCTGCCCCACGGCTTGCAGCCACTTACGGCAGGTGTGCATCTGTCAGCAGAATCTTCACAATCGTCTTGAGTTTCTCAGCAAAGTCAGCCTGGCTGGAAATTCCTGGGGCTGCCATGCTGAACGTCACCAGCAACACGGCTCCCAGGATGGTCAGTTGCTCTAGCTGGAGCTGGAGTTCTTGGAAGCGAGCCTGGTCCATCAAAACTGTCTGTAGCGAATAAAAAAAAAAATCGTCCCTGAGCTGGAGGCTCAGGCTGGCCAGCAGAGGGCAGTGGGGCCACAGCCCCCACACAGGCCTCCACAGATTCCCTCAGGATTTTCTAGTCCTTACAGAGCCTTAATGGAGGGCTATGTGAACAATCCTTCCTCCTCAAGAGCCCCTTTGTCCTTAGAAAGGCTGGAGTAAAGCATGCTCATTAAGAACATGAGGCCGAATGACATTTAAATAGCATAATCTCATGCAAATTTCTTCTTCTACTCTCTGAGCCCTATGCAAAACGGAAATTCCTGGGGCACCTGGGTGGCTCTCAAGTGGGTTGAGCAACTTTTTTTTTTAAATGTTTATTTTTGAGAGAGACAGAGACAGAGCATGAGTGAGGGAAGGGCAGAGAGAGAGGGAGACACAGAATCCAAAGCAGGCTCCAGGCTCTGAGCTGTCAGTGCAGAGCCTGACCTGGGGCTCAAAGTCACGAACCACGAGATCATAACCTGAGCTGAGATCGGACACTTAACCAACTGAGCCACCCAGGCGCCCTGAGAAACTCTTAATTTCAGCTCAGGTCATGATCTCACGGCTCCTGGGGTTGAGCCCTGGGTTGGGCTCTGTGCTGACAGCATGGAGCCTGCCTGGGATCCTCTGCCCCCCTCTCTTTGCCTCTACCTCACTTGCATATTCTCTCTCTCTCTCTCTCTCACACACACTCACACACACACACACACACACACACACACACACACACACACAAAGTAAATAAACATTAAAAAGAACAACAACAACAAAAGGGGGATTCCTGCTTCACAGGGCTGTTTCAAAGACGGAAGATGACCATGGATATAAAGGGGATTGGCAGAGCCAACCCCGGATAACTAGGACTTATATCCTTCAACAGGAAAGATTAATGAGGCAATGAGCTCTATAGAATGACCAACTCATCCCAGTTCGTCTGGGGATGTCCTGGCTTTAAAGCTGGAACTCCCAAGTCCTGTGAACACTTCCTGCCCCCAAGTCCTGGACAAACCAGGCAGCCAGTCACCCTAGCCAGAGCACTGGAGAGGAGGAGGGTAGAAGTTGCTTGAAGGGAGAGCCTGCATTATTCACCTTGGTTCCCCCTCAGTATCCAGCACAAAGGAGGCCCTCAAGAATCAGTAAGTGAATAAAGGAAATGAAAAATAAATGTAAGTAGAAAAAAGGCGGAATGACTGATAACCTAAAGCCACCCAGAAAGCAGTCAGTGAGTGAATTTCCATGACTGCACCCCCCATGTTAGATACCTCTGGGTCCTGCCAGGCCAATGTCCCCTGTGTGGGATGAGGGGAAGAGCATTGGAAAAGCTGATTTTTTTTTTTTTTTTTTTTTGAGTAGGCTCCATGCCCAACATGGGGCTTGAACTCATGACCCTGAGATTGAGAGTTAGAGGCTCTACTGACTGGGCCAGCCAGGGACCCTGAGATAGGGCATCTGATCTGGATTTTTACAGGTTAACCAAATAAATGTTAAGAACCATCTTGCTATAAGAGACTGACACACCAAATCAAGACATTAACAATTTAGGGTCTTAACCTAGAATTCTTCTCAAGAAGTAAAAACAATCTTTGAAGATTCAAGATCCCCTATTGTTAAACAGAGATGCTTCAACAGACTGAGCCTCTGTCTTGATTTCACTGTTACACAGCAGCATCCCTGCTTTGCGCCAGGATTTGGGTGTAGGATACAAAAGATTTCCAAGGATCGATTCTGAGGGCAGACATCTGTGTCCAATGAAAACACCATCTTCCTCACAGCTGTTTTTTAAACGAAATGTCGGGCTGTGCACTGTCCCCCAGGAGAGAATGTGCCACTATTCGGAAAGGAGCCTCCCTCTATCCCTTCAACTCAACACCCTCTGTATAGCCTCCTTTGGCACAAAACAGGGAACTCAGAGGCAAGAGGTGATACCCTGAGCTTACATCGTCTTGAAAGGAAGAATAAGGAACTTAGATGAGAACGATTTAGAGAAGTAGCATGTTCTGAGGCTGGAGCTAAAAGGCCTGAGTGCCCTCAAAAACCAGAAGGCAGTCTACACACCAAACCAGCAGTCTACAGACAAAGTGGGGGAGATCCCTTGCTCGTCATCTTCCTAAAGGACTACTGCAGTTACACGTACTTACTGTGAAAAACAGAAAAGGAAAAAAATCTTGCTCCACGTGGAATGAGAAGTATTTCTTAGATAAAACTGAAAAGCAGCATCGCTGTTACCGTTTGAATCAAACTGGAAGCCCCTTACACTGCTACACAGGGCGGGAGGGGGGGTGGCGGGAAACAGTCTGGCAGTTCCTCCAGGTGTTAAACTCAGAGTCACCATGTGACCCAGCAATTCTCATCCTCCATATTTCGGTATTTACCCAAGAGAACTGAAACACATGCCCCTACAAAACCTGTACACAAATGTTCAGAGCAGCACAATTCACAATAGCTAAAAAGTAGAAACAACCCAAATGTCTATCAACTGATGAATGAATCAACAAAATGTGGTACAGCCACATACCGGAAGATCATCCAGCCTCAAAAAGAAAATGCTGACACACAGCAGCACAACATGGATGAACCTTGAAGACACTATGCTGAGTGAAATAAGCCAGACCCAAAGGCACAAGGTACTGTAGGATTCCATTCATATCCAGAGATGCAAAGTAGAATGGTGATTGTCAGGGGCCCGAGGGAGGGAGGGATGAAGTATGTTTAAAGGCGTTAAGTATTTAAAGAGTTTCAGTTTGGGAAGATGGAAAAGTTCTGGAGAAGGATGGTGGTGATGGCGGCACAACCATGTGAACGTATGAATGACACTGAACCGTGCACTTAAAGATGGTAAATTTTGGGGCGCCTGGCTGCCCCAGTCGGTGGAGCCTGCGACTCTTGATCTTGAGGTTGTGAGTTCGAGCCCCACGTGGGCTGTAGAGCTAACTTTAAACAAAAAAAAAGATGGTAAATTTTGTGTTGTGTATATTTTACAGTAAAAAAATATAACTTTAAAGAAATAAAGTACTGATACACGCTATAACATACACGAACATTTTGCTTAAAGAAGCCAGACACAAAAGGCCAATATTGTAGGATTCCATTTATATATACAAAATGTCCAGATCAGGCAATTTCATAGAGTCAGAGAGATTAGTGGTTGCCAGGGGGTAGGGGAGTGGGGAAAGGGTAGTGACTGCTGATGGGCACAGGGTTCCTTTTTGGGGTGATGAAAAGTTTTGAAATTAAATCATTGGTAATGGTCATATAGCCGTAAATATACTAAAAACTGCTGAATTGTTCGATGTAAAAGGGGCAATTTTCTGGGAAGAGGATTATAACAAAACTATAATTTTTTTAAAGTTCAGCAGCACAGAAAGAAAGAAGCAGTTAGACTGCTCTGAAGCACCTACTTCAGGGAAAGGTCTCTGGAGGTGGTCCCATTTCAGAAGCTTCAGGTATGCATAATTCTGGACAGCCACAGGATTTGGCATGGGACTGTCTCCAGAGTCAGCGGCCCCTCCCTCAGCTGGCAGGGCATTTTTATACTTCTGATTCATAAGGTCATCTGCAGCCTCTTCCAGCCACTGGGTGACAAAGTCCAGGGAATCTGAAAAACAAGGCTACGAACATTACTATGACACTCAGGAGGAATTCTTCTCGGAATGACTTTAAGGAAGATCATCCTGAAGGTGTGGTGTATATAGAGTACGGACTTTGGAATCAAATAAAACTTGGTTCAAATCACAGCACTGCTGGTTACTAGCTGAGGTTTATCAGATTCCTACTACAAAGAAATGTACGATACCACCCCATAGGCAGTTGTGAGGATTAAACAAGACAGTAAACACAGAGCATGTAGCCAGACCTTGCCACCTGCAGATGTTCAACAAACCACTCCCTTCTCTCCCACCCCGACCGCTGCAGGAGCGGAGGCTGGAAGCTCTGATGACTCCAGCTCAGGGAGATGCAAAACTTCTCGCCCAGAGACAGATGGGAGGAGGCACTGGGGATAGCTTCCCAGTGTAAAGTCTCCTCCACGCTGAAGAGGAGGCCTTTTCCTTGTCTAGATCTTAGTCTCCTGTCAATCTGGTTTGCTTCCAGCCTCGTGGGAGGGGACATGTACTACGCAGCGTCTGGAGTTCTGTCGGGGAACCTGGAGTGTCTTTCATCTGCTCTCATAGACTTCCTCCTTTTCTAAGCTGAGTAACGCAGCGAGGATTCTGAGGGACACAAGAGAAAGATGAGGTTTTTCTCCACCATATGGGAGAAAGTCTCCCTGACAGGTCCTAGAACGTGCTACAGCTCTGCCAGTGGAGGCCACCTTCGAACTAAGGGGGTGGCCCAGGGTATGATGGGGGTCCACTCTTCGCTGCTGCAGGATGCACCTCTGGCTCTGTCATAACAGCGGTGGCACGATCTCTGTGGCCAGCCGTACCATCCCGATAGCCTTCTGCAGATGGCAGGCTCTTAGCCCACAAGCTTGTACATGTGAGGAGGAAGCAGTAGACTGACCAGCTCAGGGATCGCAGCAGTGGGTCCTTCACTGGGCCCTGGCTGCTGGCACCGGGCTCTCACACTGAGGCTCTTCAGCCTGCACCCCTGATGCCTCCTGAGGGCCAGTACTACACTGGCTGAGAAAGTGAACCATGTGGTCAATCAATTCTGGTCAAAAAGTTCTCAAAATTGATTTCCACATCTGCAAAATGGTGTTAAAAAAGTGCTTCCCTCCTAGTCTTACTGGTGAGGGTTATATATGATAATGCGCACGCACCCTCGGCACATGCCTAGTAGGTAGTAAACATCAGCCAATCTTCTTCTGGTACTGCTTCTTCTACTCTGCTCTTCCCTGATCCCTCCTGAACTATCTCGGCCCTCTCTGCCGGCAGCTGGATGAACACCTGCTCTGCACACTGCATTACCTATTCTAGTCAGGCAACACAATCTATCCAGAGACCACAATTTTCATCTTGGGACCACCAAAGTTATAGGCTAAATAGAACTCATAATAAATTGGATTCTGGGGCGCCTGGGTGGCTCAGTTGGTTAAGCATCTGACTCTTGATTTCGGCTCAGGTCATGATCTCACAGCTTGTTGAGATTGAGCCCCACTTCAAGTTCTGTGCTAACAGTGGAGAGCCTGTTTGGGATTCTCTCTCCTCCTCTCTCTCCGCCCCTCCCCCTGCTCTCTCTCAAAATAAACTTAATACATGAATAAATAGGATCCAAAGATTGCAATTTAATCATAACATCAGATGCCAGTGCAGAGACCAAAAAGAGCACCCTTGAAAGGCAACACAGTTTTGGGTTCTCTAGTGCTCTGTATTCCTGTAGTCATCTGAGAGGCTTATAAAAATGAGACTTTTTGTGGGTATAAAACCAGAAAGATTTTCTGCATATAGAACAGAGGCAAAGTAAAGTTTCTTCATGTACCTTAGAGGAGAAAGTGAATTAAATAATTACAAGAAGTGTGTCATGTTTTAAAAATCACGGCCAAGCATACAATTTACCTCAAACTGGTGTTTTCATTAAAAACCCATTTTGGGGAGCCTGGGTGGCTCAGTCTTAGGTTAAGCATCCGACTTCGGCTCAGGTCATGATCTCATAGTTCCTGAGTTCAAGCCCCACGCTGGGTTCTATGCTGACATATCAGAGCCTGGAGCCTGCTTTGGATTCTGTGTCTCCCTCTCTCTCTCTCTGTCCCTCCCCCTGTTCACGCTCTGTCTCTCAAAAATGAATAAACATTTAAAAAAGAAAAAGATTTAAAAAGAAACATTTAATTTAGGACTTCATGCTTTTATTTTTTTTTTTAATTTTTTTTTCAACGTTTTTTATTTATTTTTGGGACAGAGAGAGACAGAGCATGAATGGGGGAGGGGCAGAGAGAGAGAGGGAGACACAGAATCGGAAACAGGCTCCAGGCTCTGAGCCATCAGCCCAGAGCCCGACGCGCGGCTCGAACCCACGGACCGTGAGATCGTGACCTGGCTGAAGTCGGACGCTCAACCGACTGCGCCACCCAGGCGCCCCCGGACTTCATGCTTTTAAATTTCTATTCTGATATCCTACTTTTACTTCTCTTGCTTGTCAATAAAGTTTTCTTTTCAGGTCCAAAGTCTTGTGCTTTTAAGCCTTCAAATTAGAATGGTCGCATACTAAATTTTAGTTTTGTCTTGAAAACAGTATCGTTGTACAAAAAGCTACAGAACTGGAATGGGAAAAACACACAATGAAAGGGCACACAAAGCATTAGACGTACTTGGCTGCTTCTCCAAAAGCTGCTGAAACTTCTTCCTTTCGTATTCAACTGACTGCTGCATGAGATGTGGCCTAATGCTAGTGACAGCAAAGTTCGCCATGTCCACTTTCATTAGGTCCAACACGGAAAAAATTGCCCTGAGAGAAAAGGAAGAAAAGGATTTAGAACAAGGCACTTGTAAAGCAAGCACTGTTTTAGAGGAAAGAGGGGAGCTGATCTGAGAGAGGCTTCTCATTTCAGAAAGGGCAGCAAGTTCGAAAAATCTTGAGAGTGTAGATTAAGAAAACATAAAAATCTAAATAATGGATTGAAAAGACTGCAGATTTTTAAGCTGCCTCTGTCCCCCCTCCCCCCCCCCACACCCTGCCCCCAAGCAAACACAGCTCCCCCACTGCCTGGGGACCTGTTCTTTGGCGTTGGGTCGGCCCTCCCAGCAACCACGGACGAAGGACAGCCAGGACCCAAGGTCAAGGGCAGAGAGCTGACCACTTGGGTCTCCACTCTCTCACACACATTAATTCACTTTCCCAGGAAGAACGAACAAGAACTCTCTCCTTTCTCCTCTCCTTTCGCCCCAGGCTCTTAGTTTCAGGGCATGTTTTCTATTCTAGTTTTGGTGGCAGAACTGCATGTTCACACTCTGAATGTACCCAGTGGGCAGACCTGACTCGATGCTAAGGATGCCTTCAATCCTGCAGGTCACACACCATAGCTATTTCTCCAGAGGCAGGAAACTGCTGAGTGACCTACTTGCAGAAGGTGGTTGAGAACCCAAGGTACAGGTTTGGCTGAGGCCCTACACACAAGGGGGAACAGGTTCAAACGTCCTGAGTCCCCTGACACCCTCTGGGACTGACTGAACTGTATGACACAATTACCTTCTGTGTGGGAGTTTATTATGTGTGGAAAGGACACACAGTCTGAGGAACAATTCAGGGTCCCTTCCCTGCCATCCTGTCTACCTCCCAAACACATGGGACAGCCCACTTCTTGGGGGACATTCTGCCTCTCCTCTGAGTACTCCTAGAGGTTCCCCAAAACCACCCGCTGCAGATGAGAGACTGCTGGAAACTGCCACCTGGCGGCCACTGACTGGAGTAACCCATGAACATGTTTGTGCTCACAAAGTGTTTTTAAAAACCTCTATTTCCAGCCTCTCCTGAAAAAAATCTAACGATCTGACAACATGGACCCACATTTCTTCACGGCCACAATCAACTGCCTCCTTTTAACAGTGTATGTACTCCCACTTTGCCAGGCTCCCCGCTCCATTCTCTTCCCAGTAGGAATTTATGTTTAGGTTGAGTTTGCTGCAAGCTATCTTCCCCAGAGGTCTCACCTCCTAGGAAACTCCTCCCTTAACTTGGCCAAATTAGAAGCTCTTACTATTTCTAAAGTCTAGCACCATACCCAGCACATAAGAGATGCTCAATATGAGCTTGTTGAATGAGTGAACAAATCAATTTTGAGGTCTTTTTTTTTTTTTAAGATTTTATTTTTAAGTAATCTCCACACCCAATGTGGGGCTCAAACTCAGGACCCCAAGATTAAGAGTCACATGCTCTACCCACTGAGCAAGCCACACACCCCTTCTTAGGAGGTCTTTTCAATGCTTTCTGAACCCTGAGGTAACTTCATGATGCATAGCATTTTTATATGTACCAAATATTGATATGATATAAAAGAAGCTGAAAATGAAAGGAACTTTTGGAAAGCAACTTGCTAACATGCAATGAGAGTCTTAAAACTGTTCTTATCCTCTGATACAGTAATCCCACTTTAAGAACTTATAGTTAGGAAATAACCTAAAATACAGAAAAAAGTTTTGTACACAAGGATGTTCATGGCAGGATTAAACAGTAAATAATTAGAGGTAATCTAATTGTCCATCTTAACATAGTAATAGTTAACTATATCTATGCAAATGAAGATTTTGCAGCCATTGAAAATGCTTATAGAGAGTTTTAAAAAATAATATAAGTTGGGGGTGCCTGGGTGGCTCAGTCAGTTAAGCGTCCAACTCTTGGTTTTGGCTCAGGTCATGATCTCACAGTTCACGGAATGGAGCCCCGTATTGGGCTCCATGTTGACAGCGTGGAGTCTGCTTGAAATTCTCTCTCTCCCTGCCTCTCCCCTGCTCAAGCTCTCTCTCGAAATAAAATAAAAAAAAAATTTTTTTTAATTATCAATATGATTAGCAGTGATTTTGCCTTTGGGTGGTAAAACCGTGGGTGATTTTTTTTTTCCTTCTTTCTACTTTTCTGTATTTAAAAAAAAAATGTTTGCTTTTTAAAAATTCATGAGTATCTACACTCGAAGTCTAAATCTGAAAATGGGCTCTGTATATTAAGTGCACTGAAGGTGATTAACACAATCCCCATACCTGAAAAGGGGCACTATTTCCTTAATGTCCTTTAGTTTCTTAACTTCTTCATCTCTAGCAGGTGCACACACTGTCCCCATCATGCCAATAATGAATTCTGCCAGCTTGGAAATGTCTAAGGCCCCATTCTCTGCTTCTTGCTTGATCAGATCCAGATCTAAGACTTCCATTATCTGGTTTCTCAGTCTACTGTGACCAGGCAGCAAGAAAGATAAGAGAGTCTACAAGAGAGCACAGCCAAGTTTAATCAAAGTTTCTTAGACATCATTTTTCGTTATACACAAAGGAATTTACAATTACCCAAATAAGGCTTTATCAATAGTTACTGTAATACCATAATACAATTGCAACTGTAAAACATTTTAACCTTTTAACAAATCTATAGAAAAACATGTTTTCAAATCATTTATTTATTTTAATGTTTATTCATTTTTGAGAGAGAGCACAAGGAGGGGAGCAGCAGAGAGAGAGGGAGACACAGAATCTGAAGCAGGCTCCAGGCTTTGAGCTGTCAGTGCAGAGGCGGACGTGGGGTTTGAACCCATAAACCATGAGATGACCTGAGCCATAACACTTAATCGACTGAGCCACCCAGGTGCCCCTCATTTATTTAAGTAACCAAGTAAGTTAATTAAGTAAGCTCTAAGCCCAACATGGGGCTCAAACTCACAACTCTGAGAACAAGAGTTACATGTTCTACTGACTGAGCCAGCCAGGCATCCGTTTGCAAATCATTTAGACGAGCTATTTAAGCTTCTGTTTAAGGTCTAGGTAGCAATCAACAGGATAATAGATGAACAAGCTGTTAAAAGTGAGAAAAAACACAGTAATTAACGTGAGCCTCTGAACCAAATACAGATGCCAGTTTCCATGGATACATTTTTCTCTTTCAACTACTGCTAAAGGTATTTGCAGAAAGAGTCTTAACTTCCATTTAATACCTTCTCTATCCCACAGACTGAGTCACTCTTTGGCCATTATAAATTAAACATATCTAAGCCGATTAAAATTTTTATTAATCACCTGTGCTTGGTCAAATAACTTTTGTTTTCTTTAAATAATTGTTTTAAAAAATATAAACCTTCATTTACAAAAGTAAAGCCTTTGGGTTATCACAGCTTGTTTGAAATTTTTAAAAAGGCATTAAGCCAAAAAAAGTCTTAATCCACAATTCAGCAGGTATGTTAACCTCTCAATCCTTCAATTTCTTTAAAGTCTTCTGGCACAGTAACACAGACAGGCTGAATACTCCTAATACACCAGAAAAGCACTACAATTTGCCCTCCATCTCACCTCTTTGATTTCTCCGACAAGTTTGATGGCATGGTCATATGTTGGGGGGTCTTCACTTAGCTGGACACTCAAGCAGTCCCAAAAAGCTTTATGTACAATATCCTTTACTCTCTTCTCCAAGCTGGAAGCAAATGAAAAAAGGAAGAAAAAAAAAATGAAAATATTTTGAGGCTCAAATCACTTTCGAAAGCACAAATTCTATGGGTTTAGGGTGAGAAATTTTAAAAATAATTTAGATGAAGGAAAGATTTCCCAGATATACTTATACCAGTCACATAAGCTATTTTTAGTTTAGTGATTTATTTCAGTAAGTACCTCACTGGACAGAATAACTTTCAACTAATTTCACAGATGACCTTAGACCAATTAATAGCATATAAGGGGTCATATGATAAAAGCATACTGGAAAGTTCAGAGCTGTTTTCTTAATTTTCCCTGTTACCAGAAAGTTTCTTAAGATATTTATGATTAAGTAGTTTAAGATAACAACTCAGCATGTATATAGGCTGAAGGACTTTATTTCTAGAAAATACCCTATTCCTATATGATATATGAGACAATTATTGAATTAGGTACCCAACTAACAACTAACATATAACATCTCATTAAAACCGGTCTCTAAGAGCACCTGGCTGGCTCAGTTGGTAGAGCATGATCTCAGGGTTGGAAGTTCGAGCCCCATGTTGGATATAGAGATTACTTAAAAATAAAATCTTAAAAAAAAAATCTTTATATTGTAAGAGCAAAACAGGTAATTCTTCATTCTTAATGTGAAAAAGTACTCTCTTTGCAGAACATATAAGAAATGCTTGTAAAGTTATATTTAGAAGACTCACGTGGGCAACAGTATAGCTTGGCAACCTAGCAGTCATTCCTCCTCCCTCCTTGGTTAACAGAATCCCAATCTTTATCATGACACTTTTTTAAAAATTAATTAATTTATTTATTTAGAGAGAGAACACGTGTGCACACACACGCATGAGCAGGGGAGGGACAAAGAGAGAGGGAGAGAGAGACAATCCCAAGCGGACTCCCCACTGTCAGTGCAGAGCCCAACACAGGGCTTGATCTCATGACCAACAGATCATGACCTGAGCAAAATCAAGACCAATAGATCATGACCTGAGCCAAAAAATCAAGAGTTGGATGCTCAACCAACTCAGCCACCTAGGTGCCCCATATGATGGCACGTTTACAATTATAATGAGCAATGATTTTTATTATGACAATACATTTTAAAAGACACATTTTACAATCAATAGAGTTTAAGATTTGATAGGATATGTACCAGGTGCTAGGGATATAGAGAATAATGCATAATCCTTTGTCTTTGTAGAGTTTATAATCTGGTGAAGAACACTAGTAAACCAACACTAGGAAACCAACAACTATAGTATGATGTGATAGTTACAAGAAATGAATGAAACAATACAATGAAAACACAAGATAGGACACTAGGCCCTATGCAGTAGGGAGAAGCTAACATGAAAGATTTCCACAGGAGATTTCCTAGACCTTTTATTTAGGAGCAGTAGTCCTGAGATCAACTTTCAAACACTAGTAATTCTGAGTATAGACATTTTATTTTTTTAGCAACTACATACAAAAGGAAAAATACATTTGAATATACTGACATCAAGTGGAGAAGACCTTTGCAGAACTGGGAAATGGCAGAGTTCCACTAAACAAGGTAACTCAGTAACCGCCTTACCTGTCTTCTGGTAATTCAACTGGTTTAATCCGAAAGTCTCCATTTACTACAATTTCATGGGCTAGAGCCATGTTAGCAACTCCTTTCGCTGTATCTAGAAGTTCTTCTACTGTCACAAATCGAGGAGGACTAGCTGTAACAAAACCCAGTGTAAGAGATTCGCTTCTCTAGATTAAAATTTCTATTAAACTAAGGAGAAGGCAGTGGTTCTGGTACCAGCTAATAACTTCAGCTATGCCTCTATTTATGAAAATATTCTGGCAATTTCAAACAACAGAATTTTACCTATTTCATTTTTCTTTTAACCTGGAGTCCCAAAAGCAGAGACCATTTCCAATTCTCAAAATATCTGGACTTTTTACTTAAGACTGGTCAATGGAAATGATTAAATTAAATGGAGAGAAACTTTTAAAGTCACAGACTATCAAATTTCCCAATACGCTGAGGGTTGTTTTCTGATCCTTTTGCTTTCTGTCTACCCTAAATTTTATTTTAAAAAAAATTTCTTTTAATGTTTTTATTTATTTTTGAGACAGAGAGAGGCAGAGCATGAGCAGGGGAGGGGCAGAGAGAGAGGGAGACACAGAATCCGAAGCAGGCTCCAGGCTCTGCGATGTCAGCACAGAGCCCAGCGCGGGGCTCGAACTCACGGACTGTGAGATCATGACCTGAGCCGAAGCCGGACGCTTAACCGACTGAGCCACCCAGGCGCCCCTATCTACTCTAAATTTTAAAAAGGAGACACCAGATTTAGGATTTCCTCATTTGCTCCCATCAGCAGTTTATATTTTGCTCCACCACTAATACTGTGCCAGGAATGAACCTTGTCAAATTAAAATTTCATCAAGTAGTCTAGGGTACCAGTGCTATTCAGAGAATGTTAAAACCACTACCCTGTATAGGATACTAAGAATGTTTTATAACCGTAATTTGAAAAGCACTGACCTGGAAGAGGACTATATTAATTTTCTGTGATGGTGATAAGATCTGGGCTTAAAATGAGATAAATAATTTCCTAGTTTGCACAGGGTTTAACAATTATGAAGATCTTAGGTTAGTAAAAAATTATTTTCCTTCCTCTTTACTTTTTTCTTTTGCTCACAAACAACAACAACAACAACAACAACAAAAGGAAACAAATCTAAGAGCTGGTCATATCCTGTTTGGTAAAAATCTTTATCCAGTCACATAAGGGGAAGTTGGGAACACTCAACAAAAATCCTTCTCTGTATTTCCACAGAATATTAATAAAAATACTAAATAAATAAATAAAATTTGCTCCATGGATACTGGCAAAAAAAAATGAATATATAAAAATCAGAGCCCAGATTGACAACCTCATAATACTGAGAATTTCTATTTCTGCCAAATTAATCTACTGATAAAACGCAATCCCAGTTAAAATCCCAGCAGGTTTTTTGTTGAAAATGCCAAACTGAGGGGCGTCTGGGTAGCTCAGTTGCTTAAGCATCAGACTCTTGGTTTCAGTTCAGGTCATCTCACAGTTCATGAGTTCAAGCCCCACATCGGGCTCTGTGCTAACAGTGTGGAGCCTGCTTGGGATTCTCTCTCTCCTCCTCTCACTGTCTCTCTCAAAATAAAGTAACCTTAATAAAAAAATGCCAAACTGATTCTCAAATTTACATGGAAATGCACAGGACCTAGACAAGTGGAAACTTTTTTGAAAAAAGAATAAAGTTGCAGGACTTAAACTAATTTCGAGACTTAGGATAAAACTGCAACAATTGAGACAGTGTGTTTCTGGCATGAAGACAGATATACAGAGCAAGTGAACAGAGGACCTAGAAATAGACTGATACATACATACATACACACATACGTGTACATGTGGTCAATAAGCAAGAAATGGTGTTGACACAATTAGCTATCTGTATGGAAAAGAATGATCCTCAACCCTTACTGAACAAGATAAGTAAAAAACAAATTCAAAATGGACCACAGACCTAAATACAAGAGCTAAAACTGTAAAACTTCTAGGAGAAAGCACAGGTGAAATCTACCTTGAGTTAGGCAAAATTTCTTAGAGTAAGATACAAAAAACTCAACATAAAAGAGAAAAAAATTGATAAATTGTGCTTTACCAAAATTTAAAACTTTTGTTTTGTGTAAGACTCCTAAAAAGAATATAAAAGGCATGCCAGATAGGAGAAAATATATGCAAAACACAAATCTGATAAAGGACTTGTATCCAGAACATATTAAGAACTCTTATAATAATAGACAACCAGTAAAAAGTAGACAAAAAGTCTGGACATTTCTCTCAAGCAGATAGATACACAACAGGCCAAGAACACATGCTCAACATCATTAGTCATCAGTGAGAGATAACAGAAAATATACATATTGTTCTCTGACCCTGGTTCCTGGCACAAAACTCCTAGAACCCTTATAATTTCCTAAGTGATAAGAACACTAGGTGCATCTCTTGTTTTAATATTTGGCTTTTGACCCCCTCCCTAACACTGGGCTCCTAAAACCTTTCTTAATCCCTAAGCGATAAGCACTAGCAGCATATTTTGTTCTCCTGAGATGACTCTGAGCTCCTGGATGGCTTCTGGATGGGGGTGGGTCACTAGAAAGACCAAGCCATGATTAGAAGGTTGGAATTTTCAGCCCTATCCTCCAGAGAGGATTCCATACTTAGGGCTGAAAATGGAGTTAATAATTGATCATGCCTACATGAGGAAGCCTCCATAAAGTCCCAATAGTAGAAGGTTCAGAGAGCTTCCAGGTTGTCCAACACATCCATACCAGGAGGGTGATGCACCCCAACTCCATAGGGTCAGAAGCTCCTGCACTCAGGACCCTCCCAGACCTCACCCTATATATTTCTTCATCTAGCTGTTCACTTTTATTTATCTTTTAATAAACTGGTATACATAAGTGTTTCCCTGAGTTCTGTGAGCCACTCTAGTAAATTAATAGAATTTATGAAAGGGATGCTAGAATCTCCAATCTATAGCTGGTTGGTCAAAAGCACAGGTAATAACCTAGATTTGTGACTATTGTCCAAAGTGGAGGGATGGGTGTGGGACTAAGCCCTTCACCTGTGAGATCTTATGTTATCTCTGCATAAATAGTGTCAGAATTGAGTTGAATTATAGGAATTCAGGTAGTATCACAGGAAATTACTTGGTGGGGGAAAATCACCCCACACATTTGGTGGCCAGAAGTGATCTACTCTATGTGAATACTAAAGAGACACAGGCACCCGGGAGAAAAACACAGGAGGAAGGACTGGGTTTTGCCCCACACAGGTGGAACGTTGTAGGTTTTTCCTTTTATTTTATAATCAGGGAAATGCAAATTAAAACCACATTGAGGGGCACCTGGGTGGCTCAGTTAAGCGTCTGACAGCTCGGGTCATGATCTCATGGTTCTTGAGTTTGAGCCCTGCGTCAGGCTCTGTGCTGACAGCTCAGAGCCTGGAGCCGGCTTCAGATTCTGTCTCCTTCTCTCTCTGCCCCTTCCCCGGCTCACACTCTGTCTCTCTCAAAAATAAATAAACATTAAAAAAAAAAAATACCCACACTGAGATACCACTACATACATAATAGAATGGCCAAAATTAAAGAGACTGATCATAACCAAGTCTTGACATAGCGGCAGAGCAGTTGGAAGTCTCAAACAGTAGAAATAAAAAATGGTACAGTCACTTTGGAAAACAATCTCTTGGTTTCTTATAGAGTAAAACATACACTTATCACATGACCCAGCGATCCCAGTTGCAACATGCAAAAACACAGATGAATCTTAAAAGCATTATCCCAAGTTAAAGAGTCAGATAAGAGACTATATACAGTATGATTCCATTTATTTGAAATCATAAAAAGGGCAAAATTATAGAGATAGAAAGTAAGTGGCTGCCAAAGGCCAGAAGACAGTGGGAAAGATTCACTGTCAAGGGGCAGGACTGTGGTAGTAGTGACACAACTGTAAATGCATTTGTCAAAACTCAAATTACACGCTTAAAATGGAATTTTATTATATATAAATTCTACCTCAATAAAATTGATTAAAAATTCAAAGGCGGGGGGCACTTGGAGGCTTACTTGGTTGACCATCGGATTCCTGGTTTTGGCTCAGGTCATGATCGCACGGTTTGTGAGTTCAAGCCCCACATTGAGCTCTATGCTGGTGGTGCAGAGCCTTCTTGGCATTCACTCTCTCTCCCTCTCGGCTTTTGCTCTGCTTGTGCCCTCTCTCAAAAAATAAACTTAAAAAAAATTCAGGGGAGCCTGAGTGGCTCAGCCAGTTAAGCTTCGGATTTCAGTTCCACATCAGGCTCTGCACAGACAGCACAGAGCCTGCTTGGGATTCTCTCTCTCTCCCTCTCTACCCCTCCCCTGATCATGTTCTCTATCTCAAAAATAAATAAACATTAAAAAAAATTTAATAGATAAACTAAAAAAAATTCAAAGACATTTAGCAGGAATTTGCTATATATATATATATATATATATATATATATATATACTATTAAATTTATTCAAGCTAATATTTTCTGTTACCATGTATCAGAAAATGGAACTTTCACTGTGATATATCAACATCAAATGTCAGGAATTATTAAACTACATAGAGTTCTTATCCCTTTTAAGATCTTTTTTTTTTAAAGTAATTGCTACACCCAATGTGGGGCTCAAACTCACAACCTTGAAATCATGAGTAATGCACTCCACCAACTGAGCAAGCCAGGCATGCCAAGTTCTTATCTCTTAAAAAGAGATTCAGGGGCACCTGGGTGGCTCAGTCATTTGGGTGTCCGACTTCGGCTCAGGTCATGATCTCGAGGTCTGTGAGTTCGAGCCCCACGTCAGGCTCTGTGCTGACAGCTCAGAGCCTGCAGCCTGTTTCAGATTCTGTGTCTCCCTCTCTCTCTGACCTTCCCCCGTTCATGCTTTGTCTCTGTCTCAAAAATGAATAAACATTAAAAAAAAATTAAAAAAAAAAAAAGATTCAGAAGGACCACCTGGGTAGCTCAGTCGGTTGAGCGTCCAACTTCAGCTCAGGTCATGATTTCACAGTTCATAAGTTGAAGCCCTGTATCAGGCTCACTGCTGTCAGCCCAGAGACCCCTTTGGATCCTCTGTCCCCCTCTCCCTGCCCCTCCCCCTCTAGGGATCTCTCTCTTTCTCTCAAAAATAAATAAACATTAAAAAAAAAAAAAAAGCTCCATCATCAGGGCTTCCAAGTTTGGTTTTGACCCTGGTTTTTGCAAAAATCTTCAAATGTCTAATCATCTAAAATTTATGAAAATAATAGAAACACGCCAAGTTTTCACAATTAATTTACCATTTTTCAACAATTTAGGGAATTTGGGTAATGATAAATACACAGTGTTTTTATGCTACCTAGTCATGAAACACAAGGGACAGAGGAAGGAAGAATTTCAGCTCCCTCCAGACTCTTGAATGTGACCTTGAACAAGTCATTTTAAATCTTCCACAGCCATTATTTCCTAATATGCAAAAAGAAGACAGTAAAACCAAAGGAATGTCCCATAGAAGATGAGACTCTTCCAAATTATACACAAGTGTGTTCTCATGATTTGGGGCACACTTGGGATAAAACAGCTTGTACCAAGTGCTAAGAACATGAGACACCAGGAAGAAGAAAATTTACAGAGCTGTCCAAGTTAGAGACTACTTAATCAAACTTATTAAAGAAGGATACCTGATCAAAAAAGCTAAAAGCTACAATTCTAAGATAGGATCAGGATAGGTTACAGGTCTACATACACAGAAACTGGTCACTGCATACTAATTACAGGGTTGTGGGTGGGATTTTTTGTTTTGTTTTCAGAATTCTCAAATTTACCAATTTCATGAGAACACAAATATACAATTTAGTGGACAACATGGTTTCATTTCAACTTGTGAAGAGAACCTGTGAAGAGTTGTAATAAGAGCCATAAAAAATGGTAAGGTCACATGTATTTTACCCTGGAATTTATTTTACTATGCAATATAAAGCTAAAGCTGCTGCTGATTCCCTTATAGCATTTGTGCACTGATACCCTGTTAAAGAAACTGAAAACCAAACCAAGTAAACATGCCCTTTGGGAAGCTGGTGAATAGATTTAAAATAAAATGAAAACCTAATTCAGAATGTTCCTACTCTCTACCTTTCCTTACTGAGTTGTTCTGTAATCTGAGAAGTCCATACACTCTAAAGATACACTTCTAGTCAGACAAGTGGTTGGACATTTATGGATGGCAGATGGCAAATATCACCCAAAACTACTATAGAGGGAGCATAGTGAAGCAAGGGTAAAGTTTATCCACAGAACTTACTGTGCTGTAGAAATTGCTTGTTATTTTGTCTTCTTCACTACACTGCAAGCTCCATGAGGTAAGAGACCTTGCAGGCCTGACTCACTGCTGTATCCCTGATACATAATATTCATTCAATAGAAAAAAATACTGTTTTTGAGAGAAAGAGAGAGAGCGCAAGTGGAGGAAGGGCAGAGGGGCAGGCAGAGAGAGAGAATCTTAAGCAGGCTCCATGCCCAGCACTGCCCAGCAAGGAGCCTGATGCGGGGCTCAATCTCACCACCCTGGGATCATTACCTGAGCTGAAATCAAGAGCCGAGTGAGCCATTCGGGCGCCCCGCATTCAATAAATACTGACTCACTGACTAAACACAGAGACACTATAACTCAAAGTCTAGTCATGAGCTTTAAAAATATAGGAACTTAGGGGCACCTGGGTGGCTCAGTCGGTTAAACGTACGACATCGGCTCAGGTCATGATCTCACGACTCGTGAGTTCGAGCCCTGTGTAAAGCTCTGTACTAACAGCTCAGAGCCAGGAGCCTGCTTCGGATTCTCTGTGTGTCTCTCTCTCTCTCTCTGCCCTTCCCCTGCTCCCACTATCTATCTATCTCTCTCTCTCTCTCTCACAAATAAACATTTTAAAAAAATGTAATAACTTACGGGCAGCTGGCTGGCTCGGGGTTGCGAGATCAAGCCCCATACTGAGTGTGGAGAGTACCTAAATAAATAGGCTTAAAAAAAATTAAGAACTTGTGCCATCCATTTATCTAAGGATGACTGGGATATACTAATTAAACTCACAAAGACCTGATTTAATAAACCAAAATGCTAAATGGCAAATATTAACTGGGATAACAATGTGAAGTTTTTCATCTGAATACAGCATCTTCTACTGGTCAAAAGGTGATTAAACACCAGAACAGAACAGGCTTTGTGAGCAGAGTATATGGAAGTAGAGAATCTCAGGGGAGACATTAATTTGCAGCTGACTGATCTTTACTTTTAGAGATGTAAACATCTCTATGTTTACAGAACAGATTATCTTTTAGAATCAAAGCACCACCTCGGACTAGTGCCAGCCAATTCCTACAAGGAAGCCACTCGTCCTTTTTCAATATTCTGTATCACTTACTGAAGGTTCTGCACCCAAATCCCAATGTGTACAGGGGCGGGGTGAGGTGCTTTCCCCCAACACTACCAAACAGTTGTCAGAAACCAGCTGGGTGTCCTACAATTCAATTGAGTTTTGACACTATCTACCTGGAGATACTGTGAGACCCCACAGGTTAAGGGTTCAGTTCTACAAAACTGCCCTAGTTGCAAGTCCAGGCGGTCATGGGTGCTATAGACCAGAGGTTCTGATGACTCCCTCCTTGGGTTTGATTTGCTAGAGTGGCTCCCAGAACTCAGAGAAACATTCTACTTACCAGGTTTACTGGTTTAGTATAAAAAGATATTAACTCAGAAGCAGCCAGATGAAGAGATGCATAAGGGCAAAGTATGGGGAAAGGGTGCAGGGCTTCCCTGCCCTGAGGGTGCGCACCACTCTCCCAGCACCACCCACTGTGTATTCACCAACCTGGAAGCTCTCCAAACACAGTCCTTTTGGGTTTTTATGGAGGCTTCATTATATAGGCATGATTGATTAAATCACTGGCCAGGGGCAATTGATTCGACCTCCAACCCCTCCTCTCCCCATGCTGAAGGCTGGGGGATGGGACTAAAAGTTCCAACCCTCTAATCACAGGGCTGGGTCCCCTGGCAACCAGCCCCCATCATTAGGTTACCTAGGTGCTTTCCAAAAGTCGCCTCATTAACATAACAAAAGACACGCTTATAGCTCTTAGGAAATTCCAAAGGCGCTCTTTGCCAGAAACTGGACAAAGACCAAATATATTTCTTATTATTAATCACAATATCATAGTTACCAATAGCAATTCTACCCTTAAAATATTACTCTATTATAACTTGCAAGACTAAAGGTTGTCTCTTTGCTATTTACATTTTAATTTGTAGAATTCCAGAAGGGATTTTAGAGTTACTAGAAACTCAGTAGCTACTCATTTACACAGTTTGGAAAAAAAAGTCTGCAGAGATGATTTCATACTTTATAAATTCTTATTTATGCTGTATATGTACAGTGATGCTTCTTGATGTGGCCCCCAGGCTGTGGGGCCTGAGCTTTACCACAGCCCTGTGCCTACCTATTATTATAAGGAGAAAGAGCAAGGAAGCCAGAGGAATATTTTACGGCACTGATTTTATATTCTGTTTTGGTATGGACTTCTATGAGAATTTAATTAAATCTTCCATAACCTTCTTCCTAGAAAAATGCATATGCATACAAATATTGATAAACTTTTTTGGCTGTTCCTGGATCCCCTAACACTTAATCATGGGTCCCAGCGTAAGGACTCTTGCCTTAAGGACATACCTACATACAGTCAAAGATAATGAATGTAGTCTAGTGTTGACTTGATATTAATTTGGAGTCATGCCATTAGACTGACAGGATGCCAAAGGCAAAGCCATCAATTAAAGAATGACTAAAGATCTAAACCAAAGGTCCTCCTTTATCAGGAACTGTAGTGATAAAACCATCATGTTGGCCATCTGCATCTATATTACAGCAATCAGTCCTGGTATCTTTAAATGCAACAGATGACATGTAGTATTAACAATATTTATTGAACATTTATTAGATGCCAAGCATTGTTCTAAGTGCTTTACATGAATTCATTTAATCTTTACAACCATCTAAGAGATGAGTGTATTTTCCTCATTTTAAAAATGAGAAAACAGGGGAGGCTGACTGGCTCAGTCAGTAGAGCATGTGACTCTTGATCTCAGAGTTGCGAGTTCAAGCCCCACATCGGGCCTGGAGCCTACTTAAAAAAAAATAATAAGCAATAAACAAACAAACAAACAAACAGAGATGCCTGGCTGGCTCAGTCAGTACAGCATACAACTCTTGATCTCGGAGTTGTAAGTTTGAGTCCCACATCGGGTATAGAGGTTACTTAAAGATAAAATCTTAAAAACAAATAACTAAAAAGTAAAAAAATAAAAAAATAAGTAAAAATGGGAAAACAGAAGCTTTCTTTTTTTTTAACGTTTATTTATTTTTGAGACAGAGAGAGACAGAGCATGAACGGGGGAGGGTCAGAGACAGAGAGGGAGACACAGAATCTGAAACAGGCTCCAGGCTCTGAGCTGTCAGCACAGAGCCTGACGCGGGGCTTGAACTCACAAACTACGAGATCATGACCTGAGCTGAAGTCGGATGCTTAACCGACTGAGCCACCCAGGCGCCCCGAGAAGCTTTCTAAGTATACATATTGGAGACCAAGAGGACCAAAGGTCGTATTTGCTTTTAGTGAGGTCTTTGTATACTTTGTGTGCTGGGATGAACCTAGCAGTATATCCATCAAAATCTATGTGATACTAAGCCACAATAAAATGGGGCCTACTAATGTTTGCTATAAGAATACTATGTTAAGGGGCACCCAGCTGGCTCAGTCAGCAGAGCATGTAATTCTTGTTCTCCGAGTCGGAGTTCAAGCCCCACGTTAAGTAATTAAGCGTACTTAATTTAAAAAAATAATAAAAGTGAAAAGAATATTATGGGGACTAATAAATTACCTGAGAAGGGCTTTGAACATTTTAAAAGAAACACACCTCAAACCCAAAAAATGTTCATACTTCTTTCAAATATGCAGAACTACCCATCATCTACACTTTAAAAAGATAACATCAGCACTGACATTCTTAGACTATGACACTCCCTCTTAAAACTTTCATTTTTTGGACCCACTTCAAAAAGCTTAAGTATTCTTAATAAAAGACAGGAGTTGGGGCAACTGCTGGGAATACTTGTGGAAATTGCCACCCTTTCATCAGTGAGGCCCGCTCCCAGTCAGGGATCTGAAATGACTTCACCATACATTCCGCAAACTGAATCCCCTCAACCTCGTGGGAACTAAGCCCCCAGGCAGTGAAGTTAGGGTGTGGTGACCTCACTCACATTCAAAACCTTTTTTAGCCTGCATGAGCACAGTCCTGGCTGGAACCTGCCTGAGACTTTTCAAATGCTTTTTTAATTAAAGCTACAATTTGCACTCCACCCTCCTAGTTCTCAAAGCAATTCAGAGAAAGTGGAAGGTCACTGACACTAGAGGAAGACAGAAATATTCTGGACATTATTCTAAAACTTTAATTTCTCAAGCAACTGAAAACCCACAAGTGACTAGGCTGCCAGTTGAGAAACTTGCTATTCTTAAATGCTGGTTATTGGCAATGTTCTCATATGATAAGAACCCAGCTCAGGGTCACAAGTATAAGGAAGCCTAACCAAAATATCACCTGAAAAACAATGATAATATTCCTTCTAACCAAAGTTAAATTTGCTTACGGTGAGGTCTTTGCATTCTTTGGGTGCTGGGAGAGCCCGACTTTATATTTTTCTGTAAAGCTTCATCAGAACCTTCCACAGCATCTTCAAGGCCTTGTTCAGAATCACTTGATTTTGACTCTCCTGCTTCATTTATATTGGGCTTGTCAGGGTTTTCAGACATTCTCAATTAAGTTTATTCACTTTCCTAGGAAAGAAAAAAAAAAAGTGAACCAAAATGTTCTAGCTCTGTTACTAACTGGCAGTTGACTCTGGGCAAATCATTTATTCTCTTTGGGTTTCCATTTCTCATGTGTAATAATGAGTGGGCTTGCAAAGATCTTATCCAGCTATCATATTCTACCTCAATGATTAAACAGATACCTGTAAAATGACACTTACAATTTATCAAATTCATGGACCTGTACCTCAGATAGAGTGACAGGTTTGAGTATTTTTGTCCCACTCCTAAGTCAAAACCAGGATCTTACACTGTTGGAAGATAACACTATAAACTGCCTGCTTCTATTTTGATCAAAGAGTGATTCAATTCTTCAATTCTTTCCTTTCTTTCCTGAGAGCGGAGAGGAAAAGCCTTTGGAAATCATGCTTTTAACTTGGGCTTCCAGTTGAATACACTGGACCATGGAGCTGGTTCTCTGATCCTGTTATGTGGATAAGATACTGGGGGCTGACACATAGAAGGTAGAAGCATATGAAGCATTTAGGAATAATGTATGGGGCCAATATTTTTATTAACTTGTCAGCCGGCAGGAAAAGATGGTAAGTAGGAAGTTGCAAACAACCACGATGTATGGGGTTGGGTGGGGTTTTAATTTTTTTAGTTGCTGGTTAGAACAGGAATAATACTTAACGTGTTGGTTTGGGCCAGTTAAAAAACGCCTGGAATACTAGCCTCTTTTTGCCATACAAGTTTTTGTCAAGTTCTTTTCTCCCCGAGTTTTTTTTCCTAGAGTTTTCTCTTCCTAAGGTGTTCCTAATTAAGGGAGAAGACAGACACAATGTTTCTGCATTCACAAGAATACTGCAAATAATTAGCATTTGTATCATCAACACTTGGAGATCACAAAACATTTTCATAAACGCTAATTAGACTTTATTATACACCTGGAGGGTAATCCAGGGATCAGAAGAAATGTTGGCAGCTTCGAAAAGGTCTGGCAGACTCTCTTTTGCCCATTAGACAGAGAAGAATCATTTGATATAATTATCTAAAATTTCAGATCCCTCCATTAAATAGAATGAAGTTACTGGAATTGACATTTCCAGGCCTGTATTATTTTTTTAGGCCTGTATTATTAATATGAAGGTTTCTTTAATACAGTTCCCTCTTACCTTCCAACATCCCACTCCAGACACCCATCTCCTCTGTCCTAAATCCTATCAGGCTCTGGAAATGCTCCAAGATCCAAAAGACAACATTGCCAGCATATTCTCTGAGAAAGGACAAACAAATACACTTCTAATTTTATCCTCTTCACATGCTGAGAATGAGCTCAGAAAGGATGAAGTAACTCATTCTGCATGGTGAGGAGGAAGGCACGCTTTCTGGGTCTCTAATACTCAGCTCAGTAAACTAACCCCATCCTTTTAAGATTCTGCTCAAGTCCTACTCCTCTTAGGACACTTCCCCACAGTGTTTGCACCTTTCTCTGAACTCTTGTAGGGCTAGTTGCTGCGTGTCTAGCATGCACCATAGCCTTAGATCCAATTCAAAATATACTTATTTAAATAGGTCTGGAGGGGGAGACATGCTTACAAGGAAATAGAGCGAAACTGAAGCCTTGATGGCATTATGAAACCACTACGGGAACATAGTAGAGGGAGAAACTAATTCTGCCTGTAAGGAGTTGGGATAACCTTCCCGGTAAAAGTGACATTTGAGCTGTTTTTTTTTGGAAAGAGCAGGATTCCGTCCAATTAAAATATGTCCGGAGTGGGAGAGAAAAGGTGAAAAGGGAGGCATTTCACTCAAAGGGCACACGTGAAGGCACACGAAAATAAACAGAAGAACAAGTGGCAGGTGATGAAGAGGGAAAGATGAGTTGGGGCAAGATTGGAAAATTGCTAGTTTTATTAAAAAAAAACAACAACAACAAAACTCTTCACCTAGATTTTTAACTTCTTAATGCCCAAGACCAACCATATTTCCCACATATGCTCCATCCGTATATCTTCCAAACAGATACCCAGTAAGTGTTTGTTGACAGCTGTGTCATCTCTGTGATGTCAGCGTTTGTGGGAAGGATGGGCGTTGGCCTCAGACATACCTGGGTTCCAATTCTGGCTCTTTACTAACTGTGAAACTTCAGTTTCCTCATCTGTAAAACGCAGCTACCCAATTCTTCGATTTGGGGGAAGATCAGACGACAGAACGTGCATAACAGCAGCTGGCACACTACAAGCTTTCCACAAATGGAAGCTATATTTATAGGGCTACAGGATGCAGCAAGGAACCATTTATTGCTTACAGCGTGCTCATTCATTCAACAATCACTAACTCCTGCTCCGCCTCAGGAGGGAACCGAGGGTAGGAGGATTCTCGCACTTGCCCTAGAGACCTTCTATCCGAGCTACATGCCGGGCCCCAGCTGCCACAAGAGACTCCCCACCAGAAAGGGTCTTTCAGCAAAGTAAAGGGGGTCTGTCCACCGATGCCGGGAACCGCTTCCTCTGGCACCCAGTGTCACTCACTCTCAGCGTCCAGATTCCGTTGTAAACAACTGTTCAGGCCGGCGAGGGAGTGGCGGGCCAGCAGCAAGCGATGGAAGCGGGGTGAGCTTTGAGCACGGCCTCGAGGGGTGGGACAAAGGCCGTCCTACGCCGCAACACGCCGCCGTCCCTGCCACTCCGTCGCCTCCACCCGACAGCACCGGGACCCGACCTCCCCGGAGGAGGCGAAGAAATGCCTGTGGTTTCCACCTCACGCCTCCCGTGCGGGCCCCGCAGGGCTGCCAGCCTCCGCGCCCGCTTCCCTCACCTGCCGCGGAGTCGGCGTGCTCCCTCCTGCCGCTCCGGCCGGGAATGAGACGGGAGGAGGCGCGGAGCGATGAGCGGCGAGCACGGGACGCTTCAGCCTCTGTCCTTCCGAGGCCGCATCCCTCGCCGCGCTGAGGGCCGTCCTCCCTACCCGACTCCGGTGGGTAGCGGCCAAAGCGGCCGTTCCTCAAGCGTCGGGAAGGGGGAGGCAGCCTTTTAGCCGGGAGGCGCCCGCCCCACGCAGGGCGGCGCCATGTTTCTGTACGGAAAGGCGGGAGGCGCGGCCCTGTCCGGACCCAGGATGCTTAGTGAGAGGTGGTTCAGTCTAGGAGGCGCCCTGTTTCCGTATGTAGATGCTAGAGGTGGGCTCCGGGTCTGCGGAGGGGGCACAGTGGGCGGTGGCTCAGGACCTGGAGGTGCCCGCCCCACGCAGGGCGGCGCCATGTTTCCGTACAGAACGGCGGTCGCCTTCTGAGAAAGTGTAAGGCGGGAGAGGAACGCGTGGTAGAGCTGGCACGGAGTTTGTCAAGTGAAAGAAAGCGATAGGCCGCTCATTCACAACCTCATTCAAAGCCTTCCCTGCCCGGGTTTTCAAATTTAAACATTACCATCATGTCTTCTAGGTGCACATAATTTATCATCCCCCTCTAATTTGGGCTGTTAAGAAACAAACAAACAAAAAAAGTCACGCCCACCACCTAGGTAGCCAAGCCTCACTTTAATGGCACAGACTCATTTTGGTTTTGAGGTCATCTCTTTTATCCAAGCGGATGCCACACTTGTCCATAGGAAAAGCGAGACTTCAGTTCTGAAAAGACGCCAGGCAGAGGGCAGTTTCCATGAGGGTTCCACTTGGTGTAGGTACAGAAACAGTAAGCACTTTGGGCGTTTTATGAACTGTGTTTTAGAAGGGAAAAAATATCATGCTTGAATGGATAAAGGAAATGTGGTATATATTATACAATGGAATACTACTTGGCAATGATAAAAGAATGAAATCTTACCATTTGCAACAATGTGGATGGAACTGGAGGGTATTCTACTGAGTGAAGTCAGAGAAAGACAATTATCACGTTTTCACTCAAATGTGTAACTTGAGAAACTTAACAGAAGACCATAGGGGAAGGGAAGGAAAAATAAGTTACAGAGAGGGAGGCAAACCATAAGAGACTCTTAACTACAGAGAAAACTGAGGGTTGATGGGGGGGGGGGTGGGGAAGGTTGATGGGTGCTGGACATTGAAGGCACTTTTTGGGATGAGAGCTGGGTGTTGTATGTAAGTGATGAATCACAGAAATCTATCTACTCCTGAATTCAAGACTATAATGTATGTGAGCCAACTTGACAATAAATTTTTCAAAAAAAAATTCATGCTAAAACAAGCTTGTTTTAGAGCTTCATCTCCCTCCATCACAGGTAGCAGGGACCATGCTTATCTTGGTGCTGGACTAGTGGCTGCTCCAAGAAAACCATGCTTTTCTCACCTTGTAGCAAACTATGTGAATAGAAATAGTTTTGGGGCCAGGGTCGTTGGGTGGCTCAGTTGGTTAAGCATCCGACTCTTTTGTGTGTGTGTGTGTTTTTATTTATTTTTGAGACAGGGGCGCCTGGGTGGCGCAGTCGGTTAAGCGTCCGACTTCAGCCAGGTCACGATCTCGCGGTCCGTGAGTTCGAGCCCCGCCTCGGGCTCTGGGCTGATGGCTCAGAGCCTGGAGCCTGTTTCCGATTCTGTGTCTCCCTCTCTCTCTGCCCCTCCCCTGTTCATGCTCTGTCTCTCTCTGTCCCAAAAATAAATAAACGTTGAAAAAAAAAAATTTTATTTTTGAGACAGAAAGAGACAGAGCATGAGCAGGGGAGGGGCAGAGAGAGAGGGAGGCACAGAATCCGAAGCAGGCTCCAGGCTCTGAGCTGTCAGCACAGAGCCCAACGTGGGGCTTGGCAAGCTCATGGGCTGTGAGATCATGACCTGAGCTGAAGTCGGACGCTTAACCGACTGAGCTACCCAGGTGCCCCAAGCATCCGACTCTTGATTCAGCTCAGGTCATGATCTCATGGTTGGTGAGTTCAAGCCCAGCATGAGGCTCTGTGCCATCAGCTTAGGATTGATTCTCTCTCCTTCTCTCTCTGCCCCTCCCCCGCTTGCTCTCGTGTGCACTCTCAAAAAATAATAAATTAGTTCATTAAAAAATAGTTTTGGGGCCTAGTCTTAAAAAATAAAAGCTATGTGATTAATTGTTCATTTGTAAAAATGCTTTAAGACTGAGCATAAGTCATGTATGTCCTAAACCAAATGAAGGTAATAATTAAGTCTCCTACCTGTAACCCATAAAACTCATTAAATTTAAATAACTAGAACAAAGTAAGATGAAGTGAAGTTAGTGCTGTCAAACAATATTTCTAAATAGATCACACCCGGGCAATTATTCCTAAAGTGTTGAAGGCTGAGTGCAATACAACACCCTCAGACCATTCACAAACTAGCACGTTGGGTATTTTTTCTTAAATACACACACGCATAAAAGTCCTCGGATGAGGATTCACTTTAGAGAAAAAAAAAATCCTTAAAATACTCAACTAACTGGAACAAAGATTCACCAAGAAAACATTCAGTTCTCACTTCCATGTCCAGACTAATATACCATTAGTCTCTAGTGGTTCTCAACCCTAACTACATCCTAAAATCTGGGGGTGTGGAGCGTTCTAAAACTATCATCTGAAATTCTGGGGGTGATGCCAAGGCAGAACTGTTAAGCTTTCCAGGTGATTTGAACATACAGCCAGGCAAGAACTACCTCCCTAGGGAGACCCACCCTCTATGTCCACACACCTAGTGAGAATCCACTACCTTCTTTTAAGGATGAATATACACAGTTTTCACTTGTGGAGGGGATGTTGTTACACTATCAAAATTATTGATTTGACTTGCAGTGGCTTACTTGTAATCTTCTGATATATTTGGTTTCCTTTAAATATTAAAAACATATTGACACGTTCTGTGATTTTTTTGGGTTGCAAGGACTGGAAACTCAAATTACCTCAAAATAAAGGGAGTTCACTGAAAGGCCACTTAGGGTTTTGAAGAAGGAAGCTGGCGGCTGCTCTAGAGATCAGTACTATCCTATCAACTCCCCTAGACACAAAGGATCGCTCTCATCATACCTCTGCTCCTCGCTGCAGTCTCCTGTACTCCCTTCATAAAACAGACTAGCTTACTTTAATTGTTGCTCCCTAATTTGGATTTTTCTATACAGAATTTCACTGCCCAAGCTGATTTTTATGCAAACTCAAGTCATTTGCCTATAGGTAAGCTATCGATCAGTGCTTAGCCCTGTTCTACCCAGCTAGGGTAGTGGTAAAGCTCAGTCTCCTAGGCATCAGGTTGTGTAAGTGAGGATGGGTTCCCAAGAGGTTATCCTGGATGAATAAATGAGGGCACATAGCAAACAACATACAGTTCTAGTGATACAGGAGGGCTGCCCACAGCATTCAGGGTAGTACAGAACCCACAGTTTAAAACTTTGACCATGCAGTAAACATGACCAATTTTTCTTAAAACCTTATTCTATTCTTGCTCATGAAGGTTGAGGTAAATTGTGGTCTTGCTAGATTTTCCATGGAATTATCATCCCATTAGAATGCTGCTGCTTCTAGGACCACGACTATAACTAGGCAGTTCTGCCTTCCCCTGAAGGAGAGATGGTAGTTTTGTTTGCCAAATAATCATTACGTGCAAAGGTTGCAAGTCAGTACACACAGTTTTGCTCTGTACTAATGTACAGAGTCTCTAGATTAGTGGTTCTCAACCCTGACTACACCTTAGAATCTCCTGGGGGGGGGGCAGGCAGGAGTTCTAAAACTATCATCTGAAACTCCAGGGGTGATGCCAGAGAAATGCCAAGCTTTCCAGGTGATTCCAGTGTGCAGCCAGGTAAGAACCACCCCCACACTCCCCATATGGTCTCACTGCACTTTCAGTAGTTTCTGAAAACTTCACACTTAAATCACAAACAAGCTTATCTTCTCTTTTTCACTACATTGTAAAGAGTTACCTTCCCTTCTTGCCTCTGAAAACAAAGCCAAAAAACAAAAACCACACAAGGTTAGGGATCACAGGTACATTATAGAGGAGTCCTCAACTTTCTCCCATTTAAAGACTAGTATCCGTTATAGGTTAGAAAATAAAAGATTGACATGCCAGCACATTGGCTTGTCATTTGAGTCTTTCCTATTTTTCAAAAAAAAATTTAAGTAATCTCTATACCTAATGTGGGGTTTGAACCACAACCCTGAGATCAAGAGTTACATGCTCAGACTGAGCCAGCCAGGCACTCCTCCCTACCTCTCTTTAAATGTAGGCAGCAGTATCTCTAAGTAGATAAAATTTAGTTTCATTTTATTTAATGTTTATTTTTTATAGACAAGACAGAGTACAAGCAGGGGAGGGCAGACAGAGGGAGACACAGAACCCAAAGCAGGCTCCAGGCCTCTGAGCTGTCAGCATAGAACCCAGCGCAAGGAGAAACGAGAAAGATTCAAAAGAACATATAAATTAAGAGACTTACAAAGCTCATTAATCAATTGCAATTTATGGACTTTAATGGATCCCTATTTGAATAAACTGTCAAAATCATGTGAGATCAGAAAACGTAACTACTGAATGCATATTTGATGGTATTAAGGAATTGTGGGTTTGTGTGTATATAATATACTGTGGTTGGTTTTTTATTTTTTTTTCAACGTTTATTTATTTTTGGGACAGAGAGAGACAGAGCATGAACGGGGGAGGGGCAGAGAAAGAGGGAGACACAGAATCGGAAACAGGCTCCAGGCTCTGAGCCATCAGCCCAGAGCCTGACGCGGGGCTCGAACTCACGGACCGCGAGATCGTGACCTGGCTGAAGTCGGACGCTTAACCGACTGCGCCACCCAGGCACCCCATGTGGTTGGTTTTTTAATGTCCTGTTTTAGCTACACATTCTGAACTTTTATACATGAAGTGATATGTCTGAAGTTTGCTGGGGTGGGAGCAAAGAATGCATGGGGGTATAGATTAAATGAGATTGGCCATCAGCTGGCAATTGTTGAAACTGGATAATGAGTATGTGGAAGTTATTCTATTATTCCATTCTCCCCCATTTTTATATATGTTTGAAGTTTTCCACAATAAACCTAAAAAGATGAAGTTTTCAAAATCATTAGGACAGTTCAATTTCTGACTTGTCTACTGTTTGTGGTAATTACCAAATTCATTTTATCATAGCCTGAATTTCTATTTTATATCTTTAAGGAGTACCTTTCAAGGTAAAAACCACAGTCCTATTAACTGTTAATTAGACTTCCTTACTATTTAATACTGTTATGTAAACACTGCAATGTCATATCATTATATTCCTATGATGTTCTATAAAGTATTGGGCAGAGTAATTATAAATCAACTCACCCTAAACAGGTCAATACTTAACAGCAATACACCATCTAATACTCGGTTTATACAAAAAACATTTTATTAAGTACAATTTCATATTTAGAACACCCAAGATTACAAATGTGATTAGGTATTTGGGATACATAATTTATTCTTAAAATACATAAGTTATACACAGACATTAAAAACTCAGTCTCCAAAATACTCAATAAAGATGTCTGGATGACACTTGTAGAACTGACCTAGCAATTTTTTCTTCTCTTTGGCAGATAGTTTTGAATCCTCATCAATAGTTTTTAGTAAATTCATTAGTTCATCCTTAGTTGTCTTCTGTGTATAGTCAGAATAATCACTTTGATCAATTCTCTGGCAATATATATATCCTTCAAGTTTAAAAGTAAAAAGTTCAATTAATGAATCTATTCCTCAGATTTAACTAAAAAAATAATATTTTCACATTTCTATTTTTATTCCCCAGTTTTTAAAATGCAATGAAGATGCTAAGCACTGCTGACTTTCTAACCCTGGTTACTTTTTTTTTTTTTAAGTTTATTTTTGAGAGAGAGAGAGAGAGAGAGAGCACAAGTCGTGAAGGGGCAAGGAGACAGAAGAGGCAGAGAATCCCAAGCAAGCTCCGTGCTGTCAGCACAGAGCCTGATACAGGGCTCGAACTCACAAACCACGAGATCATGACCCCAGCCTAAGTCAAGAGTAAGACGCTTGACTGACTGACTGAGCCACCCAGGCTCCCCAGGTCAAGTTACTTTTTGACATAAGGAGGGTCTCTGCCAAGTCTGGGTAACTCCAAGGAGTTTAAAGTTTAATTGAAATTAAAGTGCAACTACTTACAGCAAGACTTTCAAATAAATAACTAGGAATTTAGCTTTGAAAGATCATGAAAATACTATTTCTCAGATTACCTGTATCTCTATTTGGATCTCTTCCTTTCTGAATGGCCATGAGCTTGACACTAACAATTTTATGTAGAGTTCCTGGAATCTTTAAAAAAAAAAAAAAAAAAAAAAAAAAAAAAAAAAAAGAGGGACACGGGACATTATTCAAATGCATTGCAATCTAGTGATCTATTACATACGCTCAATTTAACTACTTTCAGAATTTTACCTTAAAAACATCTTTTTGATGATCCATTAAAAAGAGTACCAGAAGATCAGTTTTGCCTTTGGATAAATTTTTATTGTCAACAATAGCTTTTGAGAATATCCTTTTCACAACCATTCGGTTGTCGCTCTATAAAAATAAAACAAAACACACCCAATAGTGTATATTTGAACTAAATTTAATATAAAAGGCAATATTAAGTATTAATAGCTATTCATTTCAGCATACTTGGTGCCAATGTAAAATAATCTGACATGTGCATCCTGTAAGTATTAAGGCTACTGAATACAATTAACATTTAGACGAAAGACTTACTTCTTTCTGTAATTTAAATTCAGAAGGATGTGCTGCAACAGCCATGAAATACAGTAGTCTTCTAAATTCTTCTCTATTTTGGGAATCCAAAAGCTTTAGAAAGAGCTGAGTAGCTTCTAATGCTATTTCAGTCTTCCCATTCACTTCAGCCAAAAGAAAAAACGGCTTTTAATTTTGACCAAAAGGGACTATTAAAGGAACAAAATTCAAGTTAAAGCTTAAGTTAAACAGTAAACTTATTCAAAACTATTTTCAAAAGCAAAACAAAACAAAAAGATGAGGAATTACAATAAATGACCAATACCAACCTTCAAGACAGCCTATTCTCAAATTGACAACTCATTCCCTAAATCCTTGTCAAAATTAACAATCTTAGGATGTTGTATCAAATTCTTGGCTTTGAAAATAAATTCCCAGCCTGCTTTTCATTAATTCAATACATTTCAAGTGTACACTATGTGTAAAGTACTGATGTATCCAACTCTACCTGAGAAAAATAGACAGGATTCTCTGAAACCCCCGATTTGTTTTCAGCAAACCATGAGGAACAGTCTGGCTCATTGGTAGAGGGACAGAGTGTCTGCCATTTTGAAGAGAACGGAGTGGGAAGAGTGGTGATGTTGGTGTGCTTTCTACAGAAGAGAACTACCACACTATACTTATTAAACTTCCAGTGAATGAGGGTAGCATTCTCCTGTGCCAACGGAAGTTCCTGCGTAACTTTACAGCTTATTAAAGCCTCTTTCCAAATCAGCCCTAGAAGTTTTGGAATAAACATACTTTCCATGGATTAATCCAGATCCACTCCCAGCTTGAAGTAGTGCCATTTTGGTTAATTCTGAGGATAATTAACTTCTTCCTGTTTTTTCCAAAAGACACATTCCAGGATCCAGTAAGCTCTTACTTACCTAAGAGTTCTGCAATGCCATTATGAACATCAGATAAATGATTTAACAGAGGTTCCCTACTACTGTAATATTTGCCAATGGCATCAAACAGAAGTTCTTTCACTAGGTCTATCCTATCTGGTTGCTCAGGAAAGTTTCTGCTTATGTCCACCACCATCTGATCAGGAAGGTATTCTAAGCAGTCAGTTGCTGCAGAGAGCCATTCATCTTCCCTATGGGAAAAAAAGAATTATTTTATTTTAAAAAGCAAAAAAGCAACAAATGTACACACAGTACTTACTACCTATTTCAAGTCTGCCATGAAGACAGATTTCTATACCCTTAAAGATACATGTAATTCTTTTTAAAATATTGATAGATCATGTATCACAGACCAAAAGCTTGGCTTAATAGGTCTTCTTTTTCTTTTTTTCTTTTGAAGGGAAAACAGAAGTTATCCACTACAATATAAACTAAAAAGGACATCAAAATTCAAAGTCTACTCTTGAAATTTATGACAGAGGCCCAGAAACTCTGAGTTACATGCTCAGGGTCCCAGGCAGTACTAGATCCCAGATCTCACTCCTAGACCAGTATTTTTCTAATACAATCTTGCTTACTTCACAGCTCTGTGTGTGATCAATCCTCTCACACTTTGGCTAGGAGAGAATAGAGGAAGATAAGGTAGGGTTTCAAAATAATTTCTACTTCTAATAAAATGCCAGCTGGGTAACTTCAGAAAAATGCTACAGTTCAAAAAATAGAATGAATAGCTTTTAATATTCAACTTGTTAATGTACATATGTATTTTATATATAGTTTTTAAAAAATCATGCACTCTACTGCCATGAACTCAGGACAACTAATTCTGTCACCACTCAGGTGCACTATATCGGGCAGGTCACGTCACCCTTCTGGGCATCAGCTTCATCAAGTTAATGGTAAGATGCAGCTAGATGATCTTTAAGGTCATTTTTAACACAGTTTCTAACTCTGTATTTAAAATTTAAGGTAATTATAAAATGTTTTCAGGGGCACTTGGGTAGCTCAGTTGGTTAAGCAGCTGACTCTTGATTTTGGCTCAGGTCATGATCTCACATTGACAGTGTGGAGCCTGCTTGGGATTCTCTCTCTCTCCCTCTGTCCCACATGCTTGCTCTCTCCCAAAATAAAATAAAATAAAAAATGTTTTCGTGTTACTTTAAATTCTTTTTTTTAAAAGAATTATGTAGGATTTAATCTTTTTTAACTCTAAAATTCTTATTAATAAGCCTCCTATTGTATACACAGAGTCAATAACTAGTATGTTGGGATTAACTGCTTTTTGCATAAGGTTTTAAGCTACCTTTTGACATTCAACTATTAATAGTTCATTGGACTGTAGAACTTATGAAGTACTGAAAATGTAAGTTGCATTCCTTTGAAACATTTCTATCTCCCTAACTACTGAATGCTATCTGCTAAGGCAAAAATAATTAAACATTAAATAAGCTATAAGAAATAAAAAAATACAAGATTTTAACATGTGATAGTTTTACTTAGGAGAAGAGTTTCAAAGTTATAAGGAATATAGAACTCTTCCTTAAGGAAAAAAAAAAAAATCATATTTCCCTTAGCACCTGAAGTGAAGCCTTCATACCTTAAGATTTATATTTGGAAGAATGATGGTCAGATATGAGAACAAGAGTTACTTTCATTATATTTCTTTAACAAAACAATTAAAAATACATATTCAAGATATTCTGGAGAAGCATAAAAATATAGGTAGTCAAAGGATTCTGAGAATTTGCCAAATCTGTTAATTTTGTTCCAAGCCCTTTGAAGACCAGAGAGCCCTACATTTAAAAAAAAATTTTTTATACTGTGTTCTTCCATTTATTTTTTTTCCTTTTATTTTTTCCTAATATGAAACTCATTGTCAAATTGGTTTCCATATAACCCCCAGTGCTGCCCTACATTTTAACAGAGAGAAGATGGAACATAATCATCTTCTTCACTTGATGCGCAAGTGAAGGTATGTGTGAAACAAAAATGAATATAAAAAATAATGAAAATTAAATCTCTTTCTAATTTTGACCAAGGTAATTTTGTTCTTCACTTTCCCAAGTACTGATAATTATCAATTGACTAATGCATCTCTGATCCTATGGACAGAACTCAAAGGATTATCTTCAAACCATTATCTATAATCTTCCTAAAAACACACTCAAATTATTAGATGGATGTATTTCCACATACTGAGAGTCACTATAAGCCTTGAGAATCCCTCGATCCAGATAGTTACTGTTGTTGATCAAGTCAGGTTGCCTCTTAGGCTGAGGAACTTTAGATACAACCTCTTGCTGTTTGAGTAAAGAGTCAAGAAGTGGAAGGTCTACCAGCTGCAGCAGACGTCCAATTGTTTCTTCTTGCCATACTTCATTAATAACTACACAGGAAAAATGACAAGGTAAAAAGTAACAATATTTATTAAATGCTCACCACAGTATTTGTCTAGGCAAGTCTAAGGTAGAAGTTTGTGGCCAAAAAAAAAAAAAAAAAAAAAAGGAAAGGGAAAAAAGTCAATCTTATGAAGTGGTTTCTTATGAGAAAATAAAAACAATTCAAGATTTGTTTAAAGTGTAGGAGAACAGACTTGGACAACAGGAATTCTTTTCATTCTTGTACTGTAAAAAGCAGTATGGCAGAGATAAGAGATCAAGTCATATAACATGTTAATAAGGACTTTGGAAGAAAGAATGATTCATTATTCAATCTGAAAACTGGTTTGAAACTATTGGCTGCAGATTATTCCACTCAGGGTTTCCACAACTAGGATGGGGGAGGGAAGGTGGAAATCGGTCATGAGTCTACAATCCTTTGCCAAAGACCAGGAAGAACATAGGAGTTCTGTTAATGTTAAACATTAATAATGTAATTTTCAAAATTTTATTTAGCCTAATAAAATGTTAGAGAAAGAAATATCTGAGAGCATATTTTAAATAAATAAAAATCTGCACGCAAAACACTGCAGATTTGAACCTCTGCCAGCTGATAGGACAAAAGTCAGTGTTCAAGAATTGCAACACTGATCTATTTGTTAAAGATAATAGACCTCTGTTAAAACTTAATATAAACAGCTTTAATACACAGTGTGCTCTTTCTTTGTGGTTTGAATATTTAAATTCTAATAAAGGTTAAGACTGAAAAGTTTTAAATAACTAACTTTATCTGAAGTTGGTCTTCTGTATTTCTTGCTTGTATCATCTTTACTTACCTTGTGGAGACAAGGTTGTAGACATGTTTATGTGAGGGTAGTTAGCAGGCTTTAAACTCAGATTTTCCCAGAGATCCTCTAAACTTGCCGATTTGGAATCAGAGGACTTAAATAATGCATCTGAATACCTAAAATGAATTTTTTTAAATTAATGTTTAGTAGTAAGCCCAGAGAAATATCTTACTGTTAGAAAGCTAAGAGTTTCTACAAAGTTTATTTAGTTCAGAACAAAAACAAAACAAATGCAAATTCTAACAACAGAATTCAAAAACATGCACCTTCTTTCTCAAGTCTAAATACACATACTCTAAATTCTCCTTTGAACATTTAGATTTTTTTTTAATTTTTTTTACATTTTATTTATTTTTGATAGAGAGAGACAGAGCACAAGTGGGGGAGGGGCAGAGAGAGACAGAGACACAGAATCCGAAGCAGGCTCCAGGCTCTGAGCTGTCAGCACAGAGTCCGACATGGGGCTGGAACGCACGAACCGCGAGATCATGACCTGAGCCCAAGTCGGACGCTTAACCGACTGAGCCACCCAGGCACCCCTGAACATTTAGATTTAAGTAATTCGATGATTCAAATTTTGGTCTCCTATTTTAGAATGTAATCAAACTTTATTATGCTGTTTTTTATCAGTTATGTCTATTTCTGGGGCATCCTTTGGTGGATAGTGCTCATCATTTTCCAAATACAGAGCTGATAATCCTTTACCCACAATTCTCAAACCCAAAAAGCTGTGAAAAATCTAAAGTTTATTCAGAACTCATATGGTGGCAAAAGCTAACCTGAGACTATCATAGCCTTTCCTTCTCCCAGTTAGGAGTATTTTGTTTACTGAAGAAATACTAATACGTTCGGTTACCAGATGCTGCCCAGGATCCCTCCAGGACTGTTATCAAACATATGGTCTATACACAAAAGTATCTTTTTAAGATCTCCAAAGCTCCAAATTGCTAAATGCATATAGCCCCAAAGGTTTCAGATAAAGTATGTGGACCTGTATCTGGAAAGCAGGGATTTTGCCCTATATCACCCTCATATCTCCTTCCTATATTTAGAGGTAATTTTATCATCTTTTAAAGTTTTGAAAGTTAATACATTAAAATATTTGATACACTAAAGACATTAAAAATACACAATATCTGATACACAATACACTAAAAATAATTGAAAGTCGGGAAGACTAAAACTCTTTGGGTCAGATCTGAATTATAAGGCTTCAGTTGCATGGTCCCCTCTACACAGTTTAGCTCAAGGAAATAAAAGGGAAACATTTTACTTCATGACAAATAAGTTAATTATGTACTTATCACATTCATCCATTTCAGTCACTGGGTTCTACAATTCTGTCCCCCAGTCTCCCTTTAATTGATTCCCTCTTCACCACGATCCCCACTTCACCCCCGTCTATAGACTGCAATACTGCAATGGATTCCTAACTAGCTCTCCCCATTAGGATGTCCAGATGGCCGCCAGGATGACCTTTCTAAAATATAATGTCATTTTTTTGTGGCCTCCCCAACATCTGTATGATCGATTGCAAACTCAAGTCACATGAAACTCTCCGCACTCTGGGTCCCACATGCCTTTCATACTTCACATCTGCCATTTCCTAGATTCTAGTGATAACTTACCTGCCTACCTTCACATTTTCTGTTCTCATACCACTTTGTGCATAAACTAACATACTTTTACGCTATAATTGTAACTTGAAGCAGAAAAATCAAAGTTTGTTGACTGTTTCTGCTAAATATAAAATATGAACAAGCAAGAATTCCAGGAGATACTGAATAAACAAAAGTTCACTGTATTTTATCAAATTTACCCACAGACCCAGATTTTAGCCTCATTTACGGTTTCCAAAATAATATAAAACCATTCAGCCTGTTGCTAAAAAGTAGATGAAATCCTGCCAATACCCCCAGGATAATCTGACATTATATACTAACCTGGAAGGTGAACATAGTTTATTCTCTTTGCCTAATTGACTGTCTTGGTTAGGTATGGTTGTGAATCTATAAAGGCTGCAACTACTATCTTCAAATGTAGGTTTTTTGTCTTTTCCAAAGACTTTGGTTGGAACTGCTTCAAATACTTTGTAGTCCATAAGTGCTTGACACACTCTTACCACTTTGGCCCGAGGAATATCTACATCACCAAAATATTTATTCTGAATTAGGTGAGAAAAAATGACATCCACAGCTTCTGAACCAACAAAGCAGTCATTGTGTCTTTTTAAATGGTGTCTTCGTTTTTTCACCTCCACCTGTGTTTGAAGAGTGTTTATAATGCTGCTCCACACATAGGTGGCTCCGAATGGTTTCTGGGCCACGCTGAAACCTGGAATGGGAAAAACGCAGAGTAACCTTGTTCATTTATAATAAGGTCTAAGCAATCCTTAAACAAAAAATAGCCACTTCAGGGGCACTTGGGTGGCTCAGTCGGTTAAACGTCCGACTTCAGCTCAGGTCATGATCATGCTGTCCGTGGGTTCGAGCCCTGTGTCAGGCTCTTTGCTGACAGCTCAGAGCCTGGAGCCTGCTTCAGATTCTGTGTCTTCCTCTCTCTCTGCCCCTCCCCCACTCATGCTCTGTCTCTCTCTGTCAAAAATAAACATTAAAAAAATTTTTTTTTTAAATAAAAAAATAAATAAATAAACATTAAAAAAAAAAAGGAGCCATTTCAGGGGAGCCTGGGTGGCTCAGTCGGTTAAACATCCAACTCTTGGTTTCAGCTCAAGTAATGATCTCACGGGTTCGTGAGTTCAAGCTCCACGTCAGGCTCTGCGCTGGTGGCATGGAGCCTGCCTGGGATATTCTCTCTCTCTCTCTCTCTCTCTGCCCCTCCCTCTCTTCCCTCTCTCAAAAATAAGTAAAATAAACTTTAAAAAAGTAGCAATTTCCAAAGTTATTACTAAGGAACAATTATGAGGTCAGCTTATTACTGAAATTTTAATTAGTAGCAACTCATTTAAAATGTAGTGCCTACTATATGCTGAACGCTGTCCTACATGCTAGGATACAAAGGTGAGGAAAATCAAATCCCTGTTTACATGGACTTATACTTTGTGGGAAGATACAGACAATATGTACATGTTATATGAATGCTAACAAGAAAAATAAAGCCTGGTGAGGAAAAGAACACTATTTCAGATGGATGTCAGGAAAGATCTGACAAGGTGATTTCTGAGCAGAAGCTGGAGTAAAACCAGGAAGCAAGCTGTGCAGATATTTGGGGAAAGAGAACAGAAAGAGCAAAGGCTCTAGAAACCGAGTGTGTTTGGCCAGGAGAGGAGGAACAAGGCCAGCATGCCCAAGGTGGGTAGCCAGGGAAAGAACAGTAGGAAATGAGATCAGAGGAGAGTGGAAATGGTCTTTGGGGTGGGGTATCAAGTAGGACCTTGTGGCAGTTACCAATTATGTGTAAGGAACTCTATTAAGTGCCTTATGAATTACATTACAACATTAGCAACCGTATGAGGTAGATATAATCTCAGAGAAGCAAAATAGATTTGCAGAGGTTAAATGTAACTTCCAAACATTATACTGTAAGAGATGGTATTGGAATTTGGTTCATGGTCTATATGATTTTAAAGCATTTATCAGTAAATAGATGTATAATTATAGACATACATACACACAGCAGTTGGAATAAACTAATATTTTTTTTATAAATTTTTTTGAACATTTATTTATTTTTGAGACAGAGAGAGACAGAGCATGAACGGGGGAGGGGCAGAGAGAGAGGGAGACACAGAATTGGAAACAGGCTCCAGGCTCCGAGCCATCAGCCCAGAGCCTGACTCGGGGCTCGAACTCACGGACCGAGAGATCGTGACCTGAGCTGAAGTCGGACGCTTAACCGACTAAACCACCCAGGTGCCCCTAAACTAATATTTTTAAAGCTTCCTACTATGCAGGCTTAGGAGTTAAGCACTTTGTAACAGGGAAAACTGGTTCCTGCCTGATAGGAGCTTACAACCTACCACAAAGATAGGAAAAGCACAGAGATAAAGCAAGGTTTCAGCAAGACAGGAAACAGAAAACATGCTTTCAAAGATTTATCATGTTTTTCCTGATTTTAATAAACTGATATTTGGCAAAACTACAAAGAAAAGGAGAAACAATAAAAAGGAAAACACAGACCTTCGTTTAATAAGCTGATGGAACAGAGTCTAGCTAATCATAAGCTTGGTGGCTTGCTCTCTTTTTACATAAACACAGACTGTGCCTTTTTATGTGTTACAATTTTCAATGATGCTCTGAATATTCAGTGGTTCTAATTTTTAAGCCTCTATTTTTGTTAAGTGGATCACTTCCTTTATTTTTAGGATTCTCTGACAGAGAAGTTGAAAACTTACTACTTCCCTTAAGGTCATGTAAAAAGGAAAACTGTATCACTACAACTCTAAGGAATAAGAGAATTATAATTACAGAAACTGCTACCTGAAATTATCTTCCTGCCTGTTTAGATAAAATAGAATGTATAAGATGAAAGCAAAGATAAGTTCCTGAAAGACATTAAAACTCCACTTAATGCACTAGGGTCATAAATTTTAAGTGGGTCATCTGGAATTCGTCTTTTGTATTATAATACATAAAAGAACCACAGTGAACCATCACTCTGTATCCACTTGCAGTGCCATTTTGTAGCTACTACAAATTTGAACATCTTCACTATTTAAGTTACTAACATACACACAAAGCCCTTTACTGTTTATTTGTATATTTCCAATACCAAAAGTAGATGGGTAATTCAACTATCTACCAATTACTTTAACGTTCATTTAAAATAATCAGCAAGACTGTTTTTGTATTTTAAAATTCAAGATACTTCAGAGGAGCGCCTGGGTGGCTCAGTCGGTTAAGTATCCCACTCTTGATTTCTGCTTAGGTCATGATCTCACAGTCATGAGATCAAGCCCCAGGTTGGTTGGGCTCCACACTCAGTGTGGAGCCTGTTTAGGATTCCCTTTCCTCTCTCTCTGCCCCTTCCATGCTTGCACGTGCACTCTCTCTCTCAAAAACAAACATTTAAAAAATAATAAAAATAAAAACAAAATTCAAGGGGTGCCTGGGTGGCTCAGTTGTTAAGCGTCTGACTTCAGCTCAGGTCATGACCTCACAGTTCATGGGTTTGAGCCCCACGTTGGGCTCTGTGCTGACATTTCAGAGCCTGGAGCCTGCTTCAGATTCTGTGTCTCCCCTTCCCCCTTCTGCCCCTCCCCCGTTTGTGCTTGCTCTCAAAAATAAACAAACATTTAAAAAATATTTAAAAACAGTAGTCATTAAATAAATACAGTATTCATTAGTCCTAAAATAGAGGATATCATAAATTCCATAATATATACTAGTCACAGTATGCAGGAGTAGGACAGGAAAGGAAAATAAGATTTGAACTTGTAGAGATCAGAGTGCTTTTCAAGTAGATTGAAATAGACTTCTGGGTAATAATGTTAAATCTGAAACACATCAGTCTTAACAGTTGAACTACAAGTAGGTAAGTATACAAATCCTAAAAAATAAGGCTGAGTCACTAATTTGAGATCAACAAGACCACAGAATGGAGTGGGAGGGAGGGGACACTCAGTTTCAGCGACATGGAAAAGGCTAATCTTCAACCGGGGAGTTAAGAATAAATTTCCCCATATTAACTTGCTGCTTAAATATGGGAAATCAGGAAGTTTTGCAGGTTGGATAACACAGTATAAAAGATTAAAGAACAGGTTAGAGCAGGATACTAGGCACCTACGAACCACACAATGTTTCCAGAGTCCTCCAGGCATGATACAATTCAGCCCTTTCAGGTCCCCTCTGTTCTCACTGACCATTAATTCCCTACCATTGCATCCTGGGATATTTCCCCTCAAGCATCACCACCCACAGACCCAAAGTAGCTCATGTTCATACAGATACTTTAATACATAATATACCCTGGACTTGACAAGTAAATGTGCCAAAACCCACACCAGGATAACCTGTTTTTTTAATGCTGACTTCACCAGTTGAACACAGGTCCCCCACATGCTGGTTTGAAACTTATTTATCATCTAAGAGCTGAAATGAATATTGGTATAGCAGACCATGGCCCAGTAAGACAAATTACTGCAACTTCCAACCAGAATTCAAGAGACCAGAAGTATACAATGAATGCTTTGTAAATCTAGCAATCAGAATTTCAGCTTGTCTCCAGCCCTCACTTGCATATGAGCTAGACATTTCTTTAAAATTCATCACTATCTGCATCCTTGATACTTCCTTATTTAATTTACATTTGGTCAAGCATGTTCTAAAAGCATCATGACCAAAGGATCAAAGAGTCTAGAGATCAGCTGTGATAACCTTGGATAAGAGAGTTAACCTCTATAGGTCGGTTTCTTCATTTACTGATACAAGAGTGGAACACTGTGTTTAAGGTTAGTTTCCAGTCTAAACTGCTGAATATAGGATTTGAGAGATTGAAATTCTACCCCATCTCCACTTAGATATGGACATTGAACACGACATAAAATATGGTAAGAAATGAAGCATAGGAACAAATGTGACCTTATCAGATACAAAGTTTTTTGGAAGATGTCTGAGCCTAATAAGAGGCTCAGAAATTGTTTTAAACTAGATATATAATATACTATACATACTCTTAAGCACTATATAAATCTAGACTAGTTAACATTCACTTTTCAAGCAGATTCACTTTTGTTGAAAATAGTTATTTTTCAAAGGCAAAGACCTGTTCTTTGCATGTATTTGAAATCTACCCAAAAGAATTTACCAAGAATAAAAAAGTTAAATTTCTAATATTGAAGTCTGATATATATTTGTAATACTACTGATAATCATCTTCATTTCTATAAATATACACTAAATAAACAAGTTGTTACAATAATTCCCTAAAAATCAAGCCATAAGGCAGATATGTCAAGAAATTACATTTACTCAAAAGTCACAAAGGGACAATCAGCTTCAACCACGATCTGTGCAGCACCTCTACCATGGCCCTGCTTGTGTTATTTAAAGGCAAAAACAAATTCTATCATCACTTCAAATTCGAAGGATTACTGAACTCCGTAGAAGATCAATATATACATTACAAAACTGGATCCTGATGCAAGGTAAACACAATTATGAAAACATGCTTTAAAATTTTTTTTTATGTTTATTTATTTTTGAGAGACAGAGACACAGAATGAGCACAAGGGAGCAGGGGCAGAATCCCCAGGCTTCAGGCTCCACAGTCAGTGCAGAGCCAACTGGGGGCTCAAACCCATAAACCACGAGGTTATCACCTGAGCAGAAGTCTGACACTTAACCAACTGAGCCACCCAGGTACCCCCCAAAACATGCTACTTCTAAATTAACATGTAAGAATCTCATTTTCATTCCTAGGCATTAGACTGCCCCCACCGCACAGGAAAAAAAACAAAAAACAAAAAACAATTCAGATAGCTCATGTTAGGCAATTTTCCACAAACTTGAACAGTGAAAAATAAGTGCCTTATTTTTTTTTCAAATGTCCTTATAGTTTGCAAAAGTTCAAATTATTTAATTGCCTTATAAACTGCCTCACAAAATACATTTGGTTATTCAATACTTGTAGATGATTGCCAACTACTAAAAACTTTGAAAAGAGAGTTAATGCTGTGGTTCTTAGTGGATGATTTTACCCCAACTGGATACTTGGCAATGTCTGGAGCCATTCTTGGTTGTCACAAGCAAAGGACGGGTTGGTGCTACTGGCATTTAGTGAGTAGAGGGCCTAGGGACACGGCTAAACACAGGCCAACCCCCACAACGAAGAAAATGTCAATAGTGCCCAAAGTTCAGAAACTGTGGGCTAAGTGAACACTAGTTACACATGAAAACCTGTGTTAATGCAGGACGTACAGTCCTCCTTTCTCTGGATACAAAGAGTACGACAAAAGCATGAGTTTTGGAGTCCCAGATACCTGGGTTCTATTCTTGGCTCCGTCATTTACTATAATGCAATCTTAGGCAAACAAGGTTATTTTTCTGTTGCAAAAGAGAGCTAGTTGCACTGATCTCTGTTACCATCAGGATCATAGGAGACAATATATCAATACCCAGCATCTAACAGATGTGTATTTCAAAACAAAGTGGGAAACTGTTACTTACAATCTAGAAGAGCCTAAGGACTCAATGTAATGGAATAACCTGATTGGGATCCCTGAACAGAGAAAGAACCTTAAGCAAAAATTAAGGAACTCTAAATAAAGTATGGGCTTCAGTTAATAATAAGAATGCATTAACACTCGGTCATTAATTGCAACAAATATACAATTCTCATATAAGATGTTAATAGTAAGGGAAAATGAGTAAAGAGCATATGGGAACTCTATATACTAACTTCGTGACTTTTTTGTAAATTAAATCTATTCTAAAATTTAAAAAATGTATTTAAAAAGTAAAAAATGAAGGTATCTTTCTTCTTCCTTCCTCTGAACTAAGGGGACAGAGTTCCTACCTTCAAAGAGTTTATCCCTTACCTATTCACCTCACCTGATGATGTCAAGCTCCAAACAGTATTCAATAAATAAAGACTGTTAGCAGATAAGGCAAGATGTGTCACATACCAGAGGATTTAACTCTTCATCAGAAAATAATATGTAAATCCTAAGTCATTTAGGATTTAAGATAATGTTAAGAATTATTTTTTTTCAGGAGGTTTTAAAACATTACAGAATTTTCAAGACAAAGGAAAAGAACTACATCTATTGGACATTAACCAAAGCCTTATGAAAATAGATAAATGTAGAGAACGAGTTTGGGGTATTAAAATAGGCAGCTGTAACTAAGTGGGAAAAGCCTGCTGCTATACACGGATACCAATATACAACATTTTTACTGCATATTGGTTTTGATAGTTCAAAGTTTGTTTTCCTCTTATTTAGTATTAGAGATGTCATGCTGAAGACAGAGACTGCCTCTAAGAAGGTTCCAAGCAGGTAAAGAATGTAAAAGAAATCTCTTCTAATAAGAACAATTTTAAAATACGTTAAAAGAACTATCAATACAAGTAGGCACTGGCCCCTACTTTAATTCACACAGATTAATGAGATAGCATATGGGAAGTACTTTGAGCTCCCTGGAAAAGTGATACCTGGTGAATTCAGAGAATTGGGTTACAGTATAAAAGGAAAACAGGATAACATACCACTTTCTTATTTGTCTGTATTAAAAGGCAAGTATCTTTAAGGTATGTCCTGAAGGTTAGCATATGGCATTTATTTCTTCTACATAAATCAGGTCCCTGGTTGTTACAGCCCCTTTAAGGTGTGGAAGAGTTACTAATAGGTAGAGAACTAAGAGTAGAAAGCTGCTTGCCTGAGCATACAGAAAGGAAATAGCAAGGAACCAAGAAGCACAGGCTCCTATTACTGTGTTCCCTGGGACTGTGACAAGGCAACTATAGGGTGGAAGAGGGATTAACAAATGCTAACAGGTAGGGTTCCAACCCTAGCAAGCAAAACAGACGAGAAAAGGCAGTGGGCTTTTCTCTGCCCACTGTGCTGCTGTGCAGGACACTGGTCTTTTCCATGTGTTCAAATCTGCTAACCAGCCCTTTAGCTCTTCCCTCTGAAAGTCATCTACTTAATTTTGAATACTTGTTCGCTTATGCCATCTAAGAACCTGTTCACAAATGCCCAAAGCTCAGAACTGGTATTTCAGCTGTTAGAGAAGACAGGGTGCCATGTTTTTAATCATGTAAAATTTGGCAATTTCTTTCTCTCAGAAAGTAAGCCTAAAGATTTCCCAAGTCTGTTTCCAATACGATTTGATTTTGAATTCTCAAGTGATGAATATAAAACAACTCTTTTCACAATGTAAAACACAGAGAAATTCTGAATGTAGCCATCATATGCTTATCTGAATCCTTTAAATTGGGGAATAAGGTCAATATTATTCCTAAAGTAGTTCTCATCACAATTTATCATTAGAATTTTGAAGATTAAAAGGGGCATTAGTCATTATAAGTCAAACACAAGACAGGAGCCACTGAGATGCACCCATATGACCTAAGTCAATTCACTGACTACTGTCACCTTGAGGAAGGAGCCAGTTTCACTGGTTGGTATTTTCCAAAGGAAAAGTTTTTGTCAGATAGGGAGCCAATTTGTAGAACACCCTACAGAGCAGATGCAGAAGAGGGTGGGGGTGTAACTTCTCTAGAAAGTAAAAAAAAAAAAAAAAAAAAAAAAAAAAAAAAGAGCCAAAGTGTTCTCTGGATAGTTTGTTGTGGTTTGTTTGTTTACTGAGTTGTAATATGCTAAGATCAGATTTTTAGAACTTCTCATCCATTCCATTCATTTGTTTGGACATTCAAAGAAAGTAAGGCTAAGCAAACTACTCTCAAAGCCAAGCCACGATTAAGCTGGTGGCAGAAATTCATCAACGTCTCTCCTAATGTCATGTAGCCATTAAAAAAAGTTCAAACTTCTATTCACTGAAATACTGCCTATCCAGAAAATTTAACGAACAAATATTTTTTTGCCAAGGTCCTGCCCGTTGAACAGAGCCCAGGAAGTCTGGAGAACAGAGCGGGCAAGAGAGGCGCTCGGTTCCTGGCCATACTGTGGAGCCGAGGTTTGTGGCTGAGACAGAAGGCAAAGAGCCATACAAGTCCAGATAAACTTTCTACGAGTAACGACGTGGAGCCTATCTGGAGACCTAGTGAGAGCGCCTGGCACGCAGCTGGCCACTGAAAAGCGCGCAACAAAGTTTAAGTTGGGGACTAAGTAGAAAGCTGGGCTGTGAGGACGGCAGGGTCGGCCGGTTACAGCCCACCCGCGAGAGAGGGACCCAATTCGCCGACAAGCCTGGGCACTAGCCCGAGGGGGCACAGCTGCGTGGAGCCCGCTGGACCCGGCGGCGTGCCAGCCTCGCGCAAGAACCGCAACCTGAGCCCCCCAGCCCGCCCTGTGACCCCCACATGTCCCGGACAGGGGTCTTCATCACCTACCTGGAGGCTTCTGCGCTGGGCTGTGGATAGCTGAACAGTTCAGAGCCGCCGCCTTCTCCCGCACCGTGGCCATGGCCGTAGCTGCCAGGCCACCAGCTCTTCCGACCGCTGCACGGCGAAGTGCGCGCCCGCGCCCCGGCAGCCAGTTAACTGGCCCGGGACGGGGCGGAGCTCCCGTCAGGCCCCGCCCCCGGCCAGGCCCGGCCCGCCTTGGCCGCCGCGCGCCGCTCGACACTGGTCACGTGCCTGCAGGAGCTGTGCGTAACCTGCAGCCCTGCGGGGGCGGAAAAGGTTCGGCCCCGGGCGCCCCACTGCACCCACCCCCGCCCCGGACTGCACCGTTCTGCTGTGTTGTGGGCGGTAGCCAAGTAGAGAGCATTTGTGTGTGGGAGCCGCGGGTCGGCGCCGGCACTCCCATCCCACCGCCACTCAGCGTTGCCCCAGCAGGAGTTAGCCCACCTGGGTGCAAACCACGACACGCAGTTGATGAGCTCTGAGGCTTAGCAAGTTGCTTAATTGCTCTGTGCCTGAGTGCCCTCACCTGTGGCGTAGAGTTTTGTGAAGATTACACAAACTAATTCATGTTAAGAATTTTAGTACTTGGTCCTGAAACTTTAGTGCTTAAAATTATGTCACGATGGTATGTGCGTCGAATTTTTCACGCATCCTTCTCTGAAAAATAACAACAACAACAAAAACAAATCTTTATCTGGCCCAGGAGAGCAATGTTTAGAGGTCATGGTTAGGAGGGCATCTTGCTGGCCATGGAAAGAAAATCGGTGCCTCCTCCAAAGTGACTCTGGGTCAGGAGGATAGGGACAGAGTTTGCTATGAAAATGGAGTGAAGGCGAAAAAAGAAGGGAAGGGAGGGTTGTCAATGGGAAGTTGTAACTAGGGAATCCAGGGGTGCCCTGCTGAGGTACTTCTGAAAGGGTGAAGGATCTAAGGGACCAATAATTCATTACCAGATACATGCCTGGGTTTGTTTTATTTTGTTTTGTTTTTTTTTTTTGCCCCAAATTTGGGTATTTTGTAATCATTTTAAAACTGTGGTACATATAATAAATATCTCGTTAAGGAGGATACCTGTGTGATCAGGTTATAAATTAGAATGCTTTTAGGTGTGAATTCATTACTTTGCTTATTGGAAGAAGCCCCTGCATGTGGTTTAGAGAATACAATTCTAAGAATATATACATGTGGTTGTTTCAAAGAATACATACTTAAGAAGCTGTGACCCAGAATCCCAATTTAGTGTGTGGGGCAGGGGCAATCTGAAGATTTAGAAAAGGTGCCAACTGGTTACTCCTTTTTTTAATGTGCTCTCTCCCCCTGGTGGTAGTAAAACCTGCCCTCAGGTCTGTTCAAGCAATTTCCTCTGTAATTTCTCAGTTGGTTCCTGCTGGCAGAGATAAGATACAATTTAGGACCTGTTTCAGGCATTCAACAGACCAGTTAGCTTTAGCCTGTCCCAGGCTGCATTAATGAATAAAAATACACGTTCAGTTAAAAAAAAAAAAAAAGTGTGTGTGGGGGGGTGGCCTGGGTAGCTCAGTCAGTTAAGTGTCCAACTTTGGCTCAGGTCATGATGTCTGGGTCCGTGAATTCAAGCCCAGCTCTGTGCTGACAGCTCAGAACCTGAAGACTGCTTCAGATTCTGTGTCTCCCTCTCTCCCTTCCCCTCCCCTGCTTTCTCTCTCTCTCAAAAAAAATAAACATTAAAAAAATACACGTTCAGGGTCACCTGCGTGGCTCAGTGTGCTGAGGGTGCAACTTCAGCTCAAGTTATGATCTCACCTTCACCGTTCATGAGTTCAGGCCCAGCATCGAGCTCTGTCCTTTCAGCATGAGCCTGCTTCGGATCCTCTGTTCCCCCCTCTCCTCCTGCCTGCACCTCCCGGACTCATTCTCTCTCTCCCCAAAATGGATAAACATTAAAAAAAAAAAGTTCGTCCTCATCGCTTGGGAGAGAAAAAGCTCATACTATTTTTGAAAACAAATCTTGACAAACACTAGTATTGGGTCTTTTGAAAAAGTCAGGTGAACTTAATGATGATTTTGATAATTTATATAACATTTCAAATAATTTTTACCAGTTTGTGCTTTATTTGTTTATCTCACCTGAGATGCTGTATTTCTTTTTCCTGACCTAACCACATTCTATGCACCCTGGAGGCCTAACTCAAATCCCACCATCTTCACTGGACAGATTGTACTCTGATGTATTTCTTTTCTGACCACCAATGGCACTTACCAATTACGTTATTATTTAGTGCTCCCTCCCCCAGCTTGAACAGATCTTACCTAATTATTTAAGCACACACACATTGATTGCCTAACAAAATTGGAAAATTGTCAAGGGCAGAGAGCATTTTTTTTCTCTATTTATTTATTTATTTATTTATTTTTAAATTTACATCCAAGTTAGTTTGCATATGGTGCAATAATGATTTCAGGAGTAGATTCCAGTGATCCATCCCCTATGTATAACACCCATTGCTCATCCCAACAAGTGCCCTCCTTAATGCCCCGTACTCATTTAGCCCATCCCCCCATCCACAACCCCACCAGCAACCCTCAGTTTTGTTCTCTGTATTTGAGTCTCTTATGTTTTGTTCTCCTTCCTGTTTTTATATTATTTTTGCTTCCCTTCCCTTATGTTCATCTGTTTTGTATCTTAAATTCCACATATGAGTGAAGTCATATGATATTTGTCTTTCTCTGAGTGACTAATTCCGCTTAGCAGGCAGAGAGCATATTTTAACCTTTCCGATTTCTTTTAGTATCTAGTGTTACGCATATAATAGATCTCTTAATTATCCTTATCAAAATACAGTCTTAAAAAAAATCAGCTTTGCAACGTAAGTGTCCATCAATAGATGAGTGGATAGAGAGGATGTAATATATATTATATATATATATATTATATATATTTATAAATATATATTTTAATGTATTATGTATTTAATATATATGCACACACAATGGGATATTACTCAGCCATAAGAAAGAATGCGATCCTGTCATTCATGGCAACATGGATGGAACTAGAGGGTATTATGCTAAGTTCAATAAGTCAGACAGGGGCGCCTGGGTGGCTCAGTTGGTTGAGCGCCGACTTCGGCTCAGGTCACGATCTCGCTGTCCGTGAGTTCGAGCCCCGCATCGGGCCCCTGTGCTGACAGCTCAGAGCCCGGAGCCTGTTTCTGATTCTGTGTCTCCCTCTCTCTGACCCTCCCCCGTTCATGCTCTGTCTCTCTCTGTCTCAAAAATAAATAAACGTTAAAAAAAAATTTTTTTTAAAAATAAGTCAGACAAAGGCAAATGCCATATGATTTCACATATAGATAGAAAAAACAAAATAAAAAACCAAATTGAAATAAGTTAAAAACAAAATAAATGAACAGACATACAAATAAATAAAATGTTTATTCATTTAGGCTATTACAAAGTCTTAAAAGCTTAAAGAGTAAATATACATGATGCTGAAAATATCCTCTTCTGTTACCTAGGAGGAACATTTTTTTTTCACAGGTAGTTTGCATTATTTGGTTTAGATTAATGTCAGTTCAGATGAGTGCATTCAACAAGTTTGAATCCATCACTCATAATTCAGAAAAAAAATTTAGATTTGCATGTCCTTACAATGGCCTTTTTGACCCTGGGTCTATCAGGACTTTAAAGATACTCTAGGGGTGCCTGGCTGGCTCAGTTGGAAAAACATGCAACTCTTTGATCTCAGGATTGTGAGTTTGAGCCCCACATTGTGTGTAGAGATTGCATAGACAAACAAATTAATTAAATAAAATAAAGATACTCTAAAAATCGCAGTCTAGGGGCATGTCGCTGGCTGAGTCTGCAGACCATGCAACTCTTGATATTGGGATTGTAAGTTCAAGCCCCATGGTGAGCATAGAGCTTACTTAAAAAAAAAAGAAAAAAGAAAGAAAGAGAAGAAAAATAAACATCATAGTCTAAAATAAAAGTTTCAATAAAATATTCTGACAATGGTTTCTACCATTACACACCTTTAAAAAATGCACATAAGTGGGGTGCCTGGGTGGCTCAGTTGGTTAAGCATCCAACTTTGGCTCAGGTCATGATCTCTGGGTCTGTGAGCTCGAGCCCTGCGTCAGGCTCTGTGCTCACAGCTCAGAGTCTAGAGCCTGCCTTGGATTCTGTGTCCCCCTCCCTCTCTGCTCTTCCCCTGCTCTCACTCTGTGTGTGTCTCTCTCTCAGAAACAAACACTAAAAAAAATTTTTAATAAAAAATAAAAAATGCAGATTCATGTCTTCCACCCCACTTTTTGATTTCTTGCTTCTGGGGTGGTGTCCCTGACAGTCTTCATCATTTTTTAACTATGGTAAAAATAGACAAATCATCATATTTAACATGTATCACTGATATGCAGAATGCAGAATGTCAGTGAACCACATTTTGAGAAATACTTCTCTAAAATCTCAAAGTTTCCTTTTCCCTGATAGGACATTTTTCATAGGTTATAAGTTCCAAGACTGCAGGAATTTTTGTCTTTTCACTGCTATATCCTCAGTACTTAGTTCAGAACCTAGTTCATAATTAGCTCTTAACAATTTTTGTAAATGCCTGAAAAAAATAAAATATTTCAGATGCAGTAAGTATCAAGAAAAATATGTATAATTTTCTGTATACATAGTTTACTTGATATAATGGTATATCCTAAGCTTTCTGTTTTAAGAAGCATAAAAGTTTTAATGTAAACTTCTGTACAATTTTACTTGGAAAGTTAAATCATAGAAGATTGAGTACCAAATTGGTATTTTTAAAAAATTTTTAATGTTTATTTAGTTTTGACAGAGAGAGAGACAGAGCGTGAGTGGGGGAGGGGCAGAGAGAGAGGGAGACACAGAATCCCAAGCAGGCTCCAGGCTCTGAGCTGTCAGCACAGAGCCCAACGTGGGGCTCAAACCCATGGACCCCGAGATCATGACCTGAGCTGATGCCGGATGCCTAACCAGCTGAGCCACCCAGGAGCCCCTAAAATTAGTATTAGTAATGACTTGCCATTCATGTGATTTCAAATACAGGACTTTTAAACTTTTCTTATTAGTTGGAAGCTGTGGGTGCTATGGAAGAATTAGAATAAACTATGTTTATCATAAGTATTTTGTAGAAATATTTGTTATCCACAGTCCACCCCCTTTGTTCTTTATGTTGACCATAAATCAACAATGACCTTTCTCATGGAACAGTGAAATACACTAAATGGTTGTTTTATTTTTTGTTCTATACAAATTTCAATAAATTAAAAACTAATATGTATCATGACTAATATTTAGAATGTAATAATGCATGTAGCAAAGTGCTGTGACTATTTTGGGCAGATAAACTAATAAACAGAGATAAACTATGACCTCATAATTTTATTAAGGCCCCCAAATTTGGCTTAGATCAACCATTTTCTCTTTTACAAATGGTGTTTCTTTTTTTCCCCATAAAATGGACATAGCTTTATTTTTCTTCTGAAGCAATACATGCAAAGTCTAACACATTACCATTGGGTGTTTAAAGATACAAAACTTTTTAGATTCATAAGCATTTAATTCCTCTAATTAAAAAAGAATTCAAGGGGCACCTAGGTGGCTCAGTTGGTTAAGTGTCTGACTCTTGATTTTGGCTCAGGTCATGATCTCATGGTTCATGAGTTTGAGCCCCATGTTGGGCTCTGCACTGACAGTGCAGAGCCTGCTTGAGATTCTCTCCCTCTCTCTCTGCCCCTCCCACACACACTGTCTCTCTCTCTCTCAAAATAAATACACTTAAAAAAAAAAAGTCAAGATACTGTTTATTACCCAAGAGTCAACATCAGTTAATAATAGCTTATGTCCCTCAAACTTCTCTTCAAATGATCTTTAAAATCCTAGAACTAAAATGGGTAAACATTTTCCAAAGCTGGAGCACTTGGGTGGCTCAGTAGGTTAAGCACCCAACTCTTGATTTTGGCTCAGGTGTTGATTTCCTGGTTGGCAAGATCCAGCCCTGAGTTGGACTCTGTACTGACATCTTGGAGCTTGCTTAGGGTTCTCTCTCTCACTCTCTCTCTACTCCTCCTCCACTCGTTTTCTCTCTCTCTCTCAAAATAAATAAATAAAATTAAAAAAAAATTTTTTTCCAAAGTTAACTACCTCAAACTTCTTTTCAAATGATCTTTAAAATCCTGAAACTAAAATGGATAAGAACAGCCTTTGCCAATAGCCATGAAACACAAAGCTTAGGGGATGCCTGGGTGGCTCAGTCAGTTGAGCATCCAACTTCAGCTCAGGTCATGATCTCACAGCTCATGGGTTCCAGCCCCACATCAGGCTCTGTGCTGACAGCTCGGAGCCTGGAGCCTGCTTCACATTCTGTGTCTCCCTCTCTCTCTGCCCCTAACCCACTCGCATTCTGTCATTGTCTCTCTCAAAAATACATAAACATAAAAAAAAAAAAAAAAAACCACAAAGCTTAGTACTCCAACTATTCGTCTTGTCTCACTGGTTGCTATTCCTCTGTCTCCTTTCCTTTGATATCTACTTTCCTCTTCTCTCTGCCTACTAATGTTCAAGTGTCCCAGAGCTCAGTCCTTTGTCCCCTTCTCTATTATTCACTTCCCTGTCCAGTCTTGTGTTTTTAAAAACCTCTTGAAGACTTCCAAAATTGTATCTCTAAACACTTCATTAAAACTCCAGCCTCATTTATCTACTGCCAGCTCTCCGTCTCCACTTGGATGTCCAGTACACATCCCAAACTTAACATGCCCCAAAACAAACTCCTGATCATCCCCCCTCTAAATCTGTTCCACACCAACTTTCTCCAGCTCAGTTCATGGCAGTGCCAGCTCTCTAGTAGCTTAGGCCAAAAATCTTGGGGTCATCCTTGACTTCTTTCTTCCACTCCCTATACCCAATTCATGAGAAAATCTGTTGGCTCCATATTTCAAATATATCCAGAATCTGACCACATCCCACTACCTCCCTTCCTACTACCCTGGCCTGAGTCACTACTGTCTTTTATCTGGACTGCTGCAGTAGCTTCCTTGTTGACCTTGCTTTTCTCTTTGTCCCCACCCTTTTCAGTCTTTTAACAAGGCTACTTGAGTAGTCCTTAAAACATAAGTGATGTTATGCCACAGATTTCCTTTCTGCAAAGGCTACCTACACTGTACCTTTCCCTCATTCCATTCCAGCTACACTAGCTTTCAAACCTGTCCCATGAACACACCCGGTACACTCCTACCTCCCGGCCTCTGTACGGCTGTTCAGTGTGCCTACAGGGTTCCTTGCCCGAATACAGACATGGTTACTTCTCTCCAATTCTCCACATTTTGGTTTAAATGTCACCTTCTCAACAAGGGTTTCCTTAACCATCCTATTTAAATACTGCAGTCACCACCTCATCTTCCATAGCATTCCTCAGCACTCTGGGTCTCTCTTAATTAGGTCTTTCTCTCTTTTACCGATTTCTTTTTTTTTTAATTTTTTTTTTTTAACGTTTATTTATTTTTGAGACAGAGAGAGACAGAGCATGAATGGGGAGGGTCAGAGAGAGAGGGAGACACAGAATCCGAAACAGGCTCCAGGCTCTGAGCTGTTAGCCCAGAGTCCGATGCGGGGCTCGAACTCACGGACCGCAAGATCGTGACCTGAGCTGAAGTCGGACGCTTAACCAACTGAGCCACCCAGGTGCCCCTCTTTTACCGATTTCTTATCTCTTTCTAATAGATATATTGACTTTTTAAAAAATTGTTTATTTATTTTTCAGAGAGAGAGAGAGAGATGGAGAGAGAGGGAGACAGAGAATCCCAAGCAGTTCCGTGCTCTCTGCACAGAGTCCGACTCTGGGCTTGAACTCAAACACTTTTACACCATGACTTGAGTTGAAATCAAAAGTTGGAGGCTTAACTGACTGAGCCACTCAGGAGCCACATATACTGACTTTTAAAAAAAAATCTATTGTGGGGCGCCTGGGTGGCTCAGTCGGTTAAGCGCCCGACTTCAGCTCAGGTCATGATCTCGCGGTCCGTGAGTTCGAGCCCCGCATCGGACTCTGGGCTAACAGCTCAGAGCCTGGAGCCTGCTTCGGATTCTGTGTCTCCCTCTCTCTCTGCCCCTCCCCCATTCATGCTCTGTCTCTCTCTGTCTCAAAAATAAATAAACGTTAAAAAAAAAATTAAAAAAAAATCTATTGTGTATTGTCTATTTCCTTCCCCTCCCCCAATGTAATCTCTATGTAGGTAAGATACATTGATGTAGACTGAGTACCTGGAAGAGTGCCAGGCACACAGTAGGTGTTTAATGAATAGCTGATGAATTAAGGATTGAAAACGAGACTGTCCTTTCCATGCTATTAGGTTCTTTTATTTACACTGCAGAATTGTCCCATAAACTCCATTTTGAGTTTTTTCAGGTTTTTTTTTTTTTTCCATTCTTGAAAGAGGAGAGGTCTTTTTAAGTCTAATATCTGCTTTAAAACAGGGGAAAGAGATCCTTTTTGGATCTCCATGTTATACACTGTCGTGTTGTTGAATGCCTTCTCTCCAGTCTTTCGACCAAGAGCTCATTGGTGTACATTTACATGACTAGATCTGTAATCCAACATCCCGAGAGCTTCTTTTCTGTGTTTGATGAAATATTTGTACAAGGGCCAGCTTTCTAACTTTATATTTGATCCAGTTCCCACTCCATGTACATGACGTGACTGTATTCAGTGTCTTTCCTGTTGCAACTTCCTCCTGGTGGGGAATTACTTCACCACCTACTGGCTTACGTTTAGTGTGGAGGTACGTGCCCTGAGGCTTTCCAACACCTGTGGCTTTGGAAGGAAGGCCTTTTGAATGTGGGGAGGGTGTTTTAATTGAACTGCTCCACTAATGTCTTATGACCTATCCTTTCTGCCACCCTTTATTTCTCTGAATTAGGGGTTAATAGCTGGAGTCTGCCAAGATCTCCATTTACTCACCCTAGCAACATCCTGCCCTGTTCAGAAGAGTTGAAGATTATCTCTGGTATTTCTCTTCAACCTTATCTCATTCAACACTCTGTTTAGCAGATTTTTTTTAAGTTTGGAGCATTTGGATTATATCTATTTTTTATTGCAGATTTTTTCCTTATTTTTAAGTTCCTCTGGTCTTTTCAGTGGCAGTTTGGCAGGAACCAATTATAAATTGGTGCTCGGAAGTCCAAGAGTATATAATTTAATAATTGCCAGTAGGGTGTGTACAAAAATTTTCCATCTCTTTTGCACTTGGAAAGAAGCTTTCTAAATGCTTTCAGGATGCAGCCAGATTTGGGGACTGCTGGAATCGATCAGTGAGGCTTGTATTTAGGATTTAGAGGAAAGGCAAAATCTTGTGCTGATTATAAAAGCAGGACCCTCAACTGGTCACCACTTAGCTGCTTTTTTTGCTGCAGTTCATTTTTTTTTTTTTTTTTTCAAAACCAAAACACATTACCCAGAATACCAAGTTACTGAAGGTATCCAGCCAGCATCACTGCTTGAGGGGTGTTTCAAATTAGGGTTTTTTTTCCTTGTTATTTCCCAATATTTTAAGGGAACCATTCTTTATAGGATTCAGTGTTGAGTACCATCATTTTATTAGATCTTAATTATGGGATTTAATCATTTATCCATTTTATTTTTTATTAAAAAAATTTTTTTTTAATGTTTATTTATTTTTGAGACAGAGAGAGACAGAGCATGAACAGGGGAGGGTCAGAGAGAGAGGGAGACACAGAATCCGAAACAGGCTCCAGGCTCCGAGCTGCCAGCACAGAGCCCAACGCGGGGCTCGAACTCACGGGTGAGATCATGACCTGAGCCGAAGTCGGACGCTTAACCGACCAAGCCACCCAGGCGCCCCACATTTATCCATTTTAAAAATATGTATTGATTTCTTTTCATGTGCTAGTCCCACAGGTGGATCCAGGCTCTGTGAGGCCTGAAACTTATCACAAATCTGTGAGTCTTATTTATTTATTTATTTATTTAAATGTCTACCCATTTATTTTGAGAGAGAGTGAGAGAGGTGATCTGGGGAGGGGCAAAGAGAAAGTGAATCCCAAGTGGTGTGGAGCTCGAAGTGGGGCTCAATTGCACGAACCAGGAGACCACGACCTGAGCTGAAATCAAGAGTCAGATGCTCAACCAACTGAGCCACCCAGGTGCCCCATGTGAGCCCTCTTTAAAAAAAAAAAAAAAAAAAAAAGGAGAAGGAAGAGAAAAAAAAGGAGGAAGGGAAAGAGGAGAATAATACAAAATTATAAATTCAAAAATTGGTTACAGACTTCTGTTTCTGGAAGGATGGAATAGAAGTACATTTCCCTGTTCTTCCTAGTAAGTAAAACTAAAAACTCTAGATACTATTATAAAACAAACATAAGAAGACTCTGAATGGTGTAGAAAAAGAAGACATACTGGCTAGGGACCAAGAATGACATGATGATGAGTTGTTTTTTTGTTGTTTTTTACCTTGTATATTCCAGGCTTAGAGCTGAAGAAGCCAGGAACCTGGATACCAATAAGCATGGACAAAAAAGCCCCTGCAAAAGCCTGCTCCCTCTAGCCAGGTACGAAGACTTGAAGGTAGGACGACTTGTTTCTAGTCATGGCTCTGCCATTAACAAATGTGTCTTGGAAAACACTCTCTCCAGCTCTCCATTTACAGCCAATAGCTGAGCCACCCAGACACCCCTAACGGAAACTGTTTTTAAAAATCTTTGTTAGGGAGCACCTGGGTGGCTCAGTCGCTTAAGCCTCTGACTTCAGCTCAGATCATGATCCCACAGTTCATGGGTTCGAGCCCCGAGTCAGGCTGTGCTGACAGCTCAGAGCCTGGAGCCTGCTTCAGATTCTGTGTCTTCCTCTCTCTCTGCCCCTCCCCTGCTCTCTCTCTCTCTCTCTATCTCAGAAATAAATAAACATTAAACATAAAAAAAAATTTTCTATTAGGGCACCTGGGTGGCTGAGTTGGTTAAGTGTCTGACTTTGGCTCAGGTCATGATCTCACGTTCGTGGGTTCAGGCTGCACGTCAGGCTCTGTGGTGACAGCTCAGAGCCTTGGAGCCTGCTTTGGATTCTGTGTTTCCCTCTCTGTCTGTCCCTCCCCCACTTGCGCTCTGTCTCTCTCAAAAATAAATAAGTAAACATTAAAAATTTTTAAATTAACATTTAAAAAAATTTAAAATGATCTTTGTTTATCTTTTATTTATATTTACCCTTTTTGTGGCATTTAGATACATGTACTTCGAGTTTACATTTCTCTGGGACATGGACTGAAATATTTGATTAAGGCTCTTAGAAGTTATGGGCCAAGGGCGCCTGGCTGGCTCAGTTGGAAGATCATGTGACTCTTGATCTCAGGGTCATGAATTCAAGCCCCATGTTGGTGTAGAGCTTACTTAAAAAACAAAAGAGAGAGAGAGAGAGAGACAGAGAGAGAGACAGAGAGAGAAACTGACCCTAAGGACACACAGTGTTTTCAATTTATGAGACAAAAACTTAAAATCAGCTATTATAAATATATTTACAAAACTGAAATAAAACATGTTTAGAGACTTAAAGGAATTATGAGAGCAATATCTCATCAAATACAGAATATGAATAAAGAGACAGAAGTTATAAAATAAAATAAAGTTGAAAAGTATAATAACTGAAGTGAAAAATTCAGTAGAAGAGTTCAACAGCATATTTGAGCTGGCAGAAGAGAGAATCAGCACAGTTCAGGATAGATTAGTTGAAATTATTGGGTCTCACAAAGAGAAAGAAAAGACTGAAAGAAAATGAGCACCTCAGAGACATGTGGTACACCATCAAGTGTGTGAACATACCCATAATGAGACTGCCATGAAAAGAGTAGAGATAGAAAGGGCTAGAAAGAATATTTCAAGAACTAATGACCAAAAAAACTTCCTAAATTTGATAAAATCTGAATCAACACATTGAAAAGTTTAACAACTTCTAAGTAGGATTAAGTCAAAGAAATCCAAACATAAGCTGTCAAAAGACAAGGAGACTTAAAAATAGCAAGAGAAAAATGTCTCATTGCATACATGGGATGCTCAATTTGATTAGCTTCTCATCAAAAATCATGAAGTGAAGAAAGAAGACATATTCTAAAGTGCTGAAAGAAAAAGACTCAACCAAGACTTCTCTATCTAGCAAAACTGTTCTTTAAAAAATAAAGGAGAAATTGAGATATTCCCAGACATTATTAAAGTGTTATGTTTATTAAGCTAATTGTTTAACACATAGTATATGCTTAACAAATCTTTCTTGGGGCACCTGGGTGGCTCAGTCGGTTGGGCGGCCGACTTCGGCTCAGGTCATGATCTCGCGGTCCGTGAGTTCGAGCCCCTCGTCGGGCTCTGTGCTGACAGCTCAGAGCCTGGAGCCTGCTTCCGATTCTGTGTCTCCCTCTCTCTGACCCTCCCCTGTTCATGCTCTGTCTCTCTCTGTCTCAAAAATAAATAAACGTTAAAAAAAAAATTAAAAAAAAAATCTTTCTTCTTCCTGTTGTATTATATATCCCCAATTTTTATTTTTTAATTAATTAATTAAGTAGGCTCCATATCCAGTGTGGAGCCCAATGAGGGGGCTTGAACTCATGAACCTGAGATCAAGACCTAAGGTGAGGGGCACCTGGGTGGTTCAGTTGGTTGAGCATCCCACTCTTGATTTTGGCTCAAGTCACAATCTCAGGGGTTGGGATTGAGCCCTGCATCAGACTCCACACTGAGGTGGAGACTGCTTAAGATTCTCTCTCTTTCTCTCTACCCCCTTCCCTGCTCACTCTCTCTCTCTAAAAATAAAATATATATATATATATATATATATATATATATATATATATATATATTTAAAAAAAGAACCCTGAGCTGAGATCAAGATTTGGATGCTTAACTGACTGAGCTACTCGGGTGCCCCCACTCCTAATTTTTCAAAGTGCCCAAGGGGCTCCTGGGTGGCTCAGTCGGTTAAGCGTCCAACTTTGGCTCAGGTCATGATCTTATGGTTTGTGAGTTTGAGCCTTAAGATGGGCTCTCTGCTGTCAGCGTGGAGCCTGCTTTAGATCCTCTGTCCCCCTCTCTTGCTGCCCCTTCCCTGCTCGTGTGCTCTCTCTCCCTCAAAAATAAATAAACATTAAAAAAATATAAAAATAAATAAAAGCCAGGACTGGGGTGCCTGGCTGGTTCAGCTGGTAGAGCTCACAACTCTTGAAATCAGTGTCAGTGTTGTGAGCTCCAGCCCCATGTTGGGTGTAGAGATTAAAGAAGAAAAATCCTCAAAAATAAAAAATAAAAAATAAAAGGACCCAGGATGACTGGCCCAAGTATCAAGAAGAAATAATTTCTGTTTTCACTACTAGTTAATAAATCTTAGCTTATCTTCATCCTAATTTTTATTGTGGTGTAAATCTCAAAAGCAGAGCACCTTGTACGGAATGGGTACTTTATAAACTAGGTAATGAATTATAAATATTGTTTTCCAGTTAGCCAAAAAATAATATTGTTTACAAAGAATGGGGCTTGGGAGCTAATGTCTTTATAGACAGTGAATTAATAGTAAATTACACCCACTAAGCTAATCATCTACTTTCTTTAACAAAATACATACACACAGAGCACTTAGGGCATGGACCATAATGGCATACTTACCAAGATAAACATTGAGTGGGATGTGAGATTGTGACTTCAAAGTTCACAACAAGCAGTCCTAAATCCAATGACAAAACTTTCTTTTATTTAAAGAACTGGATACAATGTAGTTAGTAAATCACTTTCCTATAATCTCAATATATAATAAAAACCTAATCATGCCAACATGCGTATTTGGAGTAATGTTTAATTCCCAATTGAAGGAAGTTTTGCTGCTCTCTGATTTAGAAAAAAACAGACCTTGCTCCTATTAAGGTTAATATTTATAAATGTTACATATAATAAGAAAAAGAAAAAAATGGAACATGAAAAAAAAGACTAAGGGACAACAAAAGGTAAAAGAGAAATGTATTCCCTAATATTTCATACCTATAATAATACCTTTAAAAAAACTAATCTGGGGTGCCTGTGTGGCTCAGTCAGTTAAGCGTCCACCTTGGGGCTCAGGTCATGATCTCATGGTTCATGAGTTCAAGCCCCGTGTCGGGCTCTGTGCTGACAGCTCAGAGCCTGGAGCCCGCTTGGGATTCTGTCTCCCTCTCTCTCTCTGCCCTTCCCCTGCTCACGCTCTATCTCTGTCTCACAAATAAAGAAAATAAACATTAAAAAAATATTTTTTAAAAATTAAAAGTTTACCAAAAAACCCCTGAATTTTAAAAATTATTTTTATTGCTTAAGCTATATATATATATATATATATATAATATATAAAATTATATGTGTATATATATATTTATAAAATTTTTAAAATATTTTATTTTTAGCAATCTCTGCACCCAACATAGTGCTGAAACCCACAAAACTGAAATCAAGAGTTGCATGCTCAATGGATTGACACAGCTAGGTGCTCCCTATTATTTTAATTACATTTAATTATTATTTTTATCACATGCAAACATGGTATAAAACTCATGGCATAGACCATTGAATTTTTTGCATAAAATCATACACTTAAAGTTTTTAACAGCTGGAGATTGACATCTGGCATGATAGTGTGAGGAGTTCCATTGACCCATTAACCAGTAAACTGGTAAAAGTTATTTTCAAAAAACAACCAATTTGAGGTGCCTGGCTGGCTCAGTCAGTGGAGCATGCAACTCTTGATCTCGGGGTTGTAGATTTAAGCCCCATGTTGAGATTACTTAAAAATAAATTCTTTAAAAAAAAAACATTTGGGGCACCTGGGTGGCTCAGTTTAGCATCAGACTCTTGATTTTGGCTCAGGTAATGATCCCAGGGTTGTGGGACTGAGCCCTGAGTCTGGCTCTGCACTGAGCGTGGAGCCTTCTTGAGATTCTCTCTCTCCCTCTGCGACTCCTCCACTCATGCTCTCTCTCTCTCAAAAAAAAAAAAAATGGGGTAAAAAAAAACATTAAAAGGTCCTAGGTATAAATAAAAGGTGAAGAAACATTTATTCAAGAAAAGGTGTGAAAATTGGGGAAGAGAGAAATTGGGAAAGGAGGGTTTATTTAGGAAGGAACTGATAGCCTGTTTTTGCCTATGTGAAGTTCAAAGTGGCAAGGCTTTGACCTCTATGCTAAGAGAGTTTCACTGTGGTCACTTCTCTATGGTAGAAGAGTTATATATAAACTATGTTCTTGCTTCTGGATAGACCAGAGTTATTTTTTTTAATATAATTTTTTTAAGTTTGTTTATTTTGAGAGAGACAGAGAGTGAGCAGGGGAGGGGCAGAGAGATAGGGAGAGAGAGAATCCCAAGCAGGCTCCGCACTGTCACAGCAGAACCCAATGTGGGGCTTGAACTCACAAACTGTGAGATCATGGTTAAGTCTGATGCTTAACCAACTGAGCCACCCAGGCACCCCAGACCAGAGATAATTTTAAGCCAGTCAGTGCTATTTGCAGGGCAGGCTTCAGCTTTTCTGTCATAACTGACACCTCAGTTATTGTCATGGACTGAACGTTTTTGTTCCTTGCCCCCAATTCATATGTTGAAGCCCTGACCCTCAATGTGGTGGTACTTGGAAGTGAAGCCTTTGAAAGGCAATTAGAGTTATATGAGGTCGTAAATTTGGGGTGCTCATGTTGGGGTTAGTGCCCTTAGAAGACACCAGAGAGTCTCTCTGTCATATGAGGACACAGCAAGAAAGTTGTTATCTACAAGCTAGGAAGAGAGCCCTCACCATCAACTCAACTGCTGGACCTTGATCTGGACTGACAGCATCTGGGATTGTAAGAATATAAGTCTCTGTTGTTTAAACTACCTAAGTCTGTGGTATTTTGTGATAGCAGCCCAAGAAAGCTAATGTAGTGGTGCTCAGCTACCAGTCTGATGACTTCTCGTGTTTCTCATTTGGATTGCACAGTATTTGCTCATGAGTGTGGGCATTCTTTAAAACGACAAATTTTTGCTTTGCAATGCTTTGTGAATGGTGCTTTAATACATAATCTTTTTGATAGTGAATTGTTTGCAAACTCCTGTGATAACATTAATGCATTTGTAAAAAACCTTAACTTCCTGACTTCTACTTAAATCAAATAACGTTATCTTCTAATAAACTCAACGGAGGACTGGCATTGAAAAGACTTTTACTGATTGGCCCATTAACAGTTTTTAAGTCATTGATGAAAAGAGTATGTAAACAAGGTTAATTTAAAAAATACATTAGAAAGCCAAGTTCTTTCGGCTAAGTTGTTGCTAGTGTTTTTAATTCTCTTGCTTCACTGCTTAAAGACAGCTGCTCTCTGATGATAGCTCATTCACTTCCATAGATTAAATGGAAATTAAATAGAAAAATTAAGAGAATGGACTTTGGTCTGTTGAGAAGCACAGTGATGAGAGGTTTTCTTTTAAAGATAGAGAAAGCAGGTAATGAACCACTGACATTAATGGCATTTTTAAAAAGACTTTATTATTTAAAAAATTTTTACTGTTTTATTTTTGAGACAGAGTGAGTGGGGGAGGGGCAGAGAGAGTGAGAGGAAGACAGAGGATCTGAAGCAGGCTCTGTGTTGAGAGCGGAGAGCCCAATGAGAGGCTCGAACTCACGAATCATGACCTGAGCTGAAGTCGGACACTTAACCGACTGAGCCACCCAGGCTCCCCTAAGAGTTTATTTTTAGGAAATCTCTACACCCAATATGAGGCTTGAATTTACAACCCTGAGACTAAGAGTCACATGCTCCCCTGACTGAGCCAGCCAGGCACCATACTAATGGCATTTTGAGCTTACAGGCCAGCTTGAAAACACTGTCCAAATGAACACTCATGTATAAATCACCCATCTATTCAACACATACCTATTAAGAGCCTATTGTGTAAAATACTTCGTGCTGTTGGAGCGAGAAAGGTGAAGATGATGTAGATATGACCTTAAGTACTTCGCAAGTGACTGGTGAGAGCAGATGTTTCTAATCTTATACTACTGTCACAAGGTAAACTAAGCGCTGCCAGGGGGGGTGTGTGTATAAAATACCTGCTTAATGATTTTAATCTAAGTCTTGCAAGTTAGTGAAAGCTTGGAAATAATGTGGTAAAGTCATTCTTCCTGTTCTGCTCTCTTTGGTGCTACTGTTGAACAACTCTGCATTTCTCCCAACGTTCCAGTCTCTATAGAATCAAAGAACATTAATAGTTTTAGAAGACTTTGTTTCTTACCTCACTTTCAGGATGAGAAAATAGACTAGGCTTCACATAACATGTCTGAGGACAGAGCTAGTTTAGTGGCAAATAGAAACCATTTTCCTGAAAACAAAGTATTATGCCTTTTTCTTCAGCCAGGTTTGTGTAAAATTTCTCCCAACCTTTGAGACTTGGCTTAATCATTACTGCTTCCATGAAGCTTTGCAGGATGCTCCCCAAGTAGATAAACACTACCTCTCGAGTATTTTGCTCACGAGTACTTCTAACAGAAACATTCATTCACTTTTACTGGAAATTTGTTCTCTAATTATTCCAGCTGGAGTCTCAAGCCCAAAAGAGAGGAATGTGAAATCAGGGTCCCTGGGCTGTCTCTGCAGATGAGGACAAAATGTAAAAAATAATGGCCACTACATTGCACTTTTTCATAAAATACCAATATTCTATTGTACAAACTCTTGGTATTGTCGCTTTCTTCTAACGCTGCAGTTGCACATTGCTCACTAAAGTCATTAATGCCTTTATTGCAAAATGCAGTGAATACTTTCCTGTTTTTACCTTTTAATGTTCCATGTAACTTTTCTTTCATATATCCAGTTATTCATTAAATATTTAATGAGATCAGATATTGCACCAGATGCTGGGAGTGCAATGATGAGCAAAACACACATAGGTCCTATCATATCACAGTAAAGAGCACCAGTCAAGTAACCATAACAAAGTGTGGTAAATGCTACATTACAGGAATCACAGGGCACATAATCTGGGCCAGAGGGTTAAAACCTAATCTGATCCAAAAGAAGTGATATTAAAGTGAAACCTGAAGAATTAAAAGATGAAGGAAGACTAATTCAGCAGAGGGAACAAGAACTACTAGAGGCAAGAAAAAACACACATTTGAGGAATTTAAAGATGTTCCTTAAGCCTGGGCCACAAATGGGGAAAAAAAGGAGGAAACATTTCATTGCATAAAGTGCTTTTAACTTTATAAGACTCTGGGTTAAAAGCAATGAAAAGACACAGAAACATTGTGAAGAGAGGAAGGACAAGGAAGAAAAAGATCCTTCTTGCTACAATTTAAGAAAAATTTCTACCATGTCCATTATTTTTTATTCTAGGTCTTAAATGATTTTCATTGTTGCCTTACTCTAAATATTGTAAGGAGCTAAATTAAAAGAAAATCTGTATTTGCTACGGGTGAAAACATCTCTCAGTGTGTTACAGGTAAATTATATGTAAAACAGAAGTGATTCTTGCAAAGCAATTTCTGGACTCCTGATTAACATCACAAAATAGGTAAGGTTTAACAACAGACTACTAGGTAATTCTATCTTCCTTTTATTTGAAACCGGTCAGCTCTAAATTATTCATGCTAACTGAACAGATAGATATATATATATATATATATATATATATATACACATATAACCTAAAATGAACAATAATCCAGATAGTTTCTATTTCCCTTTGGAATGTGCCTTTTCATTTTCATTTAAACACAAGTATCTCTGAAATCTAAGGATTTACTTAAAGTCACACCACAGAAAAGGGCTAATCGCTAATACCTAATTTTGTGACCCATCCCAAATTGGGAATTGAAAGCATGTTCTGGGCTGATGTTAAGACTTAATATTGAGAGTGGTTTATACCTTTTTCTTTACATTTTCATATTTTGTGACTTTTTTTCGTAAAATAAGTATGTAACTTTATTATTTTTCTGGTAATAAAAACATTTCCATATGGAAAACAAGTCTCCTCTTACACGTATTTCTTGAGAAAGTCAGGTTAAATAATTGATTTTAGAGAGCTCCTCTGAGATACAAAATTCATTTTAAAATTTTTTTTTTTTTTTCAATGTTTATTTATTTTTGGGACAGAGAGAGACAGAGCATGAACGGGGGAGGGGCAGAGTGAGAGGGAGACACAGAATCGGAAACAGGCTCCAGGCTCCGAGCCATCAGCCCGGAGCCTGACGCGGGGCTCGAACTCACGGACCGCGAGATCGTGACCTGGCTGAAGTCGGACGCTTAACCGACTGCGCCACCCAGGCGCCCCACAAAATTCATTTTAAAAAACACTAATGGGGCACCTGGATGGCTCAGTTGGTTAGTTGGTTAAGTGTCTGACTTTGGCTCAGATCATATCTCAAAGTTCCTGAGTTCGAGTCCCACGTCAGGCTCTGTGCTGACAGCTCAGAGGCTGGAGCTTGCTTTGGATTCTGTGTCTCCCTCTCTCCCTGCCCCTCCCCTGCTCATGCTCTCTCTCTCTAAAATAAACATTAGAAAAGAAAACCTTAGGGGCACCTAGGTGGCTCAGTCTGACTCTTGGTTTCAGCTCAGGTCAGAATCTCACGGTTTTGTGGGTTAAGCCCCACATTGGGCTCTGCACTGGCAGCTGGGAGCCTGCTTGAGATTCTCTCTCCCTCTCTTTCTGCCCTTCCCCCATTCGCACTGTCTTTGTCTCTCTTAAAATAAACTTAAAAAAATTAAAAGAACATTAAAAAAATAAATAAAAAATAAAAAATAAAACACTAATAAAAAGAACCAGAAAGTAACAAGACATTAATAAAGCAGTGTAGAAGTGTTATCATTTAGGTTTGCAATATAATTTTAATGACTGTTTTCTACGATATTTGAATAATGACTATTTCTGAAAATTAACACAATTTTAGCAACCAATGGAGAATAAAACAGGGACGTTACAAAATTTTAAAACAATTTTTGATAGAGATCATTGATTGAAGATTTGGTTTTGAACAATGTAAAATAAGTCAAGGATTGAAATGTGCTTTTACAATCAAAATTAATTGGGGTGTCTGGCTGGCTCAGTCGGTAGAGCATGCAACTCTCGATATCAGGTCATGAGTTTGAGCCCCACGTTGGGTGTAAAGATTCTTGGAAAAAACTATTTTAAAACACAGCAAATATGCTGAGCATGTATTTACTTGGAATACTTAATGTTTTAAAATAGCATATGAAGGTAAAGGCAGGATATTATTACTCTGAAAATTAATGAATCAGGATAAACTCGTTTTTACATATTCAATAGTTAATATAGATTTGTACCTAATAACTTTACAATAGGACTTTACAAAATAGGTGTTGTGTGAAGAATCTATAACATGATGATGCTTTTGGATAATAGAATACCTCAGTTTTCAATTCTTAAAAAAAAACAACAAACCCTCAAAACATTCTGATTTTGTTGTTTAAAAAATTGTTTTCATTTTAATGATCTGAGTTAGTAACAAACAAATATACAAAATTGTCTTTCACATTTCCATACATTGTGTTATGGACCACTTAAAACTCTGGGCTACAAATGCAGGTTTCTTTGTATCCTTAACTTCAATCATTGTCACTTATAAATAAAGGTGATTTTCGAAAACATGCATTTGTGAACATAGATGCCAAAAGTTGTACATGTAAGTTAATGCACAACCAATAGTGTACATTGTTCATTTGTGCAGTTACGTGTCAAATGCAATTGACATGGGTAGAAGCAGTTATCCCGGGACAGTTCACTCTGTTTGAAAATCATTTTGAGAAGCAGATGAAACTGTAGTTCAAAACAAAAACTGTATTCTACAAATACAATAAAATTCACAACTTGCACATCTGAAGCAACTTTTGGGACCCAAAGCTGATTTAATAACCCTGCTGCTACATTGGGTTTTTATTGGTGTATCTTCAAAATCATAGATTGGAAAACAGTTGTTTCAACAAAAATAAATATATATATTAAAAGGAAAGTGAGACTTTAAAAAATGTGAGGAAAGCTTTGAAACCAGTAATAATGTATGTCACCTATCATTTTCAAGTTTTAGAAACTTAAAGAAATTTAGAAACTTAAAGATAATCTGAACGTCTCCTGTTTTAAATTAAGATTTTTGCACCTCACCAATGTTTTCTATTTGATAGTGTAAAAGAAGAGTGGACAGTTTGTATTGTTGACTTACTATGATAAATTCACATCATCATAAGTTTGTGACTTCATTAGAGATCAAATAAGTGGAAACTGGATTATTATGAAAATGGGAACAAGGAAGCTCCTTCTACAACCACCAGTCGGAACTACAAATAAACACCAACACAAACTGATTTTTTATATTATTTCCAGATATATCTGCAGGAAGGAAAATCCAATCTTTCTTAAAAATGTTTTTCATGGGTTGTGGCAATGTGTGCTTTACCTCTTTAATTCTATCTACAACCTAAAATTATTTCTATACTACAAATTTCAAACTCCGTGGCAAGGAATGTGAATGCTAATCAGCTAGGTATTTATTCAACTTCATACAAAGAAAGGACTCATGAATGGTTATCATAATAATAGTCCCACTTTTTGCGAAGGCCCGAGTTTGAGGCCCTTGCCTATATTAATGATCAAATGAGAGAAGACAGTGCCAAACAACTGGGTCTCCTTCAGGCAGTTATCACAGACTTGGCCTCTGACATTATGAAAACACTTGTTTTACTAAAATGAATACAACTGCAAACATTTTGAGGACAACTGCAGTTGAAGAGGAAATGGGTTATTTTCTATAGGAAACATAAGATTAACTTTAAGGAAATGTACCTGTTTTCCATGGGCCTTAACAAGGAAATGTGGCTAGTGATTTCAAACACGTACTTCAAGTGTTACCTAAATGCATGATGGCATTTCAACCATCAATGATTCAGGAAAGTTAAACTGAGGGAGGAAAGACATGTACTTATGTACTTAGAACACTACATTAGGAGATGTAGTTATCTACTCTGCACTTTGGAAACGAAAGAAACCAATTCTGTCCAGAGTCAATATCAGAAAGAAATATGGCTGCTTCCTACTCTTCTCCACCTGGTGAAATTAATTTTATGATGCTCTCACTGGTAAGTCTCTCATTTGAGTTAGGCAAAATGAATCTAATAGGTTACTTTTGTTTTCAAAATCAACTGTTTAAACAGGTCTTTTTAGAAACTTTCAGAAGTGGAACATTTAACCCTTGAGAGAAACTTCTATTATTATCTCATCTAATGGCAGGTACAAGGATTGTTGGATTAAGAATTATTGCTTTTAATAAGATAACCATCAAAAATAAATATGTAAGCTTAACTCACTCATTTTCTACCCAATGCTACAATGTTTTACTCTCAAATCAAGTCACATGTTATCTTTAATTCTTTGCCAATTTAGCAAGGTTTTAAGTATAAGAAGTTGGCCTGTTAACTCAAAATCAAGACAACAGCAATGTCCACATAAGCATGTCTTATTTGGGCATTGAGCAGTAACACTGCTTTCTTGATAGGGCTTAAGGCACTAAACGGTGGTAAAATAAACAAAAAGTATGATGATTAACAACTTCTTTAGAATCCTAAAAAAGGAGATCATTTAGAAGGACACTAGTAAATCTTTTTCTCAAACAAATAAGGCATCCTGTTGGCAAACACAAATAAAACAAAAGGTCATGTTGAACCTAATACATTCACTGTCTCAGCTATACTACTTGAAACACTAGCTATCAAACTAAAGAAAGCTACAACAGCATGTATAAAGGTTGGAAAGGCACCAAAGGAGAGTTCTACCACTTGCAGTTCTAAGAGTTAGGTAAGCTGTGTTTAACACTGCATGTAGCCTAATCATAAATTTCATTCTTCCAAACGTATAACGTGGTGAATTTTGATTTGACAAATCAGTTTATCAAGTACTAGTTTAGTAAGAAATTTACTTTCATGAATTAGAAAATTACTGCAGTGTCTAACACAACTCCATTTATAAAGCTAAACTAATTCTAGTACTGAATGCATATTGTGGATAACACTGAAGCAAATCTGTATAAACAAAAATGGTTACCTCAAGATAGAATTCACAATAGAAATTCCATATATAACTAAATAAGATTTACTGAAAATAATGGAAAGTGTAGTACAGATACATCAAACTTAATTATAACCACAACATTTTCCTTGTGAAAAATACAACTATTAGTGAAATAAAATGTACAATTGAAAATTTTTCCAAAGGAAAAACAGTATAAACGAAAACATTCTTCGAGATAGGGAAAATAGTATGTCATTGTTTTTCTCATTACAATATAATTTGACACAAAAAGCAGTCCTAGAATTGCACCAATTCCACATCCAGTTTCCTGAACATGTTAAGAGTAAAAGGAGTTCGTAAAGCAGAATGCAGTTTCTGAATTTCATATTTTAAATTGAGGATATTCTCATACAAAATGTCACATCACACCAGATCTGTTTACATAATGTACAATACTTTCCATTTTGTGGCCAGACATGAATATAAACATATGCTTTCTGTGCCACCTCTCTTTCATTCTGGTATTTAGTCAGAGTCAGGAAAAAATAATCAAGTTACGTAAGTGTTATTTCTCTAGCCATAAAGAAAAATTATATTTAGTGCATGCTTCATCATTTGTCAAAAAACATTTCTGAAAATAAAACTCAGTTACCCAATGGTTTACAAAATAGAAAAGTCATTCATTAGGATAAAAACGTGGTAGGGTTTTAGGTCCATTTCCAAAGGACTGACTTCCTGGGCAGCACCGCTGTCCTTCAGCAGAGGTCATGATGCAAGTTCTATGGTCAAAGCAGGTGTGCCCGCAGGAGACCACTGCCTGACATTCAATTATCTGAGGCTCTGCACCCCCTTCGACCACCCGCCTCTGCCAGTTCATTAGTGCTATAAAATAGACGGAATTTTTGTGGAAATGTTAGGAACATTTCTGCTGTACATGATTTAGAAGTTCTCCAAATTTTTCAAATAGGTCTTCTACCCATTTTACATTTTTCATACAAAGTTGAACAATTTCTTCCTGTCCTAAGTCTTCATTTCTTTTCTGCACAGAAGAAATCTAAAATAAAGAGAATTGCCACATTAGCTTATACTTATCCCTTTATTAGCTCTTAATAAGAGCTCACTGTTTCTAGATCTCGAATGAAAAGGATTTATGAATCCACCTACAAATACTGCTTTAAAAAACAAATTCCATCCATGGAGAATGATTATGTCACATAAATTCAGGTGAAGTCTAATCCTATCATTTTTAGTTCCAGGAGGGCAAGGAGGAAGCTAGAAAAAAATGGCTCAAACTTTCTCAATTGCTTCCAGTTGTGTTAAATTTAAGTGGCCAATTTTGGGGTCAATTCTACATTTCAGAGCATTGTAAAAATAGTCAACATATATTGCACGACCATCTTTCCAGCACATTATCATCAAACACATCAAGTATAGCCTTGGGCCAACTTAACTCTTTATTAAAAAACTGGTAGTGCTGGTCAAAAAAGATACTACTGTCTAGAACCATTAAACCTTTGAGGAAATCGAACTTTATTATCCCACCTACAAAGCGGTAGTATGGTCATATATAATTTCTGAGCAACCTCAATTCTGATACTTAAAACTTACAATTAAATTTTAACTATCATTTCTTCCTGCCAAGGCACAAAAACCCCTTTCTCTGCAATTAAGTGGGATAAGGCCATTCTAGTGATAAGGAAGACAGCAGGATGTCAAAGCAGTGCCTGAAGTGAATTAAAGCAGGATCATTCTGTATTATGGGAGAAGAAAATGAAATAAAGTACCATTTATTATGGCAAGGTAATTAAGCATAATAGCTTAAAAACATTACCACTTACAGCTTCCCTAAGAGCCTCAGATTAATATGAGCACAACACATAACAGAGATACTCAGAATAACATTATTTACAGGACAACAGAGGGACATATTTTTCAACAGTTTTCTTTAAAACATTAAAAAACCACGATAGGTATGGAATCCTTAAAAGTTCAGAAAAAAATTTTCATTTTTAAATAAGTGAAAAAAATTACCTCATCTTTACATATCAGATAAACATGATATTTGTAATGATGGAGTGAATGATACAAAGAATACAGCTGTATTTTCTCTGGATCAACAGCAAACTCCTATAAAAAGAAAAGAGTTTATAGGTATATTTATTTCATGGAATATTTGAGCTGCGAATACTTTTTCCAAGAACACTAGACCAAAAGTCTCAATGGAAATCTTAAAAATAAATGACTAATATGGCTAGATATATGCTTAAATATGGACAAGAGGCTTATTTGGTTAAGAATTTAAATTGTATTTTAAAACCTTCACTCTTCTTCCTGAATATAAACACACACTATTTCAAAAAGTTTAAACATAGAAAAAATTTAAACAGTAAACATGTCAGATGGCTTATAAAGTATAAGAATCTATAATCTCTTGCTTTAGAGATAAACAAGATTAACAGCATGGTATATATTCTTTCATATTTTCCCTCGATGTATACTACGTATTAATAACTCTCATTCTGTAATGGGAAGGAAATCCTACTATACATATTGTTCTGCAACTCTATTTTTTAGAACTTATTTTTTCCTAACTAAAACTTGAATATCTATTTATTACATATATCCCCCCTGCCACTATAAATGATATGAGGGCAGGGATTTTTGACCATTTTTCACTGTTATATTCCTAGTACTTAGAACTGTATTTGCAAACTGTAGGCACTCAAAATATTTTACTGAAAGAATGAATGAGTCTCTTTTTAAAAAGTACATAGTATTACATTATCTGGATGGCTCTTTGTCCAATCTCCTACTGGCAAAGCATAACTGGATTGCGCTTACCAACAACTGCACAATGAGCAAGGGCATACGTTTTTATGCATTTGTGAATGTGTTTCTACAGAATATATTTTTGATGTGGAATTGATTGGTAAAACTGTTTTCTGAAAAGGCAATAATTTAGACTATGTTTGAAAATGAGTGAATTCCAATTTCAATAATTTTACAGATATGGAATATTGAATCTCATGGAAATGTGTATGCTCACTTATCTATATGCATTTGTATCCAATGGTAAAAAGTATATATAAAATATAAATACAGGCATCAGGTGATTCCTTGCCTATTAATCTAGTTTAAAAATCTGCGAGCACTAACTACATGCAGATACCCTGCTGAATGATGGAGAAACACAAAGAATAAGACCAAATCCCTGGTCCTTGAGCTGGAGCTGCTCATGCGTATCTGAAAAGATTTCATATTTACAACAAAATTTAGTAAAATATTTGCTTGTTTCAATGTTTTAAATAGGAATTATATTAAGTGGAAAAGGTATAATTTTATCAATCAATATCTACTTACTTGTGCAGATTTGGTGGTTGTTTTAGAAGTCCTTAGAGTTTTCTTATTATAAGCTTTGCCATTCATTTTGATTTTAGAAATAGCAGAACCCCCACTTTTTGCTTTAGAGTCACGGGTAATTATTGTTAGTTCAGGAAAACTTTCCAAAGCATTCTTTAAAATAAAGCAAAAATAACTGACATCAGAAGAAAACTAAACTACTTTCAGCTATTCAAAATTTATTTTAAAAAATACAGAAAAAAATACATACATACATTTATGCTTAGTACACACACGAATATGCAGAGGGTACAGATGGCATGTGGTAAATATATACAATACAGATATATACACGGGTATTAAACATAGCTACAAATTCTTTGTAGCTCTTCCATCAAGATGTGGAATCTATTTCCTCATCCCTTAAATTTGAGTGAGCCTTATGACCTGCTTTATGCCAACAGCACATGGCACTGTAGGGACTCCTTAATCAGGCAGGGATTTCTAGTAATGCCTCTCTGTGGCTTCAAAGTAGGGGAAAGAGGGACATATGTTTCTCCAAAGCTCTACCAATTCCACTTGGCCAACCCCTGCTATAAAGAATTCATTGGATCACAGGTGAGGATGAGAACAGTGAAAATGAGCAGCATCATAATACTTCTCTGGCTTCACTACTCCTCTGCCTTTTTTGACTACGGTTGTGTTAAGGGAGTCTAAAACAGGTCTTGATGAATTTTTTGGCCACAATGACACAGTAGTTACTCACTGACAAGTTAGTGGTCATATAGCCAAACCAATTCTAGTCCATACTTTTTTTTTTTTAATTGTTATTTATTTTTAAAGAAGAGAGAGAATCCCAAGCAGGCTCTGCGCATTCAGTGCTGAGCCTGACATGGGGCTCAATCTCAGGAACTGTGAGACCATGACCTGAGCTGAAATCAAAAGTCTGACACTTAACTGACTGAGCCACCCAAGTGTTCCTCTAATCCATTCTTTAAAAGTCACTGGCACATTTATGCCCTTACCTACTTGGTAAATCATGAAAAGCCACAAACAATAACGAATGATCTTTATAGCTAAATTTAACTAGTTTAAGTATTGTTTTAAGGTGGTGGAGTGTGTGACTCTTGATCTCATGGTTGTGAGTTTGAGCCTATGTTGGGCATAGAGTTTACTTAAAAAAAAAAAGAAAAAGTTGTTTTAAAAGATTAAATTGAGTAACCACTATCATTTACTATTTTGAATTCTGACAATATACAGGTTCAAGTGCCTCCATTATTTTGATTATTCAGAATGTAATTACCATTTGACAGGCTATACTGTTTTATAAACAGTTACAACCTTTAGGGCCACCTCTTCCAAACTCTGTATGGGTTCCCAAGTACTTTCTGTGACAAGATGCTAAAGATGATTGGAAGCACATGGATTTCTGAGGAAAACAGAACATGATTTACTTCAAAAAGCTTTAGGATTCCTAAAATTACTAAGATCATCATGAGTAATGGTGTTAATTATTTCTAAAGGACTGACAATCTTTTACAATCTACTGTTTGTATTTTGGTTTTAAAATGCAAAATGCTGTAAATGAAAATAATAAAAATTAATAACTAATTTCAAAATTAGAAATTGTTTTTTTTCTGTGAAAATAATATGAAAACTAATTTTTCAGTTGTTCATTATAAACTATCGCATAAGCTTTAAATATCTACAGAGTCTATTAAATGTCAAGTGGTGGCTTTATTTTAATACAAGTTATTAGAGAACTGGTTTAACATTCCCCCCCTTTTTTTTCCACACAAAAGCCTTCACACAAATGTTTTGAGAGAGAGACAGTGAGTGAGGAGGGGAAGACAGAGAGGAAGACACAGAATCTGAAGCAAGCTCCAGGCTCTGAGCTGCCAGCACAGAGCCCAACATAGGGCTTGAATCCACAAACTGCAAGATCATGACCTAAGGTGAAGTCAGACGCTTAGCTGATTGAGCCACCCAGGCACCCCTCCTTTTTTTTTTAACGTTTATTTATTTTTGAGAGAGAGAGAGAGAGAGAGAGAGAGAGAGAGGAAATGCAGGGGAGGGGCAGAGAAAGAGGGACACATAGAATCCAAAGCAGGGTCCAGGCTCTGAGCTGTCAGTGCAGAGCCTGACACAGGGCTCGAACCCATGATTTTGAGATCATGACCTGAGCTGAAGTTGGTCGCTTAATTGACTGAGCCACCCAGGTGCCCCAGAACGGGTTTAACATTTCTAAATGGCTGAGCCAAGGGGAGCCTAGCTGGTTCAGTTTGTAAAGCGGGAGACTTGATCTCTAGGGAGGAAGTTTGAGCCCCATATTGGGTATAGAGATTACTTGAAAAAAAAAAGGGGGGGTACCTCAAACTGCTCATTTTTAAGATTTGGTAAACTTTTAGAAAACACACATCTAAAAGCATTCCTTTCTCTGCAGAAAGCAAGGTATTTTCTAAATTTCAATTGATAATAGCAGTTAAGCAGAAAATACTGGACTGTAGTCTGCAGACCAAATTCTTAGTACCGGGCTTCTTACTACCTTTTGACTTTTTTGTCTGTAAGTGCACGTCTGTGAATGATACAGGACTATTAGTAGTTTGGTGTCATTTAACTTTTGATTTTTTTTAAGTAACTCTGCAACCAATGTGGGGCTAGATCTCATGACCCCAAGGATCACATGCTCTGTTGACTCAGCCAGCCAGGCAACTCTGGTGTCATTTAACTTTGAACTCAATCTCAGAGCCTTAATTTTTACCTAGTAAAATGAGCCAATTTTCACTTTTATGTGGAGTCTGGATAAAATAGGGATGTGAAAAAGCTATACAAATTACCCAAATGAGCTGAAAACTTCCATCCACACAAAAACCTTCACACATATGTTTATATACTAGCTTTATTGATAACTGCCAAGATTAGGAAGCAATCAAATATGTCCTTCAGTAGATGAACAGATAAACTGTGGTACATTCAGACAATGGAATATTATTTAGTGGTAAAAGAAATGAGCTGCCAAGCCATAAAAAGACATGGCAGAAAAAAAATTCTTTTTTTTAAAACAAGTTATTTTACAGATCTTTATTTTTTTATATTTTTTCATGTTTATTTATTTTGAGAGAGAGTGTGCGTGCATATGTGTGCAAGCAGAGAAGGGGCAGAGAGAGAGAGAGAGAGAGAGAGAGAGAGAGGAAAGAGAGAATCCCAAGCAGGCTCCATGCTGTCAGTGCAGAGCCTGTTATGGGACGGGGGCTCAATCCCACGATCTGTGAGACCATGGCCTGAGCTGAAATCAAGAATTGGATGCTTAACTGACTAAGCCACTCTGGCACCCTTTTATTTTTTAAGTAGGCTCTATACCCAATGTGGGGCTTGATCTCATGACCCCTAGATAAGAGTTGCATGCTCTACTAACTGAGTCAGCCAGGTGCCCCCAAATCTTAAATTCTTATTAGTAAGTGAAAGAAGCCAAACTGAAAAGACCACATACGGTATAGTTTTCAACTATAGGACATTCTGGAAAAGGTACAACTATAGAGAGAGTAAAAAGATCAGTGGTTGCAAGAGGTTAAGTGGGTAGGGAGGGATGAATACAGCAAAGAGGATTTTCAGGGCAGTGAAAGTACTCTGTATAACACTTTAATAGTAGATAACATGTCATTATACCTTCTCCAAACTGATAGAATGTACAACACCAAGAGAGTCCGTGCAAACTGTGGACTTCAGGTTATAAAGATACATCAATGTAGGTTCATCAATTGTGACAAATATACCACTTTGGTGGGAGATGTTGATAATGGGGCAGGTTGTTCATGTGGGGTAGATGGGAACTCTCTGTACTTTGTTCAGTTTTGCTGTGAACCTAAAACTGCTATAAAAATAAAGTCCAGGGGTGCCTGGGTAGCTCAGTCAGTTGAGCATCCAACTTTGGCTCTGGCCATGATCTCACAGTTTGTGGGTTCAAGCCCCGTGTCAGATTCTGTACTGATAGCACTGATATCAGATAGTTGATAGTCCAGAGTCTGCTTCAGATTCTCTGTCTCCCTCTTTCTCTGCCCCTCCTTCCCTCTCTCTCAAAAATAAACATTAAAGAAAAATAAAAAAGAAATTCTATTTATAAAAATTAAAAGATATACAAATATATAAAAAAACTTTTCCCAAGGTAGATATGATCAAAAGATTCTAAACGTTATATGTTATACTTAAAAAAATTTTTTTTAATGTTTATTTATTTTTGACAGAGAGAGACAGAGTATGAGCGGGGGAGGGGCAGAGAGAGAGGGAGACACAGAATCCGAAGCAGGCTCCAGGCTCTGAGCTGTCAGCACAGAGCCCGACGCGGGGGCTCAAATTCACGAGCCGTGAGATCATGACCTGAGCCGAAGTCGGATGCTTAGCCGACTGAGCCACCCAGAAGCCCCTCAGCTTTCTTATTAAAAGTATAACATATAACATTTCGGGGCACCTGGGTGGCTCAGTTGGTTGAGCGTCCGACTTCGGCTCAGGTCATGATCTCACGGCTCGTGAATTTGAGCCCCGCTTCGGGCTCTGTGCTGACAGCTCAGAGCCTGGAGCCTGCTTCGGATTCTGTGTCTCCCTCTCTCTCTCTCTCTGTCCCTCCCCCGCTTGTGTGAGCACGCATGTGCTCTCTCTCAAAAATAAACAATAAAAAAATTAAAGAAAAAAAGGAAAAGCTGGAAAAACTTGACTACTAGGTAGCTTCTGTGATAAATTTTTCTGTGTTTAGATTAGCTTCTTATTGTTCTATATTTCTGATGACACCAAGACCAATTTAAACTATATATATCTACCATTATGTTAAGATAACTTTTCCTCAGATATTGAGTAAATCAGACAAATAAAGGAAATTGTTTATACTATGCTAAGAAAGGCCAATTCTAATTATAGATGAAATGTGAAAATTTTGAAAAGGTTTAAAAGAAAAATAAGACTGGAATTTGGTAGTTTAAAGGAAGTACTTTTGTTTTTTTAAAAAATTTTTTTTAATGTTTATTTATTTCTGAGGCAGAGAGAGACAGAGCGTGAGTGGGGGAGTGTCAGAGAGAGAGGGAGACACAGAATCAGAAGCAGGCTCCAGGCTCCGAGCTGGCAGCACAGAGCCCGACGCGGGGTTTGAACCCACAAAACCGCGGGATCATGACCTGAGCCGAAGTCGGTCGCTCAACCGACTGAGCCACCCAGGCACCCCAAGGAAGTACCTTTGAAAATATTTGGAAATTATTATGTAAAAGGAATTCTAGATAAATATAAAAGCCTAAAAAATGAACTTAAGCAAAAAAAAAAAAAAAAAAGCAAATGATTAACACTAGAATCTGCCTTAATAAAATGAAAGACAAGCTAAACAGACCTCATAATGAATGAAAACTTAAATTTCGTTGGTGAAAATTTATAAAACTGAGAGTGACTTCATAAATTCTTGCTATTATTCTTAAGACTAGGATTGCCAGTGAGTTTGCTAATAAAATCATCTGAAGGAAATACCTTGAATGGCTGATCCAAATGAAGATTCAAAAGAAGTCTCTTTCGGTTATCATTCAGCATACTATCTATTTTTTTCATATGAGGCAAAAGGAGCTCATCTAAAACAAGATAAAAATTTATTGTAACAGGATAAACTATCAACATAAAAACTTGTTAAAAATCCAAGTTTTCCTCAAAGTTAAGATATTAAATTCATTGGTGTATGTAAATATTACTTTAAAAATACTGGACATGTAGCTTTCTGAACAAAAGGTAACTTGAAAAAATAGGTTTGCAATAGCCAACCTGAGAAAGAAACAGCACAGTATGAGGACAAGATCAGAAGTCCTGGGTTTTAGCCCTGTCTCTGCCACCAGAATTGATTGATGACAGCTACCATGACCAGTGAGCAGACTGCCTAGTTTCTCCAGACCTCATTTATCATCTGAACAATAATCATATTACAAAATATAGATTTATCTGACATTATAAAAATCTATAAAATACCAAATATGATAGTCTTAATTTAACTGTAGTTTGGGCCAAAAAAAGTAGGGGAAGAAAAATGATCAAAATCCAGTTTCAAAAACACAAGAGAAGAGTCAAAATAGTTATTTCAGAAAAGGAGAGAGTAAAAGTATGATAAAGATTCTAACCAAAACTTTTTACTTTCTTTTCACCCCTCTAAAACTTTAAGATCTCTTTAAAAAAAAAAAGCACTTTCATTGGAGAATTAATTACTTTTGGTGCTGTATTAAATATTTTAGGTTACTAGATTATTTCTCAAATTACCAGCATAATAATATATTTTATAACACTACCTTTAATGACCATTCTGAAAACGTATATGTAATCCTCAGAATCTGGCCGCTAATTTCATAGATGAATAAAAGTATTCTTTATATTTGGAATACAAACACAAGCAGTGACCAGCAGAAGAACACTTCCTCTAATTGAAGAAAAAGTCCTTAGTGAGGAATGCATTCTGAGGTCACTCACCTTAGATACACACTGTGATAGTTTTCTTTTATCTTTCTAGTAGTGATTAAATCTGTTCAAAAACTGTAAGAATTTACATTTCACAAAACAAGGTTTAAACAGCTGTGGATATTTTAAAAATGTTACCATTAAAAAAAATAAAATATAACCATTAAAGTCTTTCCCCCTTATATCAAATAGAGAAAAATCAGAAAACAATGATAAGCAACAGAAAAAAAAAATCAATTAAAATACAACTACCCAGGAATTGCCATTACTAAGAAATGTATGTTGTATGATGCAAGGAGTTTTGATTGAGAGAAAACATTTAATGGTGAAAACACTGATGTGGGGAATTAACTATGGGTTTTAATTGTGGTTATTCAATGATTAAGTTGTTTTATAACTATGAAATACATTTAATCTTTTTGAACCTTAGTCTACAAAATAAATGTTTTAGACTAGATAATCTCTAATGTCTCTTCCAGGTCTACATGACTCTAAAATTTTAGACTGATGAATGGATTACTGTCTCTGATACGGTCAAAAAACAATGGATCAAAAATTAGAAGACTTGAGATTGTAATCCTTTTGCTGCTACATGCAAATTGTGGGCTCTTAAGCAAGACACTTAACCTCTAGGTGCCTCACTGTCTTCATCCACAAAATGGCTGTCTGAATTGTTTTGGGAGTAAAACAGAATAATGTATATCAAAGTATGTGGAAATAACATATGTATTATTAGGCATTACTGTTGAAGTATATTGTTAGTGATTTTTGTTACTATCTTTTGATCATACATGCATACAATCATTTTGGGGGTGATGGAAACTGACTCATTAACAACCCTTTCATTCCCTCTTTTAGCTTCCTTGGTGAATGCTACAGTAGATGAGTAGTAAATATTAGCAAGCAACATTAAATATATGAGTCACCAGTTATTTCAGATATCAATCTCATCTCTATTTTACTGTAAGGAAAAGTTACTAAAGGAAGAATATAAAGGAATAATATTAATGAATGTAACCTAATGCATACATTGTTTTATTATTAATTGATTAGAATATAATTATTTGGTGATGTATCTTTTATGAGACACAAATAATGTGATTTTAATCTTTATACCATTATTATCCACTTCATCTTTCCAATCATTAGAAAGCAGAATGTGTTGACCTCTGGACCTTGTGTATAACATAGACACTTAGTGAAATGTTATAAGGATGACAAAGATTTAGAATTGAAAGAAACTAGTGGGTAGTTACATAATTTTCCCATGAGTAGGAATCAATAAAAATACATCCAATCTAAAAAAATCCCTCAATATAAATTTGTTCAAATATTGACAATTCATGAAAAGACAGGAATACTTTATAGAATCAGTATCATGAACATGTGAACTGACAATATACAGATATCTATTAGAAAACCTACATACTAAACACATAACTAACAGATAAGAATAAAGAAGATCCATGAAGCACTACCAAGAAAGTACTACTTAGCAGACTGTACCATTGCTCTTCTCTAAGGCTTGCATTGTGTCAGGGTCCAAAGCGATGCTAACAAGCAATTCCATGTAGCTCTTAAAGGTTTCCTTCATCGCTCTTGTATTCAAAAAACGAGTGACAAAGGGAGCTGGAGGATCAAATTCTGAGAGAGTGAAAAGACGAAATATTAAATATTCTTCCTGATAAATTTAAAAAACACTTTTATTTATAAAAAGAGCCTACAAGCAGATAAAAGGTTGTAGATAAAATTTCTTCAAATTCAAGCTTCTCACATTTGGCTTTTAAAAACACCCCAGGTTACAGATTCTCAAAGCTGGTTTGCACATCACCATCACTAGAGAGCTCGTAAAACAAAACAAAACAAAACAAAACAAAACAAAACAAAACAAATCAGCTTGCTAGACTATTAAAACAGAATCTTTTGGTGGGGGTGGGTGGGTAGGTGGTGGTAGCAGTAATGATGAGGTTTAAATATTATACTTCTAAAGGTTCCCAGGTGACTCTGAAGCCCAATACTAGCCCAGCATTGGTAAACATCAGCCCCACAGGAACCTGTTTGTTCTCCCCTGGCTGTGCTACTCCAGAACTGATGGTTTCTCTAGATTGAAGAAACTACATAAGACATCTAATGTATGAGTTAATATACAGCCATCTCTTCTTTTTTTAATTCTACACTTAAATTACTGTAAAATTCTGGTCTAGAGCCAAGGCATATACACATTTTTTAAAAAAATATAAAATAGCCCATACACAAGGAAAACTTCACTCAAGTTCAATGGCAAGAACTTTAAGATTAGAAATGTCTCAATTTTTACTTTTTTGATTAAAATACATAACTTGTAAAAAAAAAGTTTGTTTGTTTGTTTTATACACACACAGGCCCAAAATGGTGTCACTTAGGGTAAGGCCCCAAGTCATTACCAGGACTTAATAACAGGACCAGGACATAAGCCAGGACATAATAATACCTAACCTAACTGCAGTTTCAAACCCCAGAAATGTAACCTTTACCCAGTTAACATGGGAATTTCCTGGTCAGCACTAGGAAATTTACTGATAGGGTGACCTTGCCTAAAACAGTGGATTTTTGCTAATAATTTCCTTTTTACCACTCCCTCTCTACTTTTAAAACCTTTCCTTTTCTATAGCCCTTTGGAGCTCCCCTCTACTTGCCAGATGGGATGCTGCCTGATCCATTAATTGAATAAAAAAGCCAATATGTTTAAAACTTATTTGGTTGAATATTTGTTATTTAACAAACTATTATCACAGCCTTTAAAGCAATTCTTAAAGTATGGTCCAAGGATCTTTTGAGGTTTCCTCCAAGATCCTTTTCATGATGTCAAAATTGTTTTCATAAAAATATTAAATGCTATATACCTTTTTTACTCTGTTGACGTTTGTAAAAATAATGATGGGTAAAAATGCTGGTGCCTTACTTAGTATGAATCAAAGCAGTGGCACCAAATTGCACTAGTAGCCATATACTTTGCCATCTCCCTGACATGCATTTAAAGGGGGAAAAAAGCCAGTTTCAAATAAGAATAGTCCTTAAGGAGGAGCACCTGGGTGGCTCAGTCCATTGAATGTCTGACTTTGGCTCAGGTCATGATCTCGTGGTTTGTGGCTTTGAGCCCCGCATCGGGCTCTGTGCTGACAGCTCAGAGCCTGGAACCTGTTCGGATTCTGTGTCTCCCTCTCTCTCTGCCCCTCCCCTGTTCACACTCTGTCTCCCTCAAAAATAAATAAACATTAAAAAAAATTTTTTTTTGGGGCGCCTGGGTGGCGCAGTCAGTTAAGCGTCCGACTTCAGCCAGGCCACGATCTCACAGTCCGTGAGTTCGAGCCCCGCCTCGGGCTCTGGGCTGATGGCTCGGAGCCTGGAGCCTGTTTCCGATTCTGTGTCTCCCTCTCTCTCTGTCCCTCCCCCGTTCATGCTCTGTCTCTCTCTGTCCCAAAAATAAAAATTAAAAAAAAAACGTTGAAAAAAAAAATTTTTTTTTTTTTTAAAGAATAGTCCTTGGGGAGCCTGGCTGGCTCTCTCGGTGCAGTGTGTGACTCTTGATGTTGGGTCCTGAGTTCAAGCCCCACTGGGTAGACATTACTTAAAAAAATGAAAAAAACAGTTTTTCATGAAGCAGTAAAAATGATTAATTGCATTAAATTTTTTACTCTTGAGTAAATGTCTCAATATTCTGTGTGATAAATTAGAGGTACAAATGAAGCACTTCTGTTTTAAAGTATGATGGTTATCTCCAGGAAGAGCATCCATGCAATTGTTTGAGTTACAAGATGAACTAGACCCTTTTCTCCCCTTGGGACAACCATTTTCATTTGAAAGAGTGATTGCCAGACACACCATGCCTATTCAGACTCAGGTATCTGGCAGACATTCTCTCAAAAATTAATGAAATGAACCTGTCATTCAAAGAGAACAAATGACAGCATTTACTAACAATGACAAAATTTGAGGTTTCATTTTTTTTATTTTTTTAAAAGATTTTATTTTTAAGTAATCTCTACACCCCATGTGGAGCTCAAATTCACGACTCTGAGACTGAGTCGCATACTCCGCGACTGAGCCAGCCAGGCACTCCCAAAATTTCAGGTTTCAAATGAAAATCAGAATTCTGGAAAACATGTATCTACAGCTGTGAGCTTGACAACATCCCCGTACTTAAGGAATTCACTGATGAGATCAGTGGTAATATTAGTGTTACACTGTAAAAATGTATGACCTAAATGTAAGAGCTAAAATCATGAAACTCTTAGAGGCGCCTGGGTGGCTCAGTTGGTTGAATGCCTGACTTCAGCTCAGGTCATGATTTCATGGAGCCCTGCATTGGGTTCTCTGATGTCAGCACAGAGCCCGCTTTGGATCCTCTGTCTCCCTTTCTCTGCCCCTCCCCCCACTTACATGCACTCTTTTTTTCTCTCAAAAATAAACCTTAGGGGCACCTGGGTGGCTCAGTTAGTTAAGCTTCCGACTTTGGCTCAGGTCATGATTTCGTGGCTTGTAAGTTGGCTTGTGAGTTCCAGCACCGTGTTGGGCTTCATGCTGACAGCTCAGAGCCTGGAGCCTGCTTCAGATTCTGTGTCTCCCTCTCTCTGACCCTCCCTTGCTCACGCTTTGTCTCTCTCAGAAGTAAACAAACATTAAAAAAATTTAAAAAAAACAAACCAACATTAAAAAAAATAAAGTCATGAAACTCTTAGGAAATATAGGGGTAAATCTTCATGACCTTGTATTTGGCAATGGATTCTTAACATGACACCAAAAGTCTAAGCAATAAAAGAAAAAATAAAGAAATTTGGCTTCGTTAGAACTTCAAACTTTTTTTTGAGAGAGAGAGCATTCAGTGAAGGGGCAAAGGGAGAAAGAATTTTGAGCAGGCTCCAAGCTCAGCGTGGAGCCTGATGCAGGGCCCAATCCCACAAACCTGGGATCATGACCTGAGCTGAAATCAAGAGTTGGATGCTCAACTGACTGGGCCACCCAGGTGCCCCAGAATTTCAAACTTTTGTGCATCAATGGACATTATCAAAAGAATAAGATAAAATATTTTAAATCCTACATCTGGTAAGGGTTTATTATCTAGAATATATAAAGAACTCCTACAACTTCAGAACAAAAGAAGAAATAGCCTAATTAAAACTAGGCAACATATCAGAATAGACATTTCTTCAAAGAAGATAAGGAAATGGACAGTAAGCACTTGAAAAGATACTCAACATTAGTTGTTAAGGAACTACAAATCAAAACTTCAGTCATATACCACTTTACACCTACTAGGATGGCTACAATAAAAAATAAAACAAAACAACCCACCAGAAACAAAAAATAACAAGTGTTGGTGAGGATGTGAAAAAACCGGAACCTTACGCATTGCTGGCAGTAAAGTAAAATGGTGCAATCATTGGGGTATTTCAAAGGTTTGGTGGTTCCTCAAAAAGCTAAACATACACTTATCATATGGCCCAGCAACTCCGCTCCTAGGTATACACCCAAAACAATAAAAAAAAGACACAAATATATTTGTATGCCAATGTTCATTGCATGCACCATTTATAATAGCCAAAAGGTGGAAATAATCTATGTGTCCATCAAAAGATGAAAAGATAAATGAACATACAATGCATAAACTTACAATGAATAGCTGGCCGTAAAAAGCAATTAAGTTCATATACATGCTGTAACATGGATGAACCTTGAAAACATTATAAGTGAAATAAGACAGATACACTTATATGAGATATTTAGAGTAGGCAAATTCATGGAAACAGAAACTAGATTAGAGATTACCAACAACTGGGGGAAAGAGAGAATCGGTAGTTATTGCTTAATGGTTACAAAGTTTCTGTTTGGTGTGATGAAAATGTCTTGAAAATAGTTGTGATAGTTGCACAACAGTGTGAATATAATCAATGCTACTGAAATGTACACTTAAAAATGGCTAGGGGCGCCTGGGTGGCTTGGTCGGTTAAGCGTCCGACTTCGGCTCAGGTCATGATCTCACGGTCCGTGAGTTCGAGCCCTGCGTCGGGTTCTGTGCTGACAGCTCAGAGCCTGGAGCCTGTTTCAGATTATGTGTCTCCCTCTCTCTGACTCTCCCCCGTTCATGCTCTGTCTCAAAAATAAATAAACGTTAAAAAAAAATGGCTATAATGGCAAATATTATGTATATATATTTTAGCCCAAGTTTATAAAATGTGGAAAAAAAAAGAAATAGAATATGTACCTCAATGAGCTAACAGATATTTTCACACGCAGAATGGATAAAATCATTCATGAATTAAAGATACATTCAAGGGGTAAGAGAAACCAATAAATTTTAATGTAATAAGCATGAGAAGTTGAAGAAGCTACTACTGGTCAAGTTTATAAAATAAAAAACTTTTGAGTATCAAATAATAAAAATATCCATAATTGTCTGAAAAGGTAATTAAAAACCTATATAGGGGCACCTGGGTGGCTTGGTCGGTTAAGCATCCGACTTTGGCTCAGGTCATGATCTCACGGTACATGAGTTCGAGCCCCGCGTCGGGCTCTGTGCTGACAGCTCAGAGCCTGGAGCCTGTTTCAGATTCTGTGTCTCCTCCTCTCTCTCTGCCCCTCCCCTGTTCATGCTCTGTCTCTCTCTGTCTCAAAAATAAAAAACGTTAAAAAAAAATTTAAAAAAAATCTATATAAGTCTGGGTTTTCTTTTTATACATTAGCTTAAATAATATATGTAGAAGCAAACATGAAAATGCTACTCTTCTGTTAATTTAGGAAAATATAGTAGTTAAAAATGTTAATAAGTAATGGGTTTATTTTATTTTATTTTTTTACATTTAAAAAATGTTTTTATTTTTATTTTTTTGAGAGAGAGGGAGAGGGAGAGACAGAGTGCGAGTGGGGGAGGGGCAGAGAGACAGGGAGACACAGAATCTGAAGCAGGCTCCAGGCTCTGAGCTGTCAGCACAGAGTCCAACGCGGGGCTTGAACTCACAACCATGAGATCAAGACCTGAGCTGAGATCAAGAGTGGGGGGCTTAACAGAATGAACCACCGAGGCACCCCTGTAATCTGTTTATTTTATATTTGAGAGAGTGGAAAAAACAGAGCTTGAGCGGGGCAGGGACAGAGAGACAGAAACAGGATCTGAAGCAGGCTCTAGGCTCCAAGCTATGAGCTGTCAGTACAGAGCCCAAGGCGGAGCTCAAACTCAAGACACCGCGAGATCATGACCTCAGCCAAAGTCAGATGCTTAACCAACTGAGCCACCTGAGTGGCCCTTGGTTTACTTTAAATAAATATTTTAAAAATTTGTTTTAGGGGCACCCTGGTGGCTCAGTTGGTTAAGCATCTGACTTTAAGCTCAGGTCATGATCTCGTGGTGTCATGAGTCTGAGCCCTGCCTCAGGCTCTGTGCTGACAGCTCAGAGCCTGCAGCCTGCTTCAGGTTCTCTATGTGTGTGTGGGTCTCTCTGCCCCTCCCCTGCTCATACTCTGTCTCTCAAAAATAAATAAACATTAAAAAAATTTTTTTAAATTATCTTAATAGACATTTGGTAAATGTCAATACATATAGCCCACAAAAGCACAAGTATTTTGGAATCCTCAATAAATCTGAAGATTATAAAAAACTCTTAAATAATTTTAAAAACCACCAATGTATAAATCTATGTTTATTATCAATATTTGCCTTTTAAGAAATAATCAAAAATAATAAAAATGCTTACCTATTAGTGACATCTAGTGGCAACTCAAGTCATCATTAAAGAAAAACATCTTGAATGTCATTTAAGGAAGCGGTATAATTGCGTGCAAATTTAGAACCTAAACCATTCCATTCTAAACCATAGAAAGGAAAGCAAACTACAAAAGTTACAAGTATTGCCTTCCATACACACTCAAAGCACTGAATATCTTTTTTTTAATCTTTAAAAGAATTAAAATTTTTTTTTCCATTTTAATTTTTGGGTGTGGGGAGGTGGGGGGTAGAGAGAGAGGGAGACAGAAAATCCCAAGCAGGCTCTGTGCTGTTAGTGCAGAGCCTGACATGGGGCTCAAACCCACAAACCATGAGATCATGACCTGAGCCAAAATCAAAACTAAACACCCAGGTGGCCCAAAGCACTGCATTTCTTTATAAATTCTGATGTTCAAACTTCATGAGTAGCTTTTATTTTTTTATTTTTATTTAATTTGAGAGAGAGAGAGAGAGAGAGAGAGAGAGAGAGAGTGAGAGAGAATATGACCTGGGGAAAGGGGCAGGGGGAGAGAGAATCTCTAGTAGGCTCCCAAAATGGGGCTCGACCCTGAGATCATGATGTGAGGCAAAATCAAGAGTCAGACGCTCAACTACTAACCAACCGAGCCACCCAGATGCCCTACCATTCTCTTTCTGTTCAAATAAGCTTTAAGATAAGCTCCCAAGCAATGAGCTTGTAATGTCAGAATCCAACCTGGTCATCAACCTCAATAGCACCCCACAATTCACCATTTATATTCAACCTGAATTTCTCATGTGTCCCCCTCTTCCATCCCTACTGACCCAACTTCAGACTTTCAATTTATACCTGAACTATGAGGTCTTATAATACAAATTCCAATTTTAACATGTTGCTCCCTACTCAAATCCTTCCAGGGACTCTCCTTTGCTTACAGGATCCCAGGCTTTTTAGCTTTAGCTTGGCATATCCGGCCTTCTATCATCCTTTCAACTTTTTCTGCCTACCTCCAACTTTATGCTCTAGAAGGGTCACCAACCTTTTTCTGTAAAGGGCCAAATGGTAAATATTTGAGGCTTTAATGGTCACATGCTCTTTGTAGCAATGACTCAAATCTGCCACTGTGGTAGAAAACCAACTATATGAAAATATGTAAATGAATCCGCATTCCAATTAAAACTTTATTTACAAGAATAGGCTGCAGGTCAGATTTGACCCATTGGCCAGTTTGCCAACTTTTGCTCTAGAATGAACTGCTTGGTATTTCTTACTTATATTCACAACAATTTGATGGCTAATGGAATGTGCACTAGTATATTCTTGTGTTTTACAACTATCTCAGGTTTAGTTTCTAATAAATCAATATACCTGTATCTGTATCTAGCCAATGAAAATGCTCTTTGGTGTCTTTTAACAGTTTTAAGAGTATAAAAGGGTTTGAAGGTCAAAAAGTCTGATCTATTTCAACCTTTTCATTTTATAAAAGAGAAAAAATTAAGGCACAGAGAGGTCACCTAGATTAGTCAAGGGTACTGGTTGGCTAGTGGCAGATATACGGCAGTATACATTATATTATATAATTAACAAATATATTCCATATATTCCAAATATATTCCATACACTTATATTCCATATAAGTATACATTATTATATGCATTATTATACCCTATTAACTATAGTTTCAGAGTTGCTGCCTCCTAGGCTCATTTTACTCTTTTCTTCCAGCATAAACATAGACTCTGAAGATTAGAACTACAGAGATTACAGGACTCAGCATAAATGATCTGATCCAATCCCCATCCTACCCAAAGAGGCGAGATAACTGGCATGACTATGGCAGCAGTCTTCTTTCAGTTCACTGTTCTTTTCCACTTTACAAGGCTGCACGTATGGGCAAAGTGTACTTCAATTAGTGTTCAAGGAATGAGAATTTATGTATGTATATATGTATTTATTTATTTTTGTATTTATTTTTTAATGTATTTTTATAAAAGCCTAGGCAGAACTTAGGTAGGTAAATCCCCTGAGAATAAAACAATTTGAATTGTGAATATCATTGCTTCTCTCTGTTCAGGTAGATAATCTAAAGTTACCAAGGTATTCACTTCATAGAGAACTTACCCTCCTCATCACTACTAGTAGAATGGATCTCAGGACTGGAGTCAGATTGGGATGATGAAAACTCTTCTTTCCATTTCTTCCGCTTCTTTGGTGGTGGCTCAGCCTTTACTTTCAGCTGTTTAACTTTGGGTTTCACTGAAGGGGCTTTTGTAGTTGTAGTTTTTGGTGTTGGAGGATCAGAAGTTTTACTGCTACTACTTGGTTTAGCCTGAACAGTTCTGCAATGTTACAAACAAACTTCATTAACACACTGCAATCTTGTCAGATTAAAATAAATTAGACCGAAAATGAATAACACTGTGAAAAAAAGTATAATTACCTCACCAACATCTCCAAAATAAAGCCCAAGTCCCATACATCTCCAATGATGATTCCCACCCTCCTCCCGACAAATTCTCTTGAAATACCCTCTAACCACTGACATCAGTATTCAGTTATTAAGGGACTATTAATTTAATCCCTATTTCTCTCTCTTCACTCCTTCTCTCCCTTTATGAACTCATTTTCCTGAGGATGAAGCTGTACAACAGGTGATCAAAGGGCTTTGGGAAGTAATGCATGATAAACCATCAATAGCCATATGTAGTAACTCTGACCATCTGAAACTCTCAGATTCTTGTGGTAGTAAGTTTTGGTGTGGAGACCAACTACATCTGTCCTAGAGCCCTTCAAGATTTGCCGTGTTAGTTCTGGAGATTTGAGTGGATTAAATTCCATCATAAAAATAAGGTGCACTGCTTCTAATAAGTTGGAATCTTAATCAAACTAGACCTTACCAGCACTAGATTGAGAATATCTAGGGTCATACCCCCTTTTCCCATACAGATCACAGGAATGTGGCTAGGTCAGTTGTCTTCCAGATCCATGTTCCAGACAACCCAGATCACATTAATATATGATAATTCTATTGTACACTTGCCTGGTAATGTATAGGTTTTAGAGTTTTTTCTCAAAATTTATTTCAGTTTAAATTTGACACTCCATTTTAATTTTCATTTTATGGATAAAAAAGGGGGCTTCAAAAAGGTTGTGTTACTCTAGGTCATAAAAAGCTGGATTCAAACCTCCTGACTCTAAACCTATTTTCCCTCCATTACATTAGGGTGACACCAAAAGGCTTCTGGGAAAGAAAAGAGTACCTATCCCACCACAGATGGTCATGAGCTTTACGGCTCCGGTCTCATTACTTCAAAAAGAATCACCTATTGGGGCGCCTGGGTTGCTCAGTTGGTTAAGCGTCCGACTTCAGCTCAGGTCATGATCTCACAGTCTTGAGTTCGAGCCCCACGTCGGGCTCTGTGCTGACAGCTCAGAGCCTGGAGCCTGCCTTGGATTCTGTGTCTCCCTCTCTCTCTGCCCCTCCCCTGCTTATGCTCTATCTTTTTCTGTCTTGACAATAAATTAAAAAAAAAAAAAAAAAAAAAAAAAGAATCACTTATTATAGCAGACACTGAATTTTTAGACTTGTATATAATGAAAAAATGTTAGGCTCTTTAACTGATGTGATTCTTTGTTTAAGACATTGTGGGTGTGGGCAGATGACTGGATAGGTCAGTTGGTTGAATGTCTGACTTTTGATTTTGGCTTGGGTTGTGATCCCAGGGTCATGGGATCCACACTGAGTTCGGAGCCTACCAAAGATTCTCTCTCTCTCTGTCTCTCTCTCTCCCTCTGCTTCTCTCCCCCACTTGTGCTCTCTCTCTCAAAAATTAAAAACAAATTAAAAATTAAAAATAAAAATAAAAAAAAAACATTGCTGGAGTACCTGACTGGTTTGGTCAAAAGAGCATGTGACTTGGGGTCACATACTTGGGGTTCTGGGTTCAAGCCCACGCTGGGTGTAGGGACTACTAAAATAAAATTAACTTAAAATAAAAGACATTGCCAAAAATAAGCCTTTCATATATATATTACATATGAAAATAAATACCTGATAGTTTGTGAAGGCTTACTTCTTGGCTTTTTGGAACACACTCTGACATATTCCTTTTTGTTTGTGTTTTCAATGAACTTCACGTAGATCTTTTTGTATTTACTCTTTGCATCTCCAAAATATCCAAGGTACTAAGGAAAGAAACACTATGAATTACATACTTATACATTCTGTACATAAAATATTTGTTGGCTTGACTATTACATTAGCATCCTTTAAGTTTTTCAAAATGCATATCTGGCCAAGCTACTTTTCACCCTCAATAAAAATGATCTCAGTCTCATTCTTGACTGTAAGCCCTTACATAGAAGCTTACATTTGGCTAATCATTTGGCTAATCATCACATGCTTACTTACTCAATGCTGTTAAATAACTACATAAGTATAAAAGAATCACTTTTCTAAGTCTTCTGATAAATTGGGATGTTTGATTGGCAGAATAATCAATATAGTAGCAGCCCCTGATTCCGTATGAACTTTTTATAGACTAATAACTAATTCATTTTTTTAAAAAAGGTTATATATATATATATATATATATATATATATTAGTAAAAAGTGATTTAATTTTTAAAAACTGGTATTTACATACTGATTTTGTTTTATAATCAGACTATCAGAGTATTATATTATCAAATTTTATATCAGAAATGCTTAATATAAAATACATTTAATTTAGGGGCGCCTAGGGACGCCTGGGTGGCTCAACTGGTTAAGTGTTTGACTTCAGCTCAGGTCATCATCTCATGGTTCGTGGGTTTGAGCCCCGTGTCGCACTCTGTGCTGATGGTGCAGAGCCTGGAGCCTACTTCAGATTCTGTGCCTCTCGCTATCTCTGTCCCTACCCCACTTGTACTCTGTCTCCCTCTCTCTCTTTCTCTCTCAAAAATAAATAAACATTAAAAAAAAATTAGGGGCATCTTGATGGCTCAGTTGGTTAAGCATCTGACTTTGGCTCAGGTCATGATCTCACAGCTCCTGAGTTGGAGCCCCGTGTCGGGCTTTGCGCTGACAGCTCAGAGGCTGGAGCCTGCTTGGATCCTGTGTCTCTGACTCTCCCTGCCCCTCCCCTGCTCTTGATCTCTCTTTATCTCTCTCTCTCTCTCTCTCAAAAATAAATATTTAAAAAATAATAAAAATACACTTAAATTTAAATCATCCTTTATTTTTCCCAGGATAACTGTTTTGTCAAAAAAATAGGAAGGCTAATGTAACCAAGCATTTTACTTACACTATTTGTAGCAGCAAATTCTCTTTGTCCATCTCGAATTTCAGGAACAAACTTCTGTAATAAAGCTTTTTGTACTTTCCAAATAGCTGGGGGTTCTTTTCCTGTTTTTAAAGCCTCCTGTAATATGTGGAATCAGTTACATTTTTAAAAACTGGCAACATATTCTAGATTTATAGAATCTTAGAACTAAAAGAAAAATGAATGACCTATATAGCTATTATTTTTAACCTAGCTGAATTTTTGCAATAATTTTTATAAGGTGGCTATTCAATCTCTGCTAAAATTCTTCCAGAAATAGGGAGGACACCAACATGTACAGTAGCTCATTACCCTTTTGTGTAACTACTGGAAAGTTTTCCCCTAATGATATTTTGATACATTATTTGTGCAGTTTTACAAGAGTATGTACATATTCAAAAAGACCAGAAACAAATATGCTAAAATATTAACAGTAGTTAATTGTGAATGGAAGGCATATAAACAATTTGAATGTTATATTATAGTCCTCATTATACTTTTTAATGCCATTCTTCTCCACCCCAATTCAAAAATAAAATCAAAAGCAAGGAAACAAAAACCCAAAAAATATATTATTTTAAGCACAGCTAAAATCGTCTGGTATGAAATTTACCATTCTACCTATGGTTCTATAATTTGAAATTATGAAAATAAGTGAATTCTGTGTTTATTTTATATTCTTATTACTTTCTTTAAACTTTTAAATAAAAAAAAATAACCATTTTCTCCAACCCCTTAACAATACAATTGAGTTGTGAACCTTCAAAAACATTAACATTTCAAAACTGCTCTCATTACTAGCACCTAAATGCAGCATACTGACTAGTCAGAAATATGCAAAACTCAAAAAAAGTCAAAATAATTTTAAACTGTTTTTTCAAAATATCTGACATCTGCTAGTTTGATTTTATTATCTAGCAATTACAACAGAATAACTATAAAAATATAACTTTTTGCAGTTCAAGCCAGAGGCATACTGTTAGTCATTATGAAGGCTTAGTATAGGACATGCCCACTAAACTATGACCTTTACACCTGTGAACATTTAAATCACCTTAAAAGTCTCTATGTCTTCTATCTTTACCACAAATTCATCACGCTCTCTGTATTGGCCTTCTCCTCCACTTTCTGTGTTCTCCTCATCTGTAAAACCTTCTATGGCAACAGTGTCCTGTCCTTTTGCAAACTGGTCTGAAGGAAGCCCATCAAGTTCGCAGGGCTTTGGGGGTTCTGTAGAGTTTATATTTTCCAGGATATTTATTGCAGATGAAGTAGAGCAGGGAGGTTCTTGTTTAACTGCACCCACAGTGGTAGAGGTAGCAGTACCAGTAGTATTGGCAGTTGGGCTAGTAGTTGCCACCCGTAGGGCTTCTGAAACTAGATCAAGCAAATGCAAATCAGTAATACAAATAAACTTGTTTGGAGTAAAATCTGAACAGTGTAAAAAGAAAGACTTGATTATTTTTACCATCAATTGTTTGAAACAATGAACACTATAGTAAGAAATTAAAATATGGCTGTAAATTTCCAAGAAACAAAGTGATAGAATTACATCTGGATGACAATCAGACTGAGGGCCTCCATCAACCTACTCTTACCCCTGAGTCCATTAAGTAGCACAAAGCTATTTTAAGAACAGAGGGGTGCCTGGGTGGCTCAGTCAGTTAAGGGTCCGACTTTGGCTCAGGCCATGATCTTGTAGTTTGTGGGTTCAAGCCCTGCACTGGGCTCTGTGCTGACAGCTCAGAGCCTGGAGCGTGCTTTGGATTCTGTGTTGCCCGCTATCTGCCCCTCCCCTGTTCATTCTCTTTCTCTCTCTAAAATAAATAAAAATTAAAAAAATTTTTAGAAGAACTGAGACACAAAAGGGATGCAAGATAAGAAGGGTCAGCTGACCAAAGCTGTGAAGAATTCCTAGAAGAAAAAAAGCAAATTGGATGTGGGAAGGGAAAACAACACCCCAAAATACTTTGAAAAAGCTCTAAGAACTACAGAAATAAAAAGGATTATAAAATAATAACATGAAAATTGTATGCTAACAAATAAGACGAAATTCCTAGAAAAATGAAACTAAAAGGACTCGAGAAGAAATACAATATATGAACAGACCAACAAGTAGGGAGAATAAAAATGTTAAAAAGCATCCCACAAGATAAGCACAGGCCCAAATGGGTTCACAAATAGATTCTACCAATTTTAATGTTAAGTAAGAATTAATATCAATCCATCATAAGCCAAAAAATAGAAGGAAACACGTCCCGCTTCATTCTATAGGCCAGTATTATTCCAATACCTAAACCAGACAAAACATCATACACAAAAAACCATAGGATCAGCATCCCTCATGAATATATACACAAAAATCTTCAACATATGAGGGAAATCAACCACATATAAAAGAATTATACATCATGACCAATGGGTTTTAACATCTAAAGATCAATCAGTCATCATATTAACATAACAAAGGACAAAACCAAAGGATCATCTCATTAGATGCAGAAAAGCATTTGACAAAATTCAGCACCATGAATTTAAACACTTTGGGTGATAAAAATACTCAACAAGCTGAACATAGGAGGGAACTTCAACCTGATAAAGGGCATCTACAAAAACCCAAAAGCTGACATCAGACTTAATGGTAAAAAACTAGATAGATGCTTTCCCCCAAGAAAGATGTCTGAAGAAATAAATAATCTCTATTTGCAGATGACATGATCTTGTATATAGAAAATCCAAAGGAATCTCCTAAAAAAACTATTTGAGTTAATAAGTTCAGCAAGTTTTCAGAGTATAAAATCAATATATAAAAATCAATAGTATTTTTTTAAAGTAAGCTCTACACCCAACGTGGGCCATGAACTCACAACCTCAAGATCAAGAGTCACATACTGTACCAACTGAGCCAGCCAGGCGGCCCCAAATGTATTTCTATATACTCGCAACGAACAATCCAAAAATGAATTCAGGGGGTGCCAGGGTGGCACAGTTGGTTAAGTGTCCCACTCTTGATTTTGGCTCAAGTCATGACCTCACGGTTTGTGAGATGGAGCTCTGTATGGGGCTCTGAGCTGACAGCATGGAGCCTGCTTGGGATTCTCTCTCGCTCTCTTTCTCTCTGCCTTTCCACTGTTCACATGAGCACACTCTTTCTCTCAAAATAAATAAATAAATAAAACAAACAAACAAACAAACGTTAAAAAAAAAAGAATTCAGGAATACAATTCACTTATAATTGCATCAAAAAGAAAAAAAATATTTGGAATAAAATTTCAGAAAAATATAAAGCTTCCCTTCTGAAAACTATACACATTGTTCAAAGAGTTCTAGTGTTCAAAAGTCTACTATTATCCAGGAGGAAAGAAAGATATTAACAGATTTTGAGAAGCAGAAAATACATACTGCAATTCCTACTATAACCAGGAAAAGAACAGAAATATTTCATCAAAATAATGAGGGGTTGGGAATACAGGAATGAGACGAGACTGACCACGTATCAATGATTATTAAAGCTAAGTGATAGGGGTACCTATCACTGGGTGGCTCAGTTGTTAAGTGTCCGACTTTGGCTCAGGTCATGATCTCACTGTTTGTGAGTTCAAGCCCCCCACTGGACCCGCTGCTGTCAGCACAAAGCCCACTTCTGATCATCTATACCCCCCTCTCTGCCCCTCCCTTGCACATGTGCATACACACTCCCTCAAAAAAATAAACACTGAAAAAAATTAAAAAAAAAAAAACTGAGTGATACATACATTGGTTTAATTATATCAATCTTTGTTTATATTTGAAATGCCATGGGCACCTGATTGGCTCAGTGGGTTGAGCATCTGACTCTTGATTTGGCTCAGGTCATGATCTCATGGTTGATGGGATTGAGCCCCACTTCGGGATCTGCACTGACAGCATGGAGCCTCCTTGGGATCCTCTCTTTCCCTTTCTCTTTCTCTGCCCCTCTCCTACTCGTGCATACACATGTGCTCTCTCTCAAAATAAATAAATTTTAGGGGTGTCTGGGTGGCTCAGTTAGTTAAGTGTCCGACTCTTGATTTCGGTTCAGGTCATGATCTCACAGTTCACGAGATTAAGCCCTACGTTGGGGCTCTGCAATGACAGTGCAGAGCTTGCTTGGGATCCTCTCTCTCTCCCTCTCTGCCCCCCCCCCCCCCCCACCCTGCCCATGTGCTCTCTCTCCCTCTTTCTCAAAATAAACATATAAAAAAATAAACAAAAAAAGAAAATGTCCATAGTAAAAACTAAGCAATATTTCTTTTAAAAGAATGTATAACTGGGGCACCTGGGTGGCTCAGTCAGTTAAATGGCCGAATTCAGCTCAGGTCATGACCTCGAGTTCATGAGTTCAAGCCCCAAGTTGGGCTCTGTGCTGACAGGTCTGAGCCTGGAGCCTGCTTCAGAGTCTGTGTCTCCCTTTGCTCCACCCCTGCTCACACTTTGTGTGTCTCTCTCTCTCAAAAAATAAATATTAAAAAATTGTTTTATTTCTCATTTTATTTTTATTTCCCAATGTATAATTATTTTTATTTTATCAATGGAGCTTTTGCATCCGACTTTTTTAAATTCTCATGTCATCAAATACATTTTCCTTTTCACTGTGAGTTTTTTTTCCTTTTAATTTTTATTTAATTTTTAAAAAAATTTACATCTAAGTTAGTTAGCATATAGTGCAACAGTGACTTCAGGAGTAGATTTCTTAATGCCCCTTACCCATTTAGCCCATCCCCCCTCCCACAACACCTCCAGTAACCCTCTGTTTGTTCTCCGTATTTAAGAGTCTCTTATGTTTTTGTCCCCCTCCCTGTTTTTGTATTATTTTTGCTTCCCTTCCCTTATGTTCATCTGTTTTGTACCTTACAGTACTCATACAAATGAAGTCCTATGATATTTGTCTTTCTCTGACTAATTTCGCTTAACATAGTACCCTCTAGTTCCATCCACATAGTTGCGAATGACAAGATTTCATTCTTTTGATTGCTGAGTAATTAAAAAAATTTTTTAATAAAAATAAAGAATGTATAACTTTAAATTAGTAAGGGAACCTCTATATATAAATACTCTATGATGCTCTTTTTATGAAGCTTTAAAACAAACCAAAGCTAAGAAGAGTGTTCAGGTATAGTATAGTATAATATACATAAAAGGATTAAGAGGTACATACTTCCAGTTATAAAAAGTAATGGAGAATGAAATAACAGAAGGAATACAGTCAATAATACTGTATTAATGTTGCATGGTGACAGATTGAGAAATGTATGAAATTGTTGAATCAATAAGCTATGCATTGGAAACTAATATAACATTGTATGTCAAATATACTTAAAAAAACAAAGGTATAGTATTTAGGGATGCATACACATGTGATAAAATTACAAAAGAAAAGCAAGGAAGTGATTACCACCCCCAACTAAGATAGTGGTTAGTTCTAGAGGTTATGAGTTGAGTTTAATGTATAATATTCAATTTGGGGGCACCTGGTTGAGCGTCTGACTTTGGCTCCGGTCATGATCTCACAGTTTGTGGGTTCGAGCCCTGCATCAGGTCCTGTGCTGACAGATTGGAGCCTGAAGCCTGCTTCAGATTCTGTGTCTCCCTCTCTCTCTGCCCCTCCCCAACTTGCACTCTGTCTCTGTCTCTCTCTCTCAAAATACTAATCATTAAAAAAATTAATATAATATTCAAATTTTGTACTTTCTTGTTCTCTAATGAGTAGCATTTAACACCATTAAATTTTATTCTTTGCTCCACACTTTTGGCACATCTCATTGGTTTTGAAATGTAATGCTCCACTGTCCTTTCTAAGTGGTTAATCATTTCAGTTTTGGTTTCTTTTTAAGCCATGAGTTATTTAGGAGAAGTTATTTAGAAGTTTTAACAATAAACTTTTTATTCTTTGTCCTTTTTCTTTTTTTCCTTTCAACTATTATTTATAAAATTATTGCATTATAGTCAGGGAATATGGCTTAGTAATGTCTGCATTTTCAAATTTATAGAAATTGTATGTGTGTTATCTTACATGTCTTACATTTATTTCCATATGTGAGTTATAGTTCACAAGAGAAAATATTTTGAAAGAAAACAGATATGGAAAAATATACCAAAACAGTAACAATAAAATTAGTATGGCAATATTAAAAACAGAAATGAGAAATTAAAAGGGAAAAAGATTTTATGAAAGGAAATTTAACTTAGTACAATTTTATGGTATCCGATCACATGGGTTTGAAACATATCAAGTAAACAGTATTAGAGAAACAATCAAACATAGTTGGAAACTTTTAACACAACCTTTTTCAGGAATCAACAGATCAAGCAATCTAAAAACAAATAAGGATAGGGAGGATTTAAAAACTGTTTATTATTCAGAATTTCAAACATACATAAAAGTAGAAAATACAAACCCTCAAATACCATAACCCAGTTATAGTAACTACTACGAACATTTTGGTATACTTCTTTCATATTTCCATCACCCCTTTTATATTTGCTGGGATAGTTCAAGGCAAATTCTAGACCTGTCATTTAGGTCCAACAAACATAAATTTTCTTATATAACCTAATGTCATGTATTACATTAAGCAAAAAAGGAGATATAAAGGATTTGAACGGCATTACCAAATATAATCTATAGCACATAGTATTCATGAATTATTTATAAAAATATGATCATTTACCAAGCCACTAGCAAACTTTTCATAAATATCCAAAAGCAAGCATTATGAAGCACTCCTTTGACCAAAATACAGTAGGGCATAAATTAGTAATAAATGAGTACAACAACAACAAAAATAGAAACCTATTAGGAAATAGGCAAAAACACACAATTCTTAATAACTCTTAGGTTAAAAAGGAAATTAAAACTGAAATGACAAAGCATTTAGAAAGGAGTGAGAGCATTACAAATTGAAACCAAAGGCATAGATAGAGCCGGAGTGTGTTGCAATGAAGAAACCTTACACTTTAATGCCATTCATTAAAAAGCAAGGATATACATATAAAAATAAACTATTAAACTCAAGAAGCCAGAGAGAGAATATTAAATTGAACCCAGGGAAGATAGAGAAATAGAACTGAGTAAAGAAAAGTGAGTAAGAAATGAAAGCAGGAATAAATAAAAAGTACACTGGTTCATTGAAAAGAACTATTAAATAGGTAAACTTCACAGAATGGTAAGGAAAAAGATTCAAACACATTTGGAGCAAGAAAGAGAACATATGTATAGAAACAGAGGGAATTAAATGCTATGTGCAACTTCATAACAGATTAAAAAATCTAAATGAAAGGGATGATTTTAGTAGAAAATACCATACCTTTAAAAAAATGGATCTGATAGATTAAACTACCTCAGGAAAAAACTGGAAAGTCCCAGATATATTCTTAGAAAGTTCTACCAAACCCTTATTATATGTGGTAGGTAAATTTTTTCAAAGCTTAGACAAATACAAAAACTCTTCCAATTCGGGGCGCCTGGGTGGCTCAGTCGGTTGAGTGTCCGACTTCGGCTCAGGTCATGATCTCACAGTCTGTGGGTTCGGCCCTGCGTTGGGCTCTGTGCTGACAGCTCAGGGCCTGGAGCCTGTTTCAGATTCTGTGTCTCCCTCTTTCTCTGACCCTCCCCTGTTCATGCTCTCTCTCTGTCTCAAAAATAAATAAACGTTAAAAAATTAAAAAAAAAAACTCTGACTATAAAGTGAATATTAAGACAAAAAACGGAAAACACAAAACCAAAAATACAGCAATAAAAAGATTAAGGCAAAAAACACTATAAGCTAGGGGCCCCTGGGTGGGCTTAGTCAATTAAGCATCCAACTTCAGCTCAGGTTATGATCTCACAGTTTGTGAGTTTCATGTCACAGTTTGAGGCCCTCGTTGGGCTCTATGCTGACATCGCAGAGCCTGGAACCTGCTTGGAGTTCTGTGTCTCCCTCTTTCTGCCCCTCCCCTGCTCATCCTCTGTCTCTTTCTCTCTCTCAAAAATAAAATAAATATTTTTAAAAAACTTAAAAAAAACACTATAAGCGTAATCTCACTTATGAATCTAAGTGTAAAATCCTAAATAAAAACACTAGCAACTTAAATCTTGCAATGGATTAAAATAATTCAGCATGACCAAGCAGAGTTTATGGTAGAATTTTCTTAAAAAGGTTCAACATTAAGAAATCAAATAAAAGGGCACCTCAGTCGGTTGGGTGTCTGACTTCAGCTCCGGTCATGATCTCACCACTCGTGAGTTCGAGCCCTGCTTGAACTCTGTGCTGGACAGCTCAGAGCCTGGAGCCTGCTTCTAATTCTGTGTCTCCCTCTCTCTCTCTCTCTCTGCCCCTCTCCCACTCACACTCTGTCTCTTTCTCTCAAAAATAAATAGATGCTAAAAAAAAAAGAAATGAAATAATAGATTAATGTGGGAAAAAAAGCATATGACAAAATTCAACACACATTGTTAATTTAAAAATATTTTTTTAAGGGGTGCCTGAGTGGCTTGCTCAGTTGGTTGAGTGTCCAACTTTTAACTTCAGCTCAGATCATGATTGATCCCAAGGTCATGAGATTGAGCCCCATTTGGGCTCCACACTGAGCATGCATGGTGCCTGCTTGGGATTCTCTCTCTCCCTCTCTTTCTGCTCCTCCCTCACTCACTCTTTCTCTCTCTCCCAAAATAAAAAAAACTAAAAAAAAAAAAAAAGAATTACATTAAAATGAATGGAAATATGTAAATTCTCAGCAGAGAAATAGAAACTAGAAAAAAGAACCAAAAACAAATTTTATAATTTAAAAAATATCTGAAATAAAAAATTCACTGGATGGGATCGATAACAGAATTGAGAAGGCTGAAAAATCAATGAACTATAAGGCCAATAGAAATTATACAATGTTTACAACAGAGAGGAAAGAAGATTGAAAAAAATGAACAGAATGTCAGGAACAATATCAAAAGGTTTTACATTTGTGTCACTGAAGTGTCACTGGAGTCCTGTAAGGAGAGAAAGAGATTGGTACAGAAAAAATAATGTCCCCAAACTCTCAAATTTGGTAAAAGACATACGTTTTACAGATTTAAGAAGCTCAGTGAACTACAAACAGGATAAACCCTACCCAGATAAACAATTACATTGTTGAAAACCAAAGAAAAAGAAAAAGTAATCTTTGGGCTAATGGGAAGCAAATGATACCAGAGGGTAACTTGGAACATCAGGAATAAAGGAACTGCAACAGAAATTATAAATATCTGAGTAAATATAATAGGCTCTTTTCCTCCTCTTAAGTTATTTAAAATGTATTTGACTATTGAAAGCAAACCCCTATTAGAGTTTTCAATATATGTAGATAGATGTAATATATATGCAAGGGTAAAGGGACCTGTATGGTCGTTAGACTTTGACATTTTACTTGAAATCATAAAAATATTGTTTTAAAATGTTTATTTATTTATTTTGAGAGAGAGAGAGAGTGCAAGTTGGGGAGGGACAGAGAGGAGAGAGAATCCCAAGCAGGCTCTGCGCTGTTAGGGCAAGGCCCAATGTGGGGCTTGAACCCACCAACTATGAGACCATGACCTGAGCTGAAATCAAGAGTCTGATACTCGACCAACTGAGCCATCCAGGTGTGCCAGAATCATAAAAATATTAATTCTATGTGGATGGTAATCACTAGGTCAAACACTAGAAGCATAGTACAAAAAGATAGAGACAGAAAAAGCAGAGATAAATTTAAAAATGAAATACTAAAAGTTGAAATATTGTTTTTATAAATTTTTTAATGTTTATTTTTTGAGAGAGAAAGAACTGAAAAAATAATATATAAATAAAAAATAATTAAAATTTGTGGGACATAGCTAAAGCAGGGCTTAGAGAGAGGTCTGTAACATTAAATGCATATAGCAGAAAAGGAGTCTTAAATTAACAATTTAGGCTTCTACCAAAAGAAACTAGAAAAATAGGGTATAATAAACCTAAATTAAGCAGGAAAAAGGAAATGACGAGAAGAGCAAAAATCAGTGAAACTGCCAACAAAGGAGAAAAAGAATCAATAAAATTAATAAACTTCTATTCAGACCATGACAAAAAGAGAGAAGACACAAATTACTAACATGAGGAAATACTACCAACGACTCTATGCTGATAAATTTGACATCTCAATTAAAACGGAATGATTCCTTCAAAGATACAAACTACCAAAGCACAGTCAAGAAGAAACAGGCAAGGTGAACAGCTCTGTATCAAAGAAACTGAACTCATAGCAAAAAAGTTTCTGACAAAGAAAACTCCAGGTTCAAACGGTTTCACTAACAAATTCAATCAAACATTTGTGAAAGAGATAGTACTACCCAACCTCTTGCAGAAAACAGAGAAGGGAAGAATCACCAAGTCATTTATGAGGTCAGCAACAACCAGATACCAAAACCAAACAAAGGAATTACAAAAGGAAAACTACAGACCAATATCCACTGCAAACATGGATGTAAAAAAATTAGAAAATTGAACCCACTGATGTATAAAAAAGATAATATATCACAATTGCTGAGGTTTATCTTGGGAATGCAAGCCATGAATATATTTGAAAATCAGTCAATGTTATTCACCATATTGAAAGACTTAATAAGAAAACTACATGATCATTTCAACAGATGAAGAAAAATCATTTGACAAAATCAACTTCCATTCATTATAAAAACTGTTACCAAACTAGGCAATGTAAAGAATTTCTTTAATGTGATAAGACATCTACAAAAAACCTATAGTGAACATCGTACTTAATGGCAAAAGGTTGATTTTTTTTCCTCCAAAGATCAAGAACATATTCAGAATGTCCACACTCAACTCTTTCATTAAACACTGTATAGGAATGTTTATTCCTATACATTAGGACAGGAATGAAGAAGGCATTAAGACTGGAAAAGAAAAATGAAACTATCCTTATTTGCAGATGACACAATTTTCTACATAAAAAATCCTACAGAATAAAAAAAAAAAAAAAACAACAAACCCCTAGAATTAATAAGTTGTGCAGATTTGTAGGATTTAAGATCAACATATATATATGTATATTATATACACATATATAACATATTATATATTATATATACGTATATATTATGTATATAATATACATATATATGACAATTTTTATAATCTACCAATAAATAACTAAACAAGCATCATTTACAATAAATAGCACCAAAAATATTTAGGCTCTACATTCCTAAATATAGATCATGTGCAGGATCTATATGCCCAAAACTGTAAAAGACTAGTGAAAAATCAAATGTGTTCATGAATTGCTAACACTCAGTACACTGTTAATAGTTCAGTTTTCCTCAAAGTGCTATAGATTCAAAGAAATCAAAATCAAAATTCCAGTGAGAATTTTTTTTTGGTAGATACAGCTGATTTGCAATTTTATATGGAAAAGGAAAGGAACTAGAAAAGGCGAAACAATTTTGAAAAAGAACAAATTTGAATTCGCAACTGCCCTTTTTCAAGGTTTACTATAAAGCTACAGCAATTAAGACTGTGTTATTTTCAAAAGCATAAACACACAGATCAATGTAACAGAATTGACAGTCCAGAAATAGATTCATACAAATATGATCAGCTGATTTTTTATAAAAAATGCAAAGGCAACAGAAGAAGAAAGGACTCTTCAACAAATGGTGCTGGAAAAGCTGGACTTCCATATGTAAAAAAATTAACTTCAACCCATACCTCACTCACCTCCTGTAAAAATAAATCAGAAGGGTCAGACTTTGGGTACCTGAATGGCTCAGTCCGTAGAGCATGCTACTCTGGATCTCAGGGTTGTGAGTTCATGCTGGGTGCAGGGCTCACATTTTCAGATTTGATTTATATTCATTTTTCATATTTGATTCATATTTTATTTTTACTTATCTTTTTTAAATGAAAGGGCCCTCTCAGTGCTGGACCTTTCATTTTTTTTTAAGTTTATTTATTTTGAGAGAGAGAGACAGAGAGAGGGGGAGAGAGAGAGAGAGTGTAAGCGAGCAGGGATGGGGCTGAGAGAGAGGGAGAAAGAAAATCCCAAGCAGGCTCTGCACCGACTCAGGGTTCTATCCCACAACCTTGGGATCATGAGCTGAGCTGAAATGAAGAGTCGGAAGCCTAAGCAACTGAGCTACCCAGGTGTCCCTAGATTCCTATTTTAGAATAAAAATTATAAAAGCATTGTTCTACAAATGGAAGAGGGAATATAATAACAATTGCAAAGTACCCTGAATTGGGGGAAAAGGAGTGTAGAATCTTACTAGGATTATCCACGTATGTAATGTCTTTGGCTCTAACATTGACATTCCATTATACTGATTTCCCTGTATAACAAAATGTGAATTCTTTAGAAATGAATTAGCAGATGTTTATGCCAACAGATTATTTGGAATACAGGTTGTTTCAGATCACTTCAGCAGTTAAAGGTAGTCTCAAGTCCAGAGAGAAACTAATAAGGTACATCACAAAACAGGGTTTAACTTTCAAAGCACCACTTTATGCAAAAGAGCTACGCAGGAATAGAGGCTCTACAATCAGACAAACCTGAGTACAGACTCCAGCTCTGTCGCTTACTAGTTGTATGGACCTGCACAATTCATTCACTCTTGGTTATACCATCTGATATTGGAGAGAACAATGCAGATCTCACAACACTGCTACTAGTTCCTAGCACAGAGGTGGTGGCTACTATATTGTTATAAATATTTTTCCTTAGCATCTTCCTTAAAATAGTTGACATGAGGCAGAGCTTCTTAAATCAGTTCCTCCAAATGTTCATTTAACTACAGAGTAAAGTGAAAGCACACCCAAAGATTTGGGTATAGTCTGAAGCCAACACAAAAAATTTTTAATTTTACCTTAATGTGCATGCTACACATAGTATAATAATATTTAACAGCAAAATGTTAGTCTTCATGTAAAATTGACATACCAAGAAAATATGCCAGTTACTACTACAACAGGGTCCCCAGTACAAATGCCTCATGTCCATAACCCACCTCAAGATGTCTCAGATTAGAGAACCTGGATACACACTATGTAAATTATGTATCATGTGGTAAAAAGTCAAGAAAACACAGAAGTTCTCAACCTAAACCCCAAAACTTTCCTACAGGGAAGAAACATTAAAAAAAAAAAGTACCTAAAATACCTACCTATGCATTTTGTCCTGAAAATTTATTTGCAGACCTGCTTCAAGTTAAGAAAGCTTAATACCCAATCTGTCACCATAAAAATAAGAGTGGAAAGCCATTATTATGAATCCAAAATTTAAAACTTTACCTGCTTTCTTCTTTTTATCAGAAGTAGCATCCAAAGTAGTTAAGGTAGTAGAGGCGCTTTTATAAATATCATGACCACATACTCCAGGATCTTCTTCATCAGAAGAAAATGAAGATAAATGTTCCAAGTTTTTAAGTTCATTATCAACTTTTTCTGATGGACTGTTACCCCCAATTTCAGACACGGAAGGTGTGGGTGTTGTCGAAGAAATCTTTGGAAGTGGTGGGGGACAAAATGTACGAACAGTCTGGGTCCCTGGTCGTCTAGTCCTGTTAGGCATTCGTACAGCAAGAGTGGAAAACTGCTGCTTGGGCCCAGATTTCAGAAAATCTAAGAAAGAGGCAATAAATCCTGTTTTGACTTCTGGCTGTTTTTCCTCTACTTCTTTGATCTTCTGTCTCATTTTTTCTTGATGCTGATAACCATCATGGCAGCTCTCTGAGGAAGGAGGAGTATATGGCAGATACACATCTGTTCCCCTTGGATTCTGGCGTTTGCCCTGGGCAGGTCTTTTCAGCTGTTTCTGATTACTGTTGTCTTCCTCTTTTGTTTGCCCCTTTCCAGTTTTTTTCTTCTGAAGGTTAAAATGCATTAAATCTTGATTTTCTTCTTCAATCTTGACACCAATGGCCTCCCCAGGTTGGGCCATGGCCAACAGTGCAAGTGTACTTCTAGTTGGGTTCACTGACACACTGCTGTCATCAGTGGTGAGCTCACTCTCTGATGTAGCACTTTCTCCACTTATACTTCTACTAGAAACAAACTCTTGGCTTCTGTTATTATTTAATGTACTATCCATAGGAACTTCGCTATCTTCTTCAGATTCGTGATTGGTAGCAGACTGTTTCTTGAATGAGCCAGAACTTTGCTCCTGGACATCATGACTTGGTCCAACCACAGGTGAAATTACTTTAGATGCTTTATTTTGACCAGTTTCAATATGCTGTTGATCAAGAGTCATTTTTGACTGGAGGGTTGGTACTGGTGACAGGTTTACAGCAACTTGATTTCCATTTAAGGAAATATCATTTATATTCTGTGGCTTTCCTACTGCGGCTGTCACAGAGTTAAAATCTGAAGTCACATGCCCAACATCTAATGACTGCTGAAAATGAGATTTAGAATCACCATCTTCAACTGCCGGAATGGTTTCATTTGAAGTTGACTTGGAAAAATCAGAAGGAGTAACCCCACAAGCTGCTGCTGTAGCTGCTAAGATATCATCTACATTTGATAAAATATTTCTCTCATCACTGAGAAGCATTGCCTCTGGGAAACACATTGATCCAAGAGAAACAAAATGATTCTTTGAATCATGTTGACTTGTTTCACTAAAATGGCCTTTAGCTGTTAGATGTTGTTGTAATGGTTTTGAAGACTCAGAGAGGTCCATTTTCATAATTTCAGAAGTTTGAGGATGGAGCTGCTGCTGAGAATGATCACCATTGCTCTGAATAATATGACCATCCATTTGAAGGAAAGGATGTACTATTTGTTGAGGACTTTGAACACGCTGTACTTGTAAAGATGCCTTTACTTGTCCTAAACCTGCCTGCAGTATTGACTGCTGAAGAATTTGTAAATCACAGGCAGAATCTAAAAGGACCTGTGTGTTAGGAAGAGATGCCTGATGGCCATGCCCTAAAGCATGATTTGGAATTTGAATCTGAGATGAGGCATTAATTATTTGATCATGTTGCTCCTGGACCTTGGCTTCATGTACCTTATGTATAAGAGAATGCTGCGGGTTGAGGTCTTTAGTATTCAACCTTATTTGTGGAGTTTGCATTAAATTAGTTGCCTTCTTAATATCAAGGGTTGCTGCACTGACTTGGCCAATTTGTTGGGTAAGCTGTGTCACTGAACCAACCATGCTTTCTTCTTTTTTTGACCCTTGTAGAGCAATCCCAACAACCTGATCTTCAAGACGAGAGTTACTTCTAATTACACTCTGAGAATACCTGTCATCTGCCTTTGACACCTTATAAGCCGATTCTTGAACATTAATTTCTCCATCTGACAGCCTTTGGGTTGATGACTCAAGAGACACTTGTGGCTGCAATACCTGTAACTCTTGCATTGGAAAATCCTCTTCTTGCTTTGAAGATGTATACACAGTTGAGTCAAGTTTTCTTTCAGCATAAGACTTTGGATCAGGGGAAGGTATGTTATTCTGTAATGTCTGACAGTGAGTAGAGGATGCAAAAGATGATGACTGGGCAGCAGGCAAAAACTTTTGGGACTGGGGAGATGATGACCCTTGAGTCTGAGCATTCTGGGAAGAATGCATGGAAATATAATTCTGGGTTGGGCTAGAATCTGGCAAATTCTGAGCCCGAGTGGCAGAAGAGTAAGAAAGAGAAGGGGCTGTTAATGTTAGAGACTGCCCTGAAGCATAGCTTTCTGAAGGACTAACAACTGATAACACCTGTGACTGAGATGAATAACTAACCTGTGTCTGGCTAACTGGTGGTAAACCCTGAGAATGACTAGATGAATAACTTTGAGACTGACTAACTGAAGACAGATCTCTTGTTTGGGCAGGGTAATTCTCATTTGTAACTGAAGATAATACTTCTTGTTGATTAGAAGAATAATTAAGTGTCTGATTTTCAGAAGTTATAGTCTGAGATGATCCAGAAAAAGTCAATGTTTTATATAAGGATGGCAACTTCTCAACTTTGTTGGACCTATAAACCTGTGAATGAACAATAGATGGCACATTATGTGGCTGTACTAAACCATAATTTTGGGACTGACTAACTGATAAAAGGCTTGGTAGCTGCGCTGTAGAATAAATTTGTGCTTGGCCCGATATTACAGAACTCTGGTTATGTAAAGGTTTGGAATAGCTTAATGTTTGCACAGGAGGAATTACACTTTGAGGTTTGGGGGTCTTAGTTGATGCTAGTGGTTGTTTTGTAGAACAGCTTTTTACTTTTGTAGCAGATGGAGGAAACCCTGATGATGGAATTGTAGATGAGTAAGACTGAGCAAGTTCCACTGACACCTGGGAGGTCTTCTGTTGTAATCCTCCATTGCTCACCTGAGTAGAATCTCCAACTGGGCTACAGGATAAAGATGACTGCCTACTTGTTTCCTGAAAATTAACCACACTTGCATTTGACAGATAGCTATGTAAGGAATGCTGTGAACCAGTCAGTTGTGCCTGAATAGACGGGGTACCTGAAGGCCGCTGATGGTGTTTAATAACACTACATTCTCGAAGAAGAGCTCTTTCAATGGAAGCAGTAGAACTAGTAAAGAGAGTTGAACTGTAGGCTTGAGGAGTTTGCTGGGCTCCCCCAAGTGCTGAAGGCAACAAACTAAATTGAGGTTGTAAAAGATGGGGTGCAGACTCTTGCGCTGAGCGATACGTTGAAGACTGAGGTGGTATGCTGTTACTTAATGCAGAACTGCCCAGGCGCTCAAATGCCAAAGCAGTTGGAACAGTTCCCTGGGAAGTCTTGATTTGTAGCAGAGGGTCATGAGGATTTAAAATTCCATTTGATGTAGTGTTAAAAGACGAATCCTGAAGCACCAAAGGTGAGGTGGTAGCAAAGTTTCTATTGCTGAAGGTGGTGGGATGCTGATAAGCAGAGAGGGCAGAGGGTGGAAGTGTTCCAGTGGTTGGCAAAGGTCCAGTAACAAACAGCTCAGTTGCTGCTGAGGAATGCATACCTGTGAAGAGAAAACATAAAGAACTTTATGCAATCACAGCACATACACACACACACACACACGCACACGTTTTTACAGTAGAGACTTACGTACCCATAACCCATTATAATCTCTGTAAGGGTGAAGGGGCAGGGGAAAAAATCTCTCTAAGACTGAAAAGCCTGATAAGCTAGTTCTACATGTAAATTTAAAAAATTACATTTCAAGACAGCTAGCTTTCTTAAAAGCAAAAATAAAGTTACAAAGGTATTACCAATTTGTATCTATAATTGTTATAGAAATGAGTTTATAGATAATGCCATCTGAAAATTAAGAAACCAGTAAAAATGTACACAATCTCTAGTGATTAATTTATCCTGAAATCTCAATGCAATAGCAACAAACTAAAATGTTCATAACATTAAAATGAAAACTAAACTGTCTACATTTAACATGATAAATAAATCTAAAAATATACAGTGAGGTTAACACTGCAATTTCCTTTATCAAAATATATAAATTTTAAAAATCTCTTGGATTCCAAATTTTGGCTTTCTATGAACAACTTCCAATGACAATAGATGTGTGCTTATTATACAAGGCTGATCAGAAATTAATAAAGTATTATCAATAAGATTATTAACATTTCAAGAAACCATCCTAGCCACATCTAGTAAAGTGAAAACGTATACTCTTGTGATCTAAAAATTCTACTTCTAGAAATTTATCACATAGCAATACATGGACACAATGATATCTATACAAGATACTTTCTTATAGTTATTGTGTGTAAGAAGTAGAAACAACCCGTATGTATACCAACATGGGAATGATCAAATAATTATGGCATATCCTATTAATACTATTGCTACAAACCCTGAGTACGTGAATATAGATGTTTTGATATACAAAAATATCAAAGAACTGTTAACTCTTCTCTACAAAAGTGGGAAGGTAGTTAGGAAGTATCACTTTCCATTTCATATAACTTTTTTATTGTTTCCATGTTTTTTGTGAGCTTCCATTAAAATTTTGTTGTTTATTTTAGAAAAATAGGGGGAAAAAAAAGATTCTCTGGCCCTTTCAAAAACCTTTTTCTCTCACTTCTTCCCATTAAATGTCAAAAAATATTGCTACTACAAAGACAGAAAGTAATCTAGTTATACTTAAAAGAATAAACATTTAGTATTTGTGTTTAAAATAATATAATCATAGAAATTGGAATAGAAAGCCTAACTGATTATGTGTAATGTACAATTATTCCAGGGACCAAAAAAGGAAGAAGCTACTTTGTTTCTTAATATTCTCCTTTATTTCACATTAAAACATTAATTATCTCCTTGGAAGCAGAAAAAAAAAAACTGCTAAATTGAGGAGCTCTATTAATGGAATTATATCAGAATAGTAAAGTATTATTTCCTATAGCTATTATTTAAAAATATCTCTTTGGGGCACCTGGGTGGCTCAGTTGGTTGAGTATCTGACTTTGGCTCGGGTCATGACAGGTTCCTCAGTTCTAGCCCTGCATCAGGTTCACTGCTATCAGCCCAGAGCCTGCTTGGGATCCTCTGTCCCCCTCTCTCCCCTGCTCACACTCTCCCTCAAAAAAATATAAACATTTAAAAAATAAAACATCTCCTCAAATAATAAGATGACATTTCTTATTATTTAAAACAAAGCCTTTAAAAAAAAAAACACGTAACTTTCCTGTCACCTGAGAAAAGTAAAAACATACACATAATTTTGGGGGAGAAATAAGTGAAAAATGGAATGTATACATAAACAGGGAAAATGTAATATCAGCTTGTAATGTCCACTACAGTTTAATTAATGTCAGACTAAATTCCTCATCTGTATGAATAAAGGACTAGACAAGATAATCTAAGGCCCCTCTAATTCTATGGAATATCAGACAATTCAAATAAACTGATTTAAACAATTTACCTAGAAAATTTCAAGCTTGTACATTTTGAGAGTAATTCAGAATTTTAAATAAATAGTGATTTAATCTGTTCAATTCTGGGTAACTTTACATTAAACTCTAATGATGAAATCAGTCTCAAGATTGTTTTTTACTGTATCATCTACTCAACCTGAAGTCACTAAGATAAATGAATTTAATCGTTCACCAAAAACCAAAAAAGATAAATATGTGAGGTGATAGATGTGTTAATTAATCAACTGTGGGGTAATTCTTTCACAATGTATGGTGAATCACCACAACGTACACTTTAAACATATTATAATTTTATGTATCAATTATACTTCAATAAAGCTGAAATGGAAAAATAAAAGAAAATTTAATTTTTGCTTTTATTAAGTAGACAAGTAGCTACATAAACTGCCAGATAGGAACTTTATACCTAGGGTTTATCTTCAATAATTATCTATCTTCTTCAATCTGTTAAGTTTTCACCGAAGTGATAAATCTGAGTTTCGTCCAACTTAAAATTGTGAAAAATTCCAGGTTTTAAACTTCACCGCAAAACCAGTAATTACTCTTAGCTACACTATATAATGACAAGGCCATAAAAATTTTTATCACTATTTTTTCTGGACTTATAAGTTCTGAAAACAGGAGTGCCCGGATGCCTCAGCTGGTTAAGCATCTGACTCTTGATCCTGACTTGGGCCATGATCTCATGGTTCCTTGGGAGTCTCTCTCTGCCCCTCCCCCACTCATGCTTTCTCTGAAAATACATAAATAAACTTAAAAAAAAAATTGTGAAAACAAAGAATCACCTGTCTGCCAGGATGGAGCCCTGAATTGTGGTAAAAGAGTAGTTCCTGAAGAAGCAGCCTGAGCAGTTCGGGATTCAACAGCAGAAAGAAAATTCATCACTGAAGATTCTTTAGTGTTAGTGCTGGCACTGTTCACACTAGTATCAAAAATTCCAGAAAGACCTACGTTTGAAGATAAAATATGTCACAAAGTAAAATATTTAATAATACAAAAGTATATTTCTGTTCATATTTAATTAATTTATTTACCTATTTTTTTTGAGAGACAGAGAGAGTGTACCTGGGAGCAGGGGTAGGAGGAAAGAGAGAATCCCAGGCAGGCTCCATGCTCAGTATGGAGCCCTTGGAACCTGACGCAGGGCTTGATCCCATGATTCTGGGACCATGACCTGAGCTGAAATCAAGAGTTGAATGCTCAACTGAGCCACCCAGGTGCCCCCAGAGAGTCCTTTTTAAAATAAAAACAGGGGGGTGCTTTGGTGGCTCAGTCGGTTAAGCGTCTGACTCTGATTTTGGCTCAGGTCTTGACCTTGCTCGTGAGACTGAGCCTGGCATAGGGCTCCATGCTGACAGCGCAAAGCCTGTTTGGGATTCTCTCTCTCCTCTCTCTCTGCCCCTCCCCCCACTCGTGCACTCTTGCACTGTCTCAAATGTTTTAAAATAAATATATAAAAAAGAATCCCTGAAATTTAAGGCCAAAACCTCTACAACCCTAAACTGTTTTATTTTGAAATAGCAAACACACGTGAATTTGACGAAGCATGGTTACAATATAAAATCTACAAATATCAGGGTGCCTGGATGGCTCAGTTGGTTAAGCATCTAACTTCAGAAGTTCAGGTTATGATCTCACAGCTCATGAGTTATAGCCCTGCATTGGGCTCTGTGCTGACATCTTGGAACCTGGGGCCTGTTTCAGATTCTGTGTCTTCCCCTCTTTCTGCCCCTCCCCTGCTTGTGCTCTATCAAAAAAAAAAAAAAAAAAAAAAAAAAAAAAAAAAAAAAGGTAGAAAAAAGTTAAAAAAAAATCTACAAGGATTCGGAAGATCTCCCAATAAATTAATTATACAGATATTCCCTATCAGTAAAAGACAAAGCTTTTAATTTCATTTTCACTTTTCCCACAGCTCCATTATTTTCTGCCCACATTCATAACCCAAAATATGAAAACTGATTTTTCTTCTTATTCACTAAACGTAGCCAGATTAATTTTACAAGAGCATTTTTACCAGTTGGCTGAGGTGTGGCAGCATATCCAGGAAGCTGATGGGAGGCTGCAAAAGTCTGTCTCTGAAGGAGATCTGTTTCAGAGTGTGAGGGATGTCCTTCTTCATAGCTTAAACTAGAGGATAATAAAAATAAGTGACCAAAAACACAGCTCAAACCATATGATCAAAAAATTTCTAGGAGAGCAATTATCAAAAGTAGCAAAAGTCTCTGACTAAATTCAATAGATTTGATTAATAGATCAAATACGGTCTGACAATACTGTCAAAATGGGGAAATATGTTGAAGATATACTAGGAAGAAAAATGATACACAGTATATTCCTTAATTTAACTTTACTTCCTTTTACTGGGAGAGAAATAACATGGTACAGTGGGAAGAGCAATAGCCTGGAAAACAGGACAGCTGAATTCATTATACAACCTCTAGCACCTGCTTACAGTATCATTTGAATAAAAGACAATGTCAGACTGAATTCTTCATCTGTATGAATACAGAATTAGAGAAGATGATCTAAGGTCCCTCTAATTCTACCATTCTATGGAGTATCAGATAATTCAAATAAACTGATAATTAAATAACTCACCTAGACAATTTCAAGCTTGTACATTTTGAGAGTAATTCAGAACAAGATATTTTTTATCCCCTTGACATTTATTTTGAATATTTTAAACCCAGAGAAGAATGGAAAGTCCAATAAAAATATTATACACCTGTTGCTTAAGACTCAATAATCATGAACATTTTGTTACCTTTGTTTTATTTTTCTCTACACACACATATATACACACACTTTTCTTTACATATATACACTTTTCTTTACTAAACCTTTCTTTTTTTACGAAACCACTTGAAAATAACTTGCATAAGGACACTACATCTTTAAATACTTCAGCTGTATCTCCTAGGAATCGGTCATTCTCCTATACAGCTAATTATCATTATAATTATCATTATTAGACTTGAAGAAACTTAACAATTTGAGTCAATAACAGTATGTAATACAGAGGTCATATTCTAATTTCCCAATTGTTGCCTAAATGTTTGGGATTTTAAAGCTCTTCTATGTAGGATCCAATGAAAAATTCAAGAATTACACTTGCTGGGGTGTCTGGGCAGCTTAGTGGGTTAAGCCTCTGACTCTTGGTTTCAGCTCAGGTCATGATCTCATGGTTCATAAGGTTAAGCCCCATGTCAGGCTCTGTGCTAACAGCACGGGGCCTGCTTGGGATTCTTCCTCTCCCTCTCCCTCTTCCCCTCACCTGCTCACACTAACATGTATGTGCACACTCTCTCTCAAAATAAACTTTTTTTTAAAAAAAGGAGAATTACACTTGGCTATTTCTCTTTAAATTTAGAACAATGCCTCTACCCTGCCTCTAATCCCAGATCCCTTTTGTCTTGGTTTCATGACATAGACTTGTTGAGGAAAACAAGTCAGCTGAATGTAGACTATCCCAAATTCTGACTCTAAAGGATACCTCATGAGAAGTGCATAAATGATATTTTGTACTTCATATTGCCTCATATGAGGACACACATAATGTCAGTTTGTCTCATTGTTGGTGATACTAATCTTAAAGTGGGTAAGGTACATGTCAGATCTCTCCATGTAGTTATTTTTTCTCCTTTGAAATGCAATTGGGAGATGTTATTTAAGACTTTGTAAATACCTTATTCCCAAAAGCAAAGATTTCAGACATCATCCATCTTTAATTAAATTACCACCTTGGAGATTGGAAATAGTAGTTTTCTAATTACATCATTCCTTTAATATTTAAAAGTATTCTTCTGTAAAATAAAAATCAGCTTCCCCCCTTTTTCTCTCATGTACATACATGATATTTACTTATATTTTAATAATATTTTTCAAAAATGTAAACACCTTACACTTTAAATATATTGCTGTAGACTTAAAAATTGAGGTACAGTTGACATATAATATTATATTAGTGTCAGGTGTACAGCATAGTGATTCAACAATTATATACATTATGGAATGCTAACCATGATACATGTAGTTGCCACCTATCTCCTATAACATGATTATAATATTATTGACTATATCCCCTGCTATCAACATTTGTATATGTCTTTCATGGATGTATGTTTTCATTTCTCTTAAGTTAAATAGCTAGGAGTGGAATTACAGGGTCATAATGTAGGGGTATGTACTACTTTACATTACCATGTAAGGTAATATATCAAATTTCCATTTTTACTTTTTTAAAAAAATTTTTAATGTTTATTTTTGAGAGAGAGAGAGACAGAGCACGAGCAGGGGAGGAGCAGAGAGAGAGAGAGAGAGACACACAGAATCTGAAGCAGGCTCCAGGCTCTGAGCTGTCAGCACAGAGCCTGACGTGGGGTTCGAACTCACAAACCGTGAGATCATGACCTGAGCGGAAGCCGGACACTCAACCGACTGAGCCACCCAGGCGCACATTTTTACTTTACAACCTTTTCACCACATGATATTTTCAGTCTTAATTTTAGTCATTCTAGTAGGTATAGTGGTATCTCACCACAGCATAATTTGCATTTCCTAATAACAAATGATGACGAGCATCTTTTTATATGCTAACAGGCTATTCTTTCAGCTCCTCTTGTAAAGTTCATTCTGAATTTTTGCCTTTAAAAAAATTCAGGTTGGTAGCACTTTTCTTATATTCTGGATCTACCTTTTTTGTCAGATATATGTATTGTGAATGTTTCCTTCCAGTCTGATGGTCTCCTTTATACTTTCTAGTGTCTTTCTTTTTTTAATGTTTGTTTTTGAGAGAGAGAGAGAGAGAGAGAGAGAGAGAGAGCATGTGCATGAGCGAGGGAGGGGCAGAGAGAGCAGGGATAGAGGATCCGAAGAGGGCTCCACACTGACAGCAGTAAGCCTGATGCTGGGCTGGATCTCATGAACCGCTGAGATCACAACCCGGGTTGAAGTCGGATGCTCAACCAACGGAGCCACCCAGGTGCCCTCTAGTGTCTTTCAGTGAAACGTTTTCATCAGTTTTGTGGTAAAAGCACTTAACAACACATTTACCCACTTAGCAAAGTGTGAAGTACAGTAGTATTAACTATGTTGTACAGCAGAGCTCTAGAGCTTATTCATCTTGAATAACTGAAACTCTATATTCTTTGAACAACTCCCCAATTCTCCCTTCCCCTAGTCTCTGGCAACCACATTCCTTTTCTCTGCTTCTGAGTTTGACTAACAAGGTTTTAATTTTTGATCAACCTGAATTTTATTTTTTTCTATAAAGTCAGTGCTTTTAGTATCCTGTCACTAATATATTCACCTATATTTTCTTTAAGTTTTAAAGTGTTAGCTTTTTTTTTTTTTAAATATTAGCTTTTATATTTAGGTGTATGAAATCATTTTGAGATAAATTTTGTAAGGTAAGGGTAAAGGTTCATTTTCTAAATTTCTTCAAAAATTAAGGCATAATTTGCATACAATAAAATTCACCCTTTCTAGTGTACAGGTCAGTGAGTTTGAAAAAATATGTAAATACTGCAAAAACTAAGGGAGAGAACAGTCCCAGCATTATAAAAGATTCTCCCATGCCCAACTATGGTTAGATCCTCCCACCATCTCCCAAGGATCTATTCTCTGTTCTTATAGTTTTCCCTTGCCCAAAATGTCAAATGAATAGAGTAATTTAACATGTTGTGTAGCCTTTTGTGTCTGGCTACTTTCAGTTAGCTTAATGCCTCTGAGATTCATCCATGTTTTTATTTACACCAGTAATTCATTACATTTTATAGCTGAGGAGCATTCCATTATGTGGATGCATCAGAGGTTAGTGCTTGTTTTAAATCCATTTATCACTTTAAGGACCTTCGGGTTCCTTCCTGTTTTTGGCAGTTATGAATAAAGTTGTCATACACCTGTGTATGTTTCTGTGTGAACACAAGTTTTCATTTCACTTGACTAAACATATAGGAGGGGGATGGCTGGTATGGTAATAAGGTAATGTTGAACTTTAGAGAAACTGCTTGTTTTCCAAAGTAGCTATCCTTTTTCTCATATCCCTAGTACTGTATGTCTGGTCTATGGCTCTGCATCCTCACTGGCACTAAGTATTACCAATTTGTAAGTTGCTTCTTTTCTTTTTAAAAATTTTAGCCATTCTAGGGGCGCCTGGGTGGCTCAGTCAGTTAGGCGTCTGACTCTTGGTTTCAGCTCAGGTCATGAGCTCACGTGATTCATGAATTCAAGTCCCACGTCAGGCTCTGTGCTGACAGCATGAAGCCTGCTTGGGATCCTCTGTCTCCCTCTCTCTCTGCCCCTACCCTGTTCTCTCTCTCGCTCAAAAGTAAATAAACTTAAAAATTTTTTTAAATATAAAAACAAAGTTTAGCCATTCTAATTGGTGTGCAATAGTACCTCACTGTGATTTTAATTTGCATTTCCTTACTAACAATGTTTAGCATCATTTGCTCATCTAACATGCAGAAATCTTTGGTAAAATATCTACTCAAATCTTTTGCCCGATATCATCAAATCCTTGGTGAGATATACATTTTGAAAACAATTTCTCCCACTCTGTGGCTTTCATCCATCCTCATAATAATGTAGTGAGAAGAAGAGAACCATTTTTAAATGAATTTTTTTAGGATTTTATTTTTAAGTAATCTCTACACCCAGCGTGGGGCTCAAACTCACAACACTGAGATCAAAAGTCACATGCTCCACTGACTGAGTCAGCCATATGCCCCTATGAATTGTATTTTTGCTATTGTTGCTAAGAGATCTTTGCCTAATCCACTATCTCAAAGATTTTCTCCTTTTTCCTCTTGAAGGAAGGTTTGTTTCCTTCTGAAGTTTTATGGTATTACTTTTTCCATTTAAGTCTGATTCATTTGGAGTTAATTTTTTGTACATGGTGTGAGGTTAAGGCTTGAGATTCATTTTTTTAAAAATTTGGATATGCAATTATCCCAGTACTATATATTGAAAAAAATTATTCTTTACCCATTGAATCGCTTTGGCATCTCTTCTTTAAAAAAACTAGCCATATATTTGTGGTTCTATTCTTATCTATTCTGTTACATCAATATGTCTGTTCTTAGGCCAATAAAACACAGCCTGGTAAATGACTCATTCAGGTTGGACAAATCTTCCAATTTTGTTCTTTTTCACAACTATTTTGGGTATGCCAGGTATTCCCATATAAATTGAGTCAGCTTGTCAACTTCTACAAAAAACATTGTACTGAATCTATATATGACTTTCAGAAAAACTACCACCTTAGAAGTACTGAGGACTCTAATCCAGGAGTATATCTATTTATTTAGGTCTTTAATTTCTCTGCAGTCTTCTGTAGTGCATAATTCTTGTAAGTATTTTGTTAAATTTTTTAAAAGTTTCTTTTTTAAGTGTATTTATTTTGAGAGAAAGTGTTTCTTTTTTAAGTGTATTTATTTTGAGAGAAAGTGTTTCTTTTTTAAGTGTATTTATTTTGAGAGAAAGAGCATGCGCACATGAGTGTGATAGGAGCAGAAAGAGAGGGAGCGAGAATTCCAAGCAGGCTCTGGGCTGTCAGTGCAGAGCCCAACATGGGGGCTGAACTAACGAACCAGGAGATCATGACCTGAGCCGAAGTCAAGAACTGGATGCTTAACTGACTGAGCCACTCAGGCACCCCAGTATTTTGTTAAATTTATCCCTAAGTATCTCATTTTTGTTATGTTGTTCTAGATGTTTTTTAATTATAGCTTTATTGATATGTAATTCACATACCATAAAGGTCATCCTTTTAAAGTGTACAAATCAGTGCTTTTTAAGAATATTCAGAGTTGTGCAACCAGAACCATAATCTAACTTTAGAATATTTTCACTGCCTCAAAAATAAACCTGTACCCATTATCATTCCACATATCCCCTGGCACCCAGCCCCAGGCAATCACTGATCTACTTTTGTCTCTATGGATTTGCCCTACTCAAAGTATTTCACAAAAATGGAATCATACTATACCTGGTCTTTTGCAACTAGCTTTTTTCACTTAACACAATGTTTCCACGGTTCATCCCATGTTACAACATCTATATATAAGTACTTCACTTCATTTTATGGTGAATAATATCTCATTTTATAGATACACATTTTATTTAGCCACTTAACAGTTGATGGACATTTAGGGTGTTTCCACTGTTTGGCTATTATGAATCATGCTCCTAGGAACATTCATGTACAAGTTTTTCTGTGGATGTATGTTTTTCTCTCGGGTGTATACCTAGGAGTTGAATGTTTGAGTCATATTGCAACTCAAATATGTTAAACATTTTGAGGAATGGCCAACCAAAATAGTGGTACCATTTTACATTCCCACCAGCAATGGTTAAGGGTTACAATTTCTCAACATCTTTGCCGACACTTCTTACAGCCTGTGTTTTTATTATAATAGCTATCCTAGTAGGTATAAAATAGTATCTCATTGTGGTTTTGATTTGCATTTACCTAATGATGTTGAACATCTTTATGCTTCCCGACCATCTGTATTTCTTCTTTGAACAAATGTCTATTCCAATCTTTGCCCACTTTAAAATTGGGTTGTTGTTGTTTTTTAAATCAAGGTGTAAGAAGAATTCCTTGTACACTCTGGATACAAGTACCTGACAAATACATGATATTTAAATATTGTTTCCCATTCTGTAAGTTATCTTTTCACTTTCTTGATGGTGTAATTTGCAGCCTGAAAGTTTTTTGTTTTTTTTATTTTATTTCATTTCATTTCATTTCATTTCATTTCATTTCATTTCATTTCATTTCATTTTTAGATTTTTTAAAGTAATCTCCACACCTAACATGGGGTCAAACTTACAACTTCAAGATCAAGAGTCGTATGCTCCGCCGACTAAGTCAGCCAGGTGCCCTTGAAGCCCAAAAGTTTTAAAGTTTGAGTTTGTTTGTTGTTGTTTTTTTTTTTTTCCCTACACCAACAACCACTTCTCCAACTCTCTGGACACCAACTGGGTGACCATCCAACAATTCGGTTCAACCTTTTTTTTTTTTTTTTTAATGTTTTATTTATTTTTGAGAGAGAGGGCACAAGCAGGGGAGGGGGAAAGAGAGTGACAGAAGATATGAAGCAGGCTCTGCACCGACAGCAGCAAGCTGGACGACGCAGGGCTCAAACCCACAAAATGCAAGATCATGACCTAAGCCTAAGTTGGATGCTTAACCAACTGAGCCACCCAGGTGCCCCTTAAAATTTAAGTTTAAAATTAGATGCAGGTAAGAGCACCTGGGTGGCTCAGTCGGTTAAGCATCCAATTTTGGCTGGGGTCATGATCTCACAGTTCTTGGGCTCAAGCCATATGTTGGGTTCTGTGCTGACAGCTCGGAGTCCGGAGCCTGCTTTGGATTCTGTGTCTCCCTCTCTCTCTCTGACCCTCTCCCGCTTCTGCTCTGTCTCTCTCTCAAAATTAAATAAACATTAAAAAAATTAAAAATAATTAAATAAATAAAATTAGATGCAGTTCAATAGATTTTTTTGTCACTTGTGTTTTTGATGGCATATCCAAGAAACCATTACTTAACCAAGGTCCTAAAGATTTATTCCTATGTTTCCTCTAAGAGTTTTACAGTTTTAATTTTTCCATTTAGGTCTACAGTGCATTTTGAATTAATATTTGTACATACTATAAGGCAGGAGTCCAACTTTATTCTTTTGCTACTCATTTTGAATATAATTTGAAATTCTTTAATAATAAAAAACATGAATGAGCATTCATTGGCCAAAGTTGAAAGATTTTAACCCTGACAATAATCTGATAGTCACTGGTTTGTTGACATCACTTATTTCTTTAAATCTGTGTTTAAGTTTTTTTTAGTAATCTCTACACCCAATGTGGGGCTCAAACTCATGATTCCAAGATTAAGAGTCATATGCTCTACTGACTGAGCCAGCGAGGAGCCCCAACAAAAGCCAGATTAAAAAAAATTATCTTGGGGCGCCTGGGTGGCTCAGTCGGTTGGACGTCCAACTTCGGCTCAGGTCATGATCTCGCGGTCTGTGAGTTCGAGCCCTGCGTCGGGCTCTGTGCTGACAGCTCAGAGCCTGGAGCCTGTTTCGGATTCTGTGTCTCCCTCTCTCTCTGACCTTCCCCCGTTCATGCTCTGTCTCTGTCTCAAAAATGAATAAATGTTAAAAAAAAAAAATTATCTTGGTAAAAAAATATGTCTGAAAACATGGTCAACAAATTCCCATATTTGAACCAATAAAAGATTTCCTTTGAATAAATATACATTTATTTAATATCGGACTTACCCTGATATAGTCCTCCTAGCCCCCAGGTCTGGATGGGTGGTACGGATAAAGACAGAGAATTTATACTATCCCCATATATAATCGAAAAATTATAGGAGCTAAGGCCTAGAGAAGAGGAAGGAGCCAAGAGATAAGAGATGCAGTTGTTTTAATCTTCATATTCCCAGCCTAGCATAAACTTCAATCTTCTATCCCTTCTCCACACACTCAAAGTAGGGTAGACTCATTGTGGAAGATAAGAAGGATCAGAATTTTGCAAGGGAAGTATCATCTTCCTTCAGCTGTTGTCACTTTAAATGCCAAATTTTAAAAAAATGACATTTTCCTAAAAATTAAAATGAGCCAAAAGATTATTCAGTTAACACTCTCTACCTTAGGTCTGAACATTCTTTCCCTAAACTTAATTATAATCTGTTTAACAAAGAAAATTAAGTTTTTTACTTATTTTTACTTTTACTTTGAGAGAGAGAGAGAGAGAGAGAGGGAGGGAGGGAGGGAGGGAGGGAGGGAGCGGGTGAGGGACAGAGGCAGAGGGAGAGAATTCCAAGCAGGCTCCACACTCAGCATGGAGCCCAGGGTGACCCTGGGAACCCAGGCACCCCAGGATCTCATATTTTACCTTCAAGGGAATCAAAAGCCTCTAAAGAATTTTAATCAGAGTTAAACAATTAAATTTGTATTTTAAAAGAGTGGTTTTTAACCAGGGGTGCCCATTAGCATCATCTGGTAGTTGTTGTTGTTCTTGTTGTTTTTCCTCCAAAATATACCTTTCCAGTTCTCACTTCCAGAAGTTATTTATTAATAGTTCTGAGACAGGACTCTGTAAGTCACTTTGAAAAACTCTTAAAGCAATTCTGCCATGTACTAGCAGTAAGAATCACTGTGTTAGAAAGACGATCTGATAAGCAGTGTGAAGAACAGAGGAAGCCTATGGGGCCACCTGGATGGCTCAATCAGTTAAGTGTCCAATTCTTGGATGCTCAAGTGATGATCTCACAGTTTGTGAGATTGAGCCCAGTGTGGGCACTGCCAGTGAAGAGCCTGCTTGGGATTCTCTCTCTCCCTCTTACTGCCCCTCTCCAGCATATGCTCTCTCTCAAAATAAACAAGCAAACAAACAAACAAAAAGGACAGAGAAAGCCTGAAAGCAGGAAAGCCAAGATTCTACTGCAGAAATCCAAGTAAAAGGCTGTAAAGACAGAACAGTGGCCGCAGATAGACATTTGAGAACTCTTAAAAACAAACAGAACTGGGGCGCCTGGGTGGCTCAGTAGGTTGGGTGGCCAACTTCGGCTCAGGTCATGATCTCACGGTCAGTGAGTTCAAGCCCCGCGTCGGGCTCTGTGCTGACAGCTCAGAGTCTGGAGCCTGTCTCAGATTCTGTGTCTCCCTCTCTCTGACCCTCCCCTGTTCATGCTCTGTCTCTCTCTGCCTCAAAAATAAATAAATGTTAAAAAAATTAAAAAAAAAAACAAAAAACAAACAGAACTGACAAGGTCTGGCCAACAAAGATTTGTGGGAAAAGTCAGAGGAATCATGAATGATAGTGAACCACCCATAAGGCTGAACAAATCCAACTGGAAGAGTTCAATTCTGGATGCATTAAGTTTGAGGTGAGGTGTTCTTAAGAGACAGAATGAGGAATAATCAAAAGTGGACTAATGAGGGGTGCCTGGATAGCTCAGTGGTGTAGCACCAACTTCAGCTCAGGTCATGATCCCATGGTTTGTGAGTTCAAGCCCCATGTTGGGCTCTGTACTGACAGCTCAGAGGCAGGGGCCTGCTTTGGATCCTGAGTCTTCCTATCTCTCTGCCCCTCCCCCACTTGTGCTCTGTCCCTCTCAAACATAAAATAAACATTAAAAAAAAATTTTTTTTAAGCAGACTAGGGGCGCTTGGGTGGCGCAGTCGGTTAAGCGTCCGACTTCAGCCAGGTCACGATCTCGCGTTCTGGGAGTTCGAGCCCCGCATCAGGCTCTGGGCTGATGGCTCGGAGCCTGGAGCCTGTTTCCGATTCTGTGTCTCCCTCTCTCTCTGCCCCTCCCCTGTTCATGCTCTGTCTCTCTCTGTCCCAAAAATAAATAAACGTCAAAAAAAAAAATTTTTTTTTAAGCAGACTAATGAACATTCCCATTTAAGACCCAGGAAAGAAGTCTGAGATGAAAATAAAAAATTGGGAATCATTACCACTTGGGTATTTTTGAAATCATGAAAGTGGGTGAAAATGCCCAAGATTGTCTTACATGAGAAACAGGCTGAGGACAGAAGCTATGGGGATACTGCTTTTGGAGGATATAGTGATCAGGAAAAAGTCTCCACAATATTAAACTATTCCTATGCCAAACCAGAGGAAGAGAAGAGAAAAGTTATGCAAAGGCCTGAAGTAGGTAAGAGTTTGCTATTATAGAGAAGCTGAAAGAAGACTAACATGCTTTGAGTGTACTGAGGGAAGGGGACTGTAGCAGGAGCCTTATTTACCTGGAGGGTTAACAGGCGGCCATGTAAAAGCCTTGTGGGCATGGTAAAGTTTGGATTTTATTCCAAGTGCAATGGAATGAGAGTGCCTAAATACATTTTTACAAGGTAACACTGGCTGCTGCTTCAAAACTCCCTCAGTTCTCAAACTAAAATTGAAAGCAAAGGGAATCCTAAAATCAAATACACCTTTCAGTGTCAACTCCTACCCTCATATACACATTTCTTCCCAAATAGCTCCAAGTTTCACTAAAAGTTGCTTTAAAAATTAATGTTAAGGGATGAAGAGTTTAATGAATTTGGCTATAAACTGCTGAATAATTCCATTGTAATGTCCTTTAGTTGTAAAAAACAATGAAAATAACAGAGTTGTTGATGAAAAAACATAATCCTTTCCTTTGTACTCAACTTTGTAGAAAATCATAGAAGAGACAAATCTATGGGTTAAAAATGATGAACTTTCCAGGGTATCATTGGTTATAATTAAAAGGATAATCACAAATATTGACAAGAATCTGGAGAAACAGACCCCTATACATTGCTGGTGGGAATGTAAAATTGTATAGCCACTTTAGAAAACAATTTAGCAGTTTTTCAGAATGTTCAACACAGAATATCCAGAAGACCCAACAATTCCACTCCTAGGTGGAAAACAAAACATATGTTCAAATACTTTCATGCAAATGTTCACAGCAGCATTATTCACAAGAGCCAAAAAGTGAAAACAACCCATATATACAACAACTACTGAACGGATAAACAAAATGAGCTATGTCTATGCAATGGAATACTACTCTGCTGTAAGTACTTATAGTACTGATTGATATATGCTACAACATGGATGAATCTCTAAAACAGTATGCTTAGTCAAAAAATCCAGAAACAAAGGAACATGCATTTTATTATTCCATTTATACGAAATGCCCAGAAAAGGCAAATCTAAAGAGACAGAAAATGGTATTAATGGTTACCAAGGGCTAGATAGGGGTGAAAATGGGAAGTGATTACAAATGGGCACAAGGTTTCTTTTTGGGGTAATGAAAAGGTTTGAAGATTAGATTGTTACGACACTGTAGTGATGTAAATATACTAAAAATCACTGTACACTTAATATAGGAGAAATTCATGGTGAGTAAATTAAATCTCAATAAAGCTGTTAATTTAAAAAAAGGGGGAGGGGCTAGGGCATCTGGGCGGCTCAGTCCATTTAGTGTCTGACTCATGATTTCAGCTCAGATCATGATCTCGTGGTTTGTGGGTTCGAGCCCCACATGAGGCTCCATGTTGATAGTGCAGAGCCTGTTTGGAATTCTCTCTCTGCCCCTTCCCTACTCGTGCTTTCTCTCAAAATAAACTAAGAAAAACTTTTTTTAAAAAAGGGCTGGAAGAGTCAAATGGCTTAGATTCACTATCTCTAAGGGGACCTTGAGCAATGTATTTACAGCTTCTCCGAGCCTTCATTTGCTCATTAAAAAAATTTTTTTAAGTTTATTTATTTATTTTTGAGAGAGAGACAGAGGCAGAGGGGGAGACAGAGAGAATCCCAAGCAGGCTCTGCACCATCAGCGTGGTTGAGCCCAATGTGGGGCTTGAACCCACAAGCTGTGAGCTCATGAGTTGAAATCAAGAGTTGTATGCTTAACCGACCGAGCCACCCAGGCACCCCTCATTTGCTCATTTGCACAAGTAACTCCTATTCATTGCATCACCTTGGTTCATTCGGGGCCATTAGAAGTATGTTCTGCAGAACATCAGAAGGCAGATGAAAGGAGTCTGAGTATTATTTTTGTTTTAATTTTAAGTTTATTTATTTATTTTGAGAGAGACAGACACAGTACAAGTGGGGCAGAAAGAGAGGAAGAGAGAGAATCCCAAGCAAGCTCCATGCTGTCAGTGCAGAGCCCAACACAGGGCTCAAACTCAAGAACCATGAGATCATAACCTGAGCTGAAACTGAGAGTCAGATGCTTAACCTACTGAGCCACCCAGGCGCCCCAGAAGTCTGAGTATTATTTGTTCATTCCCTCCATCACAACCATGGTTCCAGCCAAGCCGCATCCCTCTACAACTACAGCTAAGTCTGGACTCCAATAACTTGTTGCCCTGCCCCTTCATGGGCCTAAAAGTGGCTTCACACTGCTGCAACTCATTCAAAATCTCATTATCCTTATTTTGGTTCCTTAACCCTGCCCCCCAACTATAAACTGGGCCTCATTAATATGAGGCCTCAGATGAATGAAAGGAACAAAATTATGTTTTAGGCAGGGCCCTTAACTGATAATTGGTGTGAAGGAAGTGCAATTGGTACTTTGTACCAAGTTATTGTCAAATCAAGTATGATTTCTTGAAATAAGTAAATTTGTTTTCGCTGTTATATACATCTTTAATGATCTTTACCAAAACAATCCTGCTTCATTTTATACAAACGATAATACTAAATAAAGTTGGCTAAAAGGTGTTTTTGTTTTCACTAAGAAGGTGAAAGGTATGGTATTTCCTGCCTAGGTGGAGTGGTAGAGCATATTCACTAATCAGTCTATCAGTTCCAAACACTATTCACACAGAGAGACAGATTTTGGCATTTGTAACAGATGCCCAAGAAAAACGATGCCAAAGTCAAGGCTATGAAGAGTTTCCGTCTGTTGTTCTGTCAGGAAATAAATGAAATGTGATGGTGATGTGGCATATGCTTGGCTATATTCATAACAAGAGACACCAAGGCCTGGATTGGACACAATTCCAAAATTCCATTTCATCATCTTCCTTTTTTATCTCTGTCATCACCTGCATTACTGACCTTTCCTTTCAACAAAGACAAAATTTTCAGACCCAACTTTTCCCACCTCCAGTATTTTTCTAGAGCACTTTTCTTTTAGAAGAAATACATCTGTACAGCTACATGCAAAAGAATGAAACTGGACCACTTTCTTAGGCCGTACATAAAAATAAACTCAAAATAGATTAAATAAATATTAAGATCTGAATCCATAAAACTGAAAGAAAACAAAGACAGTAAACTTTTCGACATCAGCCTTAGCAATATTTTTCTGGATCTGTCTCCTTAAGTAAGAAAACAAAAGCAAAAATAAGCAACTGGGACTATATCAAGCCAATAAGCTTTTGCACAGCAAAGGAAACCATCAACAAAATGAAAAGGCAACCTACTGACTGGAAGAAGATATTTGCAAATGATATATCCAATAAGGGGTTAATACCCAAAATGTATAAAGAACTCATACAACCTAACGCCAAAAAACCAAACAATCCAATCAGAAAATGAACAGAGGATCTTAACATTTTCCCAAAGAAGACATATAAACGGACAACAGACACATGAAAAGATGCTCGACGTCACTAATCATCAGGGAAATGCATACCAAAATCACAATGAGATTATCACCTCATATGAGTCAGAATGGCTAGAATTAAAAAGACAAGAAATAACTAATGGTGAGGATGTGGAGAAAGGGAACCCTCATGTGCGACTGGTAGGAATGAAAACTGGTGCAGCCACATGGAGGAGGTTCTTCAAGAAATTTAAAATATCATACAATCTAGTATGACAATTACTAGTCTAGTCTAGTAATGACAATCTATGACAAGAAATGTCATACAATCTAGTAATTCTACTTCCAGGTATTTACCCAAAGAAAACTAAAACACTAATTAGAAAAGATATATGCACCCCTATGTTTACTGCAGTATTATTTACAACAGCCAAGATATGGAAGTAACCTAAGTGTCCATCCACAGATGAATGGAAAAAGATGTGGTATTCAGCCATAAAAAAGAATATCTTCCCATTTGCAACAACATGGATACTAAGTGAAAGAAGTCAGACAGATACCATATTTTACTTATATGTGGCATCTAAAAACAAAACAAACACAAAACAGAAACAGGTTCATAAACACAGAGAATTGGTAGCTGCCAAAGGGGAAGGGGTGAAATAGGTGAAGAGGATTAAATAGGTACAAACTTCCAGTTATAAATAAATACGCCACAGTGATGACCAAAATAGCATAGGGAATACACTCAATAATACTACAATAACTTTGTATAGGGACAGATGGTAACTACACTTATCATGGTGAACATTTCATAATGTACGTAATTGTCAAATCACTATGTTGTATACCTGAAACTCATATAATAATATAGGTCAACTATACTTGAATTAAATTTTTTTTTAAATTTAAAAAAACCCAAGGGAAAAAACCCAAATACATCTGTCAAAGCCAATTAATTTGTAATTCAAATTGTTGCAATGTATTAACTACCTGTAATTTCCAGACATTAACATACTCATTTAAGAAGCAGACAAAAATGGTCATGTGGGTTTTCATGATTATCTTTCATTTCAGGCTCTAAAGAAATTATTAAAAATGAACTACTATATAGTTGATTATTTCTCATAACACATAACAGAGTTCAAATTTCCATAATTCAATTGTATAGGTGCTATGAAATGTTTTTTTATTTTAGCTTCTTCATTGTATCTTGTGGCCCAGTTCCCTTACCAAGTTAAACTTCTTCCTTTTATGAGAAACTAGTACAGCTGAATTTTTACTGTGTTACAATTTTGTTCACTATTATTCATGTGATCTAGGATTTCTGGCATTAGGTAAGTCAAGTCTGTCTAATATACATTCATCACGGCAATTCACATTTATACACTAGATTTCTAGACATTTATACACCTTTGGTTTAATATAAGAACCTAATAACGTTTTGGAGCAGAAAAAAAAGATTCCCAGGTGAGTCAAAATCCAAAGTTATTCACCTTGATACTCAGTATGCTGTTTTTTTGTTCTCTAGAAATTTTAATATAAATTAATCAGAAATCATCTATAAGCTCACTACTTCTGCTTTCTTTTTAAAATTTTTTTTTTCAACGTTTATTTATTTTTGGGACAGAGAGAGACAGAGCATGAACGGGGGAGGGGCAGAGAGAGAGGGAGACACAGAATCGGAAACAGGCTCCAGGCTCTGAGCCATCAGCCCAGAGCCCGACGCGGGGCTCGAACTCACGGACCGCGAGATCGTGACCTGGCTGAAGTCGGACGCTTAACCGACTGCGCCACCCAGGCGCCCCACTACTTCTGCTTTCTTAAGGAAATTTCCAGAAATTTATAACCCCACTGACCAAATAGACTGCCTTAAAATATCCTATATAGTGAAGTTACGTTAAAAAAAATTTTTAAACCTTTATCTTTCAGAGACACACTATGGTTGAAAGAGATACATACATGTCCTGAAATTTACTTTGAAAAAATACAAAACAAATACAAAGTAGGGAGAGAAAGTAGTTGGAGGTATATATGAAACAAAATTAACCATGTAGGGGGGCACCTGGGTGGCCCAGTCATTTAAGCGTTTGACTCTTGGTTTCGGCTCAGGTTACCATCTCTCAATTCGTAGGTTTGAGCCTTGTACCATGTCGAGCTCCACGATATTAACTTGGGATCCTCCCTCTCTCTCTCTCTCCTCTCTCTCTCTCTCTCTCTCTCTCTCTCTCTCTCTCTCCTCTCTCTAAAAATGAATAAATAGGGGCGCCTGGGTGGCTCAGTCAGTTGAGCATCGGACTTCGGCTCAGGTCATGATCTCAAGGCTTGTGAGTTCGAGTCCCATCGGGCTCTGCGCTGACAGCTCAGAGCCTAGAGCCTGCTTTGGATTCCGTGTCCCTCTCTCGCTCTGCTCCTTCCCTGCTCATGCTCTGTCTCTCTCTCTCTCTCTCTCTCAAGAATAAATAAATCATTAAAAAAATGTTTTTAATGAATAAACGTAAAAAAAAAGATTAACCATGTATTAAAGTTTTTAAAGCTGGCTATGAATATGTGGGGTTTGTTGTACCATTCTCTCTAAATGTGTTTGGTTGAAAATTTTCCTTAATAAAAATGTTATTGTCTGTAGTAGAAAAATAAACTTCCAAGTAGCTAATTTATGTTCTGGATTTCTGGTTCACAACAATGATTAATGCAAAGTACGAAATTATAATGAACATTAAAGAAAAGGTATATACCCTATTTTTAAACAACAGTAAAAACAATTTCTTAATTTACAAACCTACTATCTTAAAATTTCTGATAAACATATCTGTTAAGTGTGAATAACATTCATACTCACTCCAAAGTATACTTTATGAAGATGATGCTAAGCTGACCATAATAAGGTACACAATAGATCAAGATTAACTAGCTGATATACTAGACTAGCTCTTATTTAATTTTTTTTAAGTTTATTTATTTATTTTGAAAGAGCACAAGCAGGGGAGGGGCAGAGAGATTTGCTTTTGTTTAAAAAGAAAGTAATAAAGATATTAACCAATGAATGACTAAATGCACCATTCTATTTAAATCCTCTATCCTTCCAAATCATTCACACTTTTATTTTGACATTATTCCACTAGACCCTTAGTGGCTCTGGGCAAATCAACTTAGTCTAATGTCTGTTTAACTGAGGAGAGTACCAGCTGCTTTACCAGAGTAATACTCATTTTGCAGTCTGCTCAGTATGAGAAATGTTTGAAAATGTTAAGCCATCTAATTTAAGCAGATCCAAGCAAAAGTATTTTAGCTTATCCACATTTTTGTGTTTGTCATGCTTCACTGGGTCAGACAAATCTGGTCTCAAGTTATTTAAATAGGATCAGTGATCACACAGTAATGAGAATGAAGTCATATGAAAATTTCATTATTTTATGTTTAGCTACACCCCATAAATGCTGACAGGTTTACCAACATAGGACAAGCTACGTGGTCAGGATTGCTAAAGAATCTTAAACTTATGGATGTCAAATTTCAACTGTGAATATGAGATAACAAGTCAAAGCTGAATATATGCCAACATTAAATATATTCTTTAGTAAATCAATATTTATTGAAGTTATTATATGACAGATACATGGTAAAAAAAAAAAAACTGCTCAATGTAGACGTTCAAGAAACCACCAAGTTAATGAAGATGGACCAACAAGAAGACCAGAGAAATATTTAACATCAAGGATTGATGAGTGCTATGTAGAAACTTCAAGCAAGGTACTAGGCTATACAGTGATGGGGGTGGGGGTACACCCTTCCATTGAGGGTACTAGAAGAGCAGGCCTCTAGCAACGTGATGTTTTGAGCTGAATAAATTGAAGGAGAAAGCCATGCAGATTATCAGAGGGAAGACTGGTCTTAGCGGAGAAACAGCCCAAAGACCCCATGGTAAGGGCATACCTACTACTGTTTAAGAAACAATGAAAAATATGTTTCATTCAAAGATAAAACAAGAGGGCAAGGGAGAATCTGAGGTCATGTTCCACAAAAAATGAAAGGTAAACAAGCCTGTGTCCTCCCATTTACCTCTTCATATTATGCAATATGTACACACATATTAGCATACAGCTAGCACACTGGTTAACAAATGCTTACTGTTGACCAAAATGAAAAGAGAATTGATTGCAACTGCAAAGGCCTCTGCTGGTCTGAGTGAAAATAAGGAAACTGATCAGAGCATCCCTGTAACAAGAAGTCATCTAGCATGTTGCTAAAAATGAAAACAGCAGTCAGTAGCAGCAACCAAGGATAAACACATAACAAAGAAATGATTTTTTTGTAAGCAAGCTTAGCAAAGGAGTAGGCAATTAAAAAAAAAAAACACAGAAACATGTAGTCATATTTGAATTAGTGCACAAAAAAGAAAACAAAACCAAAACACCCTTTTTGACGTACTATTCTCAATGTAAAATATTTCTTCTCTTTTCAAAAGATTACCATGTTCAAGTCCTTGTTCAAATATCACTATTTCAATTAGCCTGCCCAGTCCAAACTATTTAATCCACACTGCCTCACAACCCACCTTCCATTCCTGCTTACCCCATGTTTTCTTGTTCTTGTATCACCTCCAAACATACTAGATAATTTAGTTATGTTTATTATTTATCATCTGTCTCACTCCACATACTCCAGTGTAAATTAAATTCCAGGGCAGGCATCCTGGTTTTGTTCACTGATATATCCCAAACTCCCCAGTATTTAATATATGAGAGGTGCTTGGTAAACATCTCTGAAATTCCCATACCTTATGGCAACCATTCAATCTGATATAAACTCATGTATCCAAGTTTTCTTCAAGAACTTTTTGTGAAAGTATGTTGTGGAAAAATTATTCTAATTTTTAAAATAACTGAGAAAGCATAACCTTCCAGCATACATGTTAACTTCCAAGAGATTCAATATTCTTGTTAAAAGTCTCCCATCACTAATGGCTCTGACTTCTTTTCATTTGCCAATTCGACTTCATCCTAAACCCCCACCCCTCTCAAAAGTTTTCCCCGAGGGATGAACACCCTGTGATTAACAGCACACTGAAGTCACACTTCATGGGTTTAAATCCTGTCTCTGCCACTGACCAGCAGTGTGAATTTGAACAAGTTAACAGTTCTTTGCTTTAGTTCCCTTGTCTGTAAAATGGGCTAATAGGACCTATTGCACAGACTTGTGAAAATTAAATGAGGTAACATAAATATCAGAACAGTGCCTAGCACAGGGTAGGTATTCAACAAATGCTACTTATCACCAACAGCTTACGTTCAGTTCTCAGCCATCTACTCTTCATTCTTAGAAATATTAATCTCTAAGATTCTACTGTTGTCTTCTACACAAATGTCTATTCAGACTCCTATATTAACTTTTCTGGTCTTGTTGGCTGAGGACAAATACTTTATTTTTAAGCAGAGACAATGCCAAGAAGCCAAGGATGATAAGATGACAAACATTAGCATCACATAGAAATGAAAATTATTGGGCTTCACCCCAGACCTACTGATTCAGAAATTCTAGGTCTAAGCCCAGCAACCTGTGTTTCAACAAGCCCTCTGGGTGATCTGAAGGACTCATAAATTGGAAAACCACTGATCTAGGGTAAGATCATGTCAGGGAGGGGAATTATCAGACTTGTTTCTGCCATCAGACATTTGCACGAGCCCTTTCGTTAAATCTTGGGGAAATACGAATTCTTCAGGTAGGACGTTTTCTTGTTTATTTGCTTGTCTGATCTCCCACCCCAAGAATATTAACTCCACAAGACTTTATATTTGTCTGTCTTAATTGTCCTTCTTAATTGCCTAGAACTCCCAATAAGCCTAGAAGAGGTGTATGGTGTATTTGCTGACCAAAATGAATGAACATCTCTACTTGTTTTTATTGCACCATTCTTCTTCCAGTCACCAGAAAAAGGTCAGTACTTCCTTTTGCTTACCTTTTAACACATACCCTTTCAACAATCTCAGGCAATTTTATCTTGAATGTCTCTTATACCCATCTCTTCCTTTCTACACCCTCTGTGATGGTCAATTTTATGTGTCAGCTAGACTGGCCATAGAGAGCCCAAATTAAACATTATTTCTGGGTGTGTCTGTAAGACTGTTTTCTGGGTGAGGGGCACCTGGGTGGCTCAGTTGGTTGAGCATCTGACTTCAGCTCAGGTCATGATCTCCTGGTTCGTGAGTTCAAGCCCACTGGCTCACTGCTGTCAGCCTGTCAGTGCGGAGCCTGCTTCAGATCCTCTGTTCCCCTCTCTCTGCCCCTCCCCCACTGGGGCTCTCTCAAAAAATAAATATAAAAAAAAAAAAAAGTGTTTCTGGGTAAGATTAGCATTTGAATCCATGGAGTCAGTAGAGGAGATAGCCCCTCTCAATATAGGTGGGAATCATCCAAACCACTGAGAGCCTAAATACAACAAAAGGTAGAGGAAAGAGGAATTTGTACCTTTTTTCCTGCTTGAGCTGGGACATCTTGCCTCATTTCCTCCTGCCCTCGAACTGGGATTTATACCATGGGCTCCCCTGGTTCTCAGGCCTTACAACTCAGACTGAATTATACCATCAGCTCTCCTGGGTCTCCAGACTGCAAACAGCAGATTATGAGACTTCTCAGCCTCCATAATTGCATGAGCCAATTCCTCATGATAAATTTGCATTATATATATAAATCTCCATTTATATATACTTGTGTGTGTGTATTCATTCTATTGGTTCTCTTTCTCTGGAAAACATCTGACCAATGCAGATTTTGGTACCAAGACTGGTTACAGAGGAAGATAATTTTAAGGATGAGTTTTCTAAAATGGTCCTAGGGTTTCCACAATTGGCTCTCTAATCTGATTAGAGTTAAAGTTTCCAGTTGTAAAGAGCAATGATAGTCCATGGCATGAACTCTATTTTATAGAGATATGCAAAATATCTGCACTGGATAATCCTCATCATCCCCTTATAAGCAGCAAGGAGCTAAATGACTCTGTATGTTATACTTTCAAACCTTTTTGGAAAACTAATAAATATGACATTGGCTGGTTGCTCCTAATGTCACTGGACAAAGTGGTGAAAAGAGAGGATGAGCTCAGTGATTCAAATTCCCAGCTCTAGTGCAGTAAATGACCTAAGAGCTTCTAGGTGTTCCTGAAGGAGATCCTTACCTCCTGTAGCCACTGGGCTGAAATGGCTGAAAGTCCATGTAGAACCTCATCCTGTGGTAGAATTACAACACAAGTTGAACTCTCAGCGTCACGGGGCGGCTACTGTTAAAGTGAGGGCACTGATTGGGAAAGAAGAATGAGATCCTGCAAGTTGGGATGGCGAGATGTGGAAAGATCTGATGGAGCTGGAGACACTGGGCCTCTAAATTCTTACCAGTCTTCTTTACTGGTGGAAGAGGTTTCCCCACCCACAGTAGAAGCATCCTCTCTACCTCCATCTGATGGGATTAATTCTGCACTGCCTGATGAATCTGTAATGGTTTCCCCTGAGGCACTTGCTATGCAAGACAATGCTGATTCTCCTCAGGACCCATCCCTACCACCTCTCTGTTTCTAGACCCATAACTAGACTGGAGTCCCAACTGGCCCCTAAAGGTGAGGCACAATGTGTCAGGTCCAGGATGAAGTATGTTACAGTCTAAAAGAAATACTTGGATTTCTAACTTATATAGACAAAAATCTGAGGACCATGTATGGGAATGGGCATGTGTGTGGATCTAACGATGGAAGAAACATGGTTTGATCAGGCCAAATTTATTGACATGGGCTCACTAAGCAGAGATTCTGCATTTAATGCCACAGCTTAGGGAGCTGGAAAAGGCTCTAGCATTTTGGCTGGTTAGCTGAAAAATGGACTAAAAGGCAGCCAGCCACCAGGAGCAAACTGGAAATGCCCACATGCCTTGGTTTAATGTAGAAGAAGTGATTCAAAGGCTTATGGAGATTAGAATGTTCCAGTAGGTTTGTCAAGACCTACTTCCCCACATTGGGAAGGTCCAGAAGACATACTTTTCACCAATACTGTGAGGAATAAATTTGTGAAGGGAATCCTGGCAACTGTGGAGTGCTCTGTGACCACCCATCTCTGTGGGCCAAACCTCACTGTAGAAACTGTTGTCAATTAACCTAAATACAATGAGTATAATTAGACTCCAGGGTAGCAGGGGCCAAGAGTCAATCAACTACAAAAGGCAAGGTGGACATGGTTACTGTAATGGACAGCAGACTCAAAGCAGCAATCTGAATAGTCTGAATCACTTAGACCTTTGATGTTGATTATGGTGTTCCTTGAAAGTAAAACAGACAGGAAGCCAACCAAATTCTTAATCTACATAAGCACAAAATTTCTAGGTCAAGTGAACAAAAGCCTAATTCAAATAAAAAAGCCCTTAAGTCAATTCCCAGACTTGAACCAGACTGCAGACTCAGAATTTTTTTTTAAGTTTTTTAAAGTTTTATTTATTTTGAGAGAGACAAAACGTGTGCGTGAGTTGGGGAGGGGCAGAGAGAATACCAAGCAGGCTCAGCACTGCCAGCACAGGGCCCCACGTGGTGCTTGATCTCATAAACTGTGAGATCATGATCTGAACTGAAACCAAGAGTCAGACACTTTAACCAACTGAGCCACCCAGGGGCCCCAGACTCAGAAGTCTTTGAATAAAGAGGCCAAGTCCCCACGAGGGAGGACCGCAGTACATTACTGAAAATGTATACTGTTAATCTTTCTCTCAGCCTTCTCCAAAGGGACCTATGTATGTATTGCCTTTTACCAGGGTAACTGTATACTGGAGAAAAGGAAATAATGTCAGACCTTTCAGGAACTACTGGATGTGGGCTATAACCTGACGCTAATTCCAGGAGACCCAAAACATCACTGTAGCCCAGTAGTCAAGAGTAGGGGCTTGGGGCACCTGGTGGCTCAGTCGGTTAAGCATCCAACTTCAGCTCAGGCCATGATCTCACAGTTCGTGGGTTCGAGCCCCATGTCGGGCTCTGTGCAGACAGCTCAGAGCCTACAGCCTGCTCCTGATTCTGTGTCTGCCTCTCTCTGCACCTCCGCCACTCACACTCTTTCTCTCTCACAAAAAAATAAACGTGAAAAAAAAAATTTTTTTTTTAAAACAGTAGGGGCTTATGGAGGTCAGGTTCAAGTTCATCTCACATGGGTCTAGTGGGTCCTTGAACTCATTCTATGGTTATTTTCCCAGGTTGAGAATGCATCATTGGAGTGACATACTTAGCAGCTCACAGAATCCCCACACTGATTCCCTGACCTGTGGTGTGAGGGTTATTATGGAGGATAAGGCCTAGTGGACACCATTAGAATTGCTTCTACCTCAAAAAAATTTAAACCAAAAGCAATACTAAATCCTCAGAGGAGCTGCAGGGATTGGTGCTACCAAGGCAAGGATTTGAATGATGCAGGGGTGGTGATTTCCACCGTATCTCCATTCATATGTATTTGGCCTATACAGAAGGTTGACGGGTCTTGGAAAATGACAGCAGATTGCTATGTTTAACCAGGTGGCAAATCCAACTGTAGCTTCTGTACCAGATGTGGTTTCATTGCTCGAGCAAATTATTACACATTCCCTAGTGCCTGGTATGCAGCTATGGATCTGGCAAATTCCTTTTTCTCCATACCTGTCCATAAGCAGTTTGCTTTCAGCTGGCAATGCCAGCGATACACTTTTACTGTCTTACCTCAGGGCTATATTGATTCGGTAGCTCTACGTCATAATTTACTCTGCACAGATCTTGATCACCTTGCATTGATAATATTATGGTGATTAGATAAACTGAACAAGATGTAGCAAATACTCGACTTACTGGTAGGACATTTATATATCACTGGGTGGAAAATACAAAATTCAGGGGTGTTCTACTTCAGTGAAATTCTAGTAGTCCAGTGGTATGGGATATGTTGAAATATCCTTACTGAGGTGATGGATAGGTTTTCTGTCTCTGGGCTTCATACAACTAAGAAGGATGCATGAGATGTACCCAGTGGGACTTGGAGGCAACATATTCCTTACTAGGGTGTATGTTATTCTGGCCCCTTTACTGGGTGACCCAAAAAACTGCTAGTTTTGAGTGACAAGAAAGGATGTATAACAGGCCCAGGCCGCTGTGCAAGCTATTCTGCCACTTGGGCCATATAAGCCAACAGATCCATTGGTTCTTGAAGTGTCAGTAACAGATAGGGCTGCTATTTAGAACTTTTGGCAGGCCCTTTTTGGTGAATTACAGCCATGGATCTTTAGGATTTGGAGCAAGGCCCTGCCATCATCTACAGATAACTACTCTCTTTTTTGAAAAACTGCTCTTGACCTGCTACTGGTCCTCAACAGAAACTGAACATTTAACCATGGGCCCCCAAGTTACCACGGGACCCAAGATACCTATCATAAACTGGGTGTTATCTGATCCACCAAGCCAAAAAGATGGATATGCACAGCAATACTCTATCATCAAATGGACATAGTACATAGCCTATCAGGCCCAAGCAGGCCCTGAAGGGAAAAGTTACATTAAAAAGTGGTCCAAGGGAGGGGCGCCTGGGTGGCTTAGTCGGTTGGGCGTTCAACTCCAGCTAGGGTCATGATCTTGCGGTTCGTGAGTTCGAGCCCCGCATGGGCCTCTGTGCTGACAGCTTGGAGCCTGGAGCCTGCTTTGGATTCTGTATCTCCCTCTCTCTCTGCCCCTCTTCCACTTGCACTCTCTCTTTCAAAAATAAACAAAAACAGGGGCGCCTGGGTGGCTCAGTCAGTTAAGCGGCCGACTTCAGCTCAGGTCATGATCTTACGATCAGTGAGTTCAAGCCCCTTGCCAAGCTCTGTGCTGACAGCTCAGAGCCTGGAGCCTGTTTCAGATTCTGTGTCTCCCTCTCTCTGACCCTCCCCCGTTCATGCTCTGTCTCTCTCTCTCTCTCTCAAAAATAAACGTTAAAAAAAAAAAAGAAATAGTAAGTTAAAAAAAAATAAACAAAAATAAACAAAAACATTAAAAAAAAAAAAAGAAGTGGTCCAAGGGGGCACTTGGGTGGCTCAGTCAGTTAAGCATCCAACTTCAGCTCAGGTCATGATCTCACGGTCTGTGACTTCGAGCCCTGTGTCAGGCTCTGTGCTGACAGCTCAGAGCCTGGAGCCTGCTTCGGAGTCTGTCTCCCTCTCTCTCTGCCCCTCCCCCACTTGTGCACGTGCACACGCTCTCTCTCTCTCTCAAAAATAAATATTACCAAAAAAAAAAAAAAAAAGTAGCCCAGGGGCACCTGGCTGGCTCAGTCAGCAGAGCATGTGACTCTTGATCTCAGGGTTATAGGTTCAAGCCCCACCTTGGGTATAGAGATTACTGAAAAATAAAACCTTAAAAAAAAAAAAGAAAAAAAAAAAAAGAAAAGAAGTGGCCGAAATCCCCATCGTCCCCATTCCTGTTACTCTGCCTTGTCTCTCCCAGCCTATACCCTTACAATCCATTGAAAGAGGAAGAAAAGACTTAGGCCTGGTTTACCTATCTGTAAGATATGTAAGCACTAGCTAAAGGAGATAGCTGCTGCACTACAGTCCCTTTCTGGGATATCACTGAAGAACAGTGGTAAAGGGAAATCTTCCTGGTAGACAGAACATCAAGCAGAGTACCCGTATGTCCATTTTCCTTGAAAAGAGAAATGGCCAGAAGAGCAATTATATATTGATTCAGGTGCTGCAGCCAATGGTTCGGCTGGATGGCCTGGGACTTGAAAGGAACATAACTGGAAAATTGCTGACAAAGAAAGTATATGGATACACACCTGAATGGGCAAAAAAATCGAAGATTTGTTTTCTGTGTGAATGTTTACCAAAAGGTGACCTTAACAGAGGAGGATTTTAATCATTAAGTGGATACAATGACCTGGTCTGTGGATATCAGAGAACATTCTTCACCAGCCACTCTGGGCTAATGAACAAAGTGGCCATGGTGGCAGGGACGGATGTTATGCATGGGGTCAGCAACATGCACTTCCACATGTTAAGACTGACGTGGTTATGGCCACTGCTGAGTGCCCAATCTGCCAGCAACAGATAACAACACTGAGCCCTTGATATGGTACCATTCCGCAGGGTGATCAGCTACTGGTGACAGGTTGATTACACTGAACAGCTTCCATTATGGAAGGGGCAACACTTTGTTGTTGCTTGAATAGATACTGATACTTACTCTGGATGTGGATTTCTGCCACAACTATCATCTGTGGACTTATGGAATGCCAATGCCTGATCCACCATTATGGTATTCCAACACAGAATTCCTTCTGATGAAGGAATTCACTTCACAGCAAAAGAAGTGCAACAGTGGGCCCATTCTTATGGAATTCACTGGTTTTACCATGTATCCCATCATCCTGAAGCAGCTGGCTTGATGGAATGGTGGAATGGCCTCTTGAAGACTATTTAAGCACCAACTAGGACTGGGGCACCTTGAGGACTGGGGCAAGGTTCTCTAGAACTCTGTATATGTTCTGAATCATCATCCTGTTGCCTAGTATTGTTTTCATGGGCCTAGGAATCAAGGGGGAGAATGGGAGTGTCACCACTTATTAACATCCTTAGTGAACCACTAAATGAAATTCCCTGTTTCAGTGACTTTATGCTCTGCTGGCCTGGAGGTCTAAGATCCCGCAGGAAAAATGCTTCATTAGGAGACCCAACAATGATTCTACTGGACTGGAAGTTAAGACTGCCACTCGGCCACTTTGGGCTTCTCATGCCTCTGAATCAACAGACAAAAAAAGGAATTCCTACTCTACCAAGGGGAAATTGAAATACTCTGCAATGCAAGCAATGATGAGTATGTGTGGAATACAGGAAGTCCCTTAAGGTGATGCTCAAGTATTACCATGCCCTGTGATTAAAGTCAACGGAAAACTAAAACAACTAAGTCCAAACAGGACCATAATGGTACAGGCCCTTTAGAAATGAAGGTTGGGTCACCCGACCAGGTAAAGAACCACAGGCAGCTGAGATAGTTGCTGAAGGCAAACAGAATGGGTAGTGGAAGAGGTAGTTATAATACTAGCTATGAGTATATAACCAGCTAAAGAAACAGGACTATAATTGTCATGAGTATTTCCTCCTTATTTTGCTTATGTTTTTGTGTCCATGTATATTTGTTTTCTTTCCTCTTATTTCCTTATCATGTGACATAAGATGTACTGATTTTCTATCACAGTACTTAAGTATTATTAATTTTACATTATAGTATTTAAGTTATAGGATATCAAGGAGAAGAATAAACATCACTCAAGGACTTAATCTGCTCTCCTGGGGAAGGGACTGGCAGGTTTTCAGTTGTACACAGGATAGTTGTATCCTGCTAGAAAAAATTATGATCTTATTGTTATCTTTATTTGGAGATTAAGTACAGATTAAGTAGATGCCTACAGGTGTAAAGATGACAAGGTCACCTTCACTGGCCACTGGGTACCCAGATTAAGCATGTTTCTGCCTCCTTTTCCCCAGAAATAAACTGCCCCCTGTTTCCTGCCTCACTGTGTGAGTTGGGACATCTCATTTTCTCCAGTCCTCACACTGGGATTTATGTCATGGGCTCCCCTCCTTCTCAAGCCTTAGGACTCAGACTGAATTACACAACAGGCCTTCTTTGTCTCCAGACTGCAAAGAATAGAGCATGGAGCTTTTCAGCCTCCATAATCGTGTGAAACTATTCCTCATAATAAATCATACATGGATAGATACCACAATTATCATATATACATACATATACTCCATCCACATCCATTACAAATCATATATTTCTCTGGAGAACCTTGACTAATACAACCTCCCTCCTGTCTGGACTGATGAATTGCCTCTCATTTGGTATCTGTGTTATACCTATGCCAATTTTTAAAAGATTATTTTAGAGAGAGAGCAAGTGAGTTGGGGAGAGGGCAGAGGGAAAGAGAGAGAGAATCCCAAGTAGGCTCCATGCTCGGCACGGAGCCCAACACGGGGCTCCATCCCACAACCCTGGACCTGAGCTGATATCAAGAGTTGGATGCGCAACTGACTGAGTCAGCCAGGTGTCCCTACCTCTGCCAATTCTAATGCATTATGTACTTAACTGAGAAAATAATATTACAACACTTATTTGCTCATATCATCATCATCCTTCTCAAAAACCTTTCAAAGCTTCCTGTTGAGATGTATAGACTATACTCCGTAGTCTGTCATCAAAGCTGTCCAAGTCTAGCACTAATACACTGTGGTAGAGTGTTACTCTGCTGACCTTCCCAATGAAACACACCTTTGCATAGTCTTTCTCCCATAACTCTACACTAGGCCCAGAACTGCTTTGACCGTAAGTGATGCTATGTTAGTTTAAGGATCAGCCCTTAACTGGTCTGATTCCATTTCCTCCTTTTTAAAATTTTTTTTCTTTAATGTTTATGTTTATATTTGAGAGAGGTGGGGGGGGGAGAGAATGAGCAGGGAAGGGGCAGAGAGTGAGGGAGACACAGAATCTGAAGCAGGCTCCAGGCTTGACGCTATCAGCACAGAGCCTGACGCGGGGCTCAAACCCATGAGCAGTGAGATCATTACCCGAGCTGAAGTCAGACACTTAACTGACTGAGCCACCCAGGCACCCCCACTTCATGCTCATCCCTTATTCTATTCATGCAACATTAACAATAATTCAGGTCAGATGTATGTAATATACCTGACAAGGCTTCCATGATCCCCTTGAACTTTATATAATTTTTCCTTCTAAGTCCCCAAAGCATTTTGGTAACACTTAAAAAGAAACAAATATTCTGCTTAGTACTACAGGGCTTCAATTCATTTGCTGAATGTTTAGTAGACACTTATAACGTGCCTGCCAGACATTGTCCTAAGTGCTGACAATAAAGCTAATATTCTAGGGGTGCCTGGGTGGCTCAGTCGGTTAAGCGTCCGACTTCAATTCAGGTCATGATCTCTGTTTCACATTCTCTGTCTCCCTCTCTCTCTGCCCTTTCCTAACTCGCACTCTGTCTCTCTCTCAAAAATAAACATTAAAAATAATTTTTTTTAAAAACTAATATTCTATATAGTTCAGAATGTGATGCCAGTCTAAACACTTTTCTGAGTTATTTCATTTAATTTTCAAGAACTCTGGAAAGTATGCTCATTTTGGGGTACCTGGGTGGTTCAGTTGGTTAAGCATCTGACTTTGGCTCAGGTCATGATCTTGTAGTTTGTGGGTTTGAGCCTCGTGCTGGTGTCTGTGCTGACAGCTCAGAGCCTGGAGCCTGCCACATTCTGTGTTTCCCTCTTTCTCTGCCCCTCCCCCGCTCATGCTCGCTCACACTCTCTTTCACTCTCACAAAAAGAAATAAACATTAAAAAATTTTTTCAAAAATGCTCATTTTATACAAGGAACTCAGGCACAGAGAGATTAAGAAACTTATTTAAGATCATAGTGCAAGTGGAGTCAAAATAGAATCCCAAAAATTCTGACTTCAGAGTTTATGCTATCAACCACTACTCCAAGCTGCCTTCTACAGAGGTGAACAAGACAGACAAGATCTCTGTCCTCATGGAATATACATTCTATTAGTGGTAGTTAGTGGGATGAGGAAAGGGTAGTAATAATACATATAATTCTACAAAACTACTTCAGACAGTGATAATGCTATGAAGAAAACAAAACTCTATGATATGATGCAATGATGAGAGGTTACTTTAGATAGTGCAGAGAAGGCCTTTATGAGGCCTGGGTGAAGACCTGGGTGTCCAGAAGAAGCAACAAAGCGGAAGACCTGTGAAAAGAATACCAGATAAAGAGAACAGCCAGCACAAAATTCCTAGGGCACAAATAATCTTAATATGTTTCAGGAACAGACATAAAGCCAGCATGGCTGAAGGATGGTAGGGGGAGTAGAATAATGAGGTTGGAGAATTAGCTGAGGCTCAGATCACACAGGGCCTTGTAGGCCATAATAAAGACGTTGGATTTTCCTCTGAGTAACAATGGAAGGTTTTAAGCAGGGTCACAACATTACCTGATTTGTATTTTGCAATGTTAACTGGCTGTTGCATGTTTAATAAACTCTAGAAGGCTAAAGTGGAAACAAGGAAAGCAATAGGAGGGACTGCATAGTCCTGTGGGAAATTATGGATATGGAGATCAAACCAACAGGATTTACCGAGGAGATGAATATGGGCGGAAAGAAATGAATCACAGGTGGCTCCAGTCTTTTGGGCCAGCACTACTAAGCAAGTGATCTTATTTACTGAGGTTGGGAAGGTTAAAGGAGGACCAGGTTAGGGCTTAGGGTGATAACCATGTTTTGGATATAGGATGTTTGAAATACCTACTCAATACCCAAGTGGAGATGATGCGGAGGCACCGTTGTAACTAGATATGAATATAGAAATATAAATTTGAAAGTTAAATGATGTGTATGGCAACTTCACCCAGGATAAGTGAGGAGAGAAGGAAAAAGTCTGGAACTCCAAGCCCCTGGGCACTTCAACATTTAGAAACCAAGCAGAGAGGCAGCAAGTGATATTATCCTGTTTCCTCTTTGGATCACAAGTTCTTAAGGCAAAGCAGTGTCTTTTTCATTTTTTTTTTTTTTTTTGGTAGCCTATAGAACTTAGCTCAGTAACAGAAACTCAAAGATGCTCAATATATTTTAATGAATGCACAAATGAATGATTTCTCAAGTTTTCACTGAAGAAATATATAATACCTGGGATAAAGCAATAGTGTCTCGCGTACTTTGGGCACTCAAATATTTGTTTAATGAATGGAAAAAAAACTTGGACTAAGTTTTGCTAGATACAGTTTAGTATTCATTGTTCCAGAGAGCATAGCAAGGAAACGTAGAAAACAAGCAGCAGCCCACATCCTCACTTCTAACCAATGATAATCACAAATGTCCTAAGCCCTTTGTCTTGGTTCCTACTACAGGGTCAAGGAGTAGAAGCTGCAGCAGGAAGGAAAGGGCTTCCAATTCCCAAACTAACTCAAGAGTTCAGGCTTTTGTGTCATAAATATGTATTAAGCACCACCTATATGCCAGACACTAGAGTGAGTACTAGATACATAGCAGTACACAAAACTGTCCCTCAAACAACTTGCATTCTAAAGAGGAAGGTATCTATTACATAAATAGCATATAAGTATATGATATTTCTAAGAATTATATTAAAGTACACTAAAATACAGTGTGAAAACATATATACCATTGCACAAAACAACATGGGACAGAGGTTGGAAGGCAGTGAGTCTCTGACATAAATACCTTAAGAAGTCAGGTAAAGAGGGAGGGAAAGAGTGAGTTGTCTAAGTGGAGGTAACAGCATGTATGAAAGTTTTAAGGTAGGAAGGAATTTAGAATGGCCCGAGAAATTTAAAATGGACCAGTAAATGCAGGGCCATATACATTGTTTTTATAAATTTTAAAAACTTGATCCTAAGATGCAGGAGTAACCATGGAAAGGTTTTATAAAGCAAAGGGGCAACATAATCAAACTAGCAAATTTATGTTTAAAAAAGAAAATCAGTCTGAATTCTCTAAGAGTCAACTGAAGGAAGAAAAGGTTCAAGATTGTTTAGTTTGGAGGAGACTGCAGTTATTGTGAAAAATAATGGTGGCTTGGATCAGGGTGGAGCAGTAGAAGGGAAAGGAGTAGAAAGAAGTAGACAATTTCAAGATATATTTAAGAGATTAAAAAAAAAGCAGGAGGGATTGGTGACTAAGCACACACAACTCCCAGGTTGACCTGGGTAACTATATGGACAAAAGTGTGACTTCCTGAGACAGGCCTCATTAGAGAAGCAGAGGTGAAATAGGTGGGGACAGCAGGAGTTCATCACTAAATGGTCCTTATATACCCAAGTAAAAGCTCAGAGAGGTAGCTGGTTATGTGATTAGGTGATCAGAACAGGTTTGTGCCTTAGACATATACATAGGCATCTCCAGAGATGGTATTTAAAGTCATAGGCATGGAGCACCTGGGTGGCTAAGTCAGTCAAGCACCTGACTCTTGGTTTTAGCTCAGGTCAAGATCTCACGGTTTGTGGGGTTGAGCCCTACATCAGGCTCTGTACTGACAGTGTGGGCCTGCTTTGGATTCTCTCTAACCCTCCCCAGCTCATTCTCTCTCTCTCTCTCAAAAATAAATAAATAAACTTAAAAAAACAAAAGTCATAGCATGGATATAATTATCCTCAGGAGAAAGCACAAGAAATTGTATCAGTTCAAAGTCCTGAGCAAGCGACACGTAGAGATCAGAAGAGGAAGAATTAATGAAGAACAGGGAAAAGCAGTGGGTTAGAAAGGTAAGAGGAAAACCAGCAAAGTACAGTGCTATGAAAGTAAAAGAAAGCATGTTTCAGGGCGCCTGGGTGGCTCAGTCAGATGGGCGACTGACTGCGGCTCAGGTCATGATCTCACGGTCCATAGGTTCAAGATCCGCATTGCTTTGTACTGACAGCTCAGAGCCTGGAGCCTGCTTCAGATTCTGTGTCTCCTTCTCTCTCTCTGCCCCTCCCTTGCTCACACTCTGTCTCTCTCAAAAATAAACATTTAAAAGAATAAAAAAAAAAAGCACATTTCCCTTGGGAAAAAAAGGTCAACAGTGACATGAACACTGAAATAAGGATACTAATGATGGTAGGTTTCTAGGCCAGCTATAAAAGCTCATTTAACCCATAATATAGGCAGATTACATTATTAGACTACCTTACCATGAAGTAGTCCAATATAGTAATTAAACATGCAGGCTCCAGATCCACAATGCCCAGGTTTAAATCCCAGCTCCCCTATTTACTAGGTGCCTATAAATATATTACACTTAATTATACTTTGACTTAGTTATACTTAATGCCTCTATGCCTTAGTTTCCTCATTCATAAAAGGTAAAAATAATACCTACCTCAGAGGATTAAGATTAAGCATGTTTGTGTGTGTGTTTTGTGTATGCACGCACATATGCATCACTTAAAACAGTAACTAGCACAAATTAGCTCAGTAAATATATCTATTATTATTTACAACATGGTCTCTATGAGAAAATACTTTGTGAATAACAAAAGTTTGTTTGAAATAACCCTTCACTAATTTGGGATTGTCTCTACTCATAAATTGTGATCTTACAAGATCTTTTCCCAAAAGCCTTGAGAGAAACTCTAGATTTAAAACTTACCCCAAAAGTCCTCAAGATAGCTGACCAGTTTTAGAGAAGCTAATTATTTTTCTGGTTTTTGGAGGGGTACTTATCCCTACTCATTACACATTCTATACGATCAGAAAGAACTTATGTATCAGGAAATTTTAAAAACTGGTGGCAAAAAAATAGACTGTTTCAAGTGACAAAATTACAAAAACAGATATAAACCTACTTTAAACAAAGCATTTTTATTTAGTCACTTTCTGGTACATATTCAAATACAAACATATCTATCATCACTATGATGGAAACAGCCTCTTGATATAAATACATGATATAAATAACAGGTAGAGAAAAGGCAGCAGGTATGCAGTTTCCTGATGATCATCTTATTTCCAAAAGGTATACAAAGGTATTTAAGACAGCCCCACAAAAGTATTTCCAAATGCATGGTGATAGGCAAAGATATAGTCATTCAGTCCCTAAAACTAACGAAGAACACACCAAAAAAAATGGAGATTTATAGGACCAATTTTTATCCCTGAATTTCCCATTTACTTAGCACGTATTTCAGATATATTCAGAAATATTCAGAAAACCCTCTATACACCCTAAGATAAATGGTTGGAGTTTCCCATTAGCTCTTTATTTTTTAATTGTAAAACAAGAGAAATACCTCGTATCTGATGGAGCTGTTATACCAAAAAAGTATTATTTCAAAGTAATGAAAAATTGTTTACCACAGTCTTTCCCATAAACTGATGAAAACGTTCCATCTCAGGACCAAGCAAAGACACAAAGTAGGATGTTAGATCCCATGTCAGTAACAACTGAATGTCATTACCATCTGTTCACTTCTGAATAGGTTACTGGAAATAAGGTGACAGACTAATTCTTTATGGATAAGTATCCATATATCATTACACTAGTACTCATTTGCACCTTCAAGAAGAAACTGCCGCAAAGGGGAACAAAAACATTCAACTGATATATGAATTATGAAAAAGCTTTTAAAAATGTTATAAAAATATGAATAGGCTTCAAAAAAGCAGAATAGCTAAAGACTTACAGGCCATATTTCAGATTCAGTATTTTCTATATAACTGAAATGAAAGAGGACATTGCACAATTTGAAGAATAAAATGAGGTACAATTAAGAAGTGTGCGTAGCCCTGTACAGATGGCCTGATCCTAACACAAGATGTTAACAAAGCAAGTTGGTGGGGGAGGGGGAAAACCTGCATGTTCTATGCTAAAATTTAGTTGACTCCACCCCCAAAATACATATTTTTAAAGGGGGGGGGGGCTTAGCATTTAAGAATCAATAACTTCCAAAAAACAGAAAATAAATCTCTTTTAGATTACGTGTCCCAAATGAATCTACTTACTGTTTGCAAATGTGTTTGGGAAGTCATTCTTTGTTACTGTGATAAATAACATTTGGAAAATATGACAAGTAGATTTTAGTTTCTTGCCTCAGAAGTATTCTGCTAAAAGAAATAACAGAAATAACTAGGTAGAAATTGTTCCATTTACCTAATACTTTTAATTTAAAACATAAAAAATGATACACAAATACCTATCATTACTGTTTACTGAAGAGAAAGTAATTTTAATCTGTAAATTATCGTACTCAATGCAAAAGCCACTTGAAAAACGATAGTAAAATTAGCATCAAAAAAATCAATGGGAAAAGTGCCAAACATTTTTCATAAAACTCCTTGAAATGTCTTAATTGTATATAATACAAAGTTATGACTATTTCTGAAAAGTTTCAATTATTTAGCTCCAAACTGGCACATCACATTATTTTTTAAATCCCAGCTCTTTTAAACAAAGGACCTAAAATTTTCTAAGAAAGCTTATTTCCCTTTTCTTGAACCAAATTTTTCTCATTCTCCCAGAATCATCCCGAGGTAGTATTTAAGACAAAAGACCAGCTACTCTTCACACATTATTTTCCAAATCACGAACGTGGAACTTTGATAAAAACAAAGAAGATAATCTAGAACAGTGTAATATATAAAGTAAAAAAAAGTTCACTTCTGTTGTGACAATAGTGAAGAAATCTGATGAGATCATAAAGCCACGAAGCTTCCTGTTGGTAGCTGAGGATGAAGTCATTAGCAACCCAGGATTCCCTGGTCCTTGTAATCAGAAGCTGCACCTACCAGATTCTGCATTGTTCGGCAGAGGTGGCTTTAAAACACCCCGCTCCCGAATCGTCCAAAGCAGACCACGCCTTCCAGTTATCATTCAAATGGACCATTTCAAAGTGTGGCACTACTACACATTTCCCGCGAGCTTAAATATCTAGTAAGAGTCAACATTTTAGATTCTCTTGGTCATGATGGAGCAAAGATGAACTCTTGAACCGAACCCCACTCTACATAATGAACCGGGGTTTCAGAAGCCGAGATGGAGAAGCATGCTTCTGTTCTTCAACCTTTATGGCCTTCGCTGACCCCCCGCTCCAATTTCTTCCCAACTCTTAGTCTCCCCAAGATACAGAAGGCAAAAAAGATCCCTTACTTCCTGCTGTTGTTAAAAGGGGAGGAAACCCAACAGTAACTTTGAACGCGTGGAAGAGAAATAGCTTAGTCTTGGCCACCACCGCAAACATATGTCACCCAGCCCCTTCGCAGCTTTCGCGCCCCTCCAGGCCCTCTCCCGGGCCCCCACGCCCCAGGGGTTCTCCCGCAATCCAGCCCTCCCGGGTCTCCCAATGTCAGAGACACAGCTCGACGCCTCTTCCTCTCGCGCCTCCCCCACCCTCACATTGCCGGGGTCCCCAACCACATTGTCCATTCCAATACAATGGAATGTCACTGCCCGGAACTCCTCAGAGCCCCCCTCGGCCCCCCGGAGCCAGTCCCGGGTCTCCCTGATCGCCGAGTTCAGGCACGAACCCAAACTTCACCATGTGAGAGAGCCCAAGACCCGCGAGGTGACGGAGACCCACGACTCCCGCCCAGCCCTCCCTTTTACTCATAGTCCCCGAGCAGCCCCAGGCGCGAATCCTGCACTGGGCGCCCCCACCCACCCCAAGACCACCTCATAGGAGTCATCAGCAGCCTCTCCCGACGCGGGCATGGGCTAGGAGAAGAGTGGAAGGCTCTCCGCCCGGCCCGGACCCCTGGGCGGCGCTGCACAGGAGCGAAGGCCCCAAACGCATCCCCGGCCTTTCCTGGCCCACGACGACCCCGCCGCCCACCCTCCCTACCTGGCCTTGAGGCTGGGGCTGGGGCTGCTGCCGCTGCTGCAGCTGCTGCTGGCGGCGGCGGCGGCCGCGGCTCGGGGTTCGTAGGCCCAGGCGGGGGCGGGGGGTGGTGCGGCGGCGCTGGCGGTGGCGGGGGCGGCGGGGGGCGCGGGCGGCGGCGGCGGGTCCGCGAAGCCGGAGGTCGCGTAGTTCCTGTCCATCGTGGGGGTTGCGTAGGGAGGGCGGGCAGCAGTGGGGGCTCCTCTAGGGCCCAGTGTGAGGGGGGCGGGAGGGGAGGGAGGGGGCGGGGGGAGGAAGAGGAGGAGGAGGTGGCGGCGGAGGGAGCTGCCCCCTCACATGGCCCCGGCGGGAGGACGGGCGGAGGGCGCGCTGGCCGGTCTCTGCCGGGGGAACCCAGGCCGCGGCACGCCGCGAGGCCCCAGCTGGGCGTCAGGGAAGCAGCGGCATCCGCGGCCGGGACTCACGGCGGCGGCGGTGGCCGCTTCGCCCCATGTTGGTGGATTTCCCAGGATGCACCTCCCGCCCCCCTCCGCCCCACGGCCTCGCCCCGCCTCCCCTCGGCGCCCCGCGCTCGCAGCTCGCGGGCCAGACGGGCGGCCCGCGAGGCCTCTGCCGCCACCGGCCGCCTCGCTCAGGCTAGCCGGGGCGGAGAAGGCTCGAGGCCTGCCGGCCCAGCCGGCTTCAGGGACCCGGAGGGCTGCCCGCCACCGGTAGCCAACCGGCCGCGGACTTCCCGCCCTCGGCTGCTCCAAGGGGAGCTGTCCACGCTCGCCGCGTCCCGCGTGGGAAGGGGCCGCGCCTGCAGTTCTCCTAGCGCGAGGGAGGGGAAATTGAGCGGAAACCCAGCGTAGGTGCTACAAAGGGGGAGGCTTGTCAAGGCTTTGCCTGGAGTTCGTTATTTGACCCTTCGAGTTATTTTCAGTGTCTCAAATACTCAGTTCCCACATCGCGATTTCTTTCTCTGCTCCCAGTCCCAAACCAGAAACAGCTGAGCGGGCTGTTTTACAGTTCCGTTTACTCCCTTCCTGCACAAAGCTTGCTGGGCTAGAGGACCCTTTTCCTGTTGTTAGGGGAGATTTATATTCAAAGAGATTCTAATTCAAACGTATTATTTTCCAATCCTCGTTGAAAAGACCTTTCCCAGGGGCTCCTATTAACTGTCCCCACCCCCACCTTAGGGATTTTCTCATTCTGGATTTCAGAATCTTCTATCCCAAGGTAAATACTGCCTCTTCATTGATTGATCCAACTACCATCTGGATGACTTTAATTACAATATATTTAAACTCACTGTGCACACTTTGTGTTGGAGTTTTTTGTTTTGAGTCTTGGGACTTCAGCAAGACTCTACCCAAACATTTCCTATCTGACCACGCTGTTTGGCAGGGGTTAATTTAATTATTATTTGAAGATCTTCTGTGTTTATATCAGAGCTGTGTTTCTTCTATAACTCACGAGTAGTGAACTTTCGGGATCATAGAAATCATCGTTTGGTCCTTAAGGCATAAAGTAAAAGTTAAACAGTAAAGTTTATATTTATTGACCATCACCCATTAAAAAAGTCAATATTAGTTTAATAACTATTACGTGCTTAGCACCGAAATCTGCCCCTCAAGATAAGCTTAAAAGTTTAAACAGACAGGCATAATAGAAGACCTAGTTAATAAAACTATCTGTTCACCATTTTAAGAGCCAGTTTAAATTTCGGTAATACCTGATACTGAATCTGCTATTTCTTCTGAGATTATTTTTGTTCTGGGAGATTCTGTTTTCCTCCTGGCGCCAACATCCTTTTGTTCCTATTCCTTCCTTTTTCTAAGTCTTTCGGCACCTGTAATGCTTGGGAGTCTGGTCCCCGGGTGGGGAAGCAAGGAAGTGAGCAGTCGTTATTTACAAATGAATTCCAACGCCTAGACACAAGTGATCTTGCCAATTTTATGTTAATTCCAGTATGCATTTACTAAGGGTTTCTTTGAAAAGTAGTTTTCCTTGGGGAAGGAATTTGCCAGATAATCTGAGATCCTGCCGAGAAGTAACATAAATCTTCCTTACCACATTTATTTTTCTTGCTACAGATTGGAGATCTGTAATCTAAATAAAAGAAGAAAGTTCTCACTACTAACTATTACATTTATAAGTATTTTGTGAGCACTCAAGTTTTGTCTTCACGGAAAGTGTAGGAAGTGGGGTGGCATGCTGTAAATGTTTTATGGCACTTAGTTTGAGATACCCACAACTGGTACTCAGATATGCAGGCAATACCAAACAAGTGGTAATAAAACCTTTATAGTCCCTCACACCATTATGTAGTTTATTTATGTCACATAAATCAGAAAAGAAATTAAGGGAACTTTTTGGTGAGTATTTTAAAAATAATATTCCTCTGTCATCATATATGATGTTCCTTTGCCCGCTATTTCTATCGCAATTCTAAAATTGGGGGCAAGTTTTGAAAATCAATGCAATCAAAGGCAGTTTGGTGGCAAGAGGAATTGAAATCTTATACTTCAGAAGGAGTCTTTCCTCTTCCTCACCTCCATCTTCACTTCCTTCTGAGTTTATTGTCTAGGAGTTATCAATGCCTCAGAATATATCATGAACGGTGTCCTCACATTTCCAGCTTTCCTCCCTCCCATTAGAAAAATCACAAAGTATTTCAACTTGTAGGGAGATTGGAGTTAGACTGGGTAGTTCATCACCCTTATTTTGTTGTTGAGGAAACGGAGGCCCAGCGTTCAGCCACTTGCTTTAAGGTGATGGAGGCAATCAGATGGAAGAGAGAACAGTGGAACTCCATCTCCACTGAGGCAGCCTTGTTTATTAGATTGTTGGGAAAGGCAGAATTTGGGCTTGCCTGACTGGAAATGCAGTCAATGAGTTAATATATTTTAATGTTACAAACAGACCAGCTGTTAACTGGAAAGATCCAAGGAGGTCAAGTTTGTGGTTTTACCAAGTATATCGGGAGTGGGAAATGGATTGATGATGGAGGGGGCTTAGTTAGTTTTTCATTTTTCCTTTCTTTTCTGGCATAAGCCCCATCTTTGCCAGGACAACCCTAATTCTAGTCCCTTAGGTCAGCATCAGAAATTAAAACATCAGAAATAAAGTAAGTCCCACTATTACTTTCTCTGTCTATGAGGCTTAACCCTATCAGTCATCTTTGACTGCTCTCCATTGCCTGTCATATCCATCGGGGAGCTAGCAATGGAGTCAGAAGAGCCTGCTTCTTTGGAAGCCACAGCCTCACTCAGAGGTGTCACTGAAAGACAGTGATAAGGCACATTCCTCTCAGTGAGCAGAACTTCAAGAAGCATACTTGATCATCAATTTTGTATGTATAAAGAAATGGTCTGAGCTATGGATGCGGATGGACTCAGGCTCTGATGAATGGCTTAGCTGATCAGGAGTCTAGAAAAAGGAAGGTTGAATGGTAGAAGACCAGGAGGTCTGGGGATGAAAAACAATTTAAGTATGACCTGGAAAGATACAGGTATGGCCTGATCATGAAGTCTTTCATTGAGTGTATCTCTTATCTCTTTGGATAGATTACAGGAAATTTTAACCTCATTCTGTAGATGATAGCTATTCTCATCAAAATAACCAATAAATAGGGGCACCTGGCTTACCCAGTTGTTGGACTGTACCACCCTTGATCTTGGGGTTGTGAATTCAAGCCCCATGTTGCGTGTAGAGTACTTACAACTAAAATCTTTTTAAAAAAAGAAAAACCAGTGAATATTGAATATATATGTGCTAGGTCCTGTGCTATGGGCTTTACATAGATTATTCTACTTAATCCTCAAAATATCCTTAAGATGTGGGTATTGGTTTTTATCACCTCCATTTTACAGGAAATTGAGGGCTAATGAAGTTAAGTTACAAATTGATGATGGTGCAAGTGAAGCTTCAGGCCACCTATGTTTGTTTGACTCCAAAACTCCATAAGCTTGGTCCTGCCGGGTTTCTCCACTGAAGAGTTACCATATTTTCCTTTATAATTAACACGTATCAGAGCACCTGGGTGGCTCAGTTGGTTAAGCATCTGACTTCGGCTCAGGTCATGATCTCATGGTTTGTGAGTTCAAGCCCCACGTGGGGCTCTGTGCTGACAGCTCAGAGCCTGGAGCCTGCTTCAGATTCTGTGTCTCCCTTTCTCTCTGCCTCTCCCCCACTTGCACTGTCTCTCTCTCAAAAAATAAACAAAAAATTTATAATTAATACATATCTTGTGGGCACTTTAAGACTACATGAATTCCTGAGGCATTCTTCTTCTACCACTGGTTTTAGTTTCTGTGGCTGCTGCAACAAATTATCACAAACTAACTGGCTTAAAACAACAGAAATTTACTGTCTCACAATTCTGAAGTCTGAAATGACGATGTCTGCAGGGCTGTGTGCACCATCTGAAGGCTCTAGGGAAGAATTCATCTCTTCCTCTTCCCGCTTCTGGTGGCATTCCTTGGGTTGTGACCATGGCACTCCAATCTCTGTCTCAGTCTTTACAAGGCCTTCTCCTCTGTATATCTGTCTTTTCTTACATTTTGGGGGTTTTGTTTTAATTAATTAATTTTTAGTAATCTCTACTAAAACATGGGGCTTGAACTCACGACCTGGAGATCAAGATTTGCTCTTTTTCTTTTTTCTCAAGAGTCACTCTTCTGACTAAGCCATTCTCTTATGTCTTTTATAAGAGCACTTGTCATTGGATTTAGGGCCCACTTGGGTAATCCAGGATGATCTCATCTCAAGATGAGATCTTAAGTTAATTACATCTGCAAAGACCCTTCTATCAAATAAGGTCACATTCACATGTTCTGAGGATTGGGACATGGACACATCTTTTAGGGGGTCACCAATCAACTCAGTGCTACATCCACTAGTGATTCTTTCTTGAAGCAACTATTATTATGTTTACCAAATAGTAATTTTTCTAATTCCATCATTTGTTCTATAATAGGTGATCATTCTTCTACAGGAAGGAATTTTCCTTATCTATTTCAGTACAGACTCATGGATTCTTATTCAATGGATTTGTGTAGTAAAGGATTAACTAAGCAGGTCCAGTTTGTCCAAACCCTGTACATTGTAAAGAAAGATTTGGCCCTTGCCAGGTTCCAGGGCAATAACTTCTAAGCACTTGGAATACCCTGCCCATTAAGAGTATCTTTGTTTACCTGAGGCCTTGGTTCATACCAGATATGCTAATGATGTGATTTATGGTGGGGGGTCTTTGGACCACACAGTATCAGCTTGACCTCTGGAGGGGCTGGAGAATTAAGGTCAGCCACCAGGGCAGTCAGTCATGTCTATGTGACCCACTCCCAGTAAAAACCCTGGACACCAAGGCTCAGGTGAGCTTCTCTGGTTGGCAGTACTTCACTGATTAATGCCCACAGGACTCCACTGGGCAGAACACTGCAAGCTGCATCTGGTCTCCCTTACCCTCTGCACTATGTGCCATTTTCCCTTGCCAATTTTAATCTGTACCCTTTCACTGTAATAAACTATAACCATCAGTATAACAACTTCTCTGACTTGAATTCCTATAATAAATTATTGAACATGAGGGTGTTCTTGGCGGGGGTGGGTCATAATCTGTTACCATACTTATTGATTTTTAATGTGAAGGTGGTCTTGGGGGGTCCTTGAACACAGGATTATAATCCGTTGCCATATTTATTTTTACGTTCAAATCACATATTTGGCCCAATACCAAAACAATTACTTTAGTAAATTTCCTCACATTAAGGAGCCATGAGAACGTTTTAAGCATGGAATAACATGATCAAAACCATGGAAAACACTCCCTTGCCCTTCCTAATGTCCCACTGTAGTCTGTATCTTCAGGCTAGATGGAACATCGGTGTACCAACATGAGAACCCTTCATAGATTTACACACATACACACATACCACCACCATCAACAACAACAACAAGAAAAGAAAAAACATTTCACTACTTAAGACAGTCCCACTATATTCCTGTTGTCCTATTTGTTTATAAATACAACGTGAGGCAAATACTTTCCAGGGGTTTTGCTGCTGAAGGACTGAACTTCAACCAGGGATGGTAGAGCATGTGTTCTCAAGTCTCTAGATTCTTCAGCTACAGCCTAAGTTTAAGACCCTAAAGCATGCTCTGCCTGAACAGAAAGCCCCCTGCAATGCTGGTTTATATCCTCTCCCTTGTTACTTCTCTGTTCCCTTTGTCCCAAAGCCCTAGGTATGGTAGTGGTAAAGGAAGCTAGTTCGGAGTTGTCTACACTTCACCTAATTATCATGCACGATTTTTTAAAATGTTTATTTTATTTTTGAGAGAGAGAGAGAACCAGAGCATGAGCAAGGGAAGGGCAGAGAGAGAGGGAGACCCAGAATCCAAAGCAAGCTCCAGGCTCTGAGCTGTCAGCACAGAGCCCAACGTGGGGGCTCAAACTCACAAACTGTGAGATCATGACCTGAGCCGAAGTCAGACACTTAACCAACTGAGCCACCCAGCACCCCTTTCATGCATGTTAATGTTAGTATATAGTTACTAACTACTAGCATCTCATTACTTGGTAACAGATTCAATTTTGTCATATGGAATTTCTCAGTTACTTAAGATTAGATATGGTAGGCTCACATTCCCTGTGGAAGTCCAAAACTTCTCCCAAATATCTGCAAATTCTGGGGAAACTTATGCCCTCTTGCTCAATGTGTCTTCAAGTTTTTTCTGCTTCTATGGAGTGATGGCTCTGTTCAAGGTAGAAAATGAAACTCAGTCTCTTCATAGTTATGCACGTGCGCATGCACACACACAAATCCACTCATGGAGAACATTTATGAAAGTAGCAAGGTAAGCGCTGGACTATTCATTATACCAATTTTATTATATTTATGTGTATGTGCTCATTTTTATGCTGCTCATGTAATATGACTGCTTTCTCACAAGTTTAAAAACTCAGAGGAAGCATTGCTCATGACATGTTATAGCAGGCCCCTCTGGTGCCCACATCACATCCCCTGGCTCACCTCTGAGACAGTTCTGACTTACCTCATGCTCACAGCATTCTATCCCAAGACACTGCATGTGTCTTTCTGTATTCCACTTTTTGTGACACCACTGGAGCTTGCTGGAGTGTAGAGGAGTTTGCATCTCTCCCATCATAGAGAACAGAAGTCAGTGAATAAGTCAGCCTCCCGGGTTCCAGATGGGTTGCTATGGGAGGCATTTTGCACCCTTCTCAGTGGTCCTAGTGGAAGGGAGCCATTGTTGCTAACAGCAACAACTTTGATAATATACCCTTTAGCTTGTCCTCTTGCCCAGTTCCACTCCCTGCTCAGTCATTCTTGCTGCCTCCCAATTAACTACCTGCATTCAAATCATTGTTTCAGGTTCTGCTTTTGGGGAAACATGTCTTATACTATTATTTGATATAACTACTTAATTTTAGCACTTTAAATTTTTATGTATGTTTTTATAAGTGGCTGTTCCCAAGGCAACGTTGTTATTGAATCTTCCCTCTTCAGGTGTGGACTGACATAGAGAACAAGGTAGAGTAAAGGAGTATTGTTAAAAGTGCTAAAAGCTACATTCTAAAGGCATGTTCAAGAGGTTAGAACTGGGGCAGACAATCCCAAAGATGTTATCCATATAAAGTGTGAAACAAGTGAGCTTGGGTCTTTTTTTAAAACACACTGTAGTTCTTCCAAATGAAAGCTTACATGCCCCCTTAGTATATAATACTGATAAAAGTGGAATCCTGAGTCTTGCTGGCCCTCTCCTTTGCTCCCTACACGCAATTACCAACACACCTTATAAAACTCTGAGGCCTCTATGAAGTTGGTTTCAAAAGTATAGGGCTAGAAAAGTAGCTAGAGCTCAGGCAGAAAGCAAAAACAGGGCCCCAAAATAAGAGTTGCTGGTATTCAGGAAATGGAACGGTGGCTGGTTAATTCTTAGTGCTAAAATTTTATCTATAATAGTTTTCTTATTTTGTTAAAATGCTGATAGCTACATCATAGTCCTACTATATTGACATAATTCAATTAACTTTTCAACTGTTGTTGGACATTCATTTCTAATTTTTTTTTAAGTTTTATTTATTTCAAGAGAAGGAGAGAGGGCATGAGCAGGGAGGCAGAGAGAGAATCCAAAGCAGGCTCCACGCTGTCAGCAAAGAGCCCGATGTGGGGCTCAAACTCACGAACTGTGAGATCATGACCTGAGCTGAAACCAAGAGCCAAATGCTCAACTGACTGAGCCACCCAGGCTCCCCTCATTTCTAATTTTTTACTTTATACACTGCAATGAGCAACTTTCTGAAAATATGTAATCCTTTGATTCTTTAAGCTATATTCCTAGAAGTGGACCTTCTTTGTCTTGGAGCACAAATGCTCCTCAATGCTCCTTAATGACTGCTCCTTCATGTCCTTGATCCATATCGTCAAATTATTTTCCAGAAAGAGTGTATCAATTTCTCTTCCACCGACAGTCCATGAGAGCACTATGTTGAGTGTACCATGTCAGCATGAATGCATGGATCCATTTAGACTTACCTTGTTGAAATTAAGGTCACAGCAGCCACACTTGTGCTATTTGCTTTATAGTACTGATGAGCTTAGAATCACAACTGGTCCCTTTTCTCTTTACAGTTAGTTTCAGACATAAGTCCCTCTGCCCCAAGCACTATACAAGGTATCCTTGTGACCTGAGCATCCTCACCTTCTGTGCCATCTTGATTTGAGTGACAACTCTCTACCAGTTTTTTTCAGACACTTATCTACTAAAGTCAATAAAGTTCAGTGGTTCTTCTCCAGCCGCCACAATTAATAATAAATAAACAAAACAAAAACCTGAGATTAAGAGGAATTCCAGTTGAGAAACATAACCTAATGGAAACTAAATAAATTAGAGGGGCTGACCTACTATGAATGTCCTTGTGAATAAAATACAAACTAAAGATGTACCCTTTGGAGAGACAGAATAGCACAATGGTTAAAGAGCATAGACTCTGGAACCAGGCTGCTTTGATTCAAATACTGCTTCTGCTGCTTACTGTTGGGACCTTGGGTAAGCTACTCAACCTTTCTGGGTCTCCGTTTCCACTGCTTCACCAAAGTGTTGAGAGAATTAAATAATTTCATATACACTTAGAATTGTGCTTAGAACAGGGACGCTTGGGTGGTTCAGTCGGTTGGGCGTCCGACTTTGGCTCAGGTCGGTTTGTGAGTTCACCCCGCGTCAGGCTCTGTGCTGACAGTCAGAGCCTGGAGACTGAGTCAAATTCTGTGTCTCCCTCTCTCTCTCCCCCCCTCCCTTACTCACGCCCCTCCCCTGCTCACGCTCTGTCTCTGTCTCTCTCAAAAATAAATAAACATTTTTTAAAAATTAAAAAAAAAAAGAACTGTGCTTGGCACACACATAGTTTTTGGTTTTTGATTTTAAACTTTTTATTTGACATAAAGAAAGTTAAAGAATAGTACAAAAAATACCTTTAAATCATTCATTAACATTTCATAAATGTTAACATTTGCCACATTTTCTTCCAATATCTCTTTCTTTCATACACCATTTTGTAGGGTTAGTCAGTGCAATAAGATGAAGGAAATATAAATAAAAAAGTAAAACTCTCTTTGTGAATGTCATGATTATGTCATTGAAAATCCTAAGGAATTTACTGAAAAAAGTAGAACTGATAATTGAATTTTACAAGATCACAGGATACAAGGTCAATAAATAAAAAACATCATATTTGTATATAGTAGCAATAAACAATTGGAGAATGAGATTTTTAAAGATTGAGACATAATTCACAAAACATAAAATTCACCATTTTAGAGTATACAATTCAGTGGATTTGAGTGTATTCATAAGATTGTGCAGCCATCACCACTACCTTATTCTAGAACATTTACATCACCACCACCACCACCCCAAATTCCCTCATAGCCATCATCAAACATTCCCTATTCCCTCTTTCTTCTAACCTCTGATAACCGCTAATCTACTTTCTATCTCAGTGGATTTGCCTAATCTGGACATTTCACGTAAATGGAACGATATGCTATGAATGGCCTTTTTGTGTCTGACTTCTTTCACTTAGCATAATGTTTTCAAGGTTCATCATGTTGCAGCATATATCAGCACTTCATTCCTTTTTACCACTGAATAATATTCCATTGAATGGATAGGCCACATTTGTGTATTCATTCATAGGTTGGTGGACATTTGAGTATTTCCACACTTTGGTCATATGATTAATGCTGCTATGACTATTTGTACACAAATTTTTGTGTGAATGCATGTTTTTAATACTCTTGGGTATACACCTAGGAGTTAGAAATCAAATTTTTAAAATACCACTTGAAATAGTGTAAAAATACATGAACTACTTAAAGATGAACTTAACAAAATATATACAACACTTATACACTGAAACCTATGAACATTGATGAAAAATTTAAAAGGCCTCAATATCTTGAAAAATGTATTATGGAATGGAGGACTCAATTGTTAAGAAGTTGATTCTTCTTCTTAAAAAAAGAGAGAGTGGGGCGCCTAGGTGGCTCAGTCAGTTGGGCATTTGACTCTTTATTTCGGCTCAGGTTATGGTCTTATGGTTCGTGGGTTCAAGCCCCGCATTGGGGCTCTGAGCTATTAGCTCTTAAAAAAGAGGTGGATTCTCCTTAAATTTTTCTTTTTAAAGTTTATTTATTTATTTTGAGAGAGAGAGAAAGGGCAATTGTGGGAGGGGCAGAGAGAGGGAGAGAGAGAATCCTAAGTAGGCTCCACACTGTCAACATGGAGCCCAATGTGGAGCTTGAACACACAAACTGTGAGATCATGACCTGAGCTGAAGTCAGATGCTTAACCGACTGAGCCACCCAGGTACCCCAAAGTTTTCTTTTTTTTAAATGTTTATTTTTGAGAGAGAGAGAGAGAATGAGTGGAGCAGGGGCAGAGAGACAGGAGGACAGAGAATCTGAAGCAGGCTCTGCAATGACAGCAGAGAGCCCGATGTGGGGCTTAAATTCACAGAATTTTGAGGTCACGAGCTAAGCTGAAATTGGACGTTTAACCGACTGAACCACCCAGGCACCCCCTCCTTAAATTTTTCTATAAATTAAACTCAATCTTAGTAAAATTCTCCAAAGTATTTTGGTTTAGAAGTTGACAAGCTGATTCTAAAATATATATGGAAATGCAGAATACTTTCAATAGCCAAAGTAATTCGGGAAAAGAATAAAGTTGGAAGACTTATGCTATTTATTTTCAAGATTCAACTACAAAGCTGCAGTGAGCAAAACAGTATGATATTGGCATAAGGATAGGGACCAATGGAACAGAGAACCCCAAATGTATCTTCAATTGATTTCTGACAAAGGCTCCAATATAATTTAGATAATTTGGTGGGGAAAAGATAGCCTTGTAAATACATCCTGCTAACACAACTACATAGTTCGATGGGGGGGATGGGGAATGAACCTTGACCCTAACTCCATATACACATAAAAATTAGACTTACATGTAAAAGCTGAAACTACACAATGTCCAGGAGAAAACATAAGGAAATCTTCACAACTATGGGGCAGACAATAATTTCTTGGCAGGACACACAAAAAGACAATGAACATTACAAGAAAAGCTGATAAATTGGACTCTTCTGCTCTTTGAAAGACACTGTTAAGAAGATGAAAAGGCAAGCCACAACCTAGGAGAAAATATCTGCCAAACACATACATGACAAGAGACTTATCTCCAGAACATATACAGAACTCTTTAAAACTCAAAAGTTAAGATAAACAAGGCAATTTAAAAAATGGCCACAGAGGGGCGCCTGGGTGGCACAGTTGGTTGAGCATCCAACTTCTGATTTCTGCTCAGGTCATGATCCCAGGGTCATTGGATGAAACCCTGTGTTGGGCTGTGCGCTGAGCATGGAGCCTGCTTAAGATTCTCTCTCTCTCGGGGCGCCTGGGTGGCGCAGTCGGTTAAGCGTCCGACTTCAGCCAGGTCACGATCTCGCGGTCCGTGAGTTCGAGCCCCGCATCAGGCTCTGGGCTGATGGCTCAGAGCCTGGAGCCTGTTTCCGATTCTGTGTCTCCCTCTCCTTCTGCCCCTCCCCCGTTCATTCTCTGTCTCTCTCTGTCCCAAAAATAAATAAACGTTGAAAAAAAAAAAAAAGAATTAAAAAAAAAAAAAAAAAGATTCTCTCTCTCTCCCTCCCCCTCTGGCCCTCTCCCCATGCTTGCCTGCTCCCCGCACCCAAATCAATCAATCAATCAAGTGGTCACAGATTTTTTTTTTTAATTTTTTTTTCAACGTTTTTATTTATTTTTGGGACAGAGAGAGACAGAGCATGAACGGGGGAGGGGCAGAGAGAGAGGGAGACACAGAATCGGAAACAGGCTCCAGGCTCTGAGCCATCAGCCCAGAGCCTGACGCGGGGCTCGAACTCACGGACCGCGAGATCGTGACCTGGCTGAAGTCGGACGCTTAACCGACTGCGCCACCCAGGCGCCCCAAGTGGTCACAGATTTTAATAAACACTTGATAAAAGAAGTTATATGAATGGTTAACAAGCATATAAAAAGGTATATTCTATCATCACTCATCAGGAAAATGCAAATTAAAATTACAATGAGATACCACTACATACCCACCAGAGTGCATAAAATTAAAAGACTGATAACAGCAAGACTTGGCAAGGATATGGAGCCATTGGAACCTTCATACATTCCTTTTGGGAGTGTAAAATAGTTCTACCACTTTGAGAAACAACTTGGTAGTTTCTTATAAAGTTAAGCATACACTCACCTATTACTAGCTGTTCTACTCCTAGGTATTTACCCGAAGGAACTGAAAGAATGTATCTACACAAAGACTCATAAATGAATGTTCATAGTAGCTTTATTCATAAGTGCTTATCAGCAGATGAATGGATAAATATCAATACAATGAAAATCTATTCACCAATAAATAGAAATAAACTACAAATATGTTCAACAATATTCTGCTGAATGAAAGAAACCAGACACTGAAGAATACATGTCATGTGATTCGATTTATGTAAAATTCTAACATAGGCAAACTAATCTATAGTGATATAAAGTAGATCAGTGGTAGCCTGAGGCTAGAGACTCAGAAAGGGACAAATGGGAACTTTCTGCACTTGGGATGATTATTACATTGGTGTCAATTTTTGTTAAAATTCATGGAACTGCTCACTGAAGATGGCTTCATTTTATAGCATGTAAATTATACACAAGTAAAGTTGTTATAAATGTCAGAAACAATTCATAGAATATAAACAATGCTTTTGGAAATTAAAGCATGACAATCTCAAAAAGTTAAAATTTGGGGTGCCTGACTGGCTCAGTTGGTAGAGCTTGCAACTCTTGATCTCATGGTTGTGAGTTCAAGCCCCACATTGGGGGTAGAGGTTATATAGAAAAATAAAATCTTAAAAAAAGTTAAAATTTGTTAGAGTTGGAAGTTAAAGTATAAGAACTTATGCAGAAAGTAGGATAAATGGAGAAAGAAATGGAAAATAGTAGATCAATTCAGGAAGTCCAATATTTCAACCATTAGGAATTACACAAAAAGTGGAAGAAACAAAGGAGAAGAAAAAATTATACATGAAGCCAAAAATTATAGATGAAAATTTCCTAGATTTGGGGGTGTGGAGGTGGGACACAGATCTCTATATTGAAAGGAGATATTAGATACCATGAACAATAAATGAAAACCTATACCAAGACTCAAAATAATGAATTGGAGATCACCAGGGATAAAAAGATTTGAAAAGGTTCCAGAGGATGGAAACTGGACTTTAGGAGACAAGAACAAAAACAGGAGACCAGTGTTATGGGATGAACTGAAGTTGAAGCCTTAACCTTCAGTATCTAAGAATATGACTAGATTTGGGGCACCTGGGTGGCTCAGTCGGATAGGCGTCCGACTTCAGTTCAGGTCATGATCTCACAGTCCATGAGTTTGAGCCCCCTGTGCTGACAGCTTAGAGCCTGGAGCCTGCTTCGGATTCTGTGCCTCCCTGTCTCTCTGAACCAGGCCCCCACTCCCCACCCCTGCCAGGCTCAGGCTCTGTCTCTGTCTCTCTCAAAAATAAATAAACATAAAAAAAAAAAAAGAATATGATTAGATTTGACAATAGGATATTTAAAGGGTTGGTTAAGTAAACATGATGGCTTTAGGGTAGGCCCTAATCCAATATGGCTGATATCCTTCTTCTTTTCTTTTTTTTTAAGTTTATTGATTTTTTTTCTGAGAGAGAAAGACAGCAGGGCGGGGGGCAGAGAGAAATGGAGAGAAAGAATCCCAAGTAGGCTCTGCACTTACAGTGCAGAACCTGACATGGGGCTCAAACCCACCAACCAAGAGATCATGACCTGATCCGAAATCAACAGTCAGATGCTCAACTGACTGAGCCACCCAGGCACTCCTGATGGGTGTCCTTCTAAGAAGAGGAGATCAGGACTGAGACATATATCAAGGGAAGGCCATCTAGAACATGGAGAGAGGATGACTATCTACAAACCAAGTACAGAGGCCTCCAAAGAAATCAGCTTTGCTGATGTTGATCTCAAGACTTCTAGCCTCCAGAATTGTAAGAAAATAAATTTTCATGGTTTAAGGGGAAAAAAAGGTTCTATTGGAAATAAAAGGTCATATGTAAAGGAATTGAATGAGAATGCTATTAGAAATTTTTAGATCTTGTTTTTAAGTAGTTTCTATACCCAATGTGGGGCTCAAACTCACAACCCCAAGATCAAGAGCCACATGCTCCTCTAAGTCAGCCACGTACCCCAAGAATGCTATTAGAATTCTTAATGGCAATTAGATGGTAAAAGATATTAGAGCAGGGGTGCATGGGTGGCTCAGTTAGTTAAGCGTCCGACTTTGGCTCAGGTCATGATCTCACAGTTCGTGAGTTCAAGCCCTGCATCAAGCTTTGTGCTGACAGTTTAGAGCCTGGAGCCGTTTCAGATTCTGTGTCTCCCTCTCTCTCTACTCCTCCCCTGCTCATGCTCTCTCTCTCTCTCTCCTTCAAAAATAAATAAAAACATAAAAAAAAAGATATTAGAGCAATGTCTACAACATGCCAAGGAGAATGATTTTTAACCTAGAACATTACACACAACAAATTGTAAATCAAATGTGAGAGTAAAGAAGACATTCAGAGGCATTCAAGGATTAGGGTCTGACCCACTCTTTTTTAGTTCCTTTTCCTTTGGGTGTGCCTTGGCTAACTGAGGAATAGGACCAATTTCCCCAAATTATTCTCAATATTATTGTCTTTTAGGGGTGCCTGGTAGCTCAGTTGGTTAAGCATATGACTTTGGCTCAGGTCATGATTTCATGGCTCTCCTGAATTCAAGCTGTGCTGACAGCTCAGAGCCTAGAGCCTGCTTTGGATTCTGTTCCTCCCTCTCTCTCTGCCTCTCCCTCGCTCGTGCTCTGTGTGTCTCTCTCTCAAAAATAAACATTAAAAAAACTTTAAAAAATATTGTCTTTTATATAAACACTTTAACCTATTCAAGACTGTTTAATGCTAACAATTGTAGAAAAATGAACAAGATGAATGAAAATGGTAAATACTGAGACATTGCAAAGTCTTCGAGAAACAATAATAATATTAGTATTAGGTGTTTACTCACATTTCTATAACACTTTATAACTGAAAGACTTTTTAACATACTCATATGAACTGAGAGATAATAGAGAAACTATTTGGCCTAGAAATTGGCACATGATAGATGCTTATGGTATACAGACCGTAAGGTGGTCCCCAATGATTCCTCAGGTCTGTATTCATACCTTTGTAACTCTCCTCTCCTCAAGTGCAGGTGGAACTTGTGACTTTGTTCTAACCAATAGAAAGTAGCAAAAGTAATGGGATATCACTGCTGGGATTATGTTACATGACATAAGGCTTCCTTTTCTAGCAGACACACTCCAAAGATCTCTCAGCTGGGTTGATAAAGTGCCCATGTTGGTAAATCCTATGTGGAGGGAACAGCAAACAGCTTCTAGAAAATGCAAGTAACCTCTGCAGCTGAGGTCGGCCTTTAGCTTCCAGCCTATAAGGGCTTTCAGTCCTACAGATCAAGGAATTGAATTCTGCCATCAAACTGAGTGAGCACAAAAGTGGGTTCTTCCACATTGAAGCCTGCAGATGAGAACACAGCTTGGCCAGCACCTGGATTGCAGCCTTGTTAGACACGGAGGAGAGGACCTTGTAAGCTGCGCCTGGACTCTTGACTCAGGAACTGTGGGATAATAAATGTGTATTGTTTGAAGGCATTAAATTTGTTATACAGCAAAAGAAAACGACTACAGTCCTCAACAAATGTAATCGGTTTGAAATGCAAATGAGGTTAGGGCTACTGTCTAATAGCCTTTTTCTTTTTTTTAAAGAATTTTTTAAATGTTTACTTATTTTTGAGAGAGAGAGAGAGAGAGAGACAGAGACAGAGCATGAGCAGGGGAGGGGCAGAGAGAGAGGGACACACAGAATCCAAAGCAGGCTCCAGGCTCTGAGCTGTTAGCACAGAGCTTGACAGACAGTACAGAGCCTGATGTGGGGCTCAAACTCACAAATCATGAGTTCATGACCTGAGTTGAAGTTGGACGCTTACTCAATTGAGCCACCCAGGTACCCCTAATAGCCTTCTTTCTGACTGTCCTGTTGTTTCTGGACTGTTTAGTCCCTGCCCCACCTCATCTGGTTTGGTACAAGAGATCCTAACTAGTCTCGCCACCTGTCTTCGAATGATTTTTTTTAAGACTTTATTTTTAAGTCATTTCTATAGCCAACATGGGAATCAAACTCACAACCCCGAGATCAAGAGTTGCATGCTCTACTGTGCTCTACCAATTGAACTAGCCAAGCTCCCCAAGGATGGTTTTTGATCTGATGAGAGCTTCTGGTTTTTCTGCTCAACATCCTTTTGCCCCTGATTTAGTAATAGCATCCACTTCTTTCAGGGAACTGTCTCTCCCCAACTTCCAATCAAAATATGCTGCACTCTGGATACAAGATAGGTACATGAACCAGGCCTGCTCGCAAATATGACCCATGCCTGGTCAATTAGAATCTTGGTGTTTTTCCTTTTTTAGAACCATTTTTTATTTAAAAAAATTATTATTATTTTAAGTAGACTCCATGCTCAACATGGGGTTGGAACTCACGACCCTGAGATCAAGAGTCCTATGTTCTTCTGACTAAGCCAGCCAGGTGGCCCAAGCTTTTGTGACTTTCAACTAGAGTTCTGACTTCTATCTTTTAGACCTGTCTCCTAACCAATTTACAAGTGACTGCATCATTTCTTCCAATCTTTGAGTGAGAAAAATATGCTTAGAATCAGCAATGGATTCTAGACAATATTGCACTAACTTTGTACGGGTATCTCTAATCAACCCCACCTCCTAAATCTTTATGGTTGTAATCCCCAAAGTTCTTCTTCTCCATATTAGTGTTTCTTTTATTTTTTAATGTTTATTCTTGAGAGAGGGCGCTAGAGCATGAGTGGAGCCATCTAGGTGCCCTGTAAATTAGTGTTTCTGTTCGAAGCATATTCACTAAACTGTTAGGACAGGTTCCTCCTTAGATGATGTGGCTATGCCATGTAGTTTTTAAAAATTTGTATCTGTGTTTCTTTCACAATCTCATCACAGTAATCAAAATCTAGGATATATTTTTGACTCCCTTGAAATTTCACTTATAGGCTTTGTCTAGTTAAATATACACAAAAATAATTACTAAGCCAATTCATTTCCCCCCTAATCTTTAATAGCATATAAAGAAGTATTAAAAAAAAACCTTTCAATTGGCCCTAGGAAACCTTTGTCTTAAAAATTTTTTTTTATTAATAAACTTTACTTTTTAGAGCAGGTTTAGGGTCAAAGCAAAATTGATTGGAAAGTACAGAGAATTCCCAATACCCTCTGTCCTCCTCCCACAAACAACATCCCCCACTATCAACATCCCACACCACAGTGGTACATTTGTTTTAATCAATGAACCTATGTTGACACATCATTATCACCCAAAGTCCATAGTTTACATTGCAGTTCACTCTTGCTGTTGTGCAATTTGTGGATTTGGACAAACATGTAATGACATGTATTTACCATTAAAATATCATACAGAGTAGTTTCACTGCCTTAAAAATCCTCTCTGCTCCACCTATCACCCCTAATCCCTTACAACCACTGGTCTTTCTACTATTCCCATAGTTTCACCTTTCCAGGCGAAATTGGAATCATACAGGATATAGACTTTCCAGATTGGCTTTTTTCACTTAGTAACATGCATTTCCATTTCCATCATGTGTTTTCATGGCTTGATAGTTAATTTCTTTTTAGCATTGAATAATATTCCATTATCTCAAAAAACATTTTTTTAATGTATACTTTTGAGAGAGAGAGAGAGAGAGAGAGAGAGAATGAGCAGGGGAGAGACAGAGAGAGAGAGGGAGACATAGAATCTGAAGCAGGATCCAGGCTCTGAGCTGTCAGCACAGAGCCTGATGTGGGGCTCGAACTCATGAACCGTGAGATCATGACCTGAACCAAAGTTGGATGCTTAACCAACTGAGCCCCCCAGATGCCTCTATTCCATTATCTTTTAATGTTTATTTATTTTTTGAGAAAGAGAGAGAGAGACCGACAGACAGAGGGTGAGTGGGGGAAGGGCAGAAAGAGAGGGAGACACAGAATCCAATGCAGGCTCCAGGCTCCAAGCTGTCAGCACAGAGCTCAACCCCACAATCAAAGGAATGAGAAGAAAAGCTAGTTACTAGGAGAAAATAATTGCAAAAGATTCACCTGATAAAGGAGTTACAAAGAACCCATAAACCGTGAGATCATGACCCGAGCCGAAGTGGGAGCCTTAATCAACTGAGCCACTCAGGCTCACCAACCCCCCCATTCCATTACCTTAAAGTAGCATGGTTTATTTGCCTACTGAAGGGCATCTTGGTTGCTTCCAAGTTTTGGCAATTGTAAGTAAAACTGTTATAAACACTGATGTGAGGGTTTTTGTGTGGATGTACATTTTCAACTCATTTGGGTAAATAATAAGGAGCATGATTGCTGGATCAAACGGTAAGCATAATTAGTTATGTAAGAAGCTGCTAAACTGTCCTCGAAAGTGACTGTACCATTTTGTACTTCAACCAGCAATAAATGAGAGTTCTTGTTGCTCTACATTGTCACCAACACTTAGTGTTTGTGTTATAGATTTTGGTCATTTTAAATAGGTGTGTAGTGGTAACTCTTAGTTGCTTTTATTTGCAATTCTCTAATGACATACGATGCTGACATCCTTACTTGCCATCCACACATTTTCTTTGGTGAGGTGGCTGTTCAGTTCTTTTGTCCATTTTAAAAATCAGAGTTGTTAGTTTTCTTATTGTTGATTTCTAAGCGTTCTTTGTATAATTTGGACAAGAGTCCTTTATCAGATGAGTATTTTGCAAATATTTTCTCCCAGTAACTAGCTTCTCTTCTTGTTCCCTTGATTAAAGTAATTTTAAGGAGGGGCGCCTGCGTAGTTCAGTCAGTTAAGCTTCTGACTTCAGGTCAGGTCATGATCTTGCCGTTCGTGAGTTCAAGTCCCACATCTGGCTCTGTGCTGCCAGCTCAGAGCCTGGAGCCTGCTTTGGATTCTGTGTCTCCCTCTCTTTCTGCCCCTCCCCCACTCGAGCTCTGTCTCTCAAAAATAAACATTAAACAAAAAAATTTTTTAAATAAACAATAAGAAAATTTTAAAAATTATAATTTTAAGGAGTATAAGTATTAACATTTGTGTATAACTCAATTGGATACAAAAAAATTTTGAGGTAGTCTAAATGTTTAGCATGAAGTAACGTTTAATAATAACCAGTGTTTATTTATGGGTATGATGCTTAGTATTACTTTTTAAAAACCTTTATTTTTAAATAATCTCTACACCCCCATGAGGCTTGCCCTCACGACCCTGAGGTCAAGAGTCAGATACTCTGCTGAGCCAGCCAGGTGCTTGGATACTCAGTATTACTTAATATGTTTCTCTTAAGCTGGAAGTAATGTTATTCCCATAATTTAATATAACATTACTACATTTTCTTATCATTTTTAGGTTATGTATAGATATAGGCCACAGAAATAAATTCAGTTTTGAGGAGTAATATATTTGCCTCAAACAACATATTAAATACTAAAACTGTGTTAAGGGGCACCTGGGTGGCTCAGTCGGTTGAGAGACTGACTTCAGCTCTGGTCATGATCTCACGGTGAGTTCAAGCCCCACGTTGGGCTCTGTGCTGACAGCTCAGAGCCTGGAGCCTGCTTCAGATTCTGTGTCTCCCTCTCTCTCTCTGCCCCTCCCCCGCTACTGTTCTGTCTCTCAAAAATAAATTAAAACGCTAAAAAATTTTTTTAAAAACAACTGCATCAAAGAAAATAGCACGTTCAGGGCACCTGGGTGGCTCAGTCGGTTAAGTGTCCAACCCTTGGTTTTGGCTGGGGTCATGATCTCATGGCTTGGTGGGTTTGAGCCCCATATTGGGCTCTGGGCTGGTGGCACAAAGCCAGCTTGGGATTCTCTCTCTCTCCCTCTCTCTCTGCCCCTCCCTCACTTGCACTGTCCCTGTCTCTCTCAAAATAAATAAACTTAAAAAATAAAAAGGAAAATAGCACTTTCACAAGTGTAACAAAATTGTTTAAATAGAAGGCTAGCCCCACTTAAATAGAAGATATTCACAGCAACACCATGCTGTAAACACTGTTTTGAAATGCGCTGTTCACATTAAATTCACAATATTTTTCGCATTACATAAGAAGAATGTTTAATTGAAACAAGTAACAGTTATTTAGTATAAAGTTTATTCACATGTATAAAAGTGTCTGGATTTAAGGAAATCCATTAAAACAAAAATATAATTAAGGCTGTAAGAAAAATGTGCATTCAAAACAATGGTTGAAAGTGGAATGTATCAGTATATGTCATATATGTTCCTAAATGTCACGTAGATAGGATCTACAAAAGACTCTAGTTTTTTTTCTTTTAATTGAATATCTTAATTTTAATTTTTTTTTCAATATATGAAATTTATTGTCAAATTGGTTTCCATACAACACCCAGTGCTCATCCCAAAAGGTGCCCTCCTCAATACCCATCACCCACCCCCCCCTCCCTCCCATCCCCCATCAACCCTCAGTTTGGTCTCAGTTTTTAAGAGCCTCTTATGCTTTGGCTGTCTCCCACTCTAACCTCTTTTTTTTTCCCCCTTCCCCTCCCCCATGGGTTTCTGTTAAGTTTCTCAGGATCCACATAAGAGTGAAAACATATGGTATCTGTCTTTCTCTGTATGGCTTATTTCACTTAGCATAACACTCTCTAGTTCCATCCATGTTGCTACAAAGGGCCATATTTCATTCTTTCTCATTGCCACATAGTACTCCATTGTGTATATAAAGCACAATTTTTTTGTCCATTCATCAGTTGATGGACATTTAGGCTCTTTCCATAATTTGGCTATTGTTGAAAGTGCTGCTATAAACATTGGGGTACAAGTGCCCCTATGCATCAGTACTCCTGTACCCCTTGGGTAAATTCCTAGCAGTGCTATTGCTGGCTCATAGGGTAGGTCTATTTTTAATTTTTTGAGGAACCTCCACACTGTTTTCCAGAGTAGCTGCACCAATTTGCATTCCCACAAACAGTGTAAGAGGGTTCCCATTTCTCCACATCCTCTCCAGCATCTATAGTCTCCTGATTTGTTCATTTTGGCCACTCTGGCGTGAGGTGATATCTGAGTGTGGTTTTGATTTGTATTTCCCTGATGAGGAGCGACGTTGAGCATCTTTTCATGCGCCTGTTGGCCATCCGGATGTCTTCTTTAGAGAAGTGTCTATTCATGTTTTCTGCCCATTTCTTCACTGGGTTATTTGTTTTTCGGGTGTGGAGTTTGGTGAGCTCTTTATAGATTTTGGATACTAGCCCTTTGTCCGATATGTCATCTGCAAATGTCTTTTCCCATTCCGTTGGGCGCCTTTTAGTTTTGTTGGTTGTTTCCTTTGCTGTGCAGAAGCTTTTTATCTTCATAAGGTCCCAGTAGTTCATTTTTGCTTTTAATTCCCTTGCCTTTAGGGGATGTGTCAAGTAAGAAATTGCTGCAGCTGAGGTCAGAGAGGAAAAGACTCTAGTTTTTAAAAATTACAGACATTATAGACACTCCTCTAATAGTATAAATGCTATACACAATATTTCAAAGCAAAATAATAACTGATAAAAATAGAATTCACATTAAATTAGAACAAAAACAGTTCTAGAACAAAAAATTAAGCTTTTGAGCAGCACTAACAAACCTTTTCTTATCAAAAAATTCTCTTGTACCTATATAGGAAAAGCACACACACACATAAATTATCTGAAAGGTAGAAAAATTGATTTGAATTTTACAGGCCAATGGGAAACCAAAGATACAGAAGACACTGTTGTTCTAGTTTTTATAGTTTCAAGAGTTTTTACCCCACTCTGTATTCATTCAGAGGGTACAATATTGTTTTTCAAAGTTTATTTATTTATTTTGAGGGAGAGAGAGAGAGAGAGAGAGAACAAGTACGGGAGGAGCAGAGGGAGGCAGAGAGAGAGAATCCCAAGCACACTCCACAGGGTTAGCGCAGAGCCTGATGCTGGGCTCAGTCCCACAAACTGAGCTGAATCATGACCTGAGCTGAAATCAAGAGTCAGACACTTAATTGACTAGGCCACCCAGGTGCTCCTATTATTATTTTTAATGTTTATTTATATATTTCGAGAGAAAGTGAGAGGGAGAGAGAGAGAGAGAGAGAGAGGCGTCTGTGTGCACATCTGCACAAGCAGGGGAGGGGTAGAGAGAGAGGGAGAGAGAGAATCCCAAGCAGGCTCCATGATCAACACAGAGCCCATTGCAGGGCTTGATCCCATGACCATGAGACCACAGTCTGAGCTGAAATCAAGAGTCGGATGCCACCCACATGCCCCATCAGAGGGTACATTATTAAACGAAAAACTTTGACACAATTTGTGCTCTTTGATTTTTTTCATTTTGAAAAAACAATATTCTGTGTAGAATTAAATATCCTATTGAAGGTATAACCTTTTAATGCCTATTTGTCTTTTTTCGTGTCCAGTTCCCTTTTTATACCCATATTCCATCATTTCCTGATTGTAATGGAGGAGTTGTAATGATCTAGTTAAAAACAAGCAGTATTTCAAAGTGTTGTTTTTTTTAAATTTATTTAAGTAATCTCTGCACCCCACTTGGGGCTTGAACTCACTACCCCAAGATCAAGAGTCCCATGCTCTTCCACCTGAGTCAACCAGGCGCCCCTAAATACAAACCTTATTTCAAAATAGATTTAATGGTTAACACTAATAAGTTTCTTGGGGAAGAAGCACGAATAAAACAGATCAAACAGAAAAAATCCACTACCCAAAGTACTACAAGAATTCAGACTGCTGAATGAGAGAAATATATGCCAATAATTTTATATTAAGATATTTTTCTTTCTATTATTATAAGCAGTTACCAGTTATGGAATTAATATACAATGTTATATTAGTGTCAGGTACAACATATGTTCAACAATTCTATACACTATTCAGTGCTAACCATGATAAAGGTAGTCCCCATCTGTAACCAATGTTTAAAATATTATTGACTATATTTCCTGTGCTGTACTTTTCATCCCTGTGACTTATTTATTTTATAACCAGAAGTTTATACCTTTTAATCCCTTTTATCTATTTTATCCCATCTCCCCACCCACCTTCCCTCTGGCAACCATCAATCTGTTCTCTGCATTTAAGGGTCTGTTTGTTTGTTCATTTTGTTTGTTTGTTTCTTAGATTCTACCTATATGTGAAATCATATGGTATCTGTCTTTCTTTGCGTGACTTATTTAGCAGAATACCCTCTAGGTCTATCCATGTTGTCTTAAGTAGCAAGATCTCATTCTTTTTTTTATGGCTGAGTGATACTCCATTATATGTATGCCACATCTTTATCCATCTGTTGATGGACACTTGTGTTGCTTCCATGTCTTGGCGATTGTAAGCAATTCTGCAATAAAATATAGGATTATCTTTCTGAATTAGTGTTTTCATTTCCTTTGGGTAAATACACAGTAGTAGAATTACTGGATCATAAGGTTTTTTATCTTTACTTTTTTGAGGAACCTCTGTACTCTTTTCTACAGTGTCTGTACTAATTTACATTCCTCACGAAAAGTCCATGAGGTTCCTTTTTTTCCACATCCTTGCCAACACTTATTTCTTGTCTTTTTTGATACTAGCCATTCTGACAAGTATAAGGTGATATCTCATTGTGGTTTTGATTTGCATTTCCCTGATGGCTAGAGATTTTGAGCATCTTTTCATGTGTCTGTTTTCCATCTGTATGTCTTCTTTGGAAAAATGTTCAGTTCTTCTTCCCACTTTTAAATTGGATTGTTTGTTCAGTGTTGAGTTGTATAAGCTCTTTATATATTTTGGATATTAATTCCTTGTTGGATGTATCATTTGCAAATATCTCCCATTCAGTGGGTTGTCTTTTTGTTTTGTTGATGGTTTCCTTTGCTGTGTAGAAGCATTTTATTTTGGTGTAGTCTCATACCACATTTTCCTTTGTATAAAGCATTATGAGCTCAACATTGGATGTTTTACAAATACCAGGGATTTCACAACCTTAGTGATGAATTCTAGATTAATTCAAGTTAGAGCAACAGTTTTACCCTAAATGATGGCATATAACAGATCTAGGCTACTGCTGGGAGAGAGGGGTTGTCATAGTTTCTGAAGTTAGCTTTGCAATTAGACTCTCGTGTGTCAGTGGTAGTAAACAAGTTCAAGGAATATTTCAAATTATGATTCAATAAGAGATACATCTTATCTTATATTTTTCTTTTCTTTTAAAAGTTTATTTATTTAAATAATCTGTATACCCAATGTGGGGCTTGAATTTATGACCCTGAGATTAAGAGAGGCATGCTGCTCTGACTGAGCCAGCCAGGTGCCTGTCTTATATTTCTATTCATCCTAAGAAATACATGTGTGTGAGAATATGTACACCTATGTGTAATATATGTACTTATATATGTTTATGTATGACATATGTATGACATATATGACAAATGCTCATAAATTTCTCATACAGACTTAGTATTAAGTAATAAGATTCTTGTTTTTCATAATTTGAGACAATGCAATTCTAGACACATACATATACATATACCTATATACACTTATGTATATATGACAAATGGTCATCAATTTTTCATACAGAACTAGAATTAAGTAATAAGGTCCCTGTTCTTTGTAATTTGAGACAGCATAATTCTATAGGTATGAGATGGGCCTGGAAAAGTGTGCTTGCCCTTTCTAAACCTAGCTCTCACCAACATGTTAGATTTAGGGCAAGTTATCCTTCTACACCTCAGTCTGACTGCTACAAAATGAGCAAAGTAGAATTTGCCTCTGTCATTTTTTTTTTTTAAGTTCTTATTTATTTATTTATTTATTTATGTTTATTTTTGAGACAGAGACAGAGTGTGAGTGGAGGAGGGGCAGAGAGAGAGGGAGACACAAAATCCTAAACAGGCTTCAGGCTCTAAGCTGTCAGCACAGAGCCCGATGTGGGGCTCGAACTCACAAACCATGAGATCGTGACCTGAGCTGAATTTGGATACTTAACTGACTGAGCCACCCAGGTGCCCCTGCCTCTGACATTTTAAAGAAAATTAAAATAAGGGCAAAGTGCAAAGTTACATCAGAAAAGTATCTATGGAAAGTCAAAGTATGATTAATAGTAATTTTCTTTTTTTTTTTAATAATCTCTACACCAAATGTGGGGATCAAACTCATGACCTCCAGATCAAGACTTGCATGTTCTACTGACTAAGCCAGCCAGGTGCCCCATAATGGTAAAATTTTTATAGGTAATGTAGGACGCTCTAAAGAGACTACTTTTGGGGTACCTGGCTGGCTCAGTCAGTGGAGCACATGACTCTTGATCTCAAGGTTGTGAGTTCAAGCCTCACATTGGGCATGGAACCTACGTAAAATAAAGATTAAAAAAATTTTTTAGGACTTCTTTTCCTGGGGTGCCTGGCTGGCTCAGTTTGTGGAGCATACAACTCTTGATCTTGGGGCTGTGAGTTTGAACCCCACAGTGGGTGTAGAGATTTCTTAAAAATAAAATCTTTAAAAAAATAAAAATACTCTTAAAAATTGAGAATAAACTGAGGGCTGATGGGGAGTGGGAGGGAGGGGGGGTGGGTGATGGGCATTGAGAAGGGCACCTGTTGGGATGAACACTGGGTGTTGTATGGAAAACAATTGAAAATAAATTTCATATTAAAAAATAAAAATAAAAAAGTAAAAAGACTACTTTTTAAAATTATACCTAAATTTTGCTAGATGATTTCTTTGTGCCAAGCAACTAAAGAGACCCCATAATCTAGAAGGATAAAGTGGTTGCAGTCTGAAATGATTAAGGTCTTGCTTATATCCGCCTTAAGATCATGTTGTCTTAAAAGAGAGACATATACACTCACACACACATATTGGAATGATAATTTATACTTTGTAAACATTTAATTGGAAGGAATTACCAAATACATGTGGGTTTTAGTTTCACTTCTGTAAAAATTATAAAACAAAATACAATTTTACACATGGTCTTAAATAATTGGAAAATGCAATGCCTAGCAAAACAAAAAGAACAGAATTTTCTACTTTATTTGTCAGGAGTATGTTATTTCTTAAGTTCCTGCAAAGAGAAAACAAATTCACATTTACTTACATAAATGTGTGCAAACACACTCACTCCAGAGGTTTATAGCTTATATTCTACTACATTTTTAAGGAAGACTAGTCATATCTACAATTAGAAGAAGAGACAAAAAGTATAGGTTAAAACGATTACTTATGGTGTTTTGGGTCTAGACATTAAGAGGTACAAGGGGTTGTTGATAACTTTAGTTGGTATTATTATTATTATTTTTTAAAAGGTTATTTTATTTTTTTAAATGTTTATTTTTGAGAGAGAGCAAAGCAGGGGAGGGGCAGAGAGAGAGGGCGACAGAGGATCCCAAGCAGGCTCCATGCTGATAGCAGTGAGCTCGATGTGGATCTCAAACCCACGAACTGTGAGATCACGACCTGAGCCGAAGTCAGACACTCAAACAACTGAGCCACCCAGGTGCCCCTAGTCAGCATTATTTTAATAGCAGAAAAGTAAATTAATTTTTCTAGGTTCTCAAACTATTATTTATAAACTTCAACACATTTTCAAGATAAATAATTATACATAGTGATACATAGATAATTTAGCAATGAAAATGTCAGTAGAATGGGCAACTTTATCAAGTTCTAGTCACTCCTAGATTTGAAGCCTATGTATTTATTTGACAGTATTACAGCCCTTGCAAATCCTTGCCATTGCAACCCTATACTCTCTGAAGAACTCTCTAGCAAGTGATTTTTCTTTAAATTACTCCCTACTCCCCATAGCAAAACATGACTGACAGCAATTGTTAACAACTAAAACCTACAAATTATGGTTCAATACTATGCAATTATTTAAAATGTAAAACCCAGTGATTAAGGCCACCAATTTATACTGAAGTATCAAGTTTTGTAAAGTATTTCCAACCAAAAAGAAATTCTAATAAAGGGTGAGTCCAATATGCTGACTTTGGATAATCTACTGATCAGAAATCATTTTTTTTTAATATTCAATGCAAGAAATCTATAACCTTTATCTGTACAAAGGATATTTACTAGTTCTAGCTATGGCATCCATAACAGAGTTTTTGAACCATTAAAATAAACAAAAAAGTGCTCTCTTCTTTACTGCAAGGACATGGAATCAAAGTTTCTTATCGAGCTGATAATGATCAAGTTCAGGTCCAAGATGCCAACAGAACTTCTGTGGTGTTGTACACATGCTTATTCTTTCTTTGTCCTTAGAGTTTGTCATAAAGGCTGATATGACATGTCTCTTTGGTTCAGGGAAAACAAACCATTCAAATAACATGAATCTCCTTTTTCACCATGATGGGCTTAGTGAGATGGGAGCGACATAGACTTTTTAAATACTCGAAACCCTTTTGCTGGCCCGGGATATGGTGGCGGTGGGGAAACATTGTGTTTTCTGGTCAGTGCCACTGCCTGTTCATAAGAAGGTAATCCTGTGTCCTCTACGGAAGGTGGTGATGGAGTCAAGGCAGCCTCCTCAGGTCTTCTGAAAATGATGGAGGGAGTGTGCCGGCCCCTTCTTACATAGGTGGCTGAAGAACTAAACGGAGAGACTGCGGTTAGATCTAGAAAGGCAGCATTTTAGGTTAAAATGGCAATAGTATAAAACCCAACTGACTATGTTGATAAAAGTTGATCAAAAGCTTATCAAAAGTTGAACTTTTCATAAAAGTTGTTGTTATTACTATAACAACAGTTTTATTTTACACATAAACTCTGATGAAAGAGCAAGCGTTTTGGAGTCAGACACAGGTATGAAACTGGATCCTATCATTTCATAGCTACGTGACCAAAGGCAAGTAATCTAACTCAGTTTCCTCCTCAATAAAATGTGGATAATGATAGCTACCTCAACAGAGTTGTATTGTGTGGATTCAGAAAGATGTCATATTTAAAGTATCTAAGCAGTGTCTGGAACACTATAATAAGGGCTCAAAACATACTAATTCCCTTTTTCTCCCACTCCTGACAGAGAACTTTCTCAAAATATGTTGTGAAACCAAATCCTTTCTTGTTGAAAGGCAGCATTACTCCAAGCCAAGGGAAGTGATGTCACAGAGATAATCACAACAGGTGATGCCTGTCTCTCTCCTATTGCCCCTGCAGTCTTGCTGCCTGGTCCCATTCCTCCTAAACAGCACTTCTGTCATGTCCCTCTTCCCTGCAAAAGTGTAACCTGAAGCCTACTTTCCACTGAGTCAAGTTCAACTCCATGCCTCCTTTTTAGAGCCTCCCTTATCCTGGCCTCACCTTATTTTTTACAGCTTTTTGCTCTTGCGAAAGTACTATGTGCAATGAATTCTCTGTCCTGCCTCTGTGCTTTCACTGGCATTGTTTGCTTTCTCAGATTATTGTCTTTTCTGCACTCCATTGACCTAAGACAAACAATTTTAGAAAATATGGCCTAGTTCAAGCCCTACCATTTTCACAAAACTTTGTCAGCTACACCAGCCAATGAAAATTAATATGCAACACGGGTCTGGTGTTATGAACCTTTGTTTTCCCTTCTCACTATTGAATTACCAATTATAATTTAAACATTAGTAAATTTATCGGTTTAGACTGTGAAGTGGGCTGTACATGAAGCACTAATGTGTAAATCAAGTTCATAGAGCTATGGCTGATAAGATAGTTAGAATTCATAGGTTAATTCCCAACTTCTAGACAATATTTACAATATTCTTCCTAACAAGAGTTAAGCAGATGCAAAATACCGGAAACTTTTCCAAACCAAGGCAGTCAATTTGCACCTTGGAACACCTTTTCCTTGGAGGTAATAATGAGATATGAAACTAGAGGGAAGGAGACAGGATGACTAGCCTTTCAGTTAGCTGGGAGTAACTGAGAGCATCCATCACAAGCTTACTTAGAGGGCTCCACACAATTCCTCCTCTGCCAGAAATCTGGAACATAGTCATGGTAGGCTAGTCACTTGCCACCTTCATTAGCTTATGACCAAAAGTTCTATTTGTTTGCTGACAGAGAATAGGAGAGACAAGTGTTTTATTTGAACAAATAAAATTTTCCATGTCTACTTTCAAATTTTAAGATATAGAGACAGAGGCACATGGGTGGCTCAGTCGGCTACATGTAAGGCTCTCGATTTCGACTCAGGTCATGATCTCACAGTTCATGGGTTTGAGCCCTACGTTGGGCTCTGAGATGACAGCATGGAGCCTGCTTGGGATTCTCTCTCTCCCTCTGTCTCTGCCCCACTCCTGCTTGTGCGTGAGTGTACGTGCTCATGCCCTCTCTCTCTTTCTCACAAAACAAACAAACTTTAAAGATATAGAGACAATATAAAAATTATTAAATAATCTACACAGTGATTTCTTATATACATCTTAAATGATTCATATCAGAAAGTATGCACCAATAACATTTCAAATAAACTAACATCATCTTATGCCCACTTTTCTCCATAAAATACAGGAACTAAGAAATGAAAAGATCTTATTTCCCATTTCTTGGCATGTTTGGACAGAGGAATGAGACAACTTTTCTGACAATAATCTTATTTTTTACTTTTTTCTTTCTCAAATATTTCCTCACCCTTCCCCCACTTCTAGACTTGCAAAATACAGAAAGAGAATAAATAACTCTGCTAGAAGAATTTCTTGGGATAATAGATGAAAAGTACTTTAGTAAGTGTTTAAAAGTTAATCCCCAAATAAGAGAATATCTCATAAGCCTAGTTTTTAATGTCCCCTAAAATTCAAAAGGTTGTTTTGGGGATCAAAGTGAGAAAACAGATGTAAAACTGATGTGTGAACTGTATAGCATTATACTACACTAACATTAATAACTAATCCTACTTTTATTTTTTTATGATTTTTTAAAGTTTATTTATTTATTCTTAGTAATCTCTATACCCAATGTGGAGCTTGAACTCACAACCCCAAGATCAAGACTCCACACACTCTATGGACTGAGCTAGCCAGGCACCTCACTAATATTGCTTTCAAAATATGAGATGGGCACCTGGGTGACTCAGCTGAGCATCAGACTTTGGCTCAGGTCATGATCTTGCAGTTTTGTTTTTTTTTTTCTTTCCAGGAAGCAACTTTATTTGTTTTGATCTTGCAGTTCTTGAGTTCGAGCCCTGTGTCGGGCTCTGTGCTATCAGCATGGAACCCACTTCAGAGCCTCTGTCTCCCCCTCTGCCTCCCCCTCCCCCCCTTGTGCTCTTTTTCTCTCTCTCAAAAATGGATAAACATTCAAAAATACAAAATAAAGAGATATTACGGGTGCCTGGCAGGCTCAGTCGGTAGAGCATGCGACCTCTTGATCTCGAAGTCAAGAGTTCAAGCCCCCATGGTGGGTATAGAGATTACTTAAATAAATAAACTTTAAAAAATAAAATAAGAGATATTCAGGGTTTTTAAATTTTACAACAACATACACAGAAAACATACATAATAATGGCACTACTTTGCTACCTTTGTATTCTGCTTCTAACCTAAAGCAGGGAAGAAGCTACAAGATTTCAGAGAAAAAAAAAAAAAAGCATAAGGTAAGAAGATGTAGTGGTGCAGAAAGTAGAAAAATGAAGAAAAACAAAAGAGAAGAAAACGCCATGCATGAGGACACTGAATAATGGCTAGGCTATCACAGACCTTGAGTGCAATTATTAAACATGAGAGTATACACGAACCTTTTGGGAAAGACATTATGAATGGGGTGAAAAAGAAAGATAAAAGGCAAGAAGAGTCTCCATAGTCAATTTTGCCTGTATCTTCATTAGCCTGTGAGTTTACAGGACTCCCTCCCCTACTTGTGGAGAAAGCCACCCTGAATAAAATATTAGTCAAAAGTCCTAGAAAATGGAAAGACCTTGCTCATTTTCTATATTAAACAAGGTAAATTAATAAAAGTCTCTCAGCTTAAAAGATAGTGGCTTAAGAAGAATTAAGTAAGTTCTTCCTTACTTTCTCTTGTTTCTCAAAATTTTCCAGGATTTACAGAGCTCTCTGACAAACTCCTTTGTCCATGCGCACAGGTCATGTTAATGCCTCAGGGAGCTGTTCAGGAATTCCAGCTTGGGGATAGAATTACAATATATGTTGCCCCTGTCCTCCACCCTCTTTCTGCACCTTTGTTGTGGGCATCCTTGAAGGCTCTGTCCTTTTCCATCTGTCTTTTTGTCACACTTACAATATTTGCCTACTCTCGTGGCTTCAGTTTTTTTTTTTTAAGTAATATTTATGCCCAATGTGGGGTTCAAAGTCATGATCCTGAGATCAACAGTCACACGCTTTACCAACCTGAGTCAGCCAGGCACCCCATGGCTTTAGTTTTTATTCTCCAGTAGATGAATCCTAATTCCACATTTGTTGCCCTAAACTCTTAACTTACAATGAAGAAAAAAATTTTATTGTGGCAAAATATACATAACATAAAATTTGCCATTTTTAACCATTTTTAAGTGTTGCAACTTAGTGGCATTAATTATATTCACAATGTTATTCAACCATCACCACCATTTGCATAACTCTTTCATCACCTGGTCATGGTCATGAGCTTTTCATAGATTTTGAAAGTGTGAATAGGGATATGTACGCATCAATTTCAAATAGCCTGTTTAGCACTTAGTACTTTTTTTTAAATGAGGTTATTGTTACACTTATTCATCTACACTTACTGAGAAGGTAATAGAGATAATATAGAAGAGAATAACTTTTCATTTTTATGAGGATGCTGAGATTCTATTATCTAAACAATTATGGCTTTTATGAAGCCTTATGAAGCTTTATTAATGCGCTATTATCTTCAAGTGGTAACCATTTTATTTCATTCATTTTTATTTAAAATATCAGTAAAAATGTTTGAATTTAAAACGAGTTACACTGATTTCATTGGGTAGCCACATGGCTAGATCTGCTCATACTGGGACTCGGAGTAAATGATGGGACTTCTTGCTTCTGGAAACAATGTGAGGACACTGGTATCTGCCTCCTGCTTGAGAAGGAAATATTAAACACTCAAGTTGACACTTGTGAATTCTCTTATATTCTTTTGAAGGACCTTGGAAATAGCGTCAATAGATTGTTTATGTAAGTGTTAAATTAGACAACCAAACCACTGTCACAGACTAGAGGAGACCAGAGGGACATGTCAACTAAATGCAGTGTGGTATCTTGACTGTGTCCTAGAGCAGAAAGAGGACATGAATGGCAAAATTGGTGAAATCTGAACAGTAACAGTAACATACCAGTGTTAACAGTAACATACCAGTGTTGGTTTGTTTGTTTTACAAATGTTCTCTGGGAGTGTGAGATGTGAGATGTTAACAATGAGAGAAAGTGGATGAAGGATGGGAAAACTCTGCATTATCTTGGCAACTTTCCTGTATATCTAAAGTTATTCCAAAATAAAAAATTTACTTAAAAAAAACAGGCAGCCACTTTTATCCATTTAAAAATAACGACATAGAGGAGTGCCTGGGTGGCTCACTTGGTTAAGCATCTGATTCTTGGTTTCAGCTCAGGTCATGATCTTGTGGTTCGTGGGATCAAGCCCTGCATCGGGCTTTGCTCTGGCAGTGCAGAGCCTGTTTGGGATTCTCTCTCCCCGCCTTTCTCGGTCCCTCCCATGCTTACACTCTCTCTTTCTCGAAAAAAATAAACATTACAAAAATTTTTTTAATAAAATAACAATATAGAATGTATAATAGTGAATTACATGTTTTTACTTGGTACTTACCCTGGATATTGTTGCCTGTTACACTTGGTGATACAAAGATAGTAGCCAAGTAATCCAAAAATAACCAAAAATACTCCAGCAGCAATTAATCCAGTCAGAAGGCCCATGACATCAATTTTTTCTCTGTTGCCATCTTAAGAGAAGTCATTTAGTTAATATTTATTTAATATTTTAAAATCATTAAAAATATATACTAACTGGAAAGCACTACCTATGATTTCAATAAATTTAACACTGGATCTAAACATACTATTAAGCATCTAATAATATTGATTTTTCTAAAAAGTCTTTGTGTTAGCGACATGACCCGAAAAATTTGTAAATGGCACTTCCTAAAAGTCCTAGTTATAGTTTCATTTATTTTATTTAATTTTTTTTAAGTTTATTTCTTTATTTCCAGAGACAGAGAGAGAATCCCAAGCAGGCTCCACACTCAGCGTGGAGCCCAACATGGGGCTCAATCCCTCGACCCTAGGATCACAACCTGAGCCGAAATCAAGAGTTGGATGCTCAACCAACTGAGCCACCCAGGTGCCCCTCATTTACTTTAAATAGATCATATTAAATGAACAGTATTTAAGACTAAACATATTCTAGGGTGCCTGGCTGGCCAAGTTGGAAGAACAGGTGGCTCCTGATCTCAGGGTCATGAGTTCAAGCCCCATGTTGGGTGTAGAGATTACTAAATAAGTAAATAAACTTAAAAAAATACTAAACAAAACATTCTTTGTCTAACTAGGCACATTTCAGTATTAAATACACAGATAAATGTACTAAGAAACACTAGCATAGCAATGTAATAAAGTCTCCTCAGAGCTGGGGCTCTACCTGAGGGGAATGAAAGAGTTGGCAAAAAAGACTTGACTAAAAAGCAGCTACAAATGATAAATATGGATAAAATAAAGGATCTCCCCTCTGTAGAAGTTACTTAATTCTAACACTCTTAATTTACCTAGTAGCAGAAGTATTCCACTCACTTGCAATGGTAAAAGAGAAAAAAAAATTAAAATAGCTTACTACTTGGAACTAATGGAGTCCTACTTTTATTCTGTGCAAGTCTCAACTTAGCTGAGTTGTTTAAAACACCTTTAAGCCTATTATCTCATTTCCCTAGTATCTCACCAAACTTGATTTTCAGTGTGTAAAGATGAACATGGCTTCCTCAGTCTTAGATAGCCCAGTGTATAATTGAGAAATCTTCCCTGGGTTTACAAGGTATGTATGTTGAGCAACAACCAAACTCAAACAATGAAACTAAAATGTATTATAACAGAGAGAGGGTGGGAAAAACATTAAATTTGGTCAATTCTTGCCTTACCTGATTTTGTGGTTGGTCCTTTGATGGAATATTCTTGCCAAAATGCCATCTAAGAGAAAAGCAAACGTGCCAAGTTTATTTCATTGTTTTATTATCATTTCATTTGGTCCCAATGACCCACACAGGGGTGGTAAATTCTTGGCATGTGCCACAGGTAAGATACCAGTTTATTCAAGCTAGAGGGTGTGACTCATTCTAACTAAAGCACTAACACCCACCACTGTTTCTCCCAACTCTGAAATTGGTCAGGGGATTACTGGCCGTGCCAGCTCCCCACTGCTGTACCCTGCCGTTCTCCCTTCACCTGCTCAGAGTCCCCACTCAGGCATCAGGTGAAACTATCAGTGAGTCGGTGACAGCACCAAAGGTGGGAGCTGAAACCGTGGACCCATTACCAAGTTTGAAAAGGAGTCTGAACTTTTCTGTGCTAGGTGGGCCCTAAGTTTGCTAGATTTTATTGAAAGGTATTGATTGAGAAAGACATCCCTGAGATTCTGTAAGTTCAGTGTTTCTTGAGAGAATGAAGCAGATTTTAAGGAACCATGATAAAATCATTCAATGGGTTTGTGACAAACAGAATAAAATTTCAACAGGCACAACTACAAAGTACAGACTTTGTTTTCCTTCTCCAAAAGATGTGGCAGATATCAGTGGGGAATGAGAGGCTGGGAGCAATTTTAGAAGAAAAAGGAACTAAGTTCCATTAATACCTGCATTTGAAGGATACCTGGAGCTCTTATTGACCAAAGACTAAAACAGGACTCTTGAGGAAGGGAAAAAGGAGCTGTTATTTAATTTACAAAAGTAAAGAATTTGGATCACTTAACATTCTTTAAGAATGTGCCAGGTTATACAGGGATAGTGCTGTCCATTTTTTTTTTTTTTTTGTACTGTTCCAAGATTAATAGATAGGATTTAATTCTATTTTAAAGGAGAACATCTAGGGGGCATGTGGGTGGCTCAGTCAGTTGAGTGTCTGACTCTTGATTTTGGCTCAGTTCATGACCTCACGGTTTATGAGATCGAACCCTGAGTCAGGATCTGCAATGACAGTGTAGAGCCTGCTTGGGATTCTCCCTCTTTGTCCCTCCCCACCCCCTTCAAAATAAATTAAAAAAAGGGAGAACTTCTGAAAGTTTTTCCCCTTGAATTACACAGATATACCAAACAATAAACTCCTGAATGCAGAGACTATATATTTTGTATCTTCACTCTTTGGCAGAGCAGTTGACATAATAGATTGTTAATACATAACAGTAATCAGAAAAGATAAGGTCACTGATAGGAAAATTTCTGAGTCTAGAATGATTGAAGCTAACTAAGAGTCCGAGAACTAACTCAAATAATATCTTAAAATTTAATTCACTCTGCCTTATAATTGTTTTTGAATATAATAAACATTAAACACACAAAATCACAGCATAATTGACAACTTGCTAATTACTACAAGCCCATTTAATTAAATATAAAAACCAAGTTTAAATAGCTTAATTATCATTTTAAAGAAGTAAAGAGGGGTAACAGGTATACAATCTTGATTTTATTTTAACCATAAAATCTCTGATGACTGAGAGTGACACTTTAAGTATCATTTAATAATAATAATTTCCAGTCAATTAACATTATCAACCAAATTACCGTTTTGTCTTCATCCACAAAAATTTCTCTGGCTTCCTCATAATTACAAATTTCTTCTATGCACTCTCTTTCTAGGTCACCGGGCGTGAAGAGCTCCAAATCAAATCTATTGTATAGGAGGTGTCTACGTATGAAAAGGTTTGCTTCTTCTTTTGATGTGAAGACTAATAAAGAAATAGAAAGATTTCAAAGGTTGATAAAAATAGGGCAGAAAATTTCTGTTTTAACTGTGGAAAAGTGAATAATTCTCTTGATGTAAGATTATACCAAATTTTCTTGTATGGTTTTAAGTCCTGACAAAAAGAAATCTCATCAGTAAAAATAATTTCTGTTATATATGAAATACATATACTAGCATAAGTATAATTTTGATTTATGTCCAAATTATTAGCATAAATTAAAATTATTTAAATATCACTTTTCCCTCCAGACAATAACATTTCCAAGAAATGACAGGTCAGGCTATTCTACTTCTAAAGGGTTGGCTCTCTATTATCTTGACTGAGAAAAATTAGTTTGGTGTCATGGACAGAGTATTGGACTAAGAGAAGACAGAGATTCTCGGTTTTGATTTGGCTTAGCTATTGGCTGTGTATCCTGGGATAGTCACTTACATCTCTGGTTTGCTATTTCTTCGTTTGTAAAATTGGAAAATGAACTAAATAATTACTAAGATCTTTTTATGTTTTAAAATTATAAATTCATACATTTATATTAATTTTTTTAATCAAAAAATTTTTTAATGTTTATTTATTTTTGAGAGAGAGAGAGAGAGAGAGAGACAGAGTGTGAGCAGGGAAGGGGAAGAGACAGAGAGGGAGACAGAGTCCAAAGCAGGCTCCAGGCTCTGAGCTGTTGGCACAGAGCCTGATTTGGGGTTTAAACCCATGAACTGTGAGATTGTAATCTGAGCCAAAGTTGGATGTTCAAGTGATTGAGCCACCCAGGCGCCCCTAATTTAAAAAAAAAAAAAAATTAATGTTTATTTAAAAAAAAAAAATTTATTTTTTTTTTTTAAATTTTTTTTTCAACGTTTATTTATTTTGGGGACAGAGAGAGACAGAGCATGAACGGGGGAGGGGCAGAGAGAGAGGGAGACACAGAATCGGAAACAGGCTCCAGGCTCTGAGCCATCAGCCCAGAGCCCGACGCGGGGCTCGAACTCACGGACCGCGAGAAAAAAAAATTTTTTTTTAACGTTTATTTATTTTTGAGACAGAGAGAGACAGAGAAAGAACAGGGGAGGGGCAGAGAGAGGGGAGACACAGAATCCAAAACAGGCTCCAGGCTCTGAGCAGTCAGCACAGAGCCTGACGCGGGGCTCGAACTCATGGACTGTGAGATCATGACCTGAGCCGAAGTCGGACGCTTAACCGACCAAGCCACCCAGGCGCCCCATTGTTTATTTATTTTTGAGAGAGATGGAGCACGAGCAGGGGAGGGGAAGAGAGAGAGGGAGACACAGAATCTGAAGCAAGCTTCACGCTCTGAGCTGTCAGCACAGAGCCCAACGTAGGACTCAAACTCACAAAGTGTGAGATCATGACTTGAGCCCAAAGTCGGATGCCCAACCAACTGAGCTACCCAGGCATCCCAATATATTAAAAATTTTAGAGCAAGTTTATACTAAAAACTTATAAAATTTTAAACTTCTAAGTTAATAAAATTATAAGTTAATTATAAGATTAATTAAAAGACATTCAGCCCCAGGATGCCTGGGTGGCTCAGGTTATGATCTCAAGGTTTGTGAGTTCAAGCCTCATGTCAGGCTGGCTGCTGTCAGCTCAAGCCTGGAGACTGCTTTGGGTTCTGTGTCTCCCTCTCTCTCCTCTCTCTGCCCCTCCCTCGCTTGTGCTCTGTCTCTCTCTGTTTCTCTCTTAAAAATAAATAAATGTTAAAAAAAAAAAAAAGACATTCAGTCCCTCCTAAAGAATTAGTTCCTTCTACCTACCCTCCAAATATGTGTCTCCAATACTTTATAAGACTCCCTCTATCTTTTCTGGGAAGGTAAATGGTAAACACGATAGAGTTTAGCACAGGTTGACACAAAACCAAAATGTCCCACCATGGCAGTATTTTAAAAACCCACAAACTTAAAACTCATTCTGGCATCACACAAAGAATGCTTAAAAAATCTTGCTCCTGGGGCACCTGGGTGGCTCAGTCGGTTAAGCGACTGACTCTTGATTTCCACTCAGGCCATGATCTCACGATTCCTGAGATCAAGTCCACATGGGGCTCTGCACTGACAGTGAGGAGCCTATTTGGGACTCTGCCCCTTCCCTTCTGTGTTCACGCATACTATAAATAATAAACATTAAAAAAAAAAAAAAAGAAATCTTGTTCCAGGTCACATTACCAAGACTAGAATTCAGAAACTGTGAACACTACGACAAATGCTTAAAAGAATTTGGTATTTCTCACTGCTAACCATTACTATAAAGGAAGAATATATTAAAGTGGGCGACTGAAATACTGAGTACTAATGAGAGAGCATGGCTTGAAAGATTAATATTGATTTGTGAATGATCTCAGGTTAGCCATTTATTCTTAGCCCCTTGAGAACAGTCACACCTTGTCCAAGATATTTTTTTTCTACTAATCAATCACCTTTCCAAATAGGTCTGAATCTTATAGAGCTATTTTGTTCAATACAATAGCCATTAGGCACACATATGGCTATTGAGAACTGAACTACGGCCAATTTGAATTGAGATGTGCTATAAATGTAAAATATGCACTGGATTTGAAAGACTTAATTAAAAAAGTGAAATATATCAATGTCTTATATTGCTTATATTTGGAAATGATATTTAGGATATAATGGCTTAAATTAAATATATGAAAAACATATAATTTTATCAATTATTTTTACATTTTTAATATGGTTATTAGAAAATTCAAAATTTTGGGGGCACCTGGGTGGCTCAGTAGGTTAAGTGTCCTGACTTTGGCTCAGGTCATGATCTTGCAGCCCCCTGCATCAGGCTCTTTGCTGATAGCTCAGAGCCTGGAGCCTGCTTCAGAGTCTTTGTGTGTGTCTCTCTCTGCCACTTCCTGCCTTATGTTCTGTCTCTCTCTCAAAAATGAAAAAACATTAAAAAAAAAGAAAAGAAAAAAAGAAAATTTTAAATTATTTATGTGGTTTACATTATGTTTCTATTTGCCTGCACTATTCCAGCATATACATATCTATGTTATAAATAACATGTATGGGCTATTTGGACTGGGGTGGTGGGGAAGCTAGAATGGAATCACTGTTGATAACTGTTTTCAGAAATATTCTAGGGGCACATGGGTGGCTCAGTCAGATGAGTGTTGGACTCCCTTTTTTAAAAAAATTTTTTAATGTTTATTCATTTTTGAGAGACAGAGAGAGACAGAGCATGAGCGGGGAAGGGGCCACAGAGAGGGAGACACAGAATCTGAAATAGGATCCAGACTCTGAGGTGTCAGCACAGAGCCCAATGAGGGGCTCAAACTCACAAACTGCGAGATCCTGACCTGAGACAAAGTTGGACACTCAACTGACTGAGCCACTCAGGTGCCCCTAGATGAGTGTTGGACTCTTGATTTTGGCTCAGATCCTGGTCCCAGGGTCATGGGATCGAGCCCCAAGTTGGGCTCTGTGCTGAGTATGGAACCTGCTTGGGATTCTCTCTCCCTCTGCCCCTCTCCCCTGCTCGTGTTCTCTCTCTCTCTAAAAGGAAAAGAAAAGAAAAAAATATTCTAAAAGGCAACCAGTATGATGAAATCTTTCTATTCTTTATTCTCCCTTGTCTTCTTATAGATTTTATGCTACTACCAAATAGAGACAAAATGAAAAAATTTCCAAGTCACCATCATCTCTCATTGGGATTCTTACATTGGCCCTCAAAGGGGTTGCCTTGCTTCCCTACAGTCTGTTTTTAACATTGTGTTGTAGCCTCACTGGCTTCCATTGCACCTTTGTACTTGCTATTTCTCCTGAACAGAACTTTCTTCTTTCAGTTTGTTCTTCCATCTCCTTTAGGATTTTGTTCAATGTTAGCTTAACTCCCATCCCCACCTACCCACCTCTGGCACTCCCCTGTCCCTTACTATACTTTGTTTTTCTCCATAGCACTTATCACCATCAGGTGTTTTATATGTGTTACCCACTTACTTGTTACCACTGTTTCCCTCACTAGAAGAAAAAATTTCATTCAAGTAGGCATGCAGTTCCTGACACATACAAAGCACTCAAAAAACTTTACTAAATGAATGAATGAACTCAACTTTTCTATGTTGGGAAGAAACTCTTGGACCTAAATTCTACTAGTTAAAACAATTCATAGGTATAATCTGGTATTACTCAGTTTATTGTAGGTTTAAAATACTAAACCAGTGATGAAGTAACTCATGGCCTGCCTAACTTAGCTATACTTACTACATGAAATCTAATTTTAGAATGGAGAATTAGAAATCTGCTTTTGTATTGCTATTTCTCAGATGTGGCTAGATCTTTACATTTTATTGGCTAAGAAAGCAATGCAAATTTCTCACTGTTGGTCTTTCCTTCAAGCAGGTTATTTGAATTATAAAAATACTCTGCTCTCCATGGGCGACTGGGTGGCTCAGTTGGTTGAGTGTCTGACTTTGGCTCAGGTCATGATTCCACGGCTTGTGGGTTTGAGCCCCACATCTGGTTCTGTGCTGACAGCTTGGAGCCTGGAGCCTCCTTCAAATTCTGTCTCTGGCTCTCTTTGCACCCCCCCCCCAAATATAAAATAACATTAAAATTTTTTTTAAAAAATACTCTGTGCCCTCCAGATGGGATTCAATAGAACTACTTTCAACTTGAAAGGAAAGTAAGAAAGAGAGAATCATAAACATTTTTATTGTTCTTGGGATGATACTTATGCCAGTAAAATCTTCACCCCCAAATTAAACATGGCCTCCAGGGGCTGCTGTTTGCCACTTCCCTGAATGTGAAAGTTCTGATTCCATCAGTGGTTGACCTCAGACTTTCAGTGCTTCATTAAACTTGTTCCTGCCACCCTTTTGATCTTAGGAGAAATACTGTCCTTTGTTGTTTGGGTCCTATGTAACTGTGAATTTGTTTGTTATCCAAAGAAGCAAACCTCCTGGTCCTGGGGCATTCGGGACTTCCCTCCGCCCATTGCTGGAGGATATGTGGTCCTTAGTACTTTTGTATTTGCCTCCTCAGGTTCTCTTCCCAAGTTGATTCCTCCCAGTTAAGGCTGTCCTAAGAGGCTGTCTCTGCTTTCCGATGTTTCAAACCCACCAAACCAGGGATTTTATTTGCTCCCTCTCTCCTTCTCCCTCTCTCATGCCATGTTTTCTAAATAAACTCCTTTTAAGTCATTTCAACTCCACCCTTGGGCTTTATCAGAGTTTAGCTGAAGGTCCTTTATTTTCCTGGTTACTTTTCATATCGCCACTTATTATTGGCTTCTGTGCCATACAACTCTCCAGAGACAGAGTTACTGCTATTCTTTCCTCTCTCTGGAGCTCTCTGTCCCTACCTCTGTCACAGAGCTTATGGAGATGATCTCTTTACATCCTACCCTCTTTGCCAGATGAAGAGGTCTTCCAGGGTAGGGACTAGTCTTTCACTGCTGTATCTCCAGCACCTAGCATTGGGCCTGGCACATAGTATGTGATAATAAAGTGATTACTAACTGAACAAATTAGCTCTTTAAATATATAGGATTCCTTGGGGCACCTGGGTGGCTCAATCAGTTAAGCATCTGACTCTTGATTTCAGCTCAGGTGTGGTCTTGAGGTTTGTGGGATTGAGCCCCACAATGGGCTCCACACTGACACCTCCGAGCCTGCTTGGGATTCTCTCTCTCCCTCTCTTTCTGCCCTTCCCCCACATGCTCTCTAAATAAATAAATAAATAAATAAATAAATAAATAAATAAATAAACTTAAGAAATACAGGATTTCTTGTTTACATTTCCCACAGAGATTTCCAGTCTTCTGCACTCGAGTATGATCTCTAAATTCCTTCCATAGTCTGTGATGTCCTTGAGAATGTCTTTTATGTCTGTATTATGTGAATGAATGAATATACTCATAAGCATACTGGGGATCAGCACCTGGTCTCACTGAGTGTAGACCTTCAATCTTACATATGCGGTGTAATTTGGGAGGCACCGAGAAGGATCTCCTTCTAAATTCTGTCCCTATACTCACTAGCTAGCTTATCCATTGCCTAGAATTCTGCTATTAGGGTTTGACTCCTTTGGGTTAAGATACCTATCCTTTTGGGTTAAGATGTCCTATCTTAAAATACACACACACACACACACACACACACACACATGCACACACAGACACACACCCTCCTGGAAGGTTTAATACACTCAGCTTTATTAATCATTAATAAGTTATCCAGGAGTATTAGTGTAACAGATCCTTCCCAAATGAAAATGAGCTGAGACTAGATCTGATGAGAAGGAACAAGGGACAGGAATGTGTGGAGAACGAAGTAGATCCAAAATATTGGCACTGGGTAGAGAAGCATAATGGCTAGGCAGAGAGAAGGATGCTGAAACCAAAGCCAATTTTTTTTCTTTTCTGACTTTTCTTTTCTTTTTTTAAAGTTTATTTATTTTGAGAGAGACAGAGACAGTGCAAGTGGGGGCGGGGCAGAAAGAGAGGGAGAGAGAGAGAATCCCAAGTAGGCTCCTCACTGTTGCACAGAGTCCAATGTGGGGCTTGAACTCATCTAAACCAAGAGAGCGGAAACCAAGAGTCCAAAGCTTAACCAACTGAGCCACCCAGGCACCCCTCTTGTCTGTTTTTGTCTAAGATAGACTTTTAAAATGTGATCAGGAACCAGTCTGTTTATGACCTGGAACCCGCAAGGTATGAAATTCTAGGTTAGCAAGCCCCAAGCCTAATCTTCCCACAACCATCTGACTTCATCCAGATAATCAGACAATTTGATGTCAAAAAGCACCTCAGGGATCGTTCTACTCCCCACTCCCATCATTTTACAGAGGAAGAAATTCAAGTGGAGAAGGGTTAAGTAACTTGCCCAGGGTCTTATCACAAGTCCAGACTAGATCCTGGACTCCTTGTCCATCTTTCCAGGAAGAACAAGTAATTATGCTCATTATAATTACCACATAGCCTCATCTAGAAAAACGGCACTCACTGATTTTCAGAAGGTGAAACAGGCTTTCCATTCAGTGAACCACAAACAAGGTCTTAAATATATATTTATCAAAAGTAACCTACAGAAATAAATTTGTATAAATTGTACCCAACATAACCACAACATTGCCAAATAAACCACAAATTAAACTAAGGGATATTTTGGTGCTTTTTATGATTGATGGGGGCATGTAATTTCAAAGACTACACTTTCTCGCTGGAGATCTGTAATACGTGGCTCGGGTTTCCGGGGTTGGGGGGGGGGGGTTCCTCGGAACGGAGGCCATGCTTACCTTCTTCTCCAGCATGCCCAGACTCCTTTGGACTTCTTGTGCAATGAGGAAACGCGAAAGTAACTATGCGCAGTTGGCTGAGAAAAACCAGAAGTGTAAACATAGTCTGGTAACTGCCAAACAAACTGAAACAAAATAACAACAGCAAAAAGTCAAAAAAGCCCCTGGCTCAGCGCTTTGAGTTTTCCTGGGAACTGAGTCACCCACCTGCTGCGCTCCCAGCAACCGCCCGACTGCGCCCCGCTCTCGGGTTTCGGTCACCCGGGCCCGACCCGCGCCCGGAAAGCGGCTCCGAGAGCGCCTAGTGACAAATGCTGCGCCCCCGGTGCTCTGCCGACTGCTGAGCGGACACCTGTCGCCGCGGGCAGCCCTCTACCTTCACTTCCAATCGGACCCGGTCCGCCGAGGGGGCCGCGCTCTGAGAAACCCATTCCCGGTCCTAGCCAAGCCGTCGGGCCCCGCACCTGAGGCTCTGGGCGCATGTTCCTGCAGTTCCCGGGCCGAAGCCCCGTCGGCGGGTGGTCCCTGCGGCCGCCAGACCCTCCGTCCCGGCGTCCCCGACCCCCAAATCTCGGCGACAATCCCGGCCTCTCTCTCCGCAAGGCCGGAGTGGCCTCCGCGTTCGGGCCGTGGAAGCGCCTGGGGTCTGCGGAGGGGCGCCCGGGGACGCGCGGCGTTAAGTTCCTGCCTTGATCCCGAGAGGCCGCGGAGCAGAGCAGTGGGAGAGGGAGGGCGGAGGCGGCTACCTGGGGAGCACCCGCCGCGCTCCTCCTCCCCGGGGGCCGGCCTACCTGCGGCGGGCGGGCGATCCGCGGGTGCTTCCCGAGCCGCCGCAGCTTCAGCCGGGAGCCTCGGGCGAGCCCGGCCGCCTGCAGCCAGTTCTGGCCCCGCCTTGGCGCGCGGGTGGCAGGTTTTGGACTGGTTTCTAGACCCGGCGTTGCTTGCGAGTTCAGGGGGCGTTTTCAAAAGTGCTCGGTGGTAAGCAGAGCGCCCCCCGGCGCATCCCGCGGGCTTGTCGCTTTGGATTTCCCTGGGCTAGGGGTCTGTCTTGTGGTTACTTTAGGTCAGCGGTTCTCAGAGGGTGGTCCGGGAACGAAAACAAAATATTCACCAGAGAAAATACACTTCACTAGTAATAGGAAATGGGAAGTGACTTTAAAACTAATCGATTACATTGGTTTTCAAATCGTGGTCCGCCAGGTCTTGGGATGTTTCTAAGATCCTTTCAAGGGGTCTCCTAGGTCAAAACTATTTCCATTAGGGTAAAAAGACATGATTTGCCTTTTTCACTTCCGTTGTCTCACGACTGTACAACGGAAATTTCCAGAGGCCATTTGACGTGAATGGTGTCATCACTCTAATAGAATGCCTGTATGGATATTATTGTGTTTTCTTTTTTTTTTTTTTTTTTAATTTTTTTAACGTTTATTTATTTTTGAGACAGAGAGAGACAGAGCATGAACAGGGGAGGGGCAGAGAGAGAGGGAGACACAGAATCCGAAACAGGCTCCAGGCTCTGAGCTGTCAGCACAGAGCCCGACGCGGGGCTCGAACCCACGGACCGTGAGATCATGACCTGAGCCGAAGTCGGACGCTTAACCGACCAAGCCACCCAGGCGCCCCTATTATTGTGTTTTCTATGGTAGTAGGTTTAAGTATCCATATGTACGTTTCTATAGAGATTAATAAAGTTAATTTGTTCTCACTACTGTAATTTAGCTGTCTTTGATCGTACCTGCCAGGATAACTGTAACCTCATTATTTAAAAAAAAAAAACAAAAGCAAAAACATCTTGAAATCTTGAACTTTTCTTTGAGTTTATGAGGAAACAACAAAAAAGTAAACTTTGTTGTCTTGATTTGGAATAATATTTTGAAAATATCTCAGTTTTAATATGTAATATGATCTAATCAGATATAATTCACATAAGTAAAGGCTCTATAGGGCCCTTGATAGAGTGTAAAGCGTCCAGAGACCCAATCGTTTGAGAATTGGTGCCTCAAGTAATGAAGGCAGCAGGCTGTAAGAGGACCTTATCAGGTAACATTCACATCCTTCATTGTCCAAATAACATGCTTCACAATTCTTTGAAACATTACTTAAGATTCTGAGGGGTCCCTGGGTGGCTCAGTCGGTTAAGCCTCCAACTTTGGCTCAGGTCATGGTCTCACAGTTCCTGACTTCCAGCTCTACCCACATTGGTCTCGGTGCTGACAGCTCAGAGCCAGAGCCTGCTTCCGATTCTGTGTCTCTCTCTGTTCCTTCCCCGCTTGCACTCTGTCTCTCTTTCTCAAAAATAAACATAAAAAAAAAAAAAAAGATTCTGTGCTTTGACCAAAGTGGCTTGGCACTTGCTGGAAATCAGAGGAAACATTTTTTTCCCCTTTCTAGTTTTTTATTAATTCAGTATCCACCCAATTCTTTTTTTCTGCTCACAAAGGCTATTGCCTACTGTATTCTAATTATTTAGAATTAACTGAATTCTTCCTAGATTTTCTGCAGAAATTTTGTCTTCATTGATTCCTTCAGGGTAGTGCTCTTTCTTTCCCCTTTTCCATATTTTTTCCTCCTCGGTTTCCATTTGTCCACCTTGTTCTCTAACTTGTTTCTAGGATAGATCCTTCTTCTCTCCTTCAATCCTTTTATCGTTTTTAAGCAACTGAGATCAGACAAAGAAGAGACTAGAAATGATTTCTTGTGGTTGACATCTTAGAACAGGAAACAAGAATGTGAGCCTGTAAAGTTATCATAAGGGCAGGAACTGATTTATTTATCTTTACATCCTCCATGGTACCCAGCAGAGAACCTTTTATGTTGTTCATGCTCAATACATTATTTTTTTGGACGGAAGTAATTTATTTTCATGTAGGAAAACTGCTTCACACTATATGGGGAGAGGCAAATGGTCAATGCTTCATGCTGTGGAATAAGCAGATGTGAACTTTGGTGACATTCCTTGGTAGAATGCATCCACTCACATATCTGGATATTTGGACCAAAACAAATGAGGCTTTGTGCTCTCATCAAATATCAAAGTTTATAGTCTGAGAGGGGAGTCAGATACAGAAATGAAAGTGTTTCTCAGTGGTGAATTACATCCCTGCATGTTTCCCTGTAATATTGGATCCTAAGGAATTTTATAGCATTTGGCAGTATGCACACAAACTTCAACCACTATAGAATTACAAGATATTTTGGGATTAGATAACAAAGAAAAAAAGAGAATAACCAGTAACAACTGCCAATTGTCCACACTGCCAATTTCTTCTGTTATTTACTTGCTGTGCTCATTTTCTTCTTTGTGGCATTTGCTTTTTAAAGTCCCAATATTCCTATGCTTTTCTTCCAAGGAATTTTAAGTGCTTTATTCTGGCCATCTGTGGAATCGGGTCAGATATTATAAGAGAGATACTGAAGCATGAAGCACGAAGAAGTAAAGGGTCTTGAATAGTCATTGGCCAAGTAGTAGCCTGGCTCTTGATTCTTCCCAGTGGTGTTGTTGTTTTTAAATTTTTTTTTCAACGTTTATTTATTTTTGGGACAGAGAGAGACAGAGCATGCACGGGGGAGGGGCAGAGAGAGAGGGAGACACAGAATTGGAAACAGGCTCCAGGCTCCGAGCCATCAGCCCAGAGCCCGATGCGGGGCTCGAACTCACGGACCGTGAGATCGTGACCTGGCTGAAGTCGGACGCTTAACCGACTGCGCCACCCAGGCGCCCCGGTGTTGTTGTTTTTAAAGTTTATTCATTTATTCTTGAGAGAGAGGGAGAGAGAGAATCCCAAGCAGAGCCTGATTGGAGCTGGAACCCACGAACTGTGAGATTGCAACCTGAGTCGAAATCAAGAGTTGGATGCTCAACCAATTGAGCCACCCAGGTGCCCCTTCCCTGTGCTTTTCTGAGTTATTAAGAAGCAATGGAGGGCAGTAGGTAAAGTGTTATTTGATTTCAAAAGAAATAAGAAAAAAAGTCAGAGCAATGAGATGAATGGACTTGGATTAATGTGATAATGCATCTCTGAGTTTAAGCGTATACCCACCCATTTACCTGTGTGAACTCAAGAATGAAATGAAAACTCATTTTACTGTGTGGGCATGAGGATTGACTCAGGGACTGTGACAGGAAATGTTAAGGTTGCGGCCACGAAGCTTTGCAATGTAAAGTCACATCCACGTTCTTATAGACACACTGATGACTGTGTCATTATCCTATTCAGAACAGGAGATACAACTTTACTGAACTTATGTTTCTGTGACATTTTAGCCTTGACATTTCAACAGCAATTGTTTGCTGTTTTAATTTATCCCAGTAAAATCAGTAGGTGGAAAATGAAAGACTCCTACTGTTCAAGGTTGGTTATATATTCGAGTGCAGGTATGTTCAAATTCAGCAAATAGGCAAAGGGACTAAAGATTTAATTTTAAACATTTATGTGAAGCCCTCTAAAGGAACTTTTGACTACAACTCATTTTTAATTCTATCATTCAAGAACAATGATTAATAACAAAATTAAATAAAATCAAGAACAGTGTGAAAGGTAATCCGATTTCATGGTCATCAGGTTCTGTGTCATGCTGTGAGTAGTACTAAGAGCTATATGCCATGCTGTAAAAAAAAAAAAAAAAAAAAAAGGTAATCCTTATAGACCTTACAGGCACATAGGAACTTGAATCAACATGCTTCTAAACCACCCTCAGGGGCCTGTGACAGGGACTTATGTCACAGTTGATCACAAAACTCTCACTCTTTGTTCAAACTTCAGCATTTTTACAATTATAATTCTTTCAGACTTAGTTTATCATCATAATCTTACTTTCTGATTGACACAATTTTTTTCTACTTCTTTTTTTGTAAACCCATGTTCATATAATCATGATGTTCTAAGTAAAAACAGATTGTTTCATATACAAGGTCATGTGACATCGATTGCAAAACCATGCTTTCCATGCACATGTGTGAAAAGGGAGTTCAAACAAATCATGCATTTTAGCCATACAATTGACAACATTTAAGTGTCTTTCATTTATTCTGCCTCAAAGAACGATGACTAACTCTGTATTGATGTTACTGGGACTGATTAAAGACACGTTATACAGAGGAACTCTTAGGAAATCTAAAACCCAGGATACTGTTTATCCCTCTTTGGTGAAAGACTCCCTTTTTTTATTTTCTGTACCACCCTGGCTTGAAGCTTTCAAATGGCAGTTCTCAATAACTGAGTTTTGACATATAAAATGTGGCTTTTAAAGTATTATTTCTTTTACTGATGTACAGTAATGGCATTAGTAAAACTTTTGGCTCTCCCTTGTCTACTCTGAACACTGCCACTCTGACAGTCCTTGAGAGCCAGGAACAAAATTCAATAATCTCTGTACCTCACCTAACACATAGCAGGCTTTCCTAACTGCTCAGTGAATGAAAGAGTGAATAAAATTGCTTCTTTCTCATTTGATCACTTTGAACAAATTACTTCTCTGAACTCTCTCTGCCTCTTCTGAGACATTGAGGATTTGGCCTAAATGAACTCTAAGATTTCTTCCTATGCTAAAATTCTATGGTTCTTTGAACACCTTTGATAATAGAAGGGTAAAGAAGGTTATATTTAAGTGACCTTCTAATTATTCTTTCCTGTTCTAGGTAGTGTTGGATTACTTGCTTTTATATAATTTATATGACTTAAAAGGACAGTAATCATATGAAACTATAAATTTTAAAATTGGCTGTATACACAAATTACACATTTTATCCTTTGTTCACTTGTAATTATATAAAATGGGAAATTAATATAATTTTCTATGTGGCAAAAGGGATACTAAAATATTTTTAGATTTTACTTTTATTAGCTTCTCTTGCTCTGATAACTTGATTTATGCTTTTCAGTTTTGTGTTATCAGGTAACATTGCTGCTAAATCTTTTTTCTATTATCAGGACTCTTATTTTTTTCCAACTTTACTTTCTTTTTCTCAGATTTGTGTTGAATTTATATATATTTTTTATATTTCTACTATGGTTTCCTCTGTTATAGCTCCCCTACTGCCTCAATATTTTTTTTTCATTTTTTTCCCCTCAGAATTTAGAATTTATAAACATGGGGCACTTTGGTCTATCTTTCCTCTTTAAGGACAACCAAATTTTCCTTTTGAGGCACATATTGTGCCTTTCATGAAATTATCTATTGTGTTGGACACTCAATAAATACATACTGAATGAATTAAATTAATTATTAAGAATGTATTCATTTTTCAAACAAACAATCCCTCCACCCAAGCTTGTAGATAAAGACAACAGATTGGTGGTCGCCAGAAGCATAGAGTGAGGGGTGGGTGAAATGAGTAAAGGTGGTCAAAAGGTACAGGCATCATCATTACATCATGGGGATGTACTGTACAGCCCAGTGACTATAGTTAATACTGTACTGCATATTTGACAGTGGTTAAGAGAGTAGGTCTTAGAAGTCCTCATCAGAAGAAAAAGAACTTTTTGTAGCTATGTGTCATGATGGATGTTAATTAGACTTATTGTGGTGGTTATTTTGCAATGTATACAAATACTGAATCATTATGTTGTATATCTGAAACAAATATAATGTTGTATATAAATTATACCTAGATAAAAAATTAAAAAGGAATTCTTTTTTTGGTCATACATTTTTACCATTCTCTTCTATTTTTGTTTCTGTGTTCCCTTTTCCCATTTCCCAATAATATCTTTTTCCTGCCATTCTCTCATATTTCTTCTAAGTTGTTACTTTGGAAAATTTTGTTTTTCTCATGATTTTCAACTCTCTTATTTTTTTCCCCTCTTTGAAGAATTTCTATAACTTTCTTAGGTTGAACCACATGAAATTGCCACTGTTATGGATAAGAAAATGCTTAATATCAGCAGTTTCATGTGGTTCAACCCAATCTTTTCCCTCAGTGCCTAGTGCAGTTCCTGGCAGATTACTATTTTCTGAATGAAGAAATAAGTAAAGCCTCCTTTTCATCAGTTTCACTGAAAGCCTAGATGACTTTAGGCAGAGAGCTCTTTACCAGTTGTGGATTCAGAGGTATTAATCATCTTACCAGATTTGCTCATTGCCTGATTTTATTAGTTCTTTCTTTCTTTCTTTCTTTCTTTCTTTCTTTCTTTCTTTCTTTCTTTTAAATATTTATTTATTTGGGGGAGAGCGCAAGCAGGAGAGGCGCAGAGAGAGGAGAACAGAGGATCCAAAGCAGGCTCTGCACTGACAGGCTGACAGCAACAAGCCCGATATGGGACTCGAATTCATGAACCACCCACAAGATCATGACCTTTGTGAAGTCAGATGCTCAATCAACCGACTGAGCCACTCAGGTGCCCCTATTTGTTCTTTTCATCAATGTGCTAAAGATAGACATGAAGATATGCTAGTAGGCAATCATGTGGTTACCTACATCAGTATTATTATACACAAATTTGCAAGAATGTTAGTAAACATAAATTTACGGGGTGTGCACCTCTATGAGCATTTGTGAATACATATGTGATTAACATCTCAAAAAGCTGAAATATATTAAAAGTAGCAGAAATAGAAAGGAAGGTTAGGTTTCTTAAAATACAGTATTATTTCAGTCTCATTAGCAGTAACATGAAATGTCTGTCATTCCCACAATGTTCACCTCTGAAAATCCACCATCTTCAATGTAAATTCAACTCTGAGAATTACGCACACTGAAATAACAGCAGAGTCCTCCAGAGGAGGCTTATTAATTAAAAACCATTTTAGGTTTCCTGAGTTCCTGGATGACTAGAATTGCTGACACTGTCCATGAAGATGTTTAGTTCAAGGTGCCTTTAATACTTTACTATGTTAATTTATAAGCCCATCTTTTCTAACAACCAAGATCTTTTTTTCACTGCATTGACAAACAGGTATGGAAATTTTAAGAAATTTAGTAAGTGAATCAGGGGGAGCATTGAAACTAGGGTTTCTGAAAAAAAAAGAAAAGAAAAAAAAGAAACTAGGATTTCTGGTTTCTACCCAATAGAATTTCCACTTCACCCCACTGGTATTAGAATTTCACTTAATCATCTAGCATTTATGATTCATGCCCTATGAATCATGAAGAGTTTCTTTTGTTCTCTTTTAGTCACAAAAAGGTGAAGTTCATGATCTGACTCTGACATATGGCGTCAACCTGTCATGCAAGGAAAAAGATACTTTTCCTTTCTTTTTTAAAAAATAAATTCCCAATTATTTAACAGCAAAGCAATATATACCCTTTGTAAAACATCCAAATGATATAGAAGTTAATTAGTAAAAAGATACCTTTTCCAAAAGAAAATTGTTGTTTCTACACAGACTAATCCTTTTCAAATGAACTCTGAAGAACTGATTAAATGCTTATGTCATAGAAAATTTTGTTGAATTAAAAATGTGTTTTTAAGAGTTAGTTGCCTGTCTCACATATTACTCCCTAGTAAACTCCAGATGGCTTTAAGAATAAAATGAAAAAAATTATCCCATAAAAGAATTAGAAGAACTTATAGGTGGGTAGTATGTTCTCCTAGAGTTGAGAAGGACTCTTTAATAATAAAAGCAAAGCAAAAGTAATAAAGAAAAAATAATATATTTGATTTCATAAAAATAAAATATTTTTACACATTATAAGACACGATTAAAGTCAAAAAGAAAATGACAAACTGGGGGAAATATTTGAAACACATATGACAGGGAAGGAGTTAAAATCTTTACCTTTTAAAGTATTGTAACAAATCAACAAGGAAAAAGATTATTTAAAACACACACAACACATGAACCGACAACATCCCGGAGAAGAAATATGAATAGCCAGTAAGTAAACCTTAGAAAACATTCAGTTTCACTAATAGTCAAAGAGATGAGAAGTAAAATGAGACTAATTGTTTTTGCTAATTACATCAGTCCTGAGAAGGGTGTGGTAAGAAGGGCATTTTCTGCTCACTAGTGGAATAACCATATTAGAAAGCAATTTAGCAATTCATTTCGATAGGTGTAGGGATTCTGTTCTTAAACATTACAAGAGATTATTGACTCATCTATTTTCATTGACCTCACTATTGCACTTTTGCGTTGCTGATTTGTAAAGATGGTATCTCATGAATCATTCTCTAATTGCAGATCTAATGTCTTCTTAGTGATCTCTATATTTATCATTTTCTAGATCTATCATTAAGTTGTAGTTTATTCAGAAACGTTTTTTAAAAGTTAAGCTGACTTCAACAAAGTAAACTGGTTAAGAAATGCTTTTATTATGGTCTATTACAAATGCAACACTTACCTTATTGTAGACAAAGGTAGGGGATAAGGACAAGGGGAAAGAGTGGCTAATTATATCTCCAAGGATGGCACTTGGAATAAATCATTCCAGGTCTTTTTCTAGCCACAAATTTATGTCTGTATTATACATGTTGTCAAATTACCCTCTAGAAAGTGTTATAAATGTATATGCTCATTTACATATAATGGGAAATGACAAAAAGACCATAATTTCCCATTGTCAATGGTGGGTATTAACATTTAGAAAATGGCTTAAAATAGCCTCTTGTTTTAATTAACCTTTTTTTTTTAAACATATTCAATGGATATTTACAGTTCTGCTTTTTTGAGTTCCCTATTACTATTTTTTGTTAGATGGTATTTTAGCCAAGTGTAATCCCAAGATTGTTGGAACTGTTTTGTTTTAATTGAATCTAGTCTATTGGAATTTCTACAGAGTAGTAAATTAGCATTTGTCTATGGTTTGTTATGCATGCAAATTGCAATCACTATAATTTAAAGAAGTTACTCAAATCGGTTCACCTTTGCATTTAAAGGCCATATTAAATATCTTTCGCTTTAAAAGAAAATAATTTTTTTCAGGATATCTCCTTAGGCACTCTAGGGGATACAAAGATGAGTAGTGATATAAATAACATTTTTTAATGACATAAAACTCACATAATGTAAAATTTTAAAATTTATATGAAATGAATCATTAAAAAAATTTTTAAATGTTTATTTATTTTTGAGAGAGAGAGTGAGAGAGACAGAATGTGGGGGGGAGGTGCAGAGAGAGAGGGAGACACAGTATCCGAAGCAGGCTCCAGGCTCTGAGCTGTCAGCACAGAGCCCGATATGGGGCTCAAACTCACGAACTGCAATATCATGCTCTGAGCCAAAGTCGATTGCTTAACCAACCAAGCCACCCAGGTGCTCCTAACATGAATCATTTTAACCATTTTAAAATGTACAATTCAATGAGTTTTAGTATATTTACAATGTTGTGCAAACAACCATCACCACTATCTAATTCTAGAACATTTTCATCATTCAAAAAGCAACCCTATACCTAGTAGCAGTTACAACCTATTTCACCTTCCCATCACCTCTGGTAACCACTAATCTACTTCTGTCTTCATAGATTTGCCCCCTTCCCATCACCCCTGGCAACCACTAATCTACTTCTGTCTTCATAGATTTGCCTCTTCTGGACATTTCATATGGAACCATACAATACATGGTCTTTTGTGAACAACTTCTTTCACTTAGCATTACATTTTCATGTATCGGCACTTCACTCCTTTTTATTGTGCTTATATACACCTAATTGCTTATTCATCTGTTGATGGACATTTGCGTTGCTACCATTTTTAAATTTTTTTTTAACGTTTATTTATTTTTGAGACAAAGAGAGACAGAGCATGAATGGGGGAAGGTCAGAGAGACAGGGAGACACAGAATCTGAAACAGGCTCCAGGCTCTGAGCTCTCAGCACAGAGCCTGACGTGGGGCTCAAACTCATGGACCGCAAGATCATGACCTGAGCCAAAGTCGGACGCCCAACCGACTGAGCCACCCAGGCGCCCCATGGGTTGCTTCCATTTTTAACTACTATGAATAATGCTGCTATGAACATTCCCGAACATATGTTTCCAATTCTCTTGAGTTTACATCTAGGACTAGAATTGCTAAATCATATGGTAACTCTATGTATAAATTTTTGACAAGTATGTAGCATTTCTGAAAGCTTAATGTGGTGTGGCACTTAGCTAAGCACTTGACTTACATTGTCTTGTTGAATTCTCACAACTTTCTTCAGTAGGCTCAAATATATATATTTTTAATGTTTATTTATTTTGAGAGAGAGAGAGATAGAGAGCAAGGAGGGGAGGGGCAGGGAGAGAGAGGGAGACAGAGAATCCTGGGCAGACTCTGCACTGTCAGCACAGAGCCCAACACAGGGCTCAGATTCATGAACCGTGAGATCATGCCCTGAGCTGAAGTCAAGAGTTGGATGCGTAACTGACTGAACCACTCAGGCGCCTCACGGTAGCTCCAAATGTTATGTCCATTTTACAGATGAGGGCACTGCAACTCCAACATGTTAAACAACTTGCTCAAGTGCTCAAGTTAGTTGGGACAGATCCAGGATTTGAACTAAGGCAGTCTAGCTCCAGAATCTGAACTCTTTACTTATTGTCTTAAGGCACATATGGTTCAAAAGGGTAGAAGACGGCACACAAGTAACAAAACAAGGTGAAATGAAGTAAGACATATAAGAGCCATATAATGTGCTTAGAGAATTGGAGGTGGAGAGTGAAATCCAGAAAGGCTTTCTAGGAGAGGGAACATTTGAAGAGAACTTCACTGGGGTGAAGGCCAACTAGGTAAAAGGACCATTACTGGGATGGCAGGTAAGTTTCACCTCACATGCCAATTCCAATTCACTGGTGGTGGCTGTCTATAGCACTGTATTGAGACATTGTGTCCTAGCTCAGTGGGAAAGAGTATGATGATTAATTAGCAGTATCTGCTAAGGGCAGGGGAGGAGAGATTTGAAGCACTTATGATATGAGTTTTCATCACTGGACTATTATGACAAGGAGATGAGAAATTATGGGTCATGTTCTGGAAAACAATGACTACTGTATGATTTTAACTGGATCATGGGGTATGTGCAGGAAAGTGGAGGAAAAAATAAGATTTGAAATATGTGATGAAGCCTTATTGCAGAGTGTCTTAAATGACAGACTGAAGAGTTTGTACTTAATTCAGTGGAGCCATTGAAGAGTTTTGAACAGGGGAATAGTGTCATAGACACCCTACTATAAAAAGATTAATCTGGCAGTGGTGTACAGAATGAATTGACATGGAAAAAAATTAAACAAGGAGACTACTCAGGGTGATGTTAAAAAATTTAATGGGTGATGATAATGCCATGTTAAAACAAGAAGCTACCACTTTTTCTGATTAATTTAATAAAGATTAAAATGTAGGTGAGGGGAACTTTCTTACACCATACACAAAAATACACTCAAAATGGATGAAAGACCTGAAAGGAAGACAGGGAGCCATCAAAATCCTAGAGAAAAAACAGGCAACAACCTCTTTGATGTTGGCCACAGCAACTTCTTACTTGACATATCTCCAGAGGCAAAGGGAAATAAAAGCAAAAATCAAGATAAAAAACCCATCAAGATAAAAAGATAAAAAACTTTTGCACAGTGAAGGAAACAATCAGCAAAGCTAAAATGCAACTGACGGAAGGGGAAAGATATTTGCAAATGACATATCAGGTAAAGGGTCAGTATCTAAAATCTATAAAGAATTTATCAAACTCATACACCCAAAAACAAATCATCCAGTGAAGAAATGGGCAAAAGACATGAATAGATACTTTTCCAAAGAAGACATCAGATGGCTAATAGACATATGAAAAAATGCTCAACATCACTTATCATCAGGGAAATACAAATCAAAACCACAATGAGATACCACCTCACATGGATCAGAATGGCTAAAATTAACAACTCAGGCAACAATAGATGTTGTCCAGGATGCAGAGAAAGAGGAACACTTTTGCAATTTTGCAAACTGGTACAGCCACTCTGGAAAACAGTATGGAGGTTCCTCAAAAAATTAAAAATAGAACTACCCTATGACCCAGCAATTGCACTACTAGGTATTAATTCAAAGGATATAGGAGTCCTGATTTGAAGGGGCACATGCACCCCAATGTTTATAGCAGCACTATCGACAGTAGCCACAGTATGGAAAGAGCCCAAATGTCCATTGACTGATGAATGGATAAAGAAGATGTGGTATATATATATATACATACACACACACACACACACACACACACACACACACACTGGAATATTACTCGGTGATTAAAAAGAATGAAATCTTGTCGTTTGCAACAACGTGGATGGAACTGGAGTGTATTATGCTAAGTGAAATAAGTCAGAGAAAGACAAATATGTGGTTTCACTCATATGTGGAATTTAAGAAACAAAACAAATGAACATAGGGGAAGGGAAGCAAAAATAAGATAAAAACAGAGAGGGAGACAAACCATAAGAGTTTCTTAAATACAGAGAACAAACTGAGGGTTGCTGATGGGGTGTTGGGGGGGGATGGGTTAAATGGGCGATGGGCATTAAGGAGGACACTTGTTGGGATGAGCACTGGGTGTTACATATAAGTGATGAATCACTAAATTCTATTCCTGAAATCATTATTACACTATATGTTTACTAGGATTTAAATTTTAAAAATTTTTTAAAAAATAAAAAAAAAAGAACAAAAAAAAAAAAAAGAAAATGTAGGTGAGGGGAAATGAACACTCCAGTATTATGTTGGTGATACATTAGTTCAACTTCTCCTGAGGGCAATTTGGCAACATGTATAAAAAACTTCAAAAAGATGGTCAAGGGTGCCTGGGTGGTTCAGTCAGTTGAGCATCTGACTCTTAGTTTCTACTCAGGTCATTATATCATGGTTCATGGTTTCAAGCCTTGCGTCTGGCTCTGTGCTCATGGTGCAGGGCCTGCTTGGGGTTCTCTCTCCCTCTCTCTCTGCCCCTCTCCTGCTAGCATGCTCTCTATCTCTCAAAATAAATACACTTAATTGGGCCACCTGAGTGAGTCAGTTGGTTAAGTGTCCAACTCTTGGTTTTGGCTCAGATCATGATCTCACAGTTCATGGGTTGGAGCCCTGTGTCAAGCTCAACACTGATAGTGTGAAGCCTGCTTGAGAGTCTCTCTTTCTCCCTCTCTTTCTACCCCTCTCCTGCTTGTGCACACTCTCTCTCAAAATAAATAGATAAACTTAAAAAAATAAAATAATAAAATAAACTTAAAAAAAATTTAATGGTCTTTTTTTTTTTTTTTTTTTTTTTTTTAAATCCAGTATCTAGAAATTTATGCCAAAAAAGTAATCCTGGAGCACCTAGGTGGCTCAGTCAGATGAGTGTCAGACTCTTGATTTCAGCTCAGGGCATGATCCCAGGGTTGTGGGATTGAGCCCCACATTGGGCTCTGTGCTGAGCATGGATCCCACTTAAGATTCTCTCTCTCTCTTTCTATCCCCCACTGCCCCTCTCCCCCACTTGCTCTCTCAATCTCTCTTTCTCTCTCAAATTAAAAAAATATATACTCCTGAGCAAAGATATAGTTCTAAAGGTGCTCATTGCATTGCCATTTTATTTAATTAATTTATTTTTTAAAGTTTTATTTATTTAAGTAATCTCTACACTCACTGTGGAGCTTGAACTCATGACCTTGAGATCAAGAGTCACATGCTGTACCGATTGAGCCAGCCAGGTAATCCTGGATTGCCATTAAAAAAAACAAAAAACAAAACATATGTAGCCCAGATATTGGCTGTACAGTATTTCCTCTTGACACCATCCCACCTGAGTCAGGACTTGGCATTTAATTCACTGTAGAGAACTCACTGCATTTAGTTAGCAATGTTGAATTTACTAAAGATTATGTAGGTGAGATGGAAGAGAGTCTTTTTTTGTAGTTTGTTTAATTTAAAAACATTCAGCAAACTTGATGAATTCCCCTTAGACATTTCTGCTTTCACCAAAGTGCTGAGCAGGGATTCTCATCTCTCCAACCCTTGTTCACACAGAACTTAGCCTTGCTCTCCGTCTTCTCCCCATTTTACTGTTCAGACTTACTTCTTCTGCTATGACTTTGAGTCTCAAAACCTATTCTGAGTAAGGTTCTTTTTATGAAAAGCTGGTTTCTATCAGACAAAAATTGTTGTAAATATTCGTGGTGGAAATTACTCATGAGTTATACAAAACATTGAGAACACATATGTTAAAAAAAAAAGAAGAAAGGGGATTTGTTAACACATTGTGGCCCAACTTGTTACTAATACTTATTGAGCACTCTTTAAAAATATTTCCTCCCCGGGCGCCTGGGTGGCTCAGTCAGTTGAGCGACCGACTTCAGCTCAGGTCATGATCTCATGGTTTGTGAGTTTGAGTCCCACGTTGGGCTCTGTGCTGACAGCTCAGAGCCTGGAGCCTGCTTCGGATTCTGTGTCTCCCTCTCTCTCTGCCCCTCCCCCCACTCATGCTCTGTCTCTCTCTGTCTCAGAAATAAATAAACATTAAAAAAAAAATTTCCTCCCTAGGTGATTGTGTTCATTTCCACGGTTTTAAATATTGCTTATATATTGCTTATATGCTGACAACTCCCAGATTTATACCTCTAGCACAAATCTTCCCTTTGTGCTCCAGATACATATTATCTCACTCCACAATAATATCTGTACTTGATATCTCCTCTTGATGTCTCATGGACAGCTCAAGTTTACCATGTTGAACTTGGTCTTCCCCACCCTGGTCTTCCCAAACTTGGAAAATGGCAGTACCATCTAAAAGTATTAAAGTCAGACAGTAGGCATCCTTGATTCTTTTCTTCTTGGCTACCCCATATCTAATTCATTAGCAAGTTCTTTTAGAACTGCTTTCAAGAGGTGCCTAGGTGGCTTAGTTAGTGGAGTGTCTGACTCTTGATTTTGGCTCAGGTCATGGTTCCAAGGTCATGGGATAGAGCCCAAGTAGGGCTGCATGCTGGGTGTGGAGCCTGTTTAAGATTCTGTCTCTCTCTCCCTCTCCCCACCTACCCCCTCGGGCTCTCTCGCTCTTTCTCTCTCTCTCTCTTTCTCTTAAAAAAAAAAGTTTAATAACTGCCTCCAAAAAATATCCATCAACCCCTTTCCATATACATTGCTACCCCCCACTCCAGAAGGAGTTTCCATACACAGAGCACTTGGTGTGTAAAGGCACAGAGACCTAAAAGGGCTGGATTTTCCAAGGAAACTACAGATGTATCAGGGTGGTAGATCCATGTGTTTTTAAGAAGATGAGGTGGTGGGGAGGTGAGACAGAATGAGACAGAGCAAAGGCAACAAGTTTTGTTGGGAGCCTAAGCAGGGACCTGGGGGGAACACATAGGCCATCTCTTTTTAGAAAGACTAGTAAAGAAAAAAATCATTCTAACGAAAGGCAACAGCATAAGTCACAGTCTTTTAATAAACAAGGAGATGTTACAGAACTTTTTCCATCCCATCTGGAAGAATAGGTCTTGTTAAAATTACAATAACAAAGGTATTACTATTAAAAGCTGTTATTAGAAAAAGGTGAAAATAATAGAAACACAAATGTTCACTTTTACTTATGGGTGAATTTATTTAATCTCAAAGTTAAAACTAGCTTCATGTTGGCCGATTATAACTTTGGAGGAAAGCCCAACATATACTTACTTTCTTTTCTCTTTTTTCAAGTTAAAAATTTGAAATTAAGATATAATTTATAAACCACAAAATTTAACCTTTTAACATGTACAGTTCAGTGTTTTTAGTTTTTCCACAAGGTTGTGAAACCATCACAACTATTTCATTCTGAAACATTTTTGCCACCCCCCAAACAAACCCCATACCATAACAGCTACTCCCCAATTTCCCTCTCTCCAGCCCCTGGAAATTACTAAGCTACTTTCTGTCTCTATGAATTTGCGTGTTTGGGGTATTCCATATAAATGAAATCATACAATATGTAGCCCTCTGTGTCTGGCTTCTTTCACTTAGAATAATGTCATCAAGTTTTGTCCATGTTGTAACACATATGGGTACATACTTCTCTGTCTTGTCAGCCTGGAGACTGCTTGGGTTTCTGTTTCTTCCTGTCTCTCTCTCTGTCCCTCTCCCACTCTCCCTTTCTTTCAAAATAAATAAATAAACTTTAAAACAGAAACCAAGGTTTTTTGTGGAGTGTGTTTCCACTTTCTTAGGGCATCTAGACATGGACTTGCTGGGTGATATGGTAACTCTGTGTTTAGCCCCCCCACCCCCAGCTTTCTTTTTTTAAATGAATTATGTTTAACGTATAACATTATGTAAATGTAAGATATAACATTTTGATTTAATACATTTATATATTGTGATATGATTACCATTGTAGCAAGAGTTAATACCTCTACCACATCACATGATTATCACTTCTTTTTTGAGGTGAGAATAACTAAGATCTAGTGTCTTAATAAGTTTGATCACTGTAATACAATATTATTGTGTTTAACTTTTTGTGTTTTCTGAAGTGGCTACACAATTTTTCATTCCCACTAACAATAGATACCAATTTTTCCACATTTTTGCTGACACTTGTTATTGTCTCTTTATTTTTATTTTTATTTTTATTTTTATTTTTATTATAGCCACTACAGTGGCTTGCTTTCCTTTCTGTTCTCACTTGCTGGCTAAAACTTGATATTTCATTTATTCTTTATTTTAAGTCATCTGAGGATGATTGAAAATGGCAGCCCACACAATGTTTTAAAAATCAGAAAACTTTCTAGCAAGACTAGAATATTTGGAAGTTTTGGTAATATTGGGTAATAATTGGCCATAGCTGTGTAGGGGCCCTGCAATCTTCACCATTTTCTATTGTCTTACACTTTGGTCTGCTTTTCACATTGATTTTTTTTTTCTTTTTTTTTTTTTTAAATTTTTTTTTTTTTTCAACGTTTACTTATTTTTGGGACAGAGAGAGACAGAGCATGAACGGGGGAGGGGCAGAGAGAGAGGGAGACACAGAATCGGAAACAGGCTCCAGGCTCTGAGCCATCAGCCCAGAGCCTGACGCGGGGCTCGAACTCCCGGACCGCGAGATCGTGACCTGGCTGAAGTCGGACGCTTAACCGACTGCGCCACCTAGGCGCCCCTGATTTTTTTTTTTTTAAACTGGCTCCACAGATAATTGGATTTGCAGCTCCTAGTTAAAGCCATTTGGCATAATTTTTTTAAAAATTTAATTACGCTCCACATCCAACATGGTGGTTGAATTCATGACCCTGAGATCAAGAGTTGTGCACTCTACCGACTGAACCAGCAGCCAGGAGTCCCTGGCATAACTTAATTTTGAATGTTGACTTTCAGAGCAAGTATAATGTATTCCATATGACAGTAGATTTAGAAATAAACCTAACCAGTGGGGTGCTTGGGTGGCTCAGTAGGTTAAATGTCTGACTCTTGATCTCAGCTGAGGTCTTGGTATCAGGGTTGTGAGTTCAAGCCTCACTGAGTTTGAACTCCATGCTGGGCATGGAGACTACTTAAAAAGGAAGAAAGAAAGAAAGAAAGAAAGAAAGAAAGAAAGAAAGAAAGAAAGAAAGAAAAGAAAGAAGGAAAGAAAGAAATCTAACCAAAAAGGTACATAAACTTTATGGGGAAATTTATAAAATGTTACTGAGAGAATTCAAAGAAGGTTTAAATAAATGAGCAGAAATAACGTATTCAAGGATAGAAAGATTGAATTCTCCCTAATATAATCAAATTCAGTACAATACAATAAGGATTCCAGCAGGATTATTTGTGGAAACTTGACAAAATAATTCTAAAATTGATTTGGAAAGGCAGAAGCCCAAGAATAACCAAGACATTCCTGAAGGAGAATATGTTAGAGGAGAATTTCCCTATCAGATTATCACATGACTTGTAAAGCTATAGTATTAAGAAAGTGTGATATTAAACTAATAGATCAATGGAACAGAATCTAGAGGCCGGCAACAGAAAATGGGAAAGTTATGACTTAATATATTGGATATCATCCCAAATCATAAGGATAAAAAAGACCCTTCATTAAATGGCCCAATTTCTCAGCCATATGAGGAAAAAATGCAGTTCTCATATAATACATGAAAATAAGTTTTAGGCTGTTTAAAGATTTACATATAAAAATCAATGTTTAAAACACTGAGAAATAGACATAGAATATCAAGGAGCAATCATTATCACATCAAGGAAGGGAAGGATTTCTTTTTTTAATTTCTTTTTCTTTTTTTTTTTTTTTAACATTTATTTATTATTGAGAGACAGAGAGACACAGAGCTTGAGCAGGGGAGGGGTAGAAAGAGGGAGAGACACAATATCTGAAGCAGGCGCCAGGCTCTGAGCTGTCAGCACAGAGCCCAATGCGGGGCTCCAACCCACCAACTGTGACATCATGACCTGAGCCAAAGTCGGTTGCCTAACCAACTGAGCCACCCAGACGCCCCAGAAGGGAAGGATTTCTTAAGCAAGACACAAAAAGCACACCCTCAGAAAATATTGATAAATAAAATAAAATAATGTTTTCAGAAAATATTGATAAATGAAATAAAATAATGTTTTTAGCAAAAGACATGATGAAAAAAATTGAAAAGATAACTCACAGGAAGAAATATTTTCAAAATAGATAACTGACAAACAAATGGTATTTTAAGAATTGTTTCAAATCAATAAGACAAAGACAAACAACCTAATAAAAACATGCAAAGGATGTCAGAATGGCCAATGAGTATATGACAACATGCTCAATATCATTATTAGCCAGATAAAAGTAAAATAAAACTACTATCTGATTGGAAGACATGAAAAAAATCTTATACTTCCAAGTGTAAGCAAGGGTATAGATCAATGGGAACTCATAATCACCGCTAGGTAGAGTAAAATTGGTAAAAATAACTCCAGAAAATTGGACATTATTTGAAATTTGAAGATGAACATAAACTCACCACTTAGTGATTCTACTACTGGAGTATTTTTGCCCCCATGCCACAGGATAGAGGTACAAAAATATTCTTGGCAGTTTTGTTTTTAATAGCAAAAAAATTGAGTTGGCTATCAATAGAATAATGGATAAATACATTTTGGTATATTCATTTAATGGCATCCAACATAGCACTGAAAACAAATACAGTTGACCCTTGATCAATGCAAACATTGGGGTGACACTCCCCTCTCCCCTGCAGTCAAAAATCCGCATATAACTTTTGACTCTCTAAAAACTTAACTACTAATAGCTTACTGTTGAAGCAGCTTTACCAACACATAAAGAATTAATATGTATTTTGTATGTTATATGTTTTACATATATAAAGTAAGCCAGAGAAAAGAAAAATGTTATTTAGGAAATCATAAGAGAAAATACATTTACAGTACTGTATTGTATTTATTTAAAAAATCTGCATATAAGTGGACCCACACAGTTTAAACCCATGTTGTTCAAGGGTCAACTGTACGTTAAGGTAACATAAAACAATTTTTAACCAATGAAATGTTGAATGAAAAAAGAGAGTTATAGGAATATATTTATGTTTATGTAAATTACATAAAATTTAAAATCATGCACAAACCAGACAATGTAATGATTAGGGGTACATTATGTAGTAAAATTATAAAAAAAACCAGAGAAATGATAGAAAAGGAAGAAATGACAGAAGAGTGGTTAGTTACCTCTGTGCATGGGAGACAAGATGAAATTAAGGAGGGATAAAGAGGAGGTGATATACTAGTGGTATGTTTTACTTCCTAAAATAAGTGACAGGGGCACCCAGGTGTGTGTGTGGGTGCGTGTGTGTGTGCGTGTGTGTGCATGCATGTGTGTTCATACACGCTGTTTATGTATGAAATAGTGAAATACACTCTCAGAGGAGTTTTCATAAAGAAGGATGGTGGGGAAAGGAAACAGTTGATTGGGAACTTGTTTTTGTAGGAGTATAAAATGGGGAAGGTGGGATCCAAGAAAGATCTCCAAAAGTGGACTTCAGAATTTTGCCCAAGGTTGGCCTTTTCCAAGATAGGGGTTCTATTTCTTTCCACCTAAACCTCACAAAAAGAAAATTGGGAGAAGATACATATTTTCTTTTGTTATTTTGCACAGGAGGTTACTACCCCTTGGGGCATAGGAACTGAAAACATTACATACACTAACAATGTGAAAAGTAGATTAAAGGATTTTTCTTTCTCCTCTTTTAAATGGCTTGATGAATTTGAAAGAGCACTGGATTAAGAGTCAGAGACCCAAGTTTCTAGTTTTCCTCTGTCCTTAATTGATTGTGTGACCTTGGGTAACTAATTTAGTCTCACTGGATCTTAGTTTCCTTAACAAGATGATTTCTAAGTCTCAGCTTTAAGTTTAGTCATTCTAGGAGTTAGAGAGCCTCTCAACCAAAAAGAAAGTGGGCATGTACATTCATCATTTTAATAAAGATATATTCTATTAATTTGGGAAAGCTGAAGAGAGTATTAATTTTCCTCCCACAGTCTTAATGAAGAAATAAAGAAACTAATTTTCCATTACCATTCAAGGGGCAATCCACTCCTTCACAGATTGTGAAATTAATGTAACAGATCCAACCAACTGAACAGTCTATGCATCTTTCTTCCCCTCTCCAATTCCAAGCCCTAGAACTGTATTTTATATAAAGTTTAAAAAGTTAACTAAAAATTAGTGCAGTTTTAAGTTTATGTATATAGTAATGTAGTTAGAGCAAAATACTTGTAGACAGCTTCTAGTATCTTTGACTTCTTATTTATTGAGTGTTATCTATGTCTGAAGTACAGCAGATATTATGATCTCTACTAATTATAGTTTTCTTAATTAAAACCACTTGTATCTATAATGCATTCTTTTCCTAAGGTGTTCAGTGTAGTTAGCAGATATTAAATCATTTATCTTTACAACATACTAATGAAGCTAATAGGAACAAATATTACTGTCATAATTTAGAGGAGAATATTAAAAGTCAAAGAGTAGGTCATGATCAAATAGCCATTTTTTTTGGTCATGAATGTTAAGGTTAGATCTCAACTGATATATAATATTTCACATATTATATATGTATATAATATTCTGTCCTTCCTATATATCCCTCCCCCATCCACTTCCTATTAAGGTGCAATTTGCTATTTTGTGTAAACCTAGTGGGATACAGACACCTGCCTTCCACCATCAAAACCAAAGAAGGAAGATCTTCCCTTTCCCCAGCTTGGTGCACCAGGGTAAGGGCACTTTATCTAGGATCCAGAATTTGGCAATCAGCTCAGGGGGTTGAAAAAAAAATTTTTTTTTGATGTTTATTTATTTTTGAGAGAGACAGAGTGTGAGTGGGGGAGGGGCAGAGAGCAAGAGAGGGAGACACAGAATCTGAAACAGGCTCCAGGCTCTGAGCTATCAGTACAGAGCCCAACAAGAGGCTCGAACCCATGAACCAGGAGATCATGACCTGATACGAAGTTGGACGCTTAACCAACTGAGCCATCCAGGCGCCCCTATATAGGGTTTTGAATCCTAAGGGAGATATGAGACACAGAGATGCAGAAACAATCTAGGAATTACTTATGATAGCAAAGACAGGAAGAGTCTATAATGGTGTTAAGTGTCTGATGTCAGTTGTGTCCTGTAGTGTGACTCTTCTCAGTGTCCTAAGTAATCTGCTTCTCTGGTTTTGTCTGGGTTGTGGCTCCTGCTGTTCAGGCTTCCTTAGCTTCTGTCTCTTTTGTGAATCTCCTTCAGGCTTCTCATAGATTTTGTGAACTGCCCAACCCCCTTGCAACAAATTCTTTTATGCTTATGTTAGCCAGAGTTGATTTCAATCCCTTTCACATAAGAATATAGATTTCCTTAATCTAACTTCCTTTTTATTTATTTATTTATTTATTTATTTATTTATTTATTTAGAGAGCAAGCAGGGGAGAGGGGCAGAGAGAGAGAGAGAGAGAGAGAGAGAATCCCAAACAGGCTCCCCTCTCTCTCAGCACAGAGCTTACCCAGGGTTGGATCCCACTACCCTGGGATCAGGGCCTGAGCCAAAATCAAGAGTCTGATGCCCAATTGACTGAGCTACTCTGGCGCCCCCCTTAATCTTACTTCTATTGAAGATGCTGTACTTTTTAAAAAAATGTTTATTTATTTATTTTGAGAGAATGGGGGAGGAGGGACAAAGAGAGAGGAGAGAGAGAATCCCAAGTAGACTTTACAATGAGGGTGGAGCCCAACTCTGGGCTTGATCTCACAACCACAACATCACCACCTGAACTGAAGTCAAGAGTCTGATGCTTAACTGACTGAGCCACCCAGGCACCCCGAAGACACCATATTTTAATCACTGAGTTGTCCTATATACTTAAGATTTTTAAGTTTTGTATTCAATTAAAATTTTTCTTTACCATATTAGTCAAAGCCTAGCTGTAAGATCATAAGAAGCCTGTGTGTATGGCCTTTAGGATAATGCCAAACACATATTTTCTACTGGACCTAATTGATAACATTAAAAGGGAATTATAGATTGAAAATTTTTCTATGATATCAAGCAAAGAAAGGCAAGATACAAAGTAGTATATATGAAATGATCTTAATTTCATAAACATATATCTGAGTAGAAAAAAGTACTAAAGGATAGATAATGAAAATATTGATGGGGTAACATCTGGGCAGTGGGATTATAGGTTAGATTTCTTCTTTGTCCCTTATTTTGACAATTAAAAAATTAACATGCATTCTTATCATAATTATGAAAAACTCATAACTCAAAATTCTTTCTTTCTTTCTTTCTTTCTTTCTTTCTTTCTTTCTTTCTTTCTTTCTTTGTTTTTGTACACACGAAGGTTCTTAGTTTATTAATCCTCTCATGAAAAATCTACACAATCACCAGATAGTCACTGCAGAATCTTTACTCCTTCTGTCGTCTAATCTCCAGCTCACTTTTTGCTAGCACCAACATTGGCTCAAAATTCTCTTATGGAAATTTACAAAAATGGGAAAAGTAGTTCTTATCCTACAAACATAGAAAGAAAAGTAGTCACTCTTCAGCTTCAACAATTTATCAGCACACGGCCATATCTAGTTTCACCTGTCCTACTCCCCACTAATGCTATATTATCAACTCAGAAAGTTTTTTCTTCTTTTAATTGATTATTCCTTCTCTCCCATATGTTACCTTTCCTTTTAGAAATTCTTATTTATTTTTATTTATTTTTTTTAATTTTTTTAATGTTTATTTATTTTTGAGACAGAGAGAGACAGAGCATGAATGGGGGAGGGTCAGAGAGAGAGGGAGACACAAAATTGGAAGCAGGCTCCCATCTCTGAGCTGTCAGCACAGAGCCCGACTCGGGGCTCGAACTCACAGACCGTGAGATCAGGACCTGAGCCGAAGTCGGAAGCTCAACCGACTGAGCCACCCAGGCGCCCCTAGGAATTCTTATTTAATATCTCTTTCTTCCATGTATGTATTCCTTGTTCTCAAATTTTTCTTTTCTCTTTCTTTTCTCTTTTTATTTTAGTTAAATTTCTAAGTTTTCTTCCTACTTTACTAATTCTGCTTCCAACTTTTGTTATGTACTGCTTTCAAGTGCAACTTTAAATTTGGTGAACATGTTTTAAATCCAATATTTTCTGTTCTCAAATTGTTTCATTTTTATCAATGCTTATTTTGATCTCATAAATACAATTTATTCTTAGACCTTATTGGGAATAAGAATCAGAAAATTTTCTAAACCTTTCTCTTGTTTTTGTAGAAAGTTTATCTTAAGTTTTTTAAATGTTTATTTTTGAGAGAGAGAGAAACAGCACACGTGGGAGAGGGGCAGAAGAGAAAGAGAGAGAGAGAGAGAGAGAGAGAGAGACAGAATCCAAAGCAGGCTCCAGGCTCTGAGCTATCAGCACAGAGCCCTACACAGGGCTTGAACCCACAAACTATGAGATCATGACCTGAACTGAAATCAAGAGTCCAGTGCTTAACTGACTGAGTCATCCAAGCACCCCTAAGTAGTAAATTTATTTTAGAGAGAACCATTTCTCTGATTATTCTAGGTCAAGGGTGGGCAAATTACAGTTCTCAGGGACTTGGTTTTGTAAATAAAATATTATTGCAATACAGCCACACCCCTTCATTTACATAGCATCTATGGCTGCATTTGCAGTATATAGGCTGCAGTAGTTGCTTTCCTGCTACAGTGCAACATTGTCTTATTGTCACAGACTGTATGGCTTGGGAAACCTGAGATATTTACTATCTGGCCCTTTATAGAAAAAGATGACCCTTTTTCTAGGTGGTTTCTTCTTTTTGAATTTTAGAATGTTTTCATAGGTCCAGAGATTTTACTTTATTGCACATCAATAAGTACTGTGAACAAAGTGTTAGTACCAGAATCACATGGGGGTCCTTTTCAAATTTTGCTGGCCTTCAGTCCCACATTAGACCTACTGAACCAGAATTCTGTGTGGTGCCACCCTTCTTTCTCACACTGCCCTGGCTCTACTGTTCATACTGTTCTGAAGATGCCCTGACCATTCTGCCTGTCTGTCCAGTTCTGTGATTTGCACCTGGGGAGAGAGGGAGGGGGGCAGACTTCTGCCTGGAAAAAGTCTATTGGAAGACTAGTTTTTCTCTATGCTTCTTCCTATTTCTCCTCTGTGTTAACACAAACCGATAAATTTTAGGCTGTTATGGCTTGACATAAATAGCTATAATCAGTAACTGAAAAAAACTTGAATTTTTAACCTTCTTTAACTGGTTTTCTGTTCACAGCATAAATTATATACATATTCGGAAGCTCACACAGGGCAATGTGATTTAAACATTATTATCTTGTGTTAGATTGGCTTTCTATTTCATAACAAGATAAAAAGACTCTCTAAAAGGAGTCTGAGACCCTGAGTAGGCCACAGAATGAACCACAGATTTGGAATTAGTATTAGCCTATTTGACTGTGGGAAGAGTATTTGAATTTTCTGGCCTTACTATCAGAACTGTAATTGAAATTGAGAATTTTCTTTCCGTCTGGACCAAGATTCTTTAATGTTGTTCTTGAGCACGGTCTTAGAGGCTATAATAGTGGTCAGCTCCAGTGACTCTCCACACAGCAGCCTGTGGTGGCTCAGGGGGCTACTCACGAGCAGGGGAAAAAGGCAGAAATTAACTGAAAAATAGTGCCAGATTTTTCCCTAAGGCTGATCCAGGTCTCTCTTGCTAGGTCTTGTGAAATTGTTTCTTTTTTTTCTTAAATGTTTGTTTATTTATTTTTGAGAGAGAGAGAGAGAGAGAGAGAGAGAGAGAGAGAGAGAGAGAACAGCAGGGGAGGGACAGAGAGAGAGAGAGAGAGACAGAGACAGAGAGACAGAGAGAGAGACAGAGAATAGGAAGCAGGCTCCAAGCTCCAAGCTGTCAGCACAGAGCCTGACGCTGGGCTTGAACTCATGAACTGTGAGATAATGATCTGAGCCTAAGTCAGTTGCTTAACCAACTGAGCCACCAAGGCACCCCTTGTGAAATTGTTTCTAACTGACTTAATAAGGACATTTCAAGCCAGATTTGGCCAGAATATGAATTTGTATGTTAGATAAATTTGATCTAAAGAATCTTCTCCAGAAAATTACTTCAAGCTGGTCTTGTGTTTTATATTGTTATTTAACTTAGATCCATGTTTTAGATACAGTTTCATACATTTGATTTGACTTACTGAACTCTATGAATAAAGGGGCCCAACAAGCATTTTAGTATATTTTACAGCAGTATATGTTTTAAGAGCTCTTTCATCCTTTTCCTACTTGTGTGGAATTCCTATTAATGTCATAAAGTTTTACTGTGATTGAAATGAAGTAAGTCTGTGTCCTTGAAAAGTTTGTAAGCAGTCTTTAGGTATATAAACGGTATTACCTATTTATGAACATCCTATAAAAGTTTAAGTAGCATTAACACGAACAGAATAAAACTGAAGAGAATGGGAGGGAAAATTGAATTATCTGGGTAAGTGCCTCATTTTTTTGTTTCAAGGTTGGGACAGAGTATTAGAAGCATGCTACTCAGGCTGGGTAATGGAAATGCCTTCTTTTGGAAAAAAGTTTCTTTAAGTTTGAGGTGGTGTAGCCAGGTTTGCAAGAATAGAACCATTTCCTGATGAAAAACGTGTTTTGTTTTGTTTTGTTTTTCCTGTTCGGTTAAGACGATTTGTTTCTGCACCTACTCCTTTATCTCACAGTTGGAGTCAGGGAAAACCAGGTAAATGTCTTATCTACATTCTACAACTAATTCTGGAGGAAGAAGAGGGTGGGCAGAGGTAAACATTCCAAAGCATTATTTAGCAAAAGTGGGGGTCTCTTTTATCTCAATGTAAATACTTAGTGGGAAATATCGCTACTTCCGACATTAAAGGTATTCAATACAAATAGGGCTTAGGTAAACTTTTGCTTTGAAATTATGGACTAAATCTTTAACCACAGTATGAAAGAAAAAAGAGGAAAGAAGTGTGGAAGGCTCAGGGAAACCCATTCACACCATTCCTGGGAAAATATTTGGCTTATTGAAGAGACGAACAGTTTTTGTACTTGAAGCCCTAGGCAAAAAGTAACTCCATTCTGCATCAGTTGACTATCAATGTGAACATGAAGCTAATCCAAATTCCCTGATCCTCTGTGGTGTTTTAAGCTGTTCTAGTTACAGAATTTATGACCATGAAGAGAAGAGACACCAGAAATGATATCAATTTGACAAGAATACCACATCTAGTGAATTACCCATATAATGATCACATAATGGACTTTTAGGTCATACTTGAATTAAAGAGAGTCAGTCATAACTAGAAGCTAATCTGCATATATAAAGATAAATCTATCGCATTATGTCACATGATAATATCTAGGAGAATCAATTAATGGATAGATACTATTTGAGTCATGGCAACACAGGATAGCTGCAACTTAATGGCAACATACAAAGTTCAACGTCTAGTTAAGCTAAAGGTATACTAATTCAGCTTTATCTGTTCTCTCATGAAATTGATTTGACTAAAGAATTGACTTGGAGCACGTGGGTGGCTCAGTCGGTTAAGCATGTGACTTCAGCCAAGGTCATGATCTCACTGGCCGTGAGTTTGAGCCCTGCATCAGACTCTCTGTTGTCAGCATGAAGCCTGCTTTGGGTCCTCTGTCCCCCTCTTTCTCTGTCCCTCCCTTGCTTGTGCTCTCTCTCTCAAAAATAAATAAATTAAAAAATAATTGAATCAAATGAATGAAATTAATAAGTGATTATTAATATTCGATAGAGGTTCATGTGGTTTAATGTATGTCTATTGATGAAGACAGACTACAATCAGAAGTTGTTATGGTAAATAAGGTTTCAGAAAAAAGGGATGGTCTGAAGGTGTGATAGACAGGCATAAGAGTAGTTAGTAAATCAGTAATTATTAGAGAGTGGTTCACAAACTTTAGCATACTAATCACTAGGAATTTCTTTTCAGAACAATTTTATAAAGTAGAGTCAGTTTTTGGGGCACTGGGTGGCTCAGTTGGTTAAGCGTCTGACGCTTGGTTTTGGCTCAGGTCATGATCTCATGGTTTGTGAGTTTGAGCCCTGCATCAGGCTCTGTGCTGACAGCTCAGAGCCTGTTTGGGATTTTCTCTCCCTCCCTTTCTCTCTGCCCACCCCCCAAAATAAATAAACAGTAAAAAAAAAAAAAAAAAAAGAAAAGAAAGTAGAATGAGTTTTTGTTAGCAGAATTCTGTATATACGTAAGCCTATTAACTACTTATTGATACTTGTCACTTACTTTTATATTTTGGTATAAAACTCTCCTTGATCTTTTATCATTTCTTTATAGTAATGATGATGTCATGTCACACTAACCAATATTATCACAGTTATACCAATAATATAATGAGTGCTATTAATGAAGACTGAGAGACATCAAGATGATGATAAATATTTTGAGTCATTAAACAAGATTAAATTATGGTTGATATGTTCTGATATTAAGCACATTTTACTGTGCTTGAAAACTGGTTGTACATTTATGATATTGGTGATTCTTCATAAATAGAATATTGAAATAAGCAGATATTCCATATAGCAATCATACTAGAGAAAGAATAATAAATGTTAGTAGAGTAGGCAATCATCCACAAACTATGATATTTAGGAGGCCTGCCTAATAGAAAATATCTTTCTATTGTGGTGTTACTGTGGCTCAAATGTGGTCATCAAAGATATTGGTTAACATATGATTAAAGATACTGAGTATTTGCTATGATCCAGTTCTTCTTTTTTTTTTTCAGGAATACAATTTAGTGATTCATCACTTACATATAACATCCAGTGCTCATCCCAACAAGTGCCCTCCTTAATGCCCATCACCCATTTACCCCATCCCCCCACCCAACACCCTGCCAGGAGCCCTCATTTCGTTCTCTGTACTTAAGAGTCTCTTTTGGTTTGTTTCCCTTTCAGTTCTTATCTTATTTTTGCTTTCCTTCCCTATGTTCATCTGTTTTGTTTCTTAAATTCCACATGTGAGTGAAGACATATATTTGTCTTTCTATGACTTATTTCGTTTAGCATAGTATACTTTAGTTTTATCCACGTTGTTGCAAATGGCAAGATTTCATTCTTTTTGATGTTATGATCTAGTTCCTTACGGTTATTATCTCAATTGACTCTTAAAATTATCCAAAAAGGTAGGTAATGTTATTGTCTATGCTTTAAAGATGACCAAATTAAGGCCCTCTTCTCTATATTCTGGGTGATATAATCTACTCTCAAGGATTAAACACGTTCTTTATGCTGTTGATTCCCAAATTTACATCTCCAGCTAAGATCCTTATCTGAGCTTCTGACTCATATTTCTCGTTGCCCTCTTGATCTTTTGCATGGATATCTGACAAATATCTTAAACTGAATTTTTGCAAAAAACAGAATCACTGTTTTTTTGTAACAGATGCTCTTAGTTGCTTATTCAAGTCTATTTCTTCCTTCTTTCTTATTGTCAGAGTCTTGAGTTTATTGGCTCTTCTATACCACTCCTCACCATGTGGCTCAGGAGAAGATGACCCTGTCCCTAGCTCTAGGAGTAGATCTTAATTAATCAAAGCCAATTGTGATGATCTCATTTCTCACATCAGTGACTGGTTTAAGATAGGCATGTGAGTTTGAGCGATGAGAGATGTATGCTGGCAGGATATTTCTCCCTTCCAAGTAGTTACAAGACAATACGTCCCTTTTCTTCCTCTTTACATTGTTGTTCCTGGATGTGATGCTCAGAACTGAAAGCTATCTTGCTACCAATGTGGGAATGGAGCCAACATTAGAGGAAGGCAAAACAAAGAGAACCACTGAAAAGTAGAGCAGAAGACTTAACAAACCAAATCTGGAGTCCTTCTCTTAACTTCCTGTTATCTAAGATTGACTTCCTGATATCTGTTGATTAACTCAATTGGGGTAGAAGGTTTTTTTTGTTTTGTTTTTGTTTTTGTTTTTGGTTTTGGTTTTTGCCAAAGTTATCCTGATAACAATTTTCATCCCTAAAGTATTGACCCTCCTTTCTTCTCCGTTTTACTAAATGGCCACATGACCTACCTTTTTGCTTAAGTAGAAATCCAGGATTCATTATTTTACTTCTCTTCATCTACTTCATCCAAAATCCACCACTAACTACTGCAAATTGGAGGAGAGGAGTAAGAGAGAGGGAAAGAGTAGAATACTGTTACTATGACATTTCTACTCTAATTAACTGGGAAAATGGTGCTGTAACATAACTAATGGTGTATGACATAAGTAAAGGATCAGGAAGAGGATCTGGTTGAGGGGACAGAGAAGGTAAATGTCATAAACTTGCTGAGTTTGTCTTGTTGCTTTTCATTAAGATTTGAATTAGAAGTTAAAAGAAAAACCTAGTATATTAGGAAAAAAGAGTAAAAGTCTTGGGAAGAATATGTTTAATGCAAATTGTCTAATATGAATAACTTTGATTTTTTTTCTCCGATGTAGTATATATATAAAATAAAGTCAAATAAAATCCACAAATCATAAGCTTGCAATCAATTTCTTCCACTGTATATGTAATACATGTAATACATCTTGTAGTTGATTAATTCATCATCCTGATATTGACACCTAAAATTTAACAACTAATTGACATGTTGCATTCTTATATATTGTCAAAGTAAAAAGCCAGGGTGAAAACCCATATATCCAGCAAATTTTAGAGAGATTTCTATCACAATTTGTAGCACTACCAACTAAGACATGAAATTCTTTGAGGTATGTGATCTTTTACTTTAAATTATAGTGTAAATCCACAATCATTTATTATATGTATATCATTGACCAAGCCCTGTGCTGAGGTTGCAGATACAAAGATGAATAAGATACAGTCACTTCCCACAAGCATGGAAACAAATAACTATAATGAAATGTGATAAGTACTGTAGCTGTAACAAGTTATAAGCACTTGTTTTCATTCTAGCATTTACTACCATAGGCTGTAGAAACCTGTTCATTTTCTCTGTGCATATAACATTATTCTTTGATGCAGATATTATCTCCTGTTATTCTCCCAGGGAGTCATTATGCTTATTCATGACAAATTCTAAGTAGCTCCAGGCCTATTAATATAAGATATGAAAACTCTGATTATAGAGAACCTAGTTTGGGAGACATGTAAATATGTTCACTCCCTTTACTACATCAAGTAAAAATGACATACATTCACTCTCTGACAATTATGGTTAGGGTTGGATTAGAGGCCTTAATCTAAGTCAAGTGTAAAAATTATTCTATGTTATAATAAAGATTCACATTCTATTCATAAAAAAGAACAGACTTTGTAGTGAGGAAAGCTTTTACTTTGCATATATGTAAAGTTATATTGGACTGACTGAGAGCACTGGGGACCGAGAGCTACAAAGGAGACTGCAGAAGAAAGAGAAAGATCTTACTACCAGCTGAACTTGGACTTAGATGCCTGATAGCCATTCATCTACTAATTCAATCAATCAGTAAATATTTACTGAGTTCTTAGAAACAATAGTCATGATAGCAATAGTAATGATAATAAAAATAATGTAAAGAAATAATGACAATAATAGTCATCACATATTGAATGCTTACTACTTGCCAGGCATGGTATGATGAACTTTATGCACCTTATCTATCATCTTTACACCTTAGAGGTAGGTACTTTTTTTTTTTTTTTTTTTAATTTTTTTTTTCAACGTTTATTTATTTTTGGGACAGAGAGAGACAGAGCATGAACGGGCGAGGGGCAGAGAGAGAGAGGGAGACACAGAATCGGAAACAGGCTCCAGGCTCTGAGCCATCAGCCCAGAGCCCGACGCGGGGCTCGAACTCACGGACCGCGAGATCGTGACCTGGCTGAAGTCGGACGCTTAACCGACTGCGCCACCCAGGCGCCCCGAGGTAGGTACTATTCTTAGCTCCATTTTACTGATGTGGATTTTGAGGCATGGAGAGATTGAATGCCTTGCCCAAGGTCATGAGTATTAAATGGCAGAGTCAGGATTTGTATCAAGCCATTTGCTCTGAACCACTATGTATGTACCATTCACTGTGGTAGCTTTTAAAAGACTTAAAGGTAAATATAACCAGAGTTCTTGTCTTTGAGGAGTTCACAGTCCGTTAAGAGAAAGAAAGTGCAAATAATTGCAGTGCAGTGTGATAAATATTACAAAAAATATATGTGGAATGCAGTGATTGTACCAAGGGGGAATGATTAATTCTGCTTAGATGGGAGTGGAGCGTTGATAAAATTTCAAAGAGCTGAGACTTAAAGAATAATGAGGTGTTTTTACGCAGGCAGAGTGATAGAAAACAGTAGGGGGAGCAACATGTGCAAACACTAAGGGAACTTCAGGTTGGGGTGAGGTAGTGGGGAGGGAGAGCCAGGAGGAGAACTACAAGGATATGCCAGGCAAATGGCAGAAGTATGTGGAATTCTAAACATTTTAAATATGTGTGTTAATTTAATTTAATTTTTATTTTTAATATTTATTTTTGAAACAGAGAGAGAGAGACCACGTGTGCATGAGCGCAGGCGAGTGCAAGTGGGGGACGGGAGGGATGGGGGAGGGGCAGAGAGAGAGGGGCAGAGAGAGGGGGGTGGGACAGAGGATCTGAAGTAGGCTCTGCCCTGACAACAGTGTGCCCATTGTGGGGCTTGAATCCATGAACCTTGAGATCAACTGACTGAGCTGTAGATGGATGCTCAACTGACTGACCCATCCAGGGGGGTGGGTGTTTGTTAACTTTTATATAGGACATGTCTCTCTCTCTCTCTCTTTTTTTAAAAGTTTATTTATTTTTGAAGGGGTGAGAGACAGAGCAGGAGCAGGGGAGAGGCAGAGAGAGAGAGAGACACAGAATCTGAAGCAGGCTCCAGTCTCAGAGCTGTTAGCACAGAGACAGATGTGGGGCTCGAACTCATGTGCCATGAGATCATGACCTGAGCCAAAGTCGGAGGCTTAACTGACTGAGCCACCCAGGTGCCCCTATGTAGGGCATGTCTCTATTAGCAACTTATTCAGAGACAAAAATCCTATTCATTAATAAAATTTGCTATAAAATGTAACAACTTTTTTAAAAATTTTAAAAATTAAAGGACTTTCCCCACCATTATTTTCCCTCTGAGGATATCACTTTTAGACCATTGTATACATGGACATTTTTAAAAAACATAATTTCCATTTTATTATACTGTATTAAAATACCTTTGAGGTATTTTTATATAGATATCTGGACCAGGTAGTTTCTATCTGGTTACTAGAATGAAAATTCTGGTGTTCAGGGAAGTAAAAACAAAGTAGGCAACATATATTATAGAATGATATCTTAAGGCTTCCGTTTTTGAGGTAAGTGAAAGAAAATCTCTACTTGGGGAATGGTGTTTAGCTTAAAATGAGTTCTCACTTGGCTTTTCTGAGTTTCATAGGCCTTCCACAAAGAATCCTGGGCTGGGGTCAGATGCGTAGAGTAAAACCTCCTTTAGGGTTTTTCCCTTTTAGTCTCTAGGCTCTTCCTTTTACCCCTTCCCCACATAATTGACTAAAACCATGAATTAGATCACTGGCACACACAGAGGGGTAGCATTGTTCTACTATGAGTCTTTAAGTAATCATATGATAACTATGCAATTAGCAAATTATGTTAATCATATGATAAATACAAATTCTATATAATAACAATGTTATGGTTACAATAAAAAAGGGATTTGTTCCCTCACAATAGTTTCCTTATTATTTTTTGTGTAATCTTCACAATAGTTTCTTTATTATTTTTTGTGTAATCTTCAAAATACCATTTTAGTGAACTACAATTTATTCAATCATTCTTTTATTTTGATATTTAAGTTATTTCCAATTTCATTCTATCATAGATAATGTGATAAATACCTTTGCATGGATATTTTTTCCATATGTTTTTTCTTAGTAATTTTCTCAAATTCCCAGGCGTGAGAGAGAAAATAATATTTTCATAGCTTTTCTTGTGTATTACCATATGGCTTTCCAAAAAGATTGTATCATTTATAAAGGCACCAAAAGTATGAGTGACAAATTTAATCACATATTTCACCAGCAATCAGTATTATGAATTAGCAACAGCAAAAATTGCTAATATGGAGTAAAATAGTATCTCATCACAAAGATAGTCATTTTATATGGCTTCTATTACAGTGTCTAAAAGAAAATTTCAACTATGGCTTAATGCAAGTCTACATAGTTATAACTTGAAAGAATAAGGCTTTCGAATTTATCAAGTTTTGTTAAATACTTTAATAATTAAAAAAAATAATTCCATGAATTTAAATGATCAGTTACATTGTGCTAGAGTTTTCTCTGATCTCTTTCAGGTTCACAGATATATTTATAGGTTTATTCAGTGTACCCATTGCTGGATTCTGTCTTTCTAACTTGAGATTGCTCATGTTTTTGTGCATTGAAATAGCACACATATTTTTTATAGGTTGTGAAGTGTTCGAATGTATTGATATACTATGTATTTTTTAAAATATCCAATTCTTCTGAACATGGAGCCTCTTAAGAATGTCTCTCTTTCTCGACTCTTAAAAACAGAACAAACTGAGGGTTGATGGGGGGTGGGAGGGACGGGAGGGTGGGTGATGGGTATTGAAGAGGGCATCTTTTGGGATGAGCACTGGGTGTTATATGGAAACCAATCTGACAATAAATTTCATATATTAAAAAAAAGAATCTCTTTCTCAAAAAGTAAAAAATAAAATAAAATATCCAACTCTTTCAGAATTATTTCAAAATTTTCATTACTATTAACACTTGTGCTATAAACATCTTTGTAAAAATTGTTATTCTTCCTTCTCCTGTCTCTATTTGATTATTCACCTTGGAATGTTATCTCAAAAGTGGAATTACTGGGTCGAAAGGTATGCCTAGTATTATTATTGTTCTTGTTAACATAATGCTGAAGTTATTTTTAAGTGATTAACTAAACTCTTATTTTAAAATAGGCACTTCAGTTGAAGTCAGGGTGTTTCCCATTGAAGTAGATATATCTATAGAGGATATTTTAAATATATACACATTTTAATTTTAGAGAGAGAGCGTGAGTAGGCTCTATGCTCAGTGTGGAGCCCAACATGGGGCTTGATCCCACAACCCTGGGATCAAGAGTCAAATGCCCAAGAGCCAAAATCAAGAGTCAGATGCCCACCAACTGAGCTATCCAGGTGCCCCTATAATGAATATTTTAGAAGAAGAGATATAGCAAAAAATTCCTGAAAATTATTTTAAATCTCTCTTCTAGAAACAAGTTAAATTTTGTACTTATCAGTCACTGAAAAATTTGCATAGAATTAGAAGGGGATCGGAGGTCATTAAGTTCAACTCCTTAACCTCTCTACACCTTATTGCCTAATGTGCAAAAAGAATAATCATATACAATATGATAATTTAATAATAGGATTGTTGTGGATACTAAAAAGAGATAATATATGTAAAACACTTAGCTCATTGTCACACATAATCAAATTATCAGTAAATATCAGTCATTGTTACAGTATAGCTGTTATACTATAATATGCATACAGTGTATCAAATGGTTATATTTATTCCTGGCATATTTATATTATATGCCAGGAATTGTGCTAGAATTTTGTATGCAGAACTGAACAAAAGTAGTTTCTGTTTTCATGGAGCTTATGTTTTAGGATATAGACAATAAACAAATATACTATGTTAGATGGTGATTGTGTTAGAGAAAATAAAGTAAGGTGGGGGGGGTCAAGTATGTTGTATGGATGTTACTTCTTTAAATAGAGTATTTGGGGAAGTTCTCCCTCATATGGTGACATATGAGCAAAGTTTGGAAGGAAGGGAAGCAGGAAAATATGTTCCAGGCGGATTTATATTTGGAAATATGGTTAACATTTTGAGGACGGGGATCATTTCTTTCAGATTTTGGTAGCGCAGCAAAAACTATGTAGGAGGGCTGAAACATTTTGCATTCTGTACTAAGTGTGATCATCTGTTTATTTAATTTTTTTAATCACAATATGTGTAGAGCTCTAGTTTTTCTCTTTATTTCACTTAAAAAATAATCAACATTTAATTTTTGCACGAGAACACTTTCACATGATTCAACATAAAAAAGTATAAAAAAGTATTCAGCGAGGTCTCCCTCTCTTTTCTGGCCCTATCCACACAGTTCTCATTGCTCCCAACAGGTGACACATTAGATTTTTCTTTATCTTTCCAAAGATTTTTAAAAATATGTTTAGATAAGCTAATAAATATTTTAATTAAAGTAAACAAAGAAAAACCACAAACAATCAGAGAAACTTTCCAGGAGCTTGCTTTTTTTTTTTTTTTTTTTAAATCAATCACGTTTTGCCCAGGTGCAGAAGATGCCCCACCCACTCTCAGCTAGGCAGCTTGTCAGAACCTGGAAACCGGAAGCAGCCAAAGGCGGGAAAGGTGAACCGGAAGCCAGGGGAATTAGAGGCGGTCAGCTGAGGTAATTCAGAGCAGTCTCCAGTTTGCAGGTGAGTTCTTTCGAAGCAGCCCTAATTTTTTCAAACAGGGTTCATTTAAGGGTTTGACCTGCATTTCTGGCTACGTGACTTACCCCTTTTTCCCTCTGGTTGCCCTGGAAGTCTCCTGACTTGGGTTGGTGGTGTCTAGAATCTTTCACCCACCCGACCGGGGAGAGGTCTTTGCCCTTGGACCTCGCAGTCTTTGTCTTGGGCTTCTTACGGCTTTTCCTGAAGCGGAATACCGGTTAGTAATGTGATTTTTGTCTGTTAAAGAAATGCGCGGGAGCCGCCTCTACGTGCGCTTTCGGTTTTGTTTGTTTTGTTTTTAAACTTAAGGTTTGCATTATGATTGAAGGTAATGTTGGCCATTCTTGTGAAAATTTTCAAACAAATGTGGTGCGTAAATTTTGCATCATTTCGAACTGTTACCAGTGCATCTCGACTTTCTTTGGCGGATGTCACTTTGTAGAATGTTTGAAGCTTAGTGCCGAAATTCTGCGGTAGTAAGCAGTTGTGGAAGTGTGTAAATCCCCAAGGAAAATTTCTCCAGTTTTCGTTATCCCTATAGTAATGTTATTCTTAACGAGGTGCCTTGCACAATCAAACTGAAATGGAATTTCCCTGGGAATAAAATGTCCTGCCAATCCCCATATGGTATAGATTTACATTATTTATGTTACTGTTTTATCTTCCACTTACCTTTGCTTTTGGAAATAATCAGTGGCTACTCTCAAGGAATTTGTGGGAACCTTTATAATCAGTACACTCATTTAGAAAGAAAATGTGAAGGTTCCATTAAGAATCTTCCACTTAGACTGTGAGATCCTTTTACTTTTGGTTATTTGCTATTTTGCCTTAGTTGTGAATACCTATGGCTGTCTTTGTTGTGTACCTTGAAGGAGAAACTCTTCTGAAGTTTTCCAGCTTGAAAATCAGCAAACATACTGGGCTGATGGCTCAGAGCCTGGAGCCTGTTTCCGATTCTGTGTCCCCATCTCTCTGCCCCTCCCCCGTTCATGCTCTGTCTCTCTCTGTCCCAAAAATAAATAAACGTTGAAAAAAAAAAAGAAAATCAGCAAACATCATGTGGGTGGAATTTATTCTACAGTCCTTAACAACTTTCTTCTCGAGCCATTTTTTTTTTCAGCCAGTTTTTGTGTTTATAACCCTTTCTGGTTTCAGAGTTGACCTGAAGTGGTTCTTAAATTTTTAGGAATTAGATTACCCACTCGATTTATTAAGTGTGCTAATGTAACTGGAGAAAGTATTTTAATTTTTATACTGCTTCATACCATAGTATCAGGAAGGAACCTGGTATCAGTTTTTATATCATAGTCCCACTGGGTGGCAGCATAGCGTTTTTAGTTTCTTTGCTATGGATTTCATAATTACTGGTGTGGTCATAGTGTTTTTCTGACAGTGATAGACATCTTTCATATGCTGAAAGTTTATTACATGCCAGGCACTGGACTAGATGCCTTATGAGCATTATCTTATTTAAAACTAAAACAAACAAACAAAAAAAACTCCCCACACTCTAAATAATCTAAATATTTTCATTAGTCTCCTTGCACCATAGGAGGAAGCTGTGGGAAAGAGATTAAATAATAATCCAAGTCTGATAACTACATAGCCAATAACTAGTAGAGCCAGAATTGACAAACAGGTGCTTAAGTACTACTCTTCATGTAAATCAAATTAGGGTTGTTACGTTTGACTAAAATAGTGAAGAACTTGCAGTTAAGATGAGAAAACTGGATATTATGAAAGAGGTAAGAACTCAACATCAGTTTTATATGATGTGCCTCAAGACAGTTGGGGGTACATGGTTTCCAAAAAGAAGTATTTCCTAAATTGTGTTCCAAGGAACGCTAGTCCTGTGAGATGCTTCAGTAAAATGTTTAAATAAATTAAAAAGGTTTTTTTTTTTTTTAACGTTTATTTATTATTGAGAGACAGAGAGAGACAGAGCATGAGCATTGGAGGGGCTGAAAGAGGAGACACAGAATCTGAAGCAGGCTTCAGGCTCTGAGCTGTTAGCACAGAGCCTGACGCAAGGGCTCGAACTCACAAACCACAGAGATTTCTTAAAGGTTCTCAAAAGTCCTGCAGTAAAAGAACCTGCTTAACTCAACATTTTTGGAACTTATAACATTCTTAAACTTTCTGATTACAGCCCACATTAAGAAATACATTTTACATACACGCCAGTATAAATGTATATAAATGTATAAATGAAATACTGAAAACAAAAGAGGCAATATTTAACCTTTAGTGTGAGCAATTTACTTTTTTTTTCTATTTTATTTTTTTGCTAGTCTATTAAAATTTTTTTTAATGTTTATTTTTGAGAGAGAGCACAAGTCGGGGAGGGGGTAAGGAGACAGAGAGAGAGGGAGACAGAATCTGAAGCAGGCTCCAGGCTCAGAGCTGTCAGCACAGAACCCAGTGTGGGGCTCAGACCCACCAACTGTAAGATCATGACCTGAGCTGAGGTCGGATGCTTAACCGACAGCCACCCAGCCACCATGTGCTCCTAGTCTATTTTTTTTTTTTTAATTTTTTTTTTTTTTAACGTTTATTTATTTTTGAGACAGAGAGAGACAGAGCATGAACAGGGGAGGGTCAGAGAGAGAGAGGGAGACACAGAATCCGAAACAGGCTCCAGGCTCTGAGCTGTCAGCACAGAGCCCGACGCGGGGCTCGAACTCACGGACCGTGAGATCATGACCTGAGCCGAAGTCGGACGCTTAACCGACCGAGCCACCCAGGCGCCCCCTTTTTTTTTTTTTTTTAATTTTTTTAATTTTTAATTTTTTTTATTTTTTATTTTATTTTTTTCTAGTCTATTTTTAAATGATAAATATCTTTGTTGAAGATAATGTTCTATCAGTCCTGGTAATAGTTGAATGAACACATTTCTTATTGGGAAATTATCGTTTATAATCAACTCAGGCTACCAGCAAAGTAAGAACATAGAACAATTTCTTGTTAGAATTGTTAGAATTTCCCAAAATACATTCTTTGGGACACGTGTTCTCCAGAATGTTAGTTTGTATTTTGAATTATCAAAAAAAAAAGTGTTCAATAGTTAAGATAAACTTGGGAAATTGGGGTTAAACTTAAACAGGTTCTAAGTATGCTAACGGTACTGTTAATCTCTAAGATGGGGAGTTAGTATGCAGCTTTTTCCAGGTTTATTTGACAGTGGAACCTATTTTTACAGATGTATTTTGTGGACCTTGTAGATCCACAATGATCATGTAGATAATTAAGGAAAACTGTTTTTGTTGTAATATATTTTGGGTGAGAATTGTTACTATAAATTACTCATGTAATTTTCATAACTTATTCTATTTGCCAGTATTGACGTGACAGAAGTGTGTTCAGCTTTCTTAGTTTTCTTATGACTCATGGAAACTTTCTGTTAATAATAAGAAAAGCCTTTATGAAATTGCCTGGCACTGATTAATATAAACTAAAACTTTTATTTTCAATTTAAATTCAATGAGCAATAAATTTCCAGCCATGTTAGAATCAATGTTATTAGGATATTTTGGAACTTTACTTTTATGTTTTCGTACTTGGAAAATTTTGGAGTTTAGTAAAATTAAAGGTTTTAAGTGGTTAAGAAATATTTAAAGAATTTTCCTACATCTTATTTATAAGGTGGCCAAAATTAGTATTTATGTATTTGATACAAAGATCTCTGTTGTGTTGCTTTAGATTAGTTGAATTTATAGTACTTTTAATAGTTTATTTCATGGTTGGTTTCATATAATGATCCTTATGGAGAGAATTTCCATTTCTCATTTCCTTCATATGTTACAGAGCATTCATTTTTAGAATTTAACTATTTTTAATTTTCTAAAATTTATATATGAAATCCCTAATTTTTCTTTAAACAAGGAGAAATTTGGCAAAGATTTTACTGTGAATAGAAAATGTTACTCATAATAGTGTAAAATATTTTCTTTCAAGAAACTCAAAGTGTTTTAATAATTATACGTGATTTATAGTAATTTAAGAAATTATCTATCAAGTGTTCCCAGATGCATTTCCCTCTGGAGCTTAATATACCTTCTAAAATTTCAAATACTTAATGAAAAATACATTTATGGCAGCATTATAAATTGACATGATAAAGTGCAAATATATGTGGAACAGACAATATAAGAATGGGTCAATAAATATAATAATCAGATGCTATGGGCAACAAGTACATTTCAAGAAAGGAGAAATGGTGTAAACTGGACTCATAAGAAAAGTTTCACAAAGGAGATGAAATTTGATTTGATTTTTTTATTTAGTTTAAATTATTTTATTTCATTTGTTATTAATTTTTGTTTCAGAGAGAGAGAGTGAGTGAGTGCATGTGAGCACGAGTGGGAGAGAGGGGCAGAGAGAGAGAATCTTAAGCAGGCTCCATGCTCAGCTCAGAGCCTGACATAGGGCTCCATCCCATGATCCATCATAACTTGAGCCTAAATCAAGGGTCAACCAGCTGACCCACCCAGGCGCCCCTGGTCTGATTTTTAAATTGCATTTAAACAGAAAAGATAGAGGAAGTCATTCTCTATGAGAGAGCAGGCTGTGAAGGTATTAATTAGTTCAAGCTTCTTAACATGGTATGAAAGACCTGAGACCTGTGTGCTTCTCATTTCTTATCTCATCTTCTCCTAGCCTTACATGTTAAACTCTAATCTTAAACCATTTTTAGTTCCTCATTTAAAATGATGTTGTGTCCATCTGTGGCTTTGCTTATGTGGTTTTTTCCTCTCTAAAAACACTCTTAACCTCATTATTTGCTTTGCTAACTTCATAACTTTTAGGATTTTTTAAACTTCAACCTAGAAGTCACCACCCCCAGGAAATCTCAGACCTTCTCAAGACTTCCTTTGTTTTTCCCTTCCTATGTTAGAAGGTTTCTGCTACCATAGTGCTTTCTAAGGATCTCTACTATTGCACATGACTATATTGTATTATAATTATTTTCTTATATCTGTATCTCTCTGCTAGAGTTCCTTGAGGACAAGGGCTCTGTATGGTTTGGTTTTGTTTTGCTTTGTTTTGTTTTTTTAATAATTACACTTTGAATATAGAACAGGCTCAATAAATGTTTCTTGAATGAATGAATTTTTTTCCCTTTGTTTACATTAATGTTTTCAGACTTCAAGATTCTCCTTAGGTTCTGGTATTTTGACATTCATTTAATAACATCAGGTTTACACCTGATTTTATTATGTTCTGTTTCTTTCTGGAACCTCAGTAATCTTTGTATCCTGGTCCTTTCAGTTTAT